>NC_140443.1:11302529-12012529 GCF_963576455.1 Neolamprologus multifasciatus
CTGCTCAGTGTCAGCTTTTACTGCATATTGCTGTTGTTTGTGGTCACGCTTCCCCGCACTAGCTGAAAAAACTCACACATGTTTTGTGTGTATGGAGGAACTGATAAGAGAGCGGTGGAGTTGTTTTTCCCTCATCAACTTCTGTTATCAAGTCCAATAATGAATTTTATTGCACATCTTAACCAGGTTTTAATATGTTTGCTGTTATTTTTTTCTTTTGTTATCCAAAATATGTTACAGTGCAATAAAAGCATCTCAACAAGTGTTACATACATACATACACTGTATGTCAACTGAGTGTACCCAACAGCAACGCTCTAAGAAAAACAGTATGGATCAGATATCTTTCTAATTCAAATATTTGATCGGTGCATCCCTATAGTGAATTGTGACATTAAACCCTATTACAGATCTTAGGAGTGCAATATAGTTGAGTTCAGTTTAATTTTATTTATGTAGCACTAAATCAGAACAGCCGTTGCCTCAAACCAACATTATGAGCAAATTTTTAGTTACTACTCCTAAAGTGATGGATCAACAGCCTGAGAAGCATCTAAGGGTCACATGGACATGGTGGAGTTGCAGCTGTTGTAACTGTTACTAATTAGCTTTATAGCAAAGATATGCGCAAGTTAACAACTTGTGGATTCTTACTGTCTCTATGGAGACATTTTGGCAAGTTAAGTTCATTTGTTTTTTCTGATAAAAATCTTCTTTTCTTCATACTGTTTTGTGTCAGCAGTGATATTGTCTTCATGATAGAATTCTGTTGGTACTGGACAACAGGCAACTCTAATTAAACTGTCAGCTGGGACATAATGGTTTGGATTAAACCAGTATGAGGCATATGGAGAGTATTACTGACTCAGTGGGTTCCAGTGTGCAGTGGTATTGGATAGATGTTCCCTGTTCTCTGATGACTAATGGGTTTGTTATCCCAGCATTCCTTGAATTTTCCTTCTCCCAGACAGAAACTAAGGGAAAGTTTAGCAATAACTCAAAAGTGATCTGTGCTCTCTTTTAATTTGTTTAAAGACATAATGCATGTACTTCACGATGAAATTGTTGGTTACCCTGGTGGCCCCTTGGTGTTTAGCTATTCAGACATAAATCACCTCATTTGTCTTCAGGCTTAGAACCATCTTTATCAGTAAGATGTGACTTAGTTACAAACACGTGTGGCCTGAATTGTGCTGACAGGCACATCAGAAGAAGCTCATCATTGAAGTGTTTGTGTTTTTTGTTTTTTAAGGTAGCATACATCAGCTGTTGAAAATGTGCTAATGTTCTTGCAGGCCAAAATGCTTCAGAAACATATTCACTGTGCAGTCACTGTGCATAATTTTCACCCACCTAAAATACTGATTAAAATATGGTTGTCCTAATGAAACTGAGTTCTTGGAACTGGTTCTTGGACCTGGAAGTGAGAAACCAGGACATCTGAGTCATCCCAAGTTGGCCAAGAGACACAACCTCCCCCCAAGACTCCCAGGTGGACTTATTTGAAAAGTCTCGTCTTAGAGCTGCTCAGGAGGCATGTGGTCAGATGCTGAAAGTGATTCCATTGTTTTAGTAAAACAATAATATAAACAAAGCTAGCCTTACTACCTCCCAATAAATTCTGATTTATAATTCATAATTTAAAATAAATGATCCAGTATTTGCAGTTTATGGAAACAATTTAACCACATTATTTTATTTTAAAATTATATAAACAAACTTTATGTGGACAATGCCTATATCAGTCTTAGCTTCCTCATTTGAAAATTGCATGATACAGAGCTAAAAGATTTTAAAACACAAAGATTTGTTTCCATAACAGCATAACAAAAATTGTGAAAAAAAGAAAAGAAAAAAAAATAGCGTAACAGAAGAAAAAAGCACAAATGAATATTAGCTGTTGGCCAAATTGTCATTTTCAGCTGCTCAAAATTTTACACTCAGTGCATTGCAAATATGGATGAATTGGTCCTTGATTGAAGCTGACAAAATTATGTTTTGACTGACCAGACCACACTAGACTTATTGCTTTTAGTATATTACTTTAGTTACTGGAGATTCTTGTTTGTTTACAGTATTTTAATTTTGCTGTGGCTTTAAGGCTTTAAAGTAGTTTGATGTGCATGACTATATTTGGCCTGTAGAAATGGTAAGTTGTCTTCTGTGATTATTTCCTTTGATGAATCATAGACACATGTCCAGCGATACAGTAGCATACTCTTCTTTATCCCTACAGTTACAGTTAATCTGCTCATATATTGCTTGTGGTTAAAGTCAATGCATTTTTCATGTGTTTTTGGAGGCAGGGGAATTCTGGGAAGTTCCCATGTTAATGTAATTATGTCTGTTTAATAGGGCATTGTGGTCTTGAGTGCTTCCTTCTGTGCTAATTGTGATGAGGAGAACATGACTGTCTCCTCAACAGTAGACTCCATCTGGATAAAACCTCTTTTTATTGGACTGGTCTTCAAAAAGCTCTGGCTTTAAGATTGCTACTGGCTAAAATAACAGTGTCTGTGATTCTGGCTATTACTGCCTGCTTCTATATTTTTCTATCTGTTTCTCTCATTTCTGCTCTCTTGTCGATCCTTGTGCCTTTTCTATGCCACTGCTTACCCTTATCACAACTGTTAAAGCAGTTTTGTGTATAACTTAATTACAAATAAACTAAAAACTAGCGTTTTTTTCCCTAGAGATGTTACTTCATGCACTTTATACTGAATTGATGTGCATGCTAGTCTTTTAAGCTTTTTCACGTGCATGAAATCTGAGTTAGTGGAGAAAACTCTTTTGAATTGATACTGTATCATTCTTTACTGTCATAAATAGCAGGTCATAAGAGAGACCTGGTCAGTATTCATGTCCTCTAGGCAACATGAAACATTTATGCAAAGAATGCTGTATCACATTCTGTGAAATAACTGATGTATAAAATGTATTTGTAGCCTCTCACACCTCTGGTAACATAATCTTCACATACATTTAGCTAATAAAAATAGAAAGATGTCCACCTCTGTGCAAAATTCTCATTTGTCAATTAACCTAACCCCACTATCTATATGACTTTGGACTGTGGGAGAATGCCGGAGTACTATTAGAGAACCCACACAAACATGCAAAAACTTTCAAACTCCACATAGAACGGCCTCAGCCAGATGGTGGATTCAAACCCAGCACCTTAAGTGCTTACCACTGCGTTTCTGTATTTTTGCATATCACAGCTGAAAAATGGAGAAGTAAACTCCTAAGTGTTTTTATTGCTCCTTCAGTGCCTAGCTGCTTTATTAAACTGATTTACCCACACTGTGCAAATCAGACGTTCTTTTACCATACCATTTTCTATTTAGCTTTCACCATTTTCTAACTTGAGTTTTTCAGTTAAGTCCTGTACACCAGCTCGAGCAGAAAACACGTCTGCTGTTTGTATGTTTGTATGGCCTGAACCATAAAGATTTGATTCATGTGCAGGTGAACCCAATATGAGTTTCTGCACCCATTCTGGTTGAAATCTCACTCCTAGCTTCAGTATAAAATATCTTTCTTCTTCAGATAGCACAGTATGCCTTTATTTTTTACTTTTGGTTGAGGAACTTCATTATTAACATTATTTTTGGGTCATAGTATCCTTCTTTTGTCTCCACAACAATGTGGAGATGAAACACCGTTACTCTTCATTTTCTAATAAAGAGCTGGGGTCTAAAAGACTGCTCCTGTTAGCGGGTTTACAACCCTGTGGTTGTTCAATTGTGATCTTGTCTCTAAAGATCGGAAATACAAATGCGTTGCGCCTGCACAAACTGGGATTTGGTGTCGAGATTTAAAAAGAGATCAGCTTGACAAGATTGCAGGGAAGAACTAGGAGATAATTTTAACATTGCATGTGTATTTCTAATTTCGCTGATATTAATGCCGAAAAAAGCATGTATTTCCAGCTGATATTGAAATGTGCTGACTATGCCTATGTTTAGAACACAAAGCAACTGTTGTAAATCGCTCATCAACTAACCAAACCATTAGTGCTCTTTGGGATTTGTGCATCCATCCATCCATCCATCTATTCATCCATTTATTTTCTGCTGCTTATCTGAGGTTGGGTCATGGGGGGAGCTCCTGTAGCTCATCCAGGGGAACACTGAGGAGTTCCCAGGCTAAGAGATGTAATCTCTCCAGCTTGTCCTGGGTCTCCACTGAGGCCTCCCCCTGGTAGGATACATCTGGAACACCTCACTCAGGAAGCACCCGGGCTTGACTCTAACTGTAGGAGTTTATCTTACAAAGTTTTATTCCTGGACTCCAATATACTTAGTTTAGTTTGTGGACAAGCCACGTCATCTTTGGCCCAAGGTAATTGTAGCTCGGCCTGTAACACCCATTCAGATCAGTCCCTTATCCAATTTGGAGAAAAACTTAGACTTTGTGGCTTTTATTGCAATAATACAGTACATATTTCCAAACCTTCTTCCATACGTGGTCCACAATTGACTTTTGCATGTCGTAATTGGGTTTTTGGGCTAAAATGCTAGGACCAAAGTTAGTTAGCTTCAGCTGCTTGCCTGTTTTTCTTGCTTGACTTGCAAAGCAAAGCTTTTAAGTACCTGTAATGCTCACATTCATACTTGCTAGTTGACTATTACTACTATTAATTATTAATCCTTTTAGATTAAATACTCATTAGTTTGAAAAATATCTGTGGAACCAGGCAACTTAACTGAACTGTAGTTTGGATGGAAAGTTAACGAATTGGTGAGATTCATGTTAAAGTACTGGTACTAATGTTATAAATTATTTGGTACTAGTTATTTTGTTTTTCTGTACAGCTTTGGTCAACGTTCCTGTTGTAATTAAATTTGCTATATAAATTTTAAAAAAAAAGTTTATACTCTTACTTGAGCAAAAAAATCGGCTGAAGTTTCTGCACGTACTGCGTTGAATCTCTGAATCAAATAACCGTAATAATGTTAAATGTTTTAAAATGTTTGTAAGCCAAAAACAAATCCAGAACATAATGGTTTTTCATTACTTTGTAAATCAGGTTTAAGTGGTTTTACTTTTATACTTTGACTGCTGTGATGCTCTGTTAGATTTACACACAGCCTAATTTTTTTTCCCTTGATCTCACACACGCACTCTGTCGCACACATTCATCATAGGCCAGATTTTTCCACTCCAGAGCCAGACAGCAACTGGCTCGTCGTCCTTGTTGCTCATTTTTCATGTCAGTCTTTTCCCTGCAGAGAGCATCACTGCTGGGATTCTCTCACATGAACAAACAGGCCTTTCAGTCTTCGCCTCTAAACATTTTAATTTCACTGGCCTCTTTTGCCTTGGCCCTGCTCTGAATGAGTTGCTGGTGTATGTTTCTGTTTTGTGTGAATGTCTGCATGTTTTTGGACAGTAAATATGTGTTGAGTGAGGTATGACAGCCTAAATATCCAATTTTCTCCATCCTTTGAGAGTTCTTTGCAGTGATTTTGGGATCATGAAGCGTTTGATTCATCACTGAAAGTGTCTGCAGCAGTTTGTGGAGACTTTGCCTCATTATTTGTTTGGGTTTGTTGGAAAGGTTTGCCATACACTAAAAAATCAGAGGATGTGCTCTTTGGGCACAGCTCTCACTGAATTTTTCAGGTTTCCCTGGTAAATTAGTAAATGGTGAGTCTTTGGACACAAGTCAGTATCTTTCATGCAAACTATGGGTAACCACAGCAATCTGCTAGCAGCTACAGCAATCACATAGAGATTTTTGGTGCAGTACTTTTTATCCAACCAATTTCACAGTCAGCAACCTCCAGAAACTACTCACCAACCAGTCAGGGTCTACGCATTTTTCCCCAGTAGCTGAAAGTTCCCAGTTGCTGACCAGTCTTTAGACCTGTGTGGCTGAGGTCTAAAGGGGAGACCACTCAACGAGTCATGAATAGAAATCTATATCTGTTTAATTCTGAGACGATAACAATACTGAATGCCCTTTAATTCCGACCAAAAAGCCTGTCATGTTTGAGTTCACATAAGTTTCAGCTGTGTGATGGCTGTCATATCACTCTAGTTGTCATTGTAGTGAAGATGTAGGTAAGTGTACTTTTTAGTTTTTCATAATGTGAATTAGCTTGGCATTTGTTCATTGCTCTGGTGGGATGAGCCAGATAGGCTCAACATGTCTAGGTTGATCCGTTAATTATGCTAGATTTAGCTAGTGATTTTGATTTTTTTTTTACAATTACATGTTGCAAGACTGTTTACCCATTGATTTGACAGGGGTTTCAAATTAACTCATTAACTCCCCACCAACTTATAGACCAATGTACTCAGCAATACTGGAATGAGAATTTGATTTATGGTCAAAATTACCTCCAATGATTCTTTGGGACCCATTTTTTTAATGTATCCAATCAGCCAACTATTCATCAATGATAGGGCTTGAGTTGGGGTACAGCCTGGACATTACAAAAGCCCTGTTAATGAAAACGTTAATTATTATCTGCAGAACTTAAGAAACCTCTAGATTCAACTGAACAAAACACAAATTTTTTTTAAACCATTCACTAAGGCTTCTTGTCTGTTTTAACGAGACAGGTCACAAATGTTTCTGTGTCAGCATGCAGTCAAATAAGATAGCATATTATTGTTATACACAGCTATTGGTGGAGTCCATTATTTTTTAGATAATATTTAACCAATCTGTCAGAAATCAACACGAAGAGAAAGTGGAGGAAGCCGTTTTCTTATATTTTCCTGATATCACATTTGGGAAAACACAAAGCCCAAGTAGATCTCAGGTGGGCCAGACCAATAAACCCATTGGGTAATTTTTTCAAACCTCTGAAGAGGACTTTTCCAGGGAGTTGGATGGCTTTACCTGTCATGATTAATGAGCCTATACAGTAAGCAGACAGATATGGATTGGATAAAACGTTAACCAAAGTAATACAGTTGTAAATGATTTCTATTTAAGTCTTTATTAACCCTTTAAAGCCGGTCAGAGCGGGCACGCTCCATTTTGCATAACTATTTTTAAATCCCGGTAGCTCTGCAACCACATAAGCTAGCACAATAATTTTTTTTGCATATGAAACCGGAGGAGTTGTACATACATCTTATGCCATCAGCTTGTCCTAGGTCACAATTTCCTTCCACATATAGCTTTGCAAAAACTGCATAAAAAGCACTTGCAGCAATAAAAACATAATATTCCAGAAACACGCTTTGCCGATTCGATCAGCTGTTTGTAACACTTCCTAGTCCATCAGCGCGAACTATCGCATGTCCGTCATGACCTGCCCGAAACCGGAAGTGACGTCATTTTGCGGAAATGTAGTTTTTTACCATCAGGGCCTCATAAGCCTATACTGGTGTTTTTAAAAGTTATGTTTGACGTTATGATTTTTGGTGTTGTTTCTGGGATGCTTAGGACTCATATTGCATTGCTGGAAATAGTTTATTGTGATGCATATGCTGGTTTTTTGCATATTTGCATTATAATATTTATTTTCGTTTTTCCTGCAGTATATAGAAATTGATGTATTTCAAAAATAAAACTATGAAGACACTTAAAATAAATTTCGTGTGGTGGGAAACTATTTTGTGCAACTTTTTTGTATTTACAGTTTTGAGGGATAAGCCTCTTAAATTTCTCTAGCTAGAGATAAATGTTAAAAAAACAAAAACGATTTTCAATTTGTTTGTAGTTTATTGCACTTTTTTGCAATTTATGTAATTACTATGCACTTAATGCAGACATATTATTAAAATTTGGGCTATAATGGTTGTATTGATGTATATCAACTTGAAATGCTCCCAAAACTGGCTCCACAGCATGTAAAAATATAATATAAGCTCTGGTGCACTTGGTTCTATGGTAGGTCTTAAAGGGTTAATGAAGGTAGGGGATAATTTTGCTTTATGCACCTTGGGTTTTTATTTTATTAACAGTAATAACCTTGTGCTTATAGTTTAAAAGGTGTAACAGGTCAAGAATAAAGACCAGGCAATTGGAAATATGTTGAAACTCCTGCTGAGACAAATTGATTTAGAACTGAAAAAAAAATCCCAGACCCACTATTGGATCAGGTTACATGCAAGACTTGACTTGCAAAAATGTTTTCATCTATGGCTTTTTGGTATTTAGACATTATTAGCAATATGTCAGATCAGAGTCAGAAAGACTTTATTTATCCCCAAGGGGCAATTGACATACAACAAAGCAGCATAATGTTGAAGATAAGGACAATAAGAACAGGCAATAAGAGTGAGATAATTCATGGGTCATGGGTTTTGTGAAAGTGAACTTGTACATTGTTGGTGTCCATTGATCTAGCTAATTGTTTTTTTTCTTATTAGTTTTCTTTGGAAGGATCTACATTTATCTGTGGCTGTTGGCAAGAAGGTTGAGCTTGAAAAAGAAAAATCAAAAAAGTATAGGTCATTGAGCAGATTGTGGATGCAGATTTTGAAAAAGAAGCACTGGCATACTTTGTGCTGGTGAGTTAATGAGAATTATAAGGAAGATTGAGATTTCAGTTAGCTGTTAGGGGATTGATGAGGGTTTTTGGATCTTCCATCCAATCAGGCCATGTCCTGTTCAATGACTCTACCATTTTGCTACCCTGCATTTCTTCAGTGTATTTTCTGGGAACCTGAACTCCCTCTGCCCCTTCTCTGCCTCTGTTGATGGGCTCTAACCAGCTGCTTGCATTATCATTACCATTCACTTCATTCTGTGAAGGTTTTAGAATGATATTTTAGATAAAAGCGATAAGAGGTACCTGCTTATACTTGTTGTGGCAGTTCCTGTTAGGTCAGTGCATCAAACGTTGAGGTTGTGACAAAACTATAGTAAAGTCCTGATCAAAAATTTAAGACCACTTAAAATGGCGGGGATCAGGGGAACACACAGGATGGTCCAAAAGAGTGATGTTATTCTCCTGGAAGAAGTCCATTGTCCTGCGGGCATTGTTCACTGTAGCATTGTCCTGTTGGAAAACCTAGTCATTACCACACAGACAAGGGCCCTCAGTCTTGAGGGATGCTCTCTGCAACATCTGGACATAGCCAGTGGGCGTTTGATGCCCCTGCACCTCCTGAAGCTCCATTGTTCCACTGAAGGAAAAAACACCCCAGAACATTATGGTGCACCCTCCACTGTGGCGTGTAGAAAACATCTCAGGTGGGATCTGCTTGTCATGCCAGTAACGTTGGAAACCATTAGGATGACCAAGGTTAAATTTTTTTTCTCAGCAGAGAATAAAACTTTCTTCCACCTTTCAATGTCCCATGTTTGGTGCTCTCTTGCAAAGTCCAAACGGTCAGTTCTGTGGCGTTCAAGGCGACAAGACCTTTGAAGACGTTTTTTTTGTTTTTAAAGCCCTTCAATCTCAGATGCCGTCTGATGTTATGGGGCTGCAGTCTGCACCAGTAACAGCCTCAATTTGGGTCGGGGATTGTCCAGTGTCTTGACGGACAGCCAATTGGCTCCTCCGGCTCAATGCTGGTGAAATTTTTTGGGGTCTTCCACTTGACTTTTTCGTTCCATAATCCTCAGGATTGTTTAAGAAATTCCAAATGACTGTCTTACTGCGTCCCACCTCAGCAGCAGTGGCGCGCTGCAAGAGATACTGTTCATGCAGTTCAACAACCCGACCACATTCAGAAAGAGAAAGGTTTTTTGCCTTTCCTATCTGAATATCACAACAGTGTGACTACCTGATAGAAAATGACAATGAATCCACATTTTTGCACAGATTTGTTGTTTTAAAGGCATGTGGTCCTAAACTTCAGCAGCTGTAAAACAGCCTGTTTCAGTTTAAGCATTGTTTTCAATAAATTTCACGCTCAAACATTTTTGGTCTCACTCACATTTCTTATTGTTGCATGTTAAAGCTGTACTTGGAGCCTCGTTAACATCCAACCATGCAAAATATGATTTTTCTTTTTGGCCATTTTTCAAGTGGTCTTAAACTGTTGATCAGAACTGTATTTATTGGTGTCCCATGATGCTGTTTGATGTACAGTGGAAGCTGAAGAGGAGGGAACGATAGAGGTGTAGACGTGTGATTTAAATTTGTTGTTCTTGGATTTAAAATATTTGAACTGTAGACAGAGAAAGCAGATTTATTTCCCCAGGCAGTGCATACGTTTCTGAGAAGGAGATTTATAAGATTTACAGTCTTTTCAGAAAAATAAAAGGGAGAGGGAAATGTGTGTTCAGCAACTTTTAACTTACAAAGTCTTGTGAGGAGGAACTACTAAAACTGGAATGGAAGATTAAAAGATAATATCAAAAACATGAGGTGGTTTGATAATCCTTGTGAGAGTATTACATCGTCAATTCAGGCAGAGGCAGGTGATTGGAAGTAATTAGCAGATTCTGTGGAAGGGACGATTGTATGAGAATTACTTTTGTATGAGAATTACTTTTTGTGCAGTTTTTATGGATACAATCTTCTAAATACACTTTAGTAATTATTAAAACATAACAAAACCAAGAGTACAGAGCTCAAAAAGAATAAACACAGGAAATTTCAGGAAACACAATGTCTCAGAAAAAATGTATTAGTCACAACACAATTTCAGAAAACACCCTATAAATGAAAAACAACAAACTTAAAATGTATTTTTTTTAAACAAACAATGAAACTCAATGTTCCCTTTCAGTCGATTCACTCGGTACAACACATAAGTATGGGATATCACGCCCTCGCATGTCCTGGCTGAAGAAATCTTTATTCACGCGCACGGCCCCGCCTGCACATATAGCTGCTGTCATCACAGTCAT
The DNA here is from genome assembly GCF_963576455.1 of Neolamprologus multifasciatus. NCBI lineage: Eukaryota > Metazoa > Chordata > Actinopteri > Cichliformes > Cichlidae > Neolamprologus > Neolamprologus multifasciatus. Next base: position 11,313,301 of record NC_140443.1, read on the forward strand.
CCTTCTTACGCTCTTCACCTCGCTGACAACACCTCTGCTGAGTTGGGCTAGCTAGTTGCTGCTAGTTAGCTCCGTTGTCTGCCGACTTGAACTTAGCTTAACTGCCCCTGTTGGTGTTAGCCTCCACCGCGCAGTTGGTGCGTAGGCTGCCCGTGGAGCGATAATTTCAAGTTTTCCTGTGCAGTGTTTTGCTTTGCGTTTTGGAATGGACTCCAAACCGAAGCGAGCAAAGCAGAAATCTTCTGTTCGCCCCTGTTCTCAGGGATGCGGTTTGTCTTTGCACAACAGCAACCAGCACGATGCCTGCCCTGTCTGCCTGGGGATCGTCCACGCTAGGAGAGCGTTGACGGAGCCCGAAGCCTGTGCGCTTTGTCGCCAGCTCCGCCGCTTGACCCTGCAAAGATGGGTGACGTTTGTGGAAAAAGTGCTTGGAATCCTCGGCTGTCGCACGGCATGACCCTGTCCTTTCCGAGTCTGGTGCCCCAGCTTCGTCCGAGTCCGAAGACAAGGATTATCCGGTCGATGTCCCCGCAATTAGCTGGGCTGACCACATGGAATATGTTGACGGGATAGCCGATGACGAGCCGGAACCATGCAGGAGCGCTGACGGGCTTCAGTCTGGGTTGAAGCCCGCCAGCGCTCCCCAGGAAGACGATGACGTGCTGGACATCGGCCTGGACATCCATGGTTTGTCGGAGGATGAGCAGGAGAGCTCATTGTCGGTCCAAGGTGCCGCCGCTGCTGTGCCGGTCGGTCACGATGACACCTCTCTTTTCTCCCTGTTTCGCTGTGCTGCTGAGAAGCTGCAGGTGGACTGACCCTCTCCTCTGCCAGCTCAGAAGCCGTCGTGGTTTGCGGGTTTTTGGAAATATGCTTTCCAGCCGCACACGTTTGTCGGAGCACAGAGTGGCCGCGTTTCATTGCTGCCTTGCTCAGTTTCAGCTGGGACGCAGACTGCGTTTCCAGACAATATTACGTTTGTTGGGCATGATGGCATCTATGATCGCCGTAATGCCACTTGGACTATTAAAAATGAGAGCGTTTCAACGCTGGACTCTCTCTCACCGCCTGTGTGCATCAGATCAGGAGGCTGCCGGTAACCGCGTCTTGCATGCTAGCTCTCTGTCCCTGGAGGGAGCTCGGGCTGCAGCATCAGGGCTCTCGGATTGGGAGGGTGTTGTTTCGCAAGGTGGTGTCCACAGATCCCTAAGAGGGTGGGGAGCGCTGTGCGAGGGTGCATCAGTGAGAGGGATCTGGTCAGAAACCCAGCGCGAGCTGCACATCAACCACATAGAGCTGTAAGCAGTGTTCTTAGCTCTAAAACATTTCCGTCCAGTCCTGGAGGGCCAGCATGTCTTAGTCAGAATAGACAATTCAACAGTGGTGTCTTACATAAACAGGCAGGGAGGAACACGCTCTCTTCCCCTGTTGAAGCTGTCTTGCTCTCTGCTGTTATGGTGCAGTGTTCATTTTCTGTCTCTAAGAGCCACCCATGTCCCGGGGCACCTGAACCTGGGGCCGGACCTTCTCTCCAGGGGGGTCCTCTGGTGAGAGAATGGAGGTTACACCCTTTAATAGTGGCTTAGATTTGGGATCTATTTGGCAAGGCACAAATAGATCTTTTTGCTTCCAGGGAAAATACTCACTGCCCCCTGTTCTTCTCCATAATCGACCACAATGCACCCTTGGGCTTGGACGTGCTAGCGCACCAATGGCCAGACGTGCTCCTGTATGCATTTCCCCCAGTGAAAATGATATCTCCAGTTCTAGAGAGAGTGCGTCGGCATTCCCTCTCTCTGATTCTAGTGGCCCCTTGGTGTCCCACAAGGTCGTGGTATGCAGAGATAATCAGCCTGCTAGCAGCGAGTCCTTGGCAGCTTCCTCTCCGCAGGGACCTCCTCTCTCAGGCAGGAGGAGAAGTGGTTCATCCGCGCCCGGATCTGTGGCGCCTTCATGCTTACCTGCTGAGAGGTTAAACTTGATTGCTAAGGGTTTGCCACCTAGTGTGATAGCGACAAGCTAGGGCCTCATCTACTAGAGGCTTGTACGCTTACAAATGGCGAGCCTTCGAGCAATGGTGCCAGGACCGCCACACTCTCCCATTTCAGTGCTGTATTGTGGATGTTTTGACATTCCTGCAGGAGCTGCTGGATAAGGGCCTTTCATTTTTGACAATTAAGGGTTATTCAGTAGCTATATCTGCTTGTCGTATTGGCTTTGACGGGGTGACACCAGGTGCACATCCCCTTGCCATACATTTTCTAAAAGGGGTTCGCCAGCTGAGACCCGAGCTTAAGTCCAGTGTCCCTGCTTGGGACTTGTCTTTGGTGCTGGAGGCCGTTTATAGCCCCCCGTTTGAACCCATTGAGTCTGTGGATATGAAATTTCTTTCATATAAGACTGCATTACTTCTCGCTTTGGCTTCAGCAAAAGCGAGAAGTGCTGCCTATTTTCCCAAGATCATTCCTGCATCTTATAGCTCAATGGAGTTGAGTTGCGGAGCTTTTGCTCCCCTCCTTTTGCATCTGAGGAGCAGAGGAGGATGCATTCTCTTTGTCCAGTGCGTGTGCTACGCACCTACATTGAGCGCACTCAGGATGTGCGTTTATGTGAACAGTACATTTGCATAATGATTTAATAATTTATAAGATTGGGGAAACCTGCAGTCAGCTGAGACTGAAGAAGTCACTTGGATGAGTGACGAAACAGTTTCTCCCACAAAATGCTACATCCAGATGAACAGAATCAACTTTTGGAGATTTACTTACCTGGATGATTGAGCATGCATCAAGACGTACACACAACAACCTTTTAGAAATGTGTCTTTTAGAAATTTTGCACAAGAATGACAAAAAAAACCTACAGAAAATAGAAAATTTGCATTTAACTTGGAAGATGCTGGGCCTTTTTCTGTTCTTAAACATTACTACAAGTGTTCGGTGTTGAAGGCATTGTTCTTCTCTGTTTCTATGCTGCTTTCATTTTAAGCTGAGTTTGAAAAATTAACCTAAAGGTTTGTTGTGTTTTTTGAAAAGTCATAAGAGCCACTCTACCAATATGATTAATATGCTGTTTTAACCTACAGTGTTAAAATGATTTGCCAATAAATCACTTTAGAACTGAGCATAATCCAAACGTACAGTAATTTGTGTCAAATTATGTTGCACTAATTTTTAACTGTACAAATAGAAGGAAAAATATGCTCCTTTTCAAGTGACCTTAACTACACTGCAACTGGGACCCAACAACTTGACCTCTTTTTAGACATTTGGAGCATCATGTCATTAATCTATTTTTTCCCTTTTAACTACCTTCAGCAAATAAAGAAATTTGGTAGATTAAAGTCATAACTGGAGGAGAAAATGGAAGACACAAAAGGACATGAAAATAATAAAGCTGAAGATGGAGTATAGTTAGAGGACTAAAAGTAGAGGGTGAAGAGAGGTAAAAGCCCTGATGTTAGGACTGTGATTGTGTGTTTGTGTATGTGTCTGTGTGTGTATGACTGTGAGACGTGGCAGAACGAGGCCTAGCCAAATGGCAGATTTGTTCCATATGTTTCCTGGAGACAGAGAGCGAAAGAGAGAGAGGCAGTTCCCCTCTACCCCACCCACAGCTCATGGAGTCTTTATTTAAAAAGACAAAACAGACCAGAAGCAAACCATCCATATCCCTACTGTACTTCAGTTTAGGCTAATTTTCTTTAAACTATAGATAATAGTTTCAGGTAAAGATGGAGGTGACGAGTTCACTTGGCAGGTGTTGGATATCTGGGAGTTTGCGGGAACTGTTGCTCCTTAAACTCCCAGAGAAGTTGAGAGAGAAAAGAAAAGATACAGCCTGTCATGCTTTTCGCTCTGGTTTGATCTCATTTATCACTGCCATATTCAGTCATGTTGCTTATTTATCGCATCTATATATACAGTAAATAGGGAATCTGGAGTTCTGCAGGACCTGGGCACCTTCTAGTCACAGAGTCATGTGTCTGTCCAATGCGCTATTATTATTGCTTCTAAAGGTGGTTCTACAAGCTGTTGAATCATGGGGTGTATAGTTTTTCACATGTTCCTTCTGTATGTTGGTTTTATTTTTGTTAAATAAGTAATTAACATTATTTGAAATGTCATGTTATTCATCCGAGATTGAATTTAAATAATTTTAGAACCTACTATCGTCCGTGAAAACCCAATAGAAGGGGCACTTTTAAAGCCTATATCTTCATCTTTGTAAATGATCCACTGTTAAACAAGACTAAAAATCCAGAATTTGGTTGCTAACAACAAAAGTGTCCATAGGGAAAAAAGAATACAGCGAAACGTAAATCAGGAACAAAACAAACTCGTGGTTTGAGGCAAGCTGCTATAACCACCAAGAACAATGATAAACATAAATACAGAAATATAAAGTTACAAGCTAGTTAAAGGCATACATTACTCAGAGAAATAAACAACAACAAATATACCACCCACCTACTGTGTACAGTGGGTTTATTAAAAACACAGCCCAGCACCACTGTGCACTTTGACGCTTGCTGGTGACAATTTTTCTTTTGTTTTTTTAAGTCCCACGGTTGGAAAATTCACTTATCACAGCTGGAGAGTGGATAGAGCAGAAACAATAACAACAATAATACTACCAAAAAAAAGTAGAATACTATACAAAGATAATGATTTATACTTATTTATTTCTTAATACATGATTATGTTTCTTAAGTTAGCTAAAGCTATCAAATACTGACTACACCACACTGAATATGCTGTACTTCATGATTGTTTACAGCTTGTTGTGCTGCCCCCAAGTGGCCTCAGTTGTTGCAGGTTTAAGCAGTGTAGCACTCTATGGTGTAATTTTAGACACTTTTTAGGTGCATAGTATAGTTTTAGGATGTACTGTTATGTCTGCCACTTTAAGTACATTGTCAGGAAGATCTAAACAAATTGGATTATTGCCATAAATCATTTATTTTTCTTGGTGATGATGTACGAGTTGATAAAGCCACTTTGATTTTATTTATTAAGGTTGTGGTGGTGACCTTATGAAACCTTTACTGATATGTTGCTCTTAAAAGACCTTACCTTTTGTATCTGATGCAACCCAATACAAGGGTATACATTGTCCTATAGTCCTGGATCAGGCTTGCCACACCCTTAAGAGACTCCATTTTAACAGATGTCTTGTCCTTCCTTCAATTCTGTGGCAATGATGCACAGGATGTCTACAATTTCCATCTCAGTGATGATACAGCTAAACATTAGGTCTAAACATTAAGTCTTTGGCATGAATAGTTACTGTGTTGTACAGTGCTGATAAAATGCTGTAGCAAGCAGTTTCAAATGTACAATGGAAAAGTGATTTTGTAAGTTAAATGTTGCATAAAAGGAATGATTAGAAGATTTACAAGAGCTGTCAGGCTTTCACTTTTTCCCAAGTCTGGCCCTTTGGAGACATACTTTTTTTTTTTTTAAGTAGTGGCAGACTTGGCTGTAATGGCAGAGAACATAAAGAACAAAGAAAACTTTTGTCAAATTAAAATCTGGTTCTGGATTCATTTCCAGACCTCCACTGACACGGAGAGAAATGCCTCTAACTTTTTATTGTGCAGTGACATCTTCTGGAGAATAAATGTTGCTGCACTTTATCAGCCTCATGTTAGATAAACTGGTCCAAGTATCAGCATTAGGCTGGATAATGCATTTTCTTGGTCCGAACTAATTGGTTTTGGTCTAACTTGACAATATTTTATAATGAATGAAACAATCATCAACCTAAACTTTACAGCGTGTAGGTTAGAAGGGATTACCAAGATGTTTTGCTTAGAATCAGTTCTCAATTGCCCCTCGGGGATAAATAAAGTCTTCTGAATCTGAATCTGAGAATTCGCTGAAAAACAAAGACAAGTCTCATGACTTGACAGAAAACAAAAACAAACAATCTGATGAAGAGCAGGTGTGCTCGAAATGTCACCAGGCGCAACAAATAAGGAATCTGGAGTTCTGCCTTGTGTGAATCGTTATTTCTTATTCTTTGTCTCATCAGTTGGCAGCCATCTTGAGAGGGCACTGTGCAATTATTCGAGCATTTATTGTGAAGCATTATCTAAAAAAAAAAAAAAAAGTTTACCCCAAAGTAAATCTTTGAAAAATTTTCCCTTGGAAGTGGGTAGTTACTTCTACCACACTTGCTGTTGTGGAATTCTCTGATACATTTCAGGCATTTTGGAATTTTTTGAGTGCCATGTCTCTAGTTTACAAAGACTCAACATTTGTCAATTTTCTAAAATTTTAAGGATTTTTTTTTCTTTTCCGTCTTAAAAATTTTAACTGAATAGTTTTATATTCAGTGCGACAGACTGGCGACCTGTCCAGGGTGTACCCCGCCTCTCGCCCTATGACAGCTGGGATAGGCTCCAGCGCCCCCCGCGACCCTGAAAAGGATAAGCGGAAGCGAATGGATGGATGGATAGTTTTATAAAGCTTGGGCGAAAATCCCTTTAAATGTGCAACATTTGCTATTTTCTGATATTTTGTAAACTAAATGACATTCATAATGATTAGTCAAAAATGTCTGAAGGCATAATTTTCACACATAATTTTCTTGATGTTATAAATATAATTGTATGTATTTTATATTATGCAAATATAACCAAACTATTATTATTTTTTATTTAAGTTTTATATAAAATAGACTTTAACTTTCCTTGCTTTCCTTGGTTTCATTTTTGAATATGTGTATACAGCTTATTTTCATTTGAAAATGAATTAATAAAATTCTAAGATTCCCAAATATAAATGATAAATTCACCTATTTTGTTTTTTAAAATAAAAAGTCAAGACTTACATGTGTAGATGTTCCAGTTTTATTTAGCGACATCCTCAATAAATATAGCACCATTTCAGATCACAGACCATTGGAAGAAACAGGGACATGGTTGACCATGAGATGTTCTCAGATATCCAGATTATGAATCCTCCTATCTTATTATTTTAAAATTAACTGTAGTTCACATGGATGCTATAGTTCTCTTAAACAGGGGTAAATTTATACATTAGTTACAGGTAATCAGTATATCCCCAGTCCTGCAGAGGACGTATTTGCCTCAAGACCAATGTATAATCCAGTCTGACATTAGGCTGTCAGCTTCTAAATAAAAACATAACAAACATGCATTGAGATAATGTAAAATATCCACAGACATGGGGCTTCAACGTGACACTTCATCACTGTGTGCAAAGTGCACTTAATAATGCCAACACCACTGACCGTACAGACTTCTGCTGAAAGAAAAAGATATTTCAGTATAGGTGTAGCTGTTCAGCTCCTGTTAGTGGCCTCTAGTGACTCTTCTACAATAATTACAACATCTAATTTGAGGGGAAAAAATGGCTTCTTCATAATACAAATAAAGTTTTTGTAAGTATTACAAAGACTTAAACACTTTTCTACTCTACATCTCATTAAACAATGCTTACGGTTTTAAAACTAGAAAGAAAATAATAAGAAAAAAAGAATTTTCTTTCTTTAAACAATACATGTACAGCATGTAATACCACTCGTATCATTGGGTGATTTTGCTCAAAAAGTGACCAGAGGGAGGCGCTTTATTCCTAAGAAAGTGTACAGAATAAAAGTTATAAGGCAAAAACTAAACATCCTATCATGCACCTTACAAAGGTGAGCAGGGCGCTTGTTTTCAGATTTGATTGTAATGCTGTTCGTTCTGTGACATCCTTCTATTTCATGATGTTTGTAGCTGCTAAAAACATTTCCTAGTGTTATAACTTTTGATATCATTTTCATCGTCATCAGGGTGTAAATGGTACTTTCATTCCCCGTGTGCTACAGGTTCAAATATACATCTTTCTAGTTTGTTTGTTTTTTAACGGTTAACCCTTTAATAGGAGAGTTTAATCTGTTTTTAGCCTATCAGAATTATTTCCAGCTATGTCCTTATTTTATCATTTCCCTCCACGCTACTTTCTGAAGTTTCCGAGCTGAACACCCCTCCGTCCGGTGACGCAGCGAAAGGTTGCCGGCTGTATGGCCCAGTATTTAACAGGGTTGGCAAAGAGACTGATGCCAGTGTACAGGTTCTTCTTGCTGTCGTCCCTGATGGGACAGAAGTCGTTGATTCCCACACTGCTGATTTTGTTGCCATGGAGGAAAATTACCTGAACAGATGGACAGGATTTTGTGTTAGTTATTCTTCTGCTTCTTTTTTTTTTTTACAGCAAACTACGCATGAGTAAAAGTTATGCGTTATTACTGCTTTATTGCTACACTGGAACCTCATAAACACAACCCAATAGGAGGAATGGTCTGTTAGGCATTACTTAATGACTCCAAGTTGCTAAGTTAAAGGAGTCTTGTCTTGCTTGGAAGGCTGAAATATATTCCAGCAAACATATTTTTCTTTTTTTATTTCCATTGTGACTGAGTCATTCTACAAGAACCATATCATGACTGTGAGACTTTTTTTTTTTTTAACTTCTGCTCAAGCTACTCTTATATTGGAGTAGTGGTGGAAGCTCTCATGTTTGTTCCTCTTACACATTAGGGGCTGTGAGTATATAAGTGGAAAAAAGTTACACCAGGCACTAATTTGGGCAATTATTTTAGAGGATTATATACATTGCACCTTTAAGTTTAAGTAAGGAATTATTTTGTCATCATCAGAAAAGGGTTTTGAAAAAGTGCATTCCACGTAAGTTTTTTTTCTTGTAGTGCAATGACCCTCAAGTTCACTCATATGAAATAATGAAAATGCTCAGATTAGAGGAGAACCTGCATACTCAGGGACATATAAAATATAGTCTGCTCTCACATCCATATGCAAGAATAGGCTCGCGTAAAGAAGACACTGAAGGGAATAATGCCAAACAGACCTAGACATCGGTCAGCAATTCTTTGGCAACCACAGAGTATGAAGGAGAAATGATTTTTAAAAAACAGTTGGAAAGTGGTTGCTGGGTCTCATTAGGTTGTCTTTGCTTTGGTTGCTGAAGATTTTCCTGTTCACCCATAGTTTGCATGGAAGACCCCAACCTGTTTGGACACTCACCAGTTACTCACTGAATAGTATTGAAATAGTTGAAAACCAAATGGAGGTTTCTGGTACAAGTTAAGCTACTTTCAAGGTGCATGGAGAATAGCAATAGCTTTTTCACCAATTTCACCTACAGCCAGCTAGCAACCTCCAACAACTGCTCACTGATCGGTTGTTGCCAGGGGGTCAACAATGAGTCTCTAGGCCTTTGTCAATTTGGTCTAAAACATCTGTTATAGTAAAAGGAAGATCACCCACAAATAAAGTTTGCACAGTTATGACTTACAGAGGTTTGAGTTGTGCTGCTAATTTTATTTACCAAAGTAGCAGCATTGTGACAGTGTCCATATCTCACCTGTAGGTAGCGCAGGGAACTAAGGCCAGGCGGGACCTTTCTCATACGGTTGTTGTCCAGGTAGATCTGACGGATGTTCGGGGTGTTGGCAAGGCTGCCATTTTCTACATACTTGATCTGGTTAAAAGCTAGTCCTAGCCTGTAAAATTAACAAGTTATTAAGATATAGAAGCTTAAAAAATTTTAACATCTTGCATAATTGCTTAATATCGGTCTGTCGTTCCTAACTTATGGTGCCCTGGAGGTGCAAGATTGCAGGTGGGAACTAGAATCAGTCTTTAGGAAATCATTAGTATCATGCTGTGGAGTGAAAACACTATAAATTGTGACAGTGTTTTTTTTCCTTTTAATTCTGGTGTCAGTTTTATTTCTGAATGTTTGAGTAATGTTTCAGTCTCAGTTTGATTCAACATGAAAACAGTCACCAGTGTTTACAAATTAGTTATTCCTGTTGATTGAAAAGTTAAGTTAATCTAACCAAAAGCATGAAGTAGAAATCTGCGTTAGTGAAGGATGTCTTTGAAAAAAATCGGCTTATAGGTTAAAGGACTGGTGGTTTTCACCTCTGCAAGTTTTTATATCTGATGAAGTCTTCTATTTCCACCTTAGAGATTTTGTTGTAGTCCAGACTCAGTTCTGTAATGGAGGATGGGAAATCTGGAAGACACAACATACACTGATTATAAGCAGTTTAAGTAGCACATTAAGATGCTTTATTTCTTACGATCTTTTGTAATGATTTGACAAAAATCGTATCAAATTACAACATCATATTAATTGAAGTTAGTGGTTTTATGGCTAAGTTTACTGTGTAGCTAGGTCCCAGTGTGTAAAACTGTCAGTGTATGAGAAGAAAGAAAAGTGTAAAAGCTTTTAAACTGAATTGTTTAAAACAGTAAAACATAACATGAGTGATATCCTACCTTTTGGTATGGAAGTTAGTTTGGCTTCCGCTATACCGATATACAGACTCGACAGGCCATTAAAAGCTCCTATCTCAATTCCACTGTTGGTCAGAGGGTTGGCCCCCAGCTCTATTTGAGTAAGCACAAAACATCTGGTTTTATTATTAATGATTCATTATTTCAATAGAGAACCTGCATCAAGTGAAGTACAACAGATCTATTGTAATGACATTTTCATCTGTTGCTCTTGGAGATCTGGACAGCTTTGTTTACATTCTCTATAAATAGAATTAATCAATAAGCCTGGGCAGCTTGCAAAGTCTTGACAATAGTCTTCTAAATGATCTATTGATAACAAAATCTTGGCTTGGTCCGCATAAGGTCTTGAAGTGATTGTGTTACTGATCGTATCATTCTGTCACTGCTGTAATGGCAGAACTCTTTGTCCAAATGAAGTGTTATGTCTGTTTTCCACTGGTCTTTTGAAGGTGATTTATTGGGTTTTCATTGTTTTCTGTCTTACAATACACACTGTTACGATGATGGGTGCTCCTATTAAACATGGTCAAAGTTTCAAATAATGAGGTCATGTGCATGTATAAATATTCTTGTGAGCCAAAAGCTCAAGCCTAAAGTTTCACCATATCTATGTGGACATATTCACATTAAATCACATTAACGACAGAGGTGGCAGATGATAAAATACTATATTAGTATGAGTAGGCAGTAGAAGTTGAAGGCAGTTGAAAGGCAGTAGCAACCAGCTTGTTTTATTATGTTGGATTAAGAGCTTTTTGGACCTTTGTGTAAGTCTGTAATTACTATTCATGCCAGATCTAGGTTATAGCCATTCCTTCATTCTGTTTGATTATCTTTCACTGTTAAAGTAATGTTATTACCTCCTGATGATTCCTCTTTTGACTGAATAAATAAATCTTCAGACCTTTCCTTAACGAAGAACCATACACCACTGCCTTTAGAGAACAGCTATAGTTAACCAGATAGAAGAACCTAAAAGTGGGTCTTACCCAACACATGAAGTTTCCTCAAGCCCTTAAATGCATCCTTCTGAATTCTGTTGATCTGGTTTTCATGAAAGCGGAGTTCAATGACATTGGGAGGCAAATTTGCAGGGATCTCATTCAGCTGGTTGTAGGACAGATGCAGCAGTCTGAGATTGTCCATGTTTTTGAAGGCCTTTGGATGAATCTTAGAGATCTTGTTGTTGATCAGAAACAGGCCCTGTTTTAGGGAAAAGGGGAATTTTAATAGAGCTTTATAGATTCAAATTCAGTTTTGCTTCATTTCCTGCACAAAGTTAAAGAATGGAAAGTTTGAAACGGCAAAGAATGACTTTTCTGGCCAACATTAAACCTGTGCTCGGTAAAAGGTTTTCAACAAAGAACAACATATGCTTATGATTGAAAACATTTATGATTTGCTCAAGTTATGTTGTGCTTTTTTTGTAGTGTACTACAATAGTGAGACTTGAATTGTAATGAAGACTTTATTACATTTTGAAACAATGAGCAGACTATGAAGTAAACAACATTCAGCACTATCAAGATGCTGGTCAGTTGCACTATTCAAGCACTGTGACTAACCACAATAATAGCATGAAGTTCTGGTTTTATTCAGTGTTTTAGGCCATGATGTGTTTTATTCTCAGCTGAGAAAACATTGTCTACAGATCAAAGATAAAGCTTCTCTCAGCAGAGTTTTATAAAAAGTAGCTCTTTTTTTTCCTTGAAGGCTGCTCTTGGACTGATATCAGTGCATTGTTTCTCCCTATCTCATAGCTGTAACAGTTACAAGACAGCATGGTCAGTCACTGATATCCTGGGGCTGAATGTGATTCATTTTAAATTTCAGAACCAGGTCTGTTCTTGTTGCCTTAGTACTAATTTTTGCTGTTTTTTGTCTTTGGTGTGTCTCAGTTTAAAGCTCTAGGGAGAACAAAAAATGTGGCCACTTTTATTTCAAAAGACCTCATCAGCTGGACATTATATAATATTATAACCACAGTCAACTTTTCCCATATTGACCCATGAGTATTGTAGGGTTTAAACTGCAAATTACATACATAATTTATTTATTAGCAGAAATATTTACATTTATGGTTTATGGTTCTAATTGTTTTATTTAATGTGTCATTAGGTCTGAATTTATGTAGTGTTAAGTGTACCATTAACAATTAATGGTTACCAGATTTTGTACCGTACTGACTTAAGTGACTTTGATGTTTCATTTTGGCCTCTTAGGGCTGCACAATTAATCCAGTTTTAGTTTCAGGTACAATTTTGGCTCCAAGCAAATATGAAAACAAGCTGATAAGATCAAACCATTATTATGCTGCATCCTTTCTTGAAATTATGCTTCACTTTTGTGTTTAATTATGAACCCAGTGCAATATTTCATTTAAAATGCTGCATTTTCTCCCCTTCTGACTTCCTGTCGAGCTGTGATGCATTTAGCTCAGGCATGATGGATCTCTTTGCGGTAACTTGTGATTTCATTATAGACAAAACTATCCATGATCATTACTTTTGGCATAATCAGAAGTCATACACATTTTTGCATTGTATTAAGTGTAAGAAACTATGCAGTCCTGCCCTCGCGTTGAGCTATTGCGGCTTGGATTTTTCCTAATTCATGGAAACTTTTAAACAAGAGGGTTTACTGGGGGAATAACTGTAAATGTAAATGCTAAGACAACATACCATCAAACCTAATAATATACCTATGAGCTTCACCTAACTTAGTATTCTTGGGTTATTGTACAACAGGACATTTGCAAATAAACAAAGGCCTCAGTCACAGAGGTCAGTTTAGAGTTCCACTCTGTCCAGCTTAAAGCAGAAGAGCTGTGCTGATGTGTGGATACAGTATGTTTGAGTCAGCTCTTTTAATCTTTAGTAGAAAGATTGGTATGTCCAGTTATCCAGTATTATTTTTAATGATGTAATGCATTCCCATCCATGTGCAGTATATGAGCATTGCTAAAACTTGCATTCTTTTGTAGTACTTCTACATAACATATGGAGGATGCATAATGTGGCTGGAACTTATTTGCTTATGTAGTTTGGTTTTCTAAGGTGGACTGATGCCATTCAGTTACTACATTTGCTTGTAACTAACTTGCTGGCATGCTTCTCATATATTAGATGTTAACAGTAAGTAGTTCTGATGTTCAGTGCACCATGCTCAGGGTAAACTAGTTCTTAAAGGATGTCTTACATAAAGCTTGTTGAGGCCTTTAAAGTCATCCTGCTGGATTTCAGTGATATCATTGTTTTGGAGATCAATCATCACTGTGTCTTCTGGAATCTTATCAGGAACAGATATCAGACCTGTTAAGAAAAAACATAAATGCCTATTTAAAGGAAATAGTTGGATCAGAAATGATGGAAGTAATTGGGTTTTTTTAACCGATATACACATGTGAAAAAGAAATTGTTGTCTTTCTGATTATCCTAGGTCTCTGATAAAATATCAGTGGGTCATATGTCTGGGGTAATTATACCAAATATATATAGCATAGTATTTCAGAAAAAATCACAAGCTGCTGCTGCGTGTGCCAATAGTATATGAAAGTTTGGTTAAAAAACATTAAGTTATTGGAGTGATTGGCAGTGGACCCTTGGGTGTTTTCATAGCTTAATCCTAGTACCAAAGTATAAGAGAGCCCCACTTTACTGTAAGTTGGGCTTTTGGAGTTTAATGTACTTTACTTCTTTAATGTACTTTAGTTCTAGAACTTGGACCACAAAACCAAATAGAAAATTTTAGTTTTTTGAAATGCTGGAAATGAAGGCTTTCCTGTTCCACTGGTGAGTTGTGTGTGAAAATTGTTTGGCTGCATTGCCCCTACATTTTAGAAAGTTCACATTAGATGTATATATGATGCCAAATTTCATCAGTGTCTTAACATTCATATTTTTTTGTTATATGACAACAGTTTAACAGTCAAATTGTTGTTAGTCCTGATCACTTTTTTAAATTTATATACTGTAATGCCTCCTGTAAACCCAAATCAGCAAAGTACTATCTCAGATATTCCTCTACAGTTTGTGGTCATGGTGATGCACCACCCAACTGCTATTAATCAGCAAGGTTTAGGCAAGCATGTCTTACAAGATGTCATTAAGATTTATTTTTTTTTAGCAATTAATGCTCAAGTGAATTTTGGATTTTGGAGACTGTTTTCAGTGGTAGATAAATCCTAAAACCTTGCAAGGCAGAGATTGCTGATATCCTTTTATAAAACTGATGTTAAAATAAATATTTATTTTAAAAAACCTTTTTCACATAGACAAATACAGCAACTACTACATGATTGCTGTTCTATTTTATGTATATGAGTGCCAGAAATAGAGAAGTAACTTAATAAGGCCAGACTAAACCATAGTCATTTTTTTGTCATTGAATTTAACTGGAATAAACATAAGATTATCACTAGCCTTACCTATCATCTTATATGGCAGACTTAACATAGAGTTTTGAATAGAATGTGTTTCAGCACACTCCATGTTTACAGTAACATAATGTAACATAATGAGTTACTTCAGACTGAGTGTGTTCTAACCCTGGTCAGAGCACTGCACCACTCTGGGTGAGCAATGGCAATGAGCTGGACAGTCCTCATCATCGTAATCGTCGTCATCATCATCATCGTCCTCATCATCATCATCGTCGTCATCATCATTTGAATCTGACATCATGATTTCATGGATTTTTGTGTCATAGTTTTTCAGGTAGTCCATAACATTGATTGGTTGGTAGGGTTTGGCATTGCCTAGTGCCAGCAGGCAAAGCAAGAGGAAGATCCTCATGGTTTTATTAGAGTTGTGGTTAAACAGGAGCCAAGGAGAACTCTAGGAAAGACAGATAAATGAATGAAAAAATGAATGTTTAAGTAGTCCCCAGTGTGGAGGTTGAACTTGATAGCATCACAAGAAAACTGTATTAATTAATTACCAGAATAGAAAACAACAGAACAAAACAGTTCTGGCACAGTATAAAGCACACTTACAGGATATAGTATTTAGTTAGCTGAGAACTGTCTATTCCAACCTTTTTTTAATGTACTGATCTATCAGTCTTTTCTTGACTACATTTTTACTTTAAAAAAACTTCTGCAGCTAGTGCCACAGTTAGGAACCACTGTAATGTATAATTGCTGATCATTCTGACTGTTATGCTGCAGTTTTTCCTGGGTTGTGTTTTTTCCTAAAAACAATCCAGTCAGAGCTTTATAGGAACCACCATTCTACATTGTTGGTGGTGTTGGAGCTATATAAAACTAGTACTAATTTCACCATAGACATGAGCAGTTTTTAGTGCATGAGTTAAATTTCCTTTTTACAGCTTGATTTAAGAATATTACTAAAACAGTACATTTGAAAGTGCATGTGGACTTCCTGGAGAGATCAATTTTCATAAGTGCTACCCTTTTTTTCTACCAGTGTTTCCATGGAGCTCTCAAAACCTCCTCTGGAAAGGACTTCTTGCAGCCAACATAAATGTTTCTCCAGCTCTCACCTATTCACCATCTGTGGGCATTCAGAACATGATTTATATATCCTCCTCGATTACATATTCACATAACCAGCAGAGAGAGGCTGACATTGTCTGGTTCCGTGCTTCTGCTAATCTTGATGGATTCTGAGCCGTGCAGTTGAACGTGCAGTCCACCCACAAATATGTGGTGGTGGTCGAGCATCCTGCTTTGACAGCAAATACTGCACAGCACCGACCCCCTTCCTCTGCCCCCAGTCTGTCTGTGTTCCACATGTGAACATTTAGCCAAAAAAAAAAAAAAAAAAAATACTATAAATACATCAAATGCTTCATGTATGCTTTCCAATTGTGCAGTAAGTTGGGAATAATTCTTCTTTGTTGTTGTTTTCTTTTCACTGAGTCAAACAACCATTGAAACCTTAGAAATTCACTTAACTCCAGTCTGACTGGCGTAGCAAATATTTACATCTAAAGAGGCATTTCATAAGTATTCACACCAGATGTCTTTCATTAGGACTCTCATAATCTTATTACCACTTACATTGAGTAATTATCTTTAATATCACTTGGTCTCAATTATTACATGTCTAGTCATGAAAAGGTCAGAAAATACTCGTCATTTTCCATTTCTAAACATCAGATGTCTTGTTCTCTTTGATCATCTGTCCTGAGTCTAAACATTCACTTTACAAACACCAAATATAAAACTGAAGCTAAAACCAAAAGTCCTGGGCATGCTGATGATGATTTCAGAAATAATCAGTAAGAAATAGATACATTGACAGTCAACACTTAATTGATAATCGGATTTATGCCTGAACCTTTTCTTTTTAATTTAGGGATTTTTTAAAAATATTGATACCCTTTTTAGAGCCGTCTCCTATACATCTGGCATAGGAATTTTAATTAGAAACTATAAACTACCTTTTCCTTGCATTTATGCATTTATTATTGGTACCATGACCGTATTTTGTATTTTTTGTCAAATGAGCAAAGACCCCAAGCAATGCATAAATTTATTACTCTTCTCAGTATAAAGCCTAAAATTAGACATGGTCTTTCAACATGAGACATATAAACTTAACTTCACTGTAAAATGATCTAAGCACGATCTTATTGCATGCAAGTAAGTATTTATCAGTATTAGGATGCCCTGCCATAGCCATCAGCAGTTTAAATTAAAATTGGCAGATTAGAATTTGCAGCCTAGTAATTTGGCTCTACCAAAACACCTCTAGTAACTTTAAAGGTAACAACAGAAGTCTTGCTAACTGACCACAGTACCATTAGCTTGCTGCATTAGAAATATGAATTGGTGTTTTTATAAACAATAAATAAATCCAGGGTGTGTCCTACCTCAGCTGTCAGGTGTGTTTATGTCCTGGTTTAAACCCCACACAGTGAGCAGAGCAGCAGCAGGGTCCAGCTGGAAGGCTGAGAGTTGGATCCTCAGTCAATACATTCCCAGTGAACGAAGAACAGCATCACCCTTCCTCTCTGGGAAAAAAAAAAGGGGGGGGGGGAAGTGGTCCCCTGAACACCCCCACCAACGGAAAATTTCCACTGGTAAGGGTGAGAGGTTCGGTTTTAGTAAAGAGCTCTTGATTCTCTGAGTGATCACACCATCTGTAGGCCTGTGGGACTAAGTTTGAAAAGGCATTGTTAAGAGTTTAGTCATGTGCTTTTCATCAGGAGCTTTGAAGTAATGCCAGAATAGTTAGATTTAGACTCCTGTATGCTCAAGTCTTTATATATAGAACATACTGGTAGGTCTGTCACCTCCCCTCCCTTCTCAGCCACATTAACTGTTTTACATCAGTGTGAATGGTTTCTTCTCTGAGGCACATTGGCACTGGGTTAATGAAGGATAGTACAACTGTACAGCCGCTGTAGCAGTTTCGTTTGTCTAATTGAAACAACAGGGTGGAGTTGAGCCTGCCCTCTCAGAGATTTTAGGGTGATGGTGAAGGACTGGCAGACAGTTCATTTAGATCAATATTACTGAAGACTAGCGATCAGAAAATTTGAGGTAAACATGATATAAGAACACAGCAACAGTCTCTGAATATAGTTTACCCATAGGAAGTGGAAATACATTTATACACTTTGGAAGAATATATCATATTATCAAAGTGGATGAAGTGTTTTTTTGTTTTGTTTTATTTTTAAGCAAACAAAAGAAATGTTTGGCACTCAGTTTTCATTTTTGTGCACAAAAGTAAATTTATTTGGCAGATTTACTTGTATTTAAACTGTAGAGATAAGTAGAAACATAACTGTTGTGCTTTGCATTTTTGCAAAGCTGCTGTCATGTCTGAATAAAGGTGTAAGGAACAGTTACATAACAAACCTTATGATATGTCTAGACCTTTTCTGTCTTCTTTCCAGAGCCTAAATTTTATGGAAAAAAAGAACTGAGAACAATTTCCATTATATCAGCCCGCAGGCAGATGTCCACAATTCTAAACAACTTGTTAAGGTGTATTACTCTTTGGCAATGAAGTGATACACTCTTAAGGTGATACAACATACCATTACAGTCAGTCAGAACTGGCAGCTTGGTGTTATAAATGTCCTGTTTGTGGATTTGGAAAGCAGAGACAAAAGATAATTGGAGGTGATGCTTTGCAACATCAAATTAAAGTTTACTATATATTGTGCTCTGCGTGATGTTGTCTTAACAAGACACAGTAGGAAATCTGTCAGCTTTACATTTGAAGCAGGAATGAGAAGTACCTCCCAAGAATGGAAAAGCTAACAGAGGCTTGTTCCCTCAGGGGTTCAAGTGTTATACAATTCCTTTTTCCATTTACTTCTGGTATTTTCTGCTGAGCTGAGCTGGAATTGCACAACTTATGGCTGAGCCAGACCATCCAAATATGCCCTGGTTTGGCAGTCAGAAGACCCGAAATGGGATCGGGTCTGTTTGGGTTTTAGTGAATCGTCTTGGTGGGGAAATCAAATTTTCCAAACCATCACAGATCTGGTTAAATAATCATCACATCAACAAGGAGCCTTCTGACTTCTTTCATGTGCAACAAACTCTTTGAAGGAAATTCCTAAACGTAAGCTCTCAGTTTTATCACTTGTTATTCCTACCACTAGCTTTTGACTTGGTACAGCAATAAATAAACTCATGAACAGCTTGTGGGAAACACAGCAAAAATCGGATTTTACCTCCATGCTAAAAAAGGGAAAACATCTCTTGTTCCCAGAAGCTGGAAAATCGACATGCCCTGTTGATGTATGCCTCTCTGATGTATGGTTAGAACATGTCTCAAAGTTTAACTTTTACTTTTTAAACTTTCATGAGTATATAGCTAATTTTAATGTTTGCATTTTTGTGGTATTTTTCATAACTGGCTACATATATTTATGTAGCCAGGCTGTCACTTGGTGTTCGCTCGCTCGCTCTGTGGTATAGTATCGCTTCCTGTTCCTGCTCAAACACAGTGGTGTTTCTGAGTAGCTTATTTGCTTAGCAGTTTAATTAACAACTTTTAAATACATTCTTTTTTCACAGTATAATCTTCACGTGCTTCATCCGAAGCACACTTTCTGTGTACTCACTACCTAATTTATAGTATTCACTCACTGTCTCTGTACTGTTTCGCTAGCTTAGCTCGTAGCCGACCCGTTAGCACCATGGCTACTTCACCTGTCCCTTCTGCACTTTCTTGCTCATTGTGTCAGATGTTTAGTTACTCCTCGGCCTCCTTTAGCAGTAATGATATCTGTAACAAATGTAGCATATTTGCAGCTCTGGAGGCCAGGATTACTGAATTGGAGACTCGGCTTTGCACCCTGCTCTCACCCTTAGCTAGCCAGGCCCCTGTAGCTGGTGCAGCCGAAGATAGCGTAGGCCCCGCTAGCTGTTCCCCGGCAGACCCCAAGCAGCTGGGGAAAGGCTGGGTAACGGTGAGAAGGAAGCGTAGTCCTAAACAGAAGCCCCAGGTACACCACCAACCCGTTCATGTGTCTAACCGTTTTTCCCCACTCGGTGACACACCCGCCGGGGGTCAAACTCTGGTAATTGGTGACTCTGTTCTCAGACATGTGAAGCTAGAGACACCGGCAACCATAGTCAATTGTCTTCCAGGGGCCAGAGCAGGCGACATTGAAGGAAATTTAAAACTGCTGGCTAAGGGTAAACGTAAATTCAATAAAATCATAATTCACGTCGGCAGTAATGACACCCGGTTACGCCAATCGGAGGTCACTAAAATCAATATTGAATCGGTGTGTAACTTTGCCAAAACAATGTCGGACTCTGTAGTTTTCTCTGGTCCCCTCCCCAATCAGACCAGGAGTGACATGTTTAGCCGCATGTTCTCCTTAAATTGCTGGCTGTCTGAGTGGTGTCCCAGAAACGATGTGGGCTTCATAGATAATTGGCAAACCTTCTGGAGGAAACCTGGTCTTGTTAGGAGAGATGGCATCCATCCCACTTTGGATGGAGCAGCTCTCATTTCTAGAAATATCGACAAATTTATTAAACCCCTCAAAACATGACTATCCAGAGTTGGGACCAGGAAGCAGAGTTGCAGTCTTACACGCCTCTCTGCAGCTTCTCTCCTCCTGCTACCCCCCCAAAAACCCATCTCCATAGAGACTGTGTCTGCTTCCAAAAAGACAAAAAACAAACTAAAAACCAGCAACAAACAACTTAAACAATCACAAAGAAAGAACAATACAGTATCCACATCTGAACCAAAGAGTAAAACAGTGAAATGTGGATTATTAAATATTAGGTCTCTCTCCTCCAAGTCTCTGTTAGTACATGACTTAATAATTGATCAACAAATTGATTTACTCTGCCTTACAGAAACCTGGTTGCAGCAGGATGATTATGTTAGTTTAAATGAATCAACACCCCCGAGTCATTCTAACTACCAGAAATCTCGAAGCACAGGTCGAGGGGGTGGTGTGGCAGCAATTTTTCACACCAGTCTATTAATTAATGAAAGACCAAGACAGACTTTTAATTCATTTGAAAGCCTGATGCTTAGCATTGTCCACCCCAGCTGTGAAACTCAGAAACCAGTCTTACTTGTTATCATCTATCGTCCACCTGGGCCTTACACAGAGTTTCTGTCTGATTTCTCAGACTTTATATCTAATTTAGTTCTGAGCTCAGATAAAATAATTATTGTGGGTGATTTTAACATCCATGTAGATGCTAAAAATGACAGCCTCAACATGGCATTTAATCTGTTGTTAGACTCAATTGGTTTCTCTCAAAATGTAAAAGAACCCACCCACCACTTTAATCACACTCTAGATCTTGTTTTAACATATGGCATAGAAACTGAACATTTAACAGTGTTTCCTAAAAACCCTCTCCTGTCTGATCATTTCTTGATAACATTTACATTTACAATAATTGATTACGCAGCAGTGGAGAGTGGACTTTATCAAAGTAGATGTCTTTCTGAAAGCGCTGTAACTAAGTTTAAGAATATAATCCAGCCACTGTTATCATCGTCAATGCCCTGTACCAACACAGAGCAGAGCAGCTATCTGAACGCTACCCCAACAGAGGTCGATTATCTTGTTAATAATTTCACCTCCTCACTACGTACGACTCTGGATACTGTAGCTCCAGTGAAAACTAAGGTCTCTAATCAGAAGTACCTGACCCCGTGGTATAATTCTCAAACACGTACCCTAAAGCAGATGACTCGTAATCTGGAGAGGAAATGGCGTGTCACAAATTTAGAGGATCATCATTTAGCCTGGAGAAATAGTTTGTTGCTTTATAAGAAAGCCCTCCGCAAAGCCAGAACAGCTTACTACTCATCACTGATTGAAGAAAATAAGAACAACCCCAGGTTTCTCTTCAGCACTGTAGCCAGGCTGACAAAAAGTCAGAGCTCTGTTGAGCCAACCATCCCTTTAACGTTAACTAGTGATGACTTCATGAACTTCTTCACAAATAAAATTTTTATCATTAGAGAAAAAATTACCAATAATCATCCCACAGATGTAATATTATCTACAGCTACTCTTAGTTCCATTGATGTTAAGTTAGACTCTTTTTTTCCAATCGATCTTTCTGAGTTAACTTCAATAATTACTTCCTCCAAACCATCAACGTGTCTTTTAGACCCCATTCCTACAAAACTGCTCAAAGAAGTCCTGCCATTGATTAATTCTTCGATCTTATATATGATCAACCTATCTCTAATAATCGGCTATGTACCACAGGCCTTCAAGGTGGCTGCAGTTAAACCTTTACTCAAAAAGCCATCTCTAGACCCAGCAGTCTTAGCTAATTATAGGCCAATCTCCAACCTTCCTTTCATATCAAAAATCCTTGAAAGAGTAGTTGTCAAACAGCTAACAGATCATCTGCAGAGGAATGGTTTATTTGAAGAGTTTCAGTCAGGTTTCAGAGTTCATCACAGCACAGAAACAGCTTTATTGAAGGTTACAAATGATCTTCTTATGGCCTCTGACAGTGGACTCATCTCTGTGCTTGTCCTTCTTGACCTTAGTGCAGCATTCGATACTGTTGACCATAATATTCTATTAGAGCGATTAGAACATGCTGTAGGTATTACAGGTATTGCACTGCAGTGGTTTGTATCATATCTATCTAATAGACTCCAATTTGTGCATGTAAATGGAGAGTCCTCTTCACACACTGAGGTTAATTATGGAGTTCCACAGGGTTCGGTGCTAGGACCAATTCTGTTTACATTATACATGCTTCCCCTAGGCAGCATCATTAGAAGACATAGCATACATTTTCACTGCTATGCAGATGACACCCAGCTCTATCTGTCCATGAAGCCAGATAACACACACCAATTAGTTAAACTGCAGGAATGTCTTAAAGACATAAAGACTTGGATGGCCACTAACTTTCTGCTTCTTAACTCAGATAAAACTGAGGTCATTGTACTCGGCGCTGAAAAGCTTAGAAATATGGTATCTAACCAGATTCTTACTCTGGATGGCATTACCTTGGCCTCCAGTAACACTGTGAGGAACCTTGGAGTCATTTTTGACCAGGATATGTCCTTCAACGCACATATTAAACAAATATGTAAGACTGCGTTCTTCCATTTGCGCAACATCTCTAAAATTAGAAATATCCTGTCTCAGAGTGACGCTGAAAAACTAGTTCATGCATTTATTACTTCCAGGCTAGACTACTGCAATTCATTATTATCAGGATGTCCAAAAAACTCACTGAAAAGCCTTCAGTTAATCCAAAATGCTGCAGCAAGAGTACTGACAGGGACTAGAAGGAGAGAGCATATTTCTCCTGTTTTGGCTTCCCTTCATTGGCTTCCTGTTAAATCCAGAATTGAATTCAAAATCCTGCTCCTCACATACAAGGTCTTAAATAATCAGGCCCCATCTTATCTTAATGACCTTGTAGTACCATATCACCCTATTAGAGCACTTCGCTCCCGCTCTGCAGGCCTACTTGTTGTTCCTAGAGTATTTAAAAGTAGAATGGGAGGGAGAGCCTTCAGTTTTCAGGCCCCTCTTCTGTGGAACCAGCTTCCAGTTTGGATTCAGGAGACAGACACTATCTCTACTTTTAAGATTAGGCTTAAAACCTTCCTTTTTGCTAAAGCATATAGTTAGGGCTGGACCAGGTGACCCTGAATCCTCCCTTAGTTATGCTGCAATAGATGTAGGCTGCCGGGGGATTCCCATGATGCATTGAGTTTTTCCTTTCCAGTCACCTTTCTCACTCACTATGTATTAACAGACCTCTCTGTATTGAATCGTATCTGTTATTAATCTCTGTCTCTCTTCCACAGCATGTCTTTATCCTGTCTTCCTTCTCTCACCCCAACCGGTCGCAGCAGATGGCCGCCCCTCCCTGAGCCTGGTTCTGCCGGAGGTTTCTTCCTGTTAAAAGGGAGTTTTTCCTTCCCACTGTCGCCAAAGTGCTTGCTCATAGGGGGTCATATGATTGTTGGGCTTTTCTCTGTATCTATGAAGCGCCTTGAGGCGACATTTGTTGTGATTTGGCGCTATATAAATAAAATTGAATTGAATTGAATTGAATGTAATTTGTCTTTTTAAAAGCGTGTTAAATAATCTGCTTGAAGCTAGTTGGATGCATTTAAGAAGTCTCACAGAACTAAGTCCACTTCACGTATTAGATACCAGTAGCTTAAACACGTCCGCCTTCTTGGTTAAAACCTCAGACTCAGTTTCCAGCTCCCCATAATCACAGCTTCATGGCTGTGTGCTGAAACAATAGCCTCTTGGGAGCCAGATTGTCAGTTTAAAAGAAGCCATTTTCCCAAACACTGGAGGGATCTGATTAGACCATGATGTAACCCTACATGAGAGTTTTCTCTTTTTTGTGCCCTGTGTGAGGACTAAGACATTAAAGGTATTTGTCTGCACTGTAAGGACCACTAGCCCCACGGTATATCCTGTTGCGTCATGTTGATCTGGATGGTGGGTGGTCCTTTTGTCTTTCTGCCTACCCAGAAGCAAATGCAAACTTCAAATTATTGAGCTTCTTTGTCTGAGTCAGGTATCCGTCATGCTGTCGTTTTCTGTTTTCATGCGCACAAGCCCTTCGAAACCTCATACCTCTCAGCTGACTGGTCTGCCACAGAAAGATTTAATTCAGTAGCTGTAATAATCCAAAGAGGGGAAACTGGTTTGTGGTAGTGAAAATATTCAATGGCGTAATTGTTGGATTTATTGTCTTCAAACTGCAAATTAAATGTTAGAGATTATTTCCTGATGTGAGATGGTCTGCCTGACTGATGGAAGGCGGTCAGGATGTCTCTTCTCTCTAAGGATCTCATACTTTCCAACCCATCAGACGTCTACGACGGCGCTGGAACGGCTGGAACTTGTTGTGTTTTTGTGTTAAGGAGAATTTCCTCCATCTGGTAATTTCTTTTAATGCCGTAAGTCACGGGGGCAACTTCCAGGGCATCTAGCCAAAGAGTTGCCTCAGTGCTGTTGTTGCTTTAGTGCCACAGGAACGTTTTGAAGCCAGGAAACATTTTTAAAAGAACTGTGACCCTGCAACTCAGCGTGTTACCTGTTTCTGGCACTGTTACCCAGCCAGGCTATACAACAGAGCAGTGTTCACTAGCCCCACACTCCACCATGATCTCACCTCACCACAGTTCCACCTGACACTAATATTGATTATTGGTGTTTTGATTGTTTGTTTTTCTACTTTTGTTTTTTGTTTGTTTGTTTTAATGTGACATATATTCTTATTCATAAAACTAACTTTTGCTCACAAGTAACTGTTGGTCAGTAAGTACATCTAACTGCTATTCTAACTGAATTTAGTGATTTAACAATATATTTTAGGTATTCTCACATTGTTTTACTTCTAAATCTGTGTCAGTGGTCACTAGGGCTGCCACGATTAGTCGACTAGTCACGATTACGTCGACTATCAAAATCGTCAACGACTAATTTAATAGTCGACGCGTCGTTTGAAGCTTTGTAAGCTCCCAAAAGACAAAGGAATAAGTAGTAGGATTTAAGAGTGTAATAACGGACTGAAACAGAAGATGGCAGCACTGCATGAAGAAGGATGATAGCTGCCGTTAAACCCCGAAGAAGAAGAAGCTGTATCCCAGAATTCATAGCGCGGCCCATCGTTTCCAACAATGGCGGCAGCTAGTTAGTTTTACTCTTATTATTCTTTCTGGGTCACAAAATGAACGTTTTTAAGTATTTAGTCAGCCACCGATTGTGCAAGTTCCCCCACTTAAAATGATGACAGAGGTCAGTAATTTGCACCAGAGGTACACTTCAACTGTGAGAGACAGAATGTGAAAAGAAAATCCATGAATTCACATGGTAGGATTTGTAAAGAATTTATTCGTAAATCAGGGTGGAAAATAAGTATTTGGTCACCTCAAACAAGGAAAATCCCTGGCTCTCACAGACCTGTAACGTCTTCTGTAAGAAGCTTTTCTGTCCCCCACTCGTTACCTGTATGAATGGCACCTGTTTTGACCTCATCATCTGTATAAAAGACACCTGTCCACAGCCTCAACCAGTCAGACTCCAAACTCCGCCATGGCCAAGACCAAAGAGCTTTCGAAGGACACCAGGAAAAGAATTGTAGACCTGCACCAGACTGGGAAGAGTGAATCTACAATAGGCAAGCAGCTTGGTGTGAAAAAATCAACTGTGGGAGCAATCATCAGAAAATGGAAGACATACAAGACCACTGATAATCTCCCTCGATCTGGGGCTCCACGCAAGATCTCATCCCGTGGGGTCAAAATGATCATGAGAACGGTGAGCAAAGATCCCAGAACCACACGGGTGGACCTGGTGAATGACCTGCAGAGAGCTGGGACCAAAGTAACAAAGGTCACCATCAGTAACACACTACAACGGCAGGGAATCAAATCCCGCAGTGCCAGACGTGTTCCGCTGCTGAAGCCAGTGCATGTCCAGGCCCGTCTGAAGTTTGCCAGAGAGCACATGGATGATACAGCAGAGGATTGGGAGAATGTCATGTGGTCAGATGAAATCAAAGTAGAACTTTTTGGTATAAACTCAACTCGTCGTGTTTGGAGGAAGAAGAATACTGAGTTGCATCCCAAGAACACCGTACCTACTGTGAAGCATGGGGGTGGAAACATCATGCTATGGGGCTGTTTTTCTGCCAAGGGGACAGGACGACTGATCCGTGTTAAGGACAGAATGAATGGGGCCAAGTATCGTGAGATTTTGAGCCAAAACCTCCTTCCATCAGTGAGAACTTTGAAGATGAAACGAGGCTGGGTCTTCCAACATGACAATGATCCAAAACACACCGCCCGGGCAACAAAGGAGTGGCTCCGTAAGAAGCATTTGAAAGTCCTGGAGTGGCCTAGCCAGTCTCCAGACCTCAACCCCATAGAAAATCTGTGGCGGGAGTTGAAAGTCCGTGTTGCTCGGCGACAGCCCCAAAACATCACTGCTCTTGAGAAGATCTGCATGGAGGAATGGGCCAAAATACCAGCTACTGTGTGTGCAAACCTGGTAAAGACCTATAGTAAACGTTTGACCTCTGTTATTGCCAACAAAGGTTATGTTACAAAGTATTGAGTTGTATTTTTGTTATTGACCAAATACTTATTTTCCACCCTGATTTACGAATAAATTCTTTACAAATCCTACCATGTGAATTCATGGATTTTTTTTTTCACATTCTGTCTCTCACAGTTGAAGTGTACCTCTGGTGCAAATTACTGACCTCTGTCATCATTTTAAGTGGGGGAACTTGCACAATCGGTGGCTGACTAAATACTTTTTTGCCCCACTGTATTTTCAGGCGAGAATGTAACTGTGTAAACCTCAAATATCTGCTCAGTTTATCAAGACACCACATATTTTCAAAAGCGCTCCAACATTTTCGGAGACGTCTGTTACCCACCAGCTCATAAGCTAGCCGGGGTACAAGACTCACTAGAGCCTGTGAGAACACCGGACACCTGGCAAATTGTTTTCAAACCCACCGCCGTCTTTCGCTACTCAGGTTAAACATGATATATAAGTCACTTAGATAACTTAAAAATGTTATTGTTATACCTTAGACACTTAAAGCTGTAAGCTAATGACAGTGCAGATGCATGCTGGTGCAATAAGCTATATGTTTTACGTCCAATGGATGCATGATCTGATTAGTCGACTAATCGCAAAAATAATCGGTGACTAGTCGACTATCAAAATAATCGTTTGTGGCAGCCCTAGTGGTCACCAGCAGTTTTAGCTTATGACCCCTTAAAACTAAGGAATCTTTGTTTTTGCACTGTGTTGGAATATTTATCCTGTACTTTACCAACATTTTGATGCTACAGTTTGCATGCAAGACACAGACTTATCTCGAACACTGGTCTTTTCCATCAAACCTTTTCCATCGAATCAGTATGTTCTACGTATACTTGTTGTAAAAAGTAGTCATTTGTGTTACTGTTACCTTCCTATCAGCTCAATGGTTATTCTCCTCTGAATTCTGGGATCAACATTAAAAAATCTGGCATAACTTTCACTCAGAGAATTGATGCACACTGAATATTTTCACTTTTTATGACCATTCTCTGTAAAACCTAAAGATGGCTGTATAGAAAAATTCCAGCAGATCAGCAGTTTCATAAACACTCTGATCAGCCTGTGTGGCACCAACAACCATGCCTCAGTCAGACTCACTTACATCACCTTTCTTCACCATTGTGATGCTCAGTTTGAACTCCAGCAGGTCTTCGTTACCATGTCCTTATGCCTGGTTCCATACATTTGTACCATGTGACTGGCTGATTACATGTTTGCGTTAATGAGCAGTTGAATGGTGTGCCTAACAAATTGGCTGCTGAGTGTAGGTATCTCAGTTTTGGCCAGTGAACAAAAGCATCATAGTCACAGTTTCATTTGTCTCACAAATACAAGGTTGCAAAGTTAGGGATACACTGTTATTCACAAAAAACATAAAAAGCTGCTTCATTTTCCTTTTAATTTCATTTTTTCCATTTTTATATCACAGAAATCAGATGAATTGAGTTCCATCTCCGTACTGATCTTTTGTGCCTGATAAAATGTCTGAGTACATGGGAATGACTTTACAGTTTACTTTTTCAGTTACATCTCCTCATCCTGAGGAGCATGGATGAGGTCACATGACTAATGAGTATATGATTGTTCACTCACGTGTATGATATGCAAGACTGATGAACAGAGCAGCTGTTCATGTTGGCAGAGGAGAACTCCCTCAGGAAAAACTTTCATCTCAGCTTTAGTTCAAGGGAGGAAAGTTTTCCAGCTCCAGGTTCAGTCAGATGACAACTGCCGGCATCTAGAAACTGACCACACATTTGTGATTCTTTGTTTTATTGCTTTTATTCATTCAAATTAATTTTAGTCCCCATATAATTATCTAATATTTTCAGGTTTTTTACCATTAAAGAAGCTGAGGTTTTATGCTCCTCACAGTTTAGTTTTTTTTTCTGTTTCAATCATCCTTTCGATGTCTGTGACTGAAGTAAATGATCCTAAACCTCAGGCTTGTAGAGGAAAATATTATGAATTGGTTGGCTTTTTCAGCTCTGTTAATTGCAGCTTTCAGTAAATATGTATTACATATAGCTAAAAGACATGTAATGGAAGGTTAACTACATTTTTTTTCTTATTCTGTAAAAGTCATCATGGCTCCACTTTTTCCCTGAAGCCCAAGCTGTTAATTTGATAACATGAATATACTCCTAAATGTCCTGGACAGGCAGGCTGTGTAAATGATCAGGGGATCCAGTGCAATATAATCTAACTTATTTGGGTATGTGAGGGTACTAGGTTTAGGCAGACTTCACTCAGACAGGAATGGTAACTTAAAGTTTATTTCTTCCGTGCATCATAACATTGTGCTAAACTGTAAAATATAAAGTTGACTCACCAACTTCATATAATTTAAGCATGTTGGCCAGCCAAGAGCAAATGAAAGGATATAATCTTCAAATATATCTTAAATTTGTGAAAAAAAAATTAAAAATCTAAAGTAAATTGTTGAGTGTTTTGGACCTCTAGTGAGAGCTTTTCAAAGCAACGTTAAGGTAGAACGAGCCTTTCATGTACAAAGTGGTAATACATTATATTACAGTTTGCACAGCTTGAAAGCTGATGCACAGTAAAATAGTTTAAATTATAGTTTTTTACTTAGAGTTTAAAATATCTAAAAGTATTGTGTGTTTCTGTCTGGGAAAGAAGAAGATTCAGTTGAAAGAAAACACAGAAGTACAAATTTACAGTAAGTAAAATATGATATTTTCATGCAGCAGCATTAAAGTCAGAAATGTTTGGCCATAATCTCCATAAGTTCTTTAGCATACTCTGCTCCCACTCGGGATTAAATAAACCCATGTTAAGACACATACTATATAAAGCAGGATAAGAAGAAATAGAAGTTAACCCAGATACAGATGCAGTCATAACTTTGTAATGAATTGTGAATTCATTGTGAATTCTTTTAACCACAAAGTGAAGTGAAACAGTTGCTGTGCAGGATATACCATAACAAAAGCTCAATATCACATATGATGCATTCATCTTGATGATGCTGAATTGTAAATCATAACACATGCAATAGCAAGACTCCCACTTAATTTTTGCATCAAACATAAATCAGACTTAACTACAATTGAGGAGGTCACTGCCCTGTCCATACACGTAAGCAAGATAAAGATAAAATGTTGAGGAACAGGCATGTCATTACATCTCATCTTGATCTGTTTGAGGAATTGGCTCTCCAGCAGCACTTGGTTTAACGCAATCATCTTAGGGGATGTGTCACGTGTGAGCTTTCCATGTCAGGGTTTTTATGAAAACAGGCAGTGGAAGAATTGCTGCTGAGAAATGAAACATGAAGGTGCTGAGGTTGTTAAAAATAATGCGCTGTACTTGCAGTCGCACTTCATAGAATTCTTTCCATTTCTTTATTAGGATTTTCATTTTACTGTGAATTCCTTCCCTTTTACACAGTGATCCACAGCGGCGACCCTCTAGAGGGACCAGCCAAAAGTAGAGGAAGAAGATTTTCTGAGAGTAGACAGATGTGTTCTGTCACTTTCACACCAGTTTAAGATGGGCCAGGTGACAGAGCAGGACAGTTTACCAGATACCAAACCATGTGTTTGGTCTAAAGTTGTAGAAAATGTTCAAATAGCATCTTACCATACAACAGTACCCATGTTTGAATGTGTGTCAGATTTTGACATCAGACTAATGCGTTTTCTTGTAATTTTTTAGGTTTATTTGTATTATATTATTTGTATGATATTAGTAACAGAAAAAAATGATGAAATGAGATTTTGACTTCTTTTGGCAGATTAAAGTCCACTGTCTCTCAGTTTTTTATTTTGTTTATGTGTGTTCACTTGGTTTTCTGGGGTTTTAAGACCACACTTGATGCAGATCTTACACAGGAAAAGGCCATTGGTGAGATTTTTTGGGGGTCGATGTAGTTGTTTTCCAATCTTACAGCCACCAAGGTGGAGTCCCCGCTGTGGTTTGGGTCACAGATGGCTTCATCAGGAATACTCCTTGAAGACATAGCATGAGAATATAGATTCATGTTTATTCCCTATAGCTGAAACAAACTTTTTTTTCCATTATGTGTTAACTGGCAGATTATGGAGTTGCTCTATAAAGTACTGATCTGTGCCCAAGTATATTTTTGCATATATGCTCCCTCTGGGAAACATTATGTTGTTTTAATGTACAATTCACTGATATGCAGAAGATACACTGTTACAGAGTTCATTAATCACCAAAACTATTAATACACAGACATTAATATTTAGTTAATATAATGAGTATATAAGACCAACACTACTAATTACTTTTCACTTCATGTTGCATTTACTGCAGATCGTCTTTTGTTTTCTTTGTGTAGTTAAACATGTTCCAAAAGAAGAAAATACACACTTAGCATTTTCTAAGAAGAAATTTAACACATACATTTTTAGTCCGTTTTCAAGGTTTTAAACTTTTGTACATATTTATTCATTTTTAGGGTTTTTTTTTTTGTGTATTTATTGCACCACATATGTTAGAATGGTTAGCAATATTTCCTTCAAGTCTGATTGTAATTTCCCACCTGCAGTGTTAGCCTTCTTGCCAATAAAGACAGACCAAAGTGCAGTGTTTAAATTGGTAATTTCAAATAAAACACACTGCCACGACCTGGACTGTGTGCACATCGCAAGAAACCTGTGAGTGCATAATGAGGTGATTCAGTGCAACTCCTAGGTGGAACTATGAATCAACTTGTTTTGTTTCTTGTCGTCAAGACAACTCTCCATCCAGTGAACTTTCAGTATAATATTGTTTGGCAGTCTGTGTTGAATGAGTCAGTCATCTGGTCAGACTCATGTCTGTCATAGGAGCTTTGTTGTTGGTCTTAAATGACTTTGTGGTTCTGTGTTTAATCACCTATGTTTTTTCCTGACTCCTTTTCTTACTTAAATGAGTTTTTTGAGATCATCAATCACTATCTTATTTTTTTCTGTAACTAAATAAATCAGTAATCATTTCTGGTCATCATATTAAAGTCGGAGCAAATCATGCAAATCATTATTACACCATCAGTCTTAATTTTAATTATTAGTTACGCCATTGTACCAATCAAGTCAATAGTAATAATTTTTCTGTACTGTCTTGGAAGTTTGTGCAAAGCATTTGATTTGGGGAAAAAACCCATAAACAAATAACATGTAAAAATTAGCAAAGTGATATTACATTTTTGAAATTGTTCTTATTTTATAACTGATCCGTGATGGACTGGAGAGTTTCAAATATAGAGAGCTGTTAAGAGGTGTCTTCTATAAGCCTCATTTATGCTCCCATTTTATAATTAGCTAGTGCAGACATATAACAGTAGAGTTCTGCCTGTAACAGTACGCCCAGTGCCAAAAAATGTTCTCAACATAAACAAATTACGAGTAAGACAGTCTCATGTGTTTCAAGGAAGTAACTGTTTAAAAAGTTTACATATTAGAACATTCAAAATTAATGCATGTGTATTTATGAATAGTGCTTTCGTACCTGATCATGTTATTGTCGAGTCTGAGGAAGTGTAAGTTGGTCATTTCGTTGATGCCAGATGGCACAACAACCAGCTGGTTGTGGTCCAAACACAGTTCGACCAGGGAGTGGTAGGCCCCAAAGAACGACTCGGGTTCTGTCCCTTCTCCATCCAGTTTGTTGTAGGAAAGGTAGAGGTATTCTAAACCAGGTTGCATGTGGGCAAAAACGTAACCTGTGGAGGTATTTAAAGAAAATAATTTACCTTGTACAATAATTTAACTCTACCTGTACAAGTCTTAATAAGTGTTAACTGCAGCTCACCTTAAACTACACAGCAAATCATTAAGTCATTCTAAAGTAGTCTGTTAACTTTGACTATGTTGTTTATTTATTTATTTATTTATTGTTTTGTTTGTTTATGGTTAATAAAAAGATCAAAATAAATACACTTTGACCGCTTCCAGTACCCATACATCAGAAAGAGCATAAAAAACCCCAAACCTCTGATGTTGCTTGTGCATTGCTTTCTCAGTGTTGGAGAAACTGACCTAAATAGTAGCTAGCACTTACCACTTATGTATTATAGAAGTTAATTTTCTAAAAACCTTAGATCAATCATCAGCCTAATCCATTTAAAGTTATTATTGTTTAAAAAATAAAACATTGAATAGGAAGGTTTTGTGTCAGTCCGCTAACTTTAAGAAGGTAACATTTATTAGCCAGATAATCCTTTAACCAGTCACACCTACCAGGTATCCTCTCAATATTGTTTCCCAAGAGCACCAAGTGAACTAGAGATCTTGGTAGATATGAAGGAACCATGTAAAGCTTATTATATGAAAGGTCAATGGACTCCAAATTTCTGCAGAGAAGGTAACAGTATGAAAACAATTACTAACAGTAAGAGACCATGAAAATTACAGCTAAAGTAACACTACTGTGGGGGTAATAGCCTCTCTTTCTGTCAGACCTGTGGTTGATCCAGGCCAGTGGAGCAATCCTGGTCTCCTCCAGTTTGTTGTGTCTTAAAGAAACTATGTTCAGATTGCTGGTCTGATTGAAAACTGTCTCTGAGATTTCTTCAATCAGGTTGTTCTCCAAATAGAGTTCCTAAAAGATGGAAAAACATAAAAAAAAAAAACATTTGGCAACATGAGCATCATAATAGAAACTATTTATGAGGAAGTGGGATCCAATTTTACCGTGAGTTCCTAATTTCACATGCAATCAGTGTACATATGTTTCCTGGATGGTTTTTGTTCAGAGATCTTGGCAAATGGGTTTGTTGTTCTTCCTGACTTTGTTTAAGGCTGTAAATGCATAATTCATGCCAAAGCTGTGTTTGTGTTTTTTCAGTCTAATTAGTCAAATGAGAAGGCAGGCAGGAGTGTGACCACCACGCATAACCTTTAATTATAATCATTAACTCTTCACTATTCAAAAACCAAAGTCTCTCACAAAACTTGGAACCCTGAATATTTAGCAGAAAAACATGTTAATGATAGACTGTTGTTAATGATAGACTGTACTCTGGTTCTGGATGAACAACAATCAGAGTGTTTGGATTTGCAGAGAGAGTAAGTAAAACCTTTCCAGTGTCATAAAATGAAGTAGGTTTTAAGGTAGGTTTACAGCAGCATTGTGTTGCTGGTGTTCTGCATTGTTTGTGGTTAGCCAAAAGCCATAATTGCTCGGGTGGAATGGTTTCCCACAGGTAGAAGCAGAAATCAAACATCAGACCCAAAAAGAAAATGTTGCTACTTCAGCAAAAAGTAAATTCAGCTACTCTGACAATGTGAAAGAAAAATTGATCAACTATGTAATGGGTTGGTTTATTGAAAGCTGTGTATATTTATTTTCTTTGCCAGCTGCAGTTCAAAAAGGCTTATGAGCTGATTAAAGCTTCCATATTCTAGTTTAACAGTGTGCACAGATTTTAGAATTACATGTGAACATTAAGGGCTATCACCTCACAAATTCTATGAACAAACATATCAATATATTAAAGATTGGATGGGTGATTTAATATTTTTGGCAATATTGTGTATAAGTTGAGAGGCATCACATATAATTCACCTCTCTGCAGTTTGCATTTCCAGTTTTCTTCTGTCTCCAAATATCATTCACATAGGTTAGAGTTTCAATATAGCTGCGAGCAGTTGGCTGCCAAGTTTGTTTTTATAGATCCCAATGTTTGGAAGTTATATAAGCCTATTTCATCTCAAATATGAGGCCCGGGGGTCTTTTAAATAAGTCAAAAATGTGGCCAAGGATGTATCCCAGTGTGAGGAATGAGAGATAGTCAGAGAGTCAAGGAAACAGATATTTTTTCATACCAGCAATGACTTGGGAAGGCCTTGTGGTACAGTGCGGAAATGGTTTCTCCCCAGTCTGAGGTAGGAAAGCTGGATTAGGGGAGCGAAGGCCAGAGGATCTACATTCCCCTCACTCAGCAGATTCCCTTCCAGCTCCAGAATAACCAGGCTGCTCAAATCTTAAAGATAAAAAAAGATAAACTTGTGATGAATAGTGTGTTTAGAAGTGAATAACCATACATAGGATCTAACTTTCTTTTGGTCTGTGAGCTGTGCAATCCATGAAGTAACCAATTTATATTTTGAATTTTAAAAGAATGAACGGTTGTTTGTAACCCACAATATAGGAGACAGACATGGGAATATTGAATGGGAATCTATGGAAGAATCCTGCAGCAGCAAAGATTGTGCTAGAAATATAACTCTAAAGTCTCATAAAACTTTATTTTAGGGCAAACTTTTGTGTTTTTCATCAGATTTGACTAATTCCATACATGCAGCTTTATGCTTATTTGATGAATAAAATTAATGTAAATTAAGATCATATTTATATTTATAGCTGCCCAAATAAGTGCTCAGGGATGCCTGTTGATTCTGGAAGTCCTACAGGCCATGTAATTGATGAGGTCAAACTATAAGGAGATTTCATATCAATTCAATTCAGTTTTATTTAGATAGTGCCAAATGTCTGTGGTACTTTGACTTCTTGGACAAAGAAACACCAGCTGGATGTCATTAAAGGATGTAATAGCAGTACCTTGGAAGCTGTTTTCATCTATCCCTCTCAGTCTGTTTTCATTGATCTTCAGCTCCTGCAGGGTTGGGGGAAGGTCAGATGGCACAACGTCTAAAAGGTTTCCATCCAAATACAGACGTGTTAGCTTCTTCAGACCCTGAAACACACACACACACACACACACACACACACACACACACACACACACACACACACACACACACACACACACGCAGGTATAAGTATTGGAAAGTAAAAATAGGCTGCCACCAAGTTATTATCCTTGTTGTTGTTATTATTATTATTATTATTATTATTATTATTATTATTATTATAGAAATACATGTTTGTTTTCCTTCTCTGAATTTGTTGTTAATTTTTTTTCATTTAATGTTGTTTCCACATTTGTCACATTTATTAATAAAATGCAACATGTTTAGATGATTACTTTTTTCACATTTGGATATTTTCCATTGGTCTGTTTGTTTTTTTTCCTGCTGCTTCTCCTCGTCTAAATTTCAGGCGCAGTAGTCTAAGCAGATACGCAGACCTCCTTCTCCCTTTCCACCTCCTCTTTGGCATTTACATATTTTACAGATGTTTTTAGGTTTAGTAGGACATTCACTTTCCTTCTCATGAAAAAAATTGCTAAAAATCTTACTAAGTCTTACAGATTTTGTTATTATGTTACACCTTTCTTTCTCCATGGAGTTGATGATATTACACTGTAGATGGCCATATGTCTTTGCACACCCACCTTTAAACTTTATTACTTGAACCATTGTTATATTTCTGGCAGATGATTTTTAAAAAAAAGCTTGGGCTTCAGTCATTTTCAGTTTTATTATGACTTACTTTGAAGGCTTTAGCGTCAATGCCGGCAGAAGTAAGTTTGTTTTTCTTCAGGTTGATCCACTCCAGGTTAGGAATTCCATTAAAGGCATCTGCTGGGATGCTGCTGATGCTGTTGCCTGCAGGTCAGAGCAAGTTCAGTTAATATTGACAACAGGATTTCTCCAATTGTAGTTTGTTTCTGTGTGCTTTCTTAATTGGAGTCTTAGTTTCTAAATCCCTTCCTCAGGTTGGTAAGTGATACTAATTTGGTAAAAGTTTTTTCCAGCTTCTCACTTGTAGGTGGCAGTTGTCATGCCTTTCTCTTGTTAAACTTCAGATTTTTAGCAGCTTTAGATGATCGATGTTAATAATGCAAGTCTGCTTTTTCCAAACCTTGCAGCGCATTAGTTGTTTGTTTGGTAAAAGATGCTGCTGTTTTTACTGTAAAAAGATTATATGCGATTGTTGTACAACAGTGTTCATGTCACAAGGCTAAGGCTACGTTCACACTGCAGGTCTTAATGCTCAATTCCGATTTTTTGATCAAATCCGATTTTTTTGTCTGCGTGTTCACACTACAAATAAAATGCGACAGCAAACGCGCTCTAGTGTGAACGCTCAAAGCGGCCCGCATGCGCAAAAGAAACCTGACCTAATAATTATCCTTATTGCTGTTTAAGAGAGGAGCGGTGCTTCAAAGGATAGTTGCAGATTTCTGTCAGAATCTGCACTACAAATAAAATGTTCACGTTTCTCCAACGTTGTCTTCCCAACAGTTTCACTGACATCTACACTGAATGGCCAGGAAGCATTCGCGATGTCTTCTCGGGCGCTTCTCCGGTGCTGATAATTGGCGTCTGTCTTGTGTCGGTGACGTAAAAGACGGATTTATCGGATTCAGTACCACATACGAAAGTGACCCAGATCGGATTTGAAAATATCGGATTTGCGCCGTTCACACTGTCATACCATGATCGGATATGGGTTGCATAGGGTCAAAAAATTGGATTTGATGCGCTTTCGCCTGCAGTGTGAACGTAGCCTAAGACAAACATATACACGATGACAACTTGATGCTTTAAGTCTGGGTTGGGCTGACACTGACTATGATAAACTAAGCAAAGGGAAGCACACTGGGTAACTGAATCAAAATACAGTAACATGTTACAATGAAAATATTATGAACATTCAAAAAAGTTCACCTTAAAAAAGTTCATGAATATTTAAATTAGCCTACAGGTTGCTCGTTGTCCATTATGCAAGGTCACTGATTAAACACTGCATTCAACTGCAACAGTACAAATCCTCTGCAATCATTAGCCTAATGCGAGTATTATCCGTTTTATATTTCTCTTACTGTAAAAAAAAAAAAGGCTAAGAAGCTTCATCTGAGTTGTGGGTTAACATAATATTGAAGCTTCCTTTTTAAGTGTTTCACACGTATATGTATAACTCTACTGATAATATACATCCTTCTGAAATCCTCAGATTGTTTTGAGGGTTTGTTTTCTTTAATGACTCTGTGTCTCCGGTGTTGACTTACCCTCCAGACTGAGAGATTTCAGCTCAGGAATGGCCAGAGGAGGGAAGTGTGTGAGTTTGGCATCCTCACATGTGGCAGTAACGTCAGAGATGTCACAGCCTGGAGGAAGGCCTCCTCTGTTTACAACTATGATCTCCCTATCCTCTCCTTCTTGCGTCTCTTCGGTTTCTACCTGTTCCTCCTCTGTAGCAACTGGAGGTCTTGGAATTGGAGCAGGAAGGAGGTCTGGTTCCTCAGGTTCTTCAGGCTCTTTTGGAAGCATTTGAAACACATCTCCTCTCAGCCACACCTCCTCCTCCTGCTCCTCCTTTTCTTCCTTGCGCCTCTCGTTCTCTTCCTCACGCCTCTCGTTCTCTTCCTTGTGCCTCTCGTTCTCTTCCTCGCGCCTCTCGTTCTCTTCCTCGTGCCTCTCGTTCTCTTCCTCGTACCTCTCTTTCTCTTCCTCGTACCTCTCGTTCTCTTTCTCGGGCCTCTCGTTCTCTTCTTCGTGCCGCTCTTTCTCCTTTTCAACTAAATCCAAAAGTTCTTCCCTCAGCATCTCCTCCTGCTTTTTCCTTTCCTCCTCTAGCTTCCTTTCCCTCTCTCTTGCTTCTCTCTCTGCTTCCTCCTTCTGTTTCCTATCTTCCTCTTCCTCCTGCCTCCTCTTTTGCTCCTCATCTACCTGCCTGCTCCACTCCTCCAGTTCCTTTTCTTCCTGCAGCCTCAGTGCCTCCTCCTCCTGCTTTCTCATCTCCTCAGCTATCTTTCTCTGTTTCTCCTCCTGCTCTTTCCTTTGCTTCCTTCTCTTTCTTCTCGCTTCCTCCTTCTTCTTCACACGTTCTTCCTCCTCACGATGCTGCTCTGCCTCCCTCCAGAGGATTTTCTGGATTTCCTCTTGGGTCAGTGGAGTCACAACATCACTGGGGTCATTGGGAACTGGGGAGTCACCAGAAATGTCAAGGCTGAGGTCAGGTTCTGGGGGGGTTTATGGTGGTGAGGGACACCCCATCAAGGGGTAGGAGGGAAGGGGACAGGAAGGAAAAGAGGAGTGAAGAAAAAAAAGTTGGAGATACAGACAGAGAAAAAGATGAAGAAGTAGAGTGGAAAAATAAAGAAACTGCAATAAAAGAGAGGAAACAGGGAAATTGAGGTTGGTGGGGACAGACAGGCATGGTGATAGGTGGACAGACAGACAGCAGATGGACAAACAGACGGCTGTGTGTTAGTGCTGTGAACAAACAGCCATCTACATTCTTTCAGACCAGCTTGTTAAAGCTACAGAGCACACTGCTGCTGTAGACCAGTCTGGACCAAATCCCACTAAGACATATGATCACAGTCAGATAAAGTCAGTCGTTGTGGTGTTTGCTGCTGCTGGTGCATTCTGGTCCTAAATCTGATTATGAATTATAGACTTGTTTTCATAAACATACATCCATATTAGAATGTTTGTGTGTCTCATGTTTTTGTTAAGTCATGAAAACAAGAGAAGTTACAAGACGGTTTCATTTTGTAAAAGGCTAATCAACTTTGGCCTAAAAATTGGTTGGTTATATTTAACAATGGATCAGTTCCTCATCAAAATATCCGTACCACCTGATGTTGGCCTTGTTGACAGTGTTTGTGGCTGTTATTTATCTTTTGAGTCCAATTTTGTATTCAATTTCAAACATTTGTGGGGAATAAAATTAGCTCAGACAGCCTAAATACTTCTGATAAGGCATCTCCTAAGTTCATAGTTGTGCTTAGTTGGTTTCTGTAAATTTTCTGTTCAAATCTATAAAATGTCTTGTAGAAGCAGAAGCAATGGATACATTTTATAAAACATACAGTTTGTCATCTTATAGGAATTAAAAAACATCATGCAGCAAAATACTGTTCCTGATTTAGACCAACTTTAGCTCACTTGTCCAACACTTGTGCTGTTTTATAGTCAAAAAGTTTGTGTTAACAAGATCATTTAGTAAATATAAAATCAAAGAGACAAACTTACATCTGAGGTTTTTCAGTGAGTTTGGAAAAACTATAATTGGACTTTTGTTCCGGCTATAAAACAGCTTCCTTCCCAGTAAACTTTATACATACAACAGAAGGTGCACGTGTACAGGTAGAGACACACACCTTTTCTATGACCTTCAAGTCATAGAAAAGAGGTTTTCTTCTGCTGTATTTCTGTACATATGCACTCAATGTGGCATGCAAAAATATGAGCAACGACAAAATAGTGTAAGTTCAGCTATTTTTCCCCATAATTCTTAGAAGGTTTTAAAGACAAGTTTCCCATTTACAACAAAGGATGCACATACATGCAGAGGTAGAAAATTATTTGCCCCAACATTAGCAACTCAAAAAATTACAGTATAAAAATATATTTACATTTAACAATTATGTTCTCATTGGCAAAGGTTTTTACTACAGGCCTGCTGGCTGAGTCTTTCCCACAAATATTTTTTTTACAATTTGTTTTCTGCCTCCAGCATCTCCACAGATCTCCCAGTAATATGACTCAGCATCTCATCCTTACACCTCATATTAGTCCCACATTCATTCTTCTTTGTTCTGATAATCTGAATTGACAGTAAAGCAAAATTAATCCCAGACATGTTGAACAACAGATGTTATGTCCCAACATATAGACATGCTAAAACTCTCACAACATGAGTGTTCACGCATCCAAAATGTGCATACCACATTTTTAAAGCCATGATGAAACAGGAAGCAACATGCTGAGGCCTCAGAGATGGAAATTATTCAGCATCAAGGAAATGTTTCGATTCCGTTCAGAACTGATGTAATGAACAATTTACATGAGTTTCATTTTAAGAAAGGAGACGTCTACTGACTCATAAGATAGTAGCAGATAGAACTTGATAGAACATCTTGAAATGTGGATTATTGATTGATTGAGTTACTCTAGTAGGTCCCCTTTAGGTTTTGAGGGGACCTTGGTGTTAATATCTGTTGCCTCTGAATGTTGTACCATGGCTGTGTCACATGTTGTGTTTCTACCTGGCTCCATGCAGACAGGGCAGCACTCGCCCGCAGGGGTGAAGGGGAAATGACAGTGTATTTCGGGACAGGTGCTCTCATCACAAACCACCCGCCCTC
Organism: Neolamprologus multifasciatus; assembly: GCF_963576455.1. Classification (NCBI taxonomy): domain Eukaryota; kingdom Metazoa; phylum Chordata; class Actinopteri; order Cichliformes; family Cichlidae; genus Neolamprologus; species Neolamprologus multifasciatus. Next base: position 11,354,160 of record NC_140443.1, read on the forward strand.
CGGTACACAGACAAGTCACACAGGGCTTTGGGGACCAGACGGCCTGGTCAAACATGGTCAGACCCTGGTACACACACTGGCCCTGCTTACCTGAAACAACACAGAGACAGTAATTAATTGAAATCAAACTATGAAATGTTTATATTATCTAGAAGCATTAGTACATTTAACATTAGCAAATAATGTCTGAGACACATTAAGACCTGGCAGTGTACCCATAAGGACACACACTATGGGCAAGAACATGACTGCTACTGTAGTATATTGGCGTTTGACATCTGCAGTGAGCACACACAGTCATAAAACACTCTATGAAACTGCAGCCTCACCATCGTGGGTACATGGTAAAATTTCTGGTTTTCTGCACAACAACTGTGCAGATGCTGAAAGTATAATTATAATTGAAACAACTGGACATAATTACATAGCCTGCAAGCAGTCACTCAACACAATCAAACAAGCAGTGGGTAGCTGTTCCTGCTGTTCAGAAGGGAGGCGGTCTTTCTTGGCCTTTGATAGAGGCACACAATGCTAAATCAATTTTTGGTACATCACTTGATGGTATTCTGTTTTCTAAGCCCAACATACCTGCCAAACTTTTAAGTAATGATTTTGTCCTAGGTCATTCTCTTAGGATCTTAAAGCAAGTTAGGGGTGCTTTGTGCCTTCCAGACCTATCCATTTTTGCTCCCATAACTGAAAACCTTTCTTTTTCACCTGGCTTGATGGACCCTGTGTTTAAGCATTGGTCAGCATTAGGTCTTCACACTATTAAGGATCTCTACATCGACAATTGATTTGCTTCATTTGCTCAGCTGCAATCAAAATTTATGCTCCCCTCTGCTCATTTATTTAGATACTTACAAATTAGGAATTTTGTTAAACACTCTTTTACCCATCTGGATAAGCCCCCTGCTCATAGTGACTTTTATGATTATTTGATTAAAAATCCCACTTTCAAACACCTAATCAGCCAGTTGACTACACTTTTTACACTTATACCACCTACTAACCACATCAAGGATGCTTGGGTTAAGGACTTGGAAGTAGACATATCGGATGCTTTGTGGGCCAATGGGTTGAAGAAGATTAAAGAATGCTCTGTTAATGCCAGACTACAGCTTATACAGTTTAAGGTCCTTCATCGTTTGCATTTTTCTAAAACAAAGCTATGCAGCATTTTTCCGTCTATTTCGTCTTTGTGTGACAGATGCAAAGCAATGGATGGAACCCTTGGTCACCTTTTCTGGTCTTGCCCCACACTCAGGAGTTTCTGGGCAGAGATATTTAATATATATAACCGGATTTATGACTTAAAATTAGAGCCGGATGGTGTACTTGCAGTGCTAGGCTGCTCCCTAACCTCATTGGCACTCAGACGTCCTCTTCAGAAAGCCTTAATGTTTGGCATGATTGTAACTAAAAGACTTATTCTTAGAGCCTGGAAATTATCTCCTCCATTGTTCAGGGTTTGGCTACGTGAGATGATTGCTTGTTTGTATATTGAAGAGGTTCGTTATCGTTTGGCTGACACCCATTTTAAGTTTGTCGAAATCTGGGGCCCTTTTCTCAATCATATTAATGGGAATTTAACATAAACTTTAACCCATTTGACTGCACTTTGTGTTTGTGTGAAACTGCACTTCTGCCGGACCCTGATTCCTTCCTGGACATGTTTCCCACATCTTCTGGTCTTGGTGAACTCTCTGTTGCCCTGTCTAAACTCACACAGAAGATCATCTTCTTTGGTCAATGGTGTTTCTTTTGAATTTATGATTTGTACTGGCTAACTGGTGTATTTTTTTTTACTTACTTACTTACTTACTTACTTACTTATTTATGTATTTTTATTTTTTTCCTTTTCTTTCCTGTTTTCCTGTTTGGGTTTTTTTTGTTGTGTGTTGAACTTAAAATCTTATAAATAAACATTTAAAAACAAGCAGTGGGTGACACTTTGTTGCATAGTGGTGAATGAGAAGAAGCACCAAATGTGGTTTCTTTTCATTCAGATACCAAACATTTTCACTGTGAATCGTGTCTTAATAACAGAAACACTTTGGATCATGGAGTGCTGCTTAGAGAGTACACTATTTTACTTCATATTGAAAGAGTTTCCCAGTCTCTGCCCTGTTGTAGTTTTGTTTCCTAAATAAGAGAACAGTTCTAGTAAAAAGTCCCACCAGAAAATTCAAGGAAGTTACTCATGAAAATCTAAAATGTTGCTGATTTAAAGTTGGATGACTTGCCCTTCAAGATTATATTCCTGTGTTTGTCTAAACCCCTGCTTGATCTTTCACATTAGCCAAGTGTGACAGGTGGTGAGGCCAAACAGTGGCCTTTATAATGCGCTGTTTGCTGGCACACTGTAGCACAATTCAGGGAGTTTCCACTGTTCTTCTTTAGATGCCTCGGGACATTACAGGAAAACCTGTTACCTGTGGAGAAACTACTGGATCACAGCTGTAAATCCAGGTGTCATCAGCAGTGGGGAGCCTCTGTGTGAAAATTAAGTCAGTTTGGAAGAGAATTGTATGTTTTCTGCAAGACTTCCAGGAGCACTGCCTCACAAGAAGTTTAAAGACTTTAAAGCAAACATCAGCCATTTTTTGTGGATTGATTCAAGGAACTTTTTGACAGCATTAGTTTTACAGGATGGTGGCCCAATATTGTTTGGGGAGTGAATGGAGCATCTGTCTGACTTGCAGTAACCTGTAGAGGTGCAAAAATCTAATCAGCACTTTATGTTGTGACTGTTTTCTGGCTCTGGAGCTAGAAGCTGACATCCCCATTCCTAATCTCATCAACAAACCTCTGATTGACCAATTTAGTTTTCAAACAAAGGAACTTATTTTCACTGAACACAGAACCACAACAAATTGAGTCACTGAACAAAACTGAGCAGTGATTTAAGATTTAGAGCCAGACACAACTTTATTCTGGACCCTTTTCATGTCCCTCAGCAGGCCTGCTGCAATAATTGCTGTGTGTGTGTGTAGTCGAATCTAAAGCCTGTACTTTACTATAAAAAACAGACAAAGCATTTCTACTCCTCCCTTTGAATTAACTTCACCTTTCAACATGAGACCAAGGACAAGACAAGGCTATGCCTGGCAGTGAGTCAGTATAAAAGACTGTAAACCACTATGATACAGCAGGAAGAGCCTCTTTTTTTTTTTGTCTGTTAGCTCTGTCTGTCATCTATCCTTTCTAATGGTATGCTCTTTGTTACGTCTATAGCAACACAGGTAGTTAAGAGGCTCAGGTTATTTCTCTTAAATACGGTCTCCCTAATATCTTTGTCCTTTTAACAGTGAACAGTGAGACTGTCACCCTGTCATCTCAGTTCGAGCACACATACTTTAGAGCTTTTCTCTTTAAAACTTTGTCTCTGTGTCACTGTTCTCTACATTGCTCAGTAAATTGCAGGTTTTTGAATAAATAGCATGGTTAGCTTGGTAAGCGCTGTGATAATATTCAGAGCATATTATTTGTTGTTTTTATCACCAGTAGCACAATTAGTGGACAACAGTTAAAAACAATACAAGTTTTTATAATATTATAATATAACAGAAACACTTCTTTGGTCTTGGAGTCACCTGGTTGTAGTATCTGACTAAGCGTTTTTCTGCACACCCCCTCAGTGAGGTGTTTTCGGCATGTCCAACTGGGAAGAGGCCGCAGGGCAGTCCAGGACATGCTGGGAAGATTGTTTCTCAGTTGGGCTTACGACAGCTAGGTATCCCCTAAGAAGAGCTGGAGAAGGTGACTGGGAAGAGGGAGCTTGCTGCATTGCTGCATAAGGCCCCATTACACCCACTGCTGTCATCCTTGCAAAAGGCGGTGCAATCTAAAAGTGATGTTACATCCACTGACATGAGCCATGCTTTAGTGTTGTTTCAGCTTGGCCAGGTTGAAGGCACGAGTGTATGATGGTGTCATTTTTACTTTCACTTGGTATATCAGTGCAGAAGCTCAGAGATTTCCAGATAATACTGAGGGAGATGGTGCAGCAGTTTGAAAAGATGAGTTTCTTGAGAAAGCTTTGAAAAACTCCATGATCACTTTGCTTCTTGCTTCTACAACTTCGATTGTTATGTGGACACTGGTGCTGAGGTTTTATCTGAGTTTTATGAGAGTCCTACTGTTCAGAAGAATGCTGCGATAAGTCTGGTGCACCCTAAGCCCTCATGATGGTTGGATTTCCTTTGCTATAGCCCTTATAATTTGCTGGGCCAGATAGACAAAAATCCCATAACGACTGCTGCAATTTACAGAGATTCAGCCTAAACTAAACAGTTAGTTATACTCTGTTTTTAGTCAGTGTTCTGTTGACCAGTCATGTATAAGCACACTTTGGTGGAACTGATGTACACTGCAAACTTTAAAACGTTTGCTGCTACACCCAGACGATAAATGATCAGACCAGCCGATGTCTTCTCAGATTACTGTTAACCTTAGCCTAATTTTGAAAAGGTCGCCGGCGACCTGGTGAATGTAAATAGATTAAGATAATTAACACTTACACTAAAATGCTGTGACTTCTGGTCAGAGGTCTTTCATTTTCCCAGTCTTCAGTGGAAAGTCCACTGGTTTGATGAGCAGCTTCTTGCTACTGTAAACTGCAGTCTGATTGTTGCTGTTACATTACAGTCACTTAAACAGAGACTTGTTCTTACACGCAAAACAACAGCAAAAAAAAGAATTGAAAAAATCCTTGTAGCTTCCAACAAAAGCTTGCTGCCGCTACCTTCCCTTCTAATTACATAATGCTGACTTTAATGTGTTAAACTGAAGGTTTTCCACATGGCTTTGAGGTTATTCTTTGGAGCCTTTGTCCCCATCTCTGTGTGCGATGTTTCAGGGCTACTTCTCTGACGAGCTCTTTTCCCACAGATGTTTTTCCCTTCTGTTCATTTTGGAATGTGATGATTTGTCATTAAATTGTGGTGCTGTAAAAGCCGGCAGCTTTGTTATGAGAACAGGATGGAGCTTCTGAGCTGAGCTGTTGTTTGACTGGACTCATACATGCAGCTTCTCTAAATCTGGATGTTTTTTACTGTATCACTTAAGATTTTATTACCTATTATTTTTTTGTGAATATTTTTGGATATGTTAAAAAAAAACCTTCCTTCTGCTGTGTTAATAAGTCCACTTTGGTTCTAATTGCTGCATCTAATCTATCTCCTACTGGCAATGTGAATAATTTTAAAGTTTTTTTTTTTATCACTGTACACTGTGTTGTGATATTTGTTAGTAAAGTTGATTAGTCCATCCACACCCTATTTGCGAATCGACTAATCTATGTAACAGTAACCCTACGTTACTGTTACATTATTGGTCACATAAACATGGATTACCGGTAGCAGAGTTGTCTCACTGACCTGGGATGACGTTGTAGGTGGCGTGCTGTTCTCGGATGTTCTTATAGGGTTGTAGGAGAAGAGCATTTCCTTCTACAGGCACCACTGGGATGCTGGGACCAGGAACCAGTCTGATCTTCAGAGGTCTAGTTCGCCCCGCTCTAGCCCGGCCAAAACCTGCAACCACTGGTCATATTAATGTGCATCTTTCTAGGAACATGGGGATGTTTTTGGTTGTTTTGACACTGTCATTTAAGCTAAACTTGTTTCCCAAGTGTTCCCTTCTATGTTTGTGAGGGGTTTTTTTTGTAAATTGGTTTTTGCATCAGCAAACAGCAGTTTTCACACAAGAACCTTAGACCTTGCCCTTCACTGGTTTTTGGGAAAATATGACTGTAGCACATAGCAGGAAACAGCCCACTTCAGAAACATTATCACTACATGAAATGCTCTGTGTGCCTGATTAGTGAAGACAAGACACATGATGTCCATTTCCTAGAAGTGGATGCACCACGAGTCCGGCACTGACGTGTTAAAGATAGTTTAATGCCCAAACACGCTACATGTGACATTTTATCTTTCTCACCAGCACCCCTGCCAAGAAACTTTTAGAAAGATCCAGGGCTCAACTACATGATTCAGAGCATGAACACCAAACTCCACTCCTGTCAACTCCCAATACCCAATACATTTTCAGCACAACAGCTCTAATTGTAACTGTTGCTATAACTGTTGCTAAAACCACCTTATCTATTGGTGCCTTTTTGCTTTTAATGAAACTAGGCTTTCTCTACCTCCCTCAAATCTTTTTGCTACGGTAAAAAAAAATCTCTGTACTGGTCACACAAGTATTAAACTGAAAAAAAATTTACCCTGAATGACAAAAAGTCTCACCTTGTCCATCCTTCCTCCTCCTCCTCACTCTAAGAATCTCACCATTCTGGTTTCGTGGTCGGTTTCTGGCCTCAGCATCAGGGATGGTCAAGGCCACCAGCAGCCACAGACTGGCCACCACCAGCCACCACCTCATCCCTATAGAGCAGCACAGACTAGGTTCAGGAGGAGGTTGCTACACAGTACTTTTCCCCTTTTAATAAGATCTAACTATCAATAAACATGTTTTTTTTATCATGACAGCGTGAAAATAAACAGTGTTAAATAAGCAAATAAAAGGACATTTTTCCACACAAAGAAAGGTTGTTGTTTTGTTTTTTACAAAAAAAACATCACAAATACAAACAGCTGCAAAGTTTTGCATACATGTTGTTATAAACTTAGTTTAATCCCAAAAAGGATGGATTTAATACTCAGTCCACCTAGTTAAAGGAATACACTGAAGACAAATAAATAATATAAAACTGTAAATTCTTCAGGGTTTAAGATGTCCAAGTTTTGAGAGCAACATGAGACCTTTGTTTCATATTCTTCTGCATCTCCCTCTACACCCATTTTCTTTTATCTTTCCACTTTTCAGCTACATATGAATTAGAAAAATTATAAAAGGTCTAAAAAAAAGTGCCCCTCCCTTTTTTTAAGATTTCTTTTTGGTTTTAGTATTTTTCCTATTTTAAATCATCTTTTTTAATGCTTTACTTCCTACAGCTGGTAAAGTAACTGAAATCAAGCAGACAGATACATGTTTACCTCTAACTTCAGAAAAATAGACAACACAAAAAGAGAGAGGATTTTACCTGCAGCAGTTCTCAGTAAAGAGCTGTCAGCACTGCTTCTGTCCCTCATATAGCTCTCGGCTGGGGTCCTAATGGCTGGTTCCCTGTACGTGTGTAATGACTAGTCTATAAACAGCAGTCCTGTCATTATTAAAGCATAGAGATCTGAGGCTAAAACACACCTTCGCACACCTGATAGTTTGTTTTTCTGTCTGATTCCCCGTCTGAATGGAGCAGATTTAAGCAATTCTCTGTATCATATGAGCCTCTGATTGCTGTCCAGATAGACAACTTGTTTTTTCGTACTCAGTCAATAAATGCCAGGAAATTATTTTATTTAGAACTGATTTGTCATTGCTCTGAGCTTTTTAATTTTAGATCTCGGCACATTTCAGTTATGAGAAACCAGAAAATTCCTCATCTGGTGTAGTTACAATCAGACTTGTATGCATCATCTGTTTTTGGTACATTTCTGTGTCTGTTTTGTTTCTGTGTATTAATTTTACATGTTTTCAGCAGAAAGGTTTCCACATGTGGCGCCTCCATTTTGGTCAAAATAAACACCAGTTGAACTTTTCATATATTCAACCAAAAGCCTGAATCATATGTCAGGTCCTCATAATGTCCTTAAACCTTTAATTCAAAAGAAAACATAAATTATCCACAAAAACTGTAATAAAGCTCTGGGCTCAGATCACTTCTGAGCCTGATTATTACAGTTTTTAGACCAGTCCACATGGCTGATATGAGATTTAATTAAAAAAGAAAAAGAAAAAAAGTTTGCTGCAATCCAGCTCCAATTTCAGGACTAATAACATTGACCAAAACATTTACCATATATGGCTCACATTCAAAGTACTGTTAAAATCAGCTGGAAACGGTTTCCTCTGTTTGTATTTTAAGGACAAATAAAATGCACTTTTAAAAAAATGCTTCATAAACACTACAAATCTGTATGGAGCAAACTGTGGTACAAGTGAAACCGGTCCATACACGCAGACCTTTGTGTTCCCAGTTGACTTATTGTTTTTGTTTAAGATGACAAGTTTTAGTTACCCGTCTGAACTTTGGTGAGCAGTCTTATTTCCAATTACCAGTTAACAGAAGGGTCAGTGTGCATTACTGCCACCCTCTGGGCTGGAGTAATGTTAAAACTGATTGGCTGTGGTGAAATTTGTCAGATTTATCTGCATATGAGAGACATTATGTATTTCTTTAACAGTTATGAGAGACACCCAATAGTTTATACTTTAGAAGGAAAGTGGAGTTTCAGATATTTGTCATTTATGGTGAGGTGTGGTGTTGCATCTATTCCACGTTTTGCAAACATATGTACAATTTGGACATTTTAATTAAAAGAATCATGAAGATTATTATTGCACTCATGGCTACTCATATTCAAGTGCTTGTTTGCACAAATATCTGTCAGTCACAAGGCAGAAAGTCAGTCATTTAGGCCTGCTGACATTCAAACTGAGGATCAGAATGGGGGGAAAAGGTGATTTAAGTGACTTTGAATGTGGCATAATTGCTGGTGTCAGATAGGATGGTCACATTATCTCCAAAAATGCTGATCTAATTAAATTTTTCTGCATAATCATCTCTAAGAGCAGAAAACCAAGGGTGAAATTCACACAGGCTTGCCAAGATAGGACAAAAAATAAAATTTGTAACAGAAATCTGAGTTATGATTTCTGTTACAACATTCAGGTGGAGGTTAAAATTTGGCGTTAACAGCCTGAAAGCATGGATCCATCTTGCCTCATATCAACGGTTCAGGCTGGTGGAGGTGCTGTAAGGGTGTGGGGGATAAACAGCTTACATGTGATGTTAAGGGATGGACATGTTGACCACAGACAACCCATGTTCTGATGGCTGCTCCAGCAGGATAATACACCATGTCACAAAGCTCAAATAATCTCCAACAGGTTTCTTGAACATGACAGTGAGAGTATGTGTTATGTCTTATGATGGAACATAATTGGTGGGAAAGTTAAAGCTTCAAAACATGCCTTTAAATCTTAGTTAATTTATTATTTTTGCGATATTAGATAATGAATTTTAACCACTGTTAAAAACTACATCTCCCATGAAGTTTCACTGAAAATCACACATGTGTCACAGTTAGAGGCTCTTCTGATCCCCTACATACGCCCTCCCTCTTTTAATCATTCACATTTCCTTTAGGATGGAGTAAAATTTTAGTCTGCAGCTCCACGGACTGGAGGTCTGATCACATTCAGCTCCGAGACCCTCCCACCTCACATCAGCCCTCACCAATAGGAAACGAGGATTCAATGGGAAACAAAGAGCGAGAGAGAGACCAATGTGAGCTGAGACAGGAGAAAGAAAACAGGAGGGAGCGGAAAGAGATGGAAAATGTTCAGCAGTTCAGTTTCTGGATGAGCAGGCTCAGATGGAGAGACTTCCAATATGAGCAGCAGAGGATAAAAATAACCAGGAGTCTGTGTGTTTATGGATTAATGGAAGCCAGGCGGTGTTTAAAGCTCGAGCTTTGGTCCACTGGTCTTTGCTTTCCAAAAACATTCCACTGGATTTGGAGAAATCACCCAAACTAACTGAAGTTGAATTGTATTGACTTTTTATTGCAAATATTTTATGCAAACTACTTTCTGCTTATTGTACCGGCAACTTCCATAAGACAGCTCTAAACATTGGTGTCACATCTCAGTAACATAATCTGCAAAACTCCACTTATAGCCAACAAATGTATGTTTATTCAAACTAAGATTATTAGTCTGAAATAACCGATGCTTGTTTGACATCCAAAACCTGACTTGCCACCACTTATAGCTCATTGAAAACAAACATATTTGTGTCTTTATGTTGACCAGTTACAGGGTTTTTTTTATGACTTCCAAAGATCCAAAGGAAAATCTCCCATCATCCGTCCTGGTTTTTTTTGTTTTGTTTTGTTTTGTTTTTTTCAAACCAATTTCATTGTTTGGGGTTTCGTTGACTCAAACATTAGAGACATTTGTTTATGAAATGGTCATAAATAGCTTACTGTCATGCTTAGTCAGCCAACCAAAAGCCCATTCTAAGCCTCATAGTTACTATAAAATGTCAGCAAAGCTTGAAAAACCCTTATTTTACTTTCTCATGTCTCCCATTGCCTCCTGGAAATATTGAGTCTCTATAAAATATGTATATATCATAAATATCTGACACAAAAGCAGCAGATGCTCACCGAGCTTCTGACATTTAAATGCACCGACAAGGATGAAGCAAAGTATTTATTTACTGAGCTCTTGCAGTCTTTTGCAACCAGAGGAGTCACCCCCTGGTGGACATAAGAAATAATGCAGGTTTAAGGCATTTTAAACTTTGATGTCATCTTTTACACAGTAGTACAAACTATCGTCTGCAGCTCTGACAGTGCCTGCACATGTTGGTTTGTCCAGTTCATTTCCTTCGAGTGGACGCAGCAGTAATGGCTGTGTTTGTTGCGATGTAATCTCACATCATTTTGACTAATCACAATCACCAGCCTCTAGGTGTTGTATTTAGTGTGACGAATTTTGTTCCAGGAAATCTTCTGCAAAGTTGGCATCACCCAATGGAAACACACTAAACCAGAGAGAAATGCATATCTGGAGCAGCACAGTGGGAGCAAGCAAACGGGGCCTTGACAGACCAAACTAACCTCAAACAACAAGGAGAAAAACTGACTAGCAAAGACTTGCTTCACGCCCACAACTTCAGACGATGAGCAGCATGATCTGTTTATTCCAACCAGCATAACACGGGAGTCGTTCATTGCTTCCTGTGTTACTAAGAGACACAGGCATAAACCAGGTTTTCGTCTGTGATCCACATGGATATCAAGCCCATGTCGTGGAAGCTGTTTTGCTCAGTAATTAAATGATTTACAGAGTTTCTTGCATTACTTTGATAATTAGTGAGTTATTATTGTAACCAGTGTTTATGCTCAACCTGAAAAGAGTTAATTTATCACGTTATAAATCTCCAAGTGTTCTCCAGCAATGAAACAACTCTTTACAAACCCAAGTACAACAGACGGACAGACAGACAGGCAGAGACTTAGAGAGGGGAGGAGCTGAGGACAGACAGACATTAGCGCTACATTACCAGCAGTTCGAAGGTGGCTGCAGGACGTTAGGCCAATTTCTTCCAGCCTCTTTCCTCCTCCTCTGGTTCAGCAGGAACTCCAGGAGAGGTGTGTGTGTGTGTGTCGCTGAGTGATGACACTTAAAGTTTGCATGTGTCTCCAGGCGCAGAGATGTAGAGTAGAGCAGAGCAGGGTAATAAGTCTGCAAAGGAAAGCCAGGATTTGTACAGCAGCTGGAACAAAAAGTGAGCGAGTGAGAGAGAGAGTAACAAACAGACAGAGAGAGAGGGAGAGAGAGTGAGACAGGTCTGTCTTCCTGTATGTGTGAGGATGCTGCCAACATGCTGCAGGATATTGGAGCAAAACGATCGGCGGTGATGTCTCAGAAAAAGCAGGACTATCAGAGTATGAAGCACGAAGCCTAGTTTGGCTCTAAAGTCTAATAATGAGCTGAAAAGGTTAAGTTTGGATGGAGGTCCGATAAGAGTGTGTCACTTCAGTATCAAATAGAAGGCTCAGTGTGGAAAAATCCTCAGAGCCGCCTGAAGAAAGGAGGAACTTGACCTGCTCTGTCAGGTCTGGAATGATGCAATTAACATTTATTATTTTAAACACAGACAGACGCCACATTTTTGTTTTACACTATCAACACACTCATTAAAAAAGAAAACATTTGCTTCCCTGACTGACTCGACTTGGCCGCTGTAGCTGTAGATTATTGAATCTGTTTGACACGTTCAGTGCAGGCTGAACTCAAGTGTCTCCCTTAACTACGTTCATGCTTTCTATAATCAGAAGACTTTTCCTCTGTTAACACCAGCATGGTAGAATAATGGGCTGATATCAACACGATTAAAGACAACAGCTGTTTGTGTGATCATCTGCACTGACAAATAAAAGGAAGGAGTTCAGAGAGAGCTGCATTTCCACCCTTTTGTTATCCAGATGTCAGCTCTTCAGCATCAACATCTGTAATACGCGTACAGTAGGCAAAAACATTACAAGAACAAGACCCTGCAGGTTCTCTCGTGTCCCATTACAGCTGATTCTGTCCCAACGTGTCTGCACACTTTCAGCCAAACTGACTTCATATGTCAGTGAAATGCATTTATTTAACTCCTTACACCGTGAAACCCTACTAGGAGTAACCCTTAAAGCTCTTTTCTGAAGCAAGCAGTTTCTGTCATATTTCAGACTTGCTTATAGAATAAAATGACTGGGTTTGCATCAGAAGTGAGTAGGGCTGCCACGATTAGTCGACTAGTCACGATTACGTCGACGACTAATTTAATAGTTGACATGTCATTTGACGCTTTGTAAGATCCCAAAAGACGCAGGAATAAGTAGTAGTATTTAAGAGTGTAATAACGGACTGAAACAGAAGATGGCAGCACTGCATGTACAAGGATGCCAGCTGCCGTTAAACCCCGAAGAAGAAGAAGAAGCTGTGTCCCAGAATTCATAGCGCGGTCCAGCACAGTTGTCAACAATGGCGGCAGCTAGTTAGTTTTAATATTACTCTTATTATTCTTTCTGGGTCACAAAATAAACGATTAACATATTTTCAGGCGAGAATGTAACTGTGTAAACCTAAAATATCTGCTCAGTTTATCAAGACACCACATATTTTCAAAAGCGCTCCAACGTTTTCAGAGACGTCTGTTACCCACTAGCTCGATAGCTAGCCGGGGGCAAGGCTCACTAGAGCCTGTGAGAACACCGGACTCCCGGCAAATCGTTTTCAAACTCACCGCCGTCTTTCGCTACTCAGGTTAAACATGATATATAAGTCACTTAGATAACTTAAAAATGTTATTGTTTGGCTTTTTTTAGTATTTTATTTGTTCCTGATTAAATCGGTTTGGCTGAGATTAAAGTTATAGTTTTCACACAGCTGAATAAACGTCAAGCAGATTAAACTCCATCGAAACAATCTGCAAATGTCATTAAAATTTAACAAACTCTCATCTTGTCTTTATTTTTAGTTAGCACATACCTTAAACACTTAAAGCTGTAAGCTAATGATAGTTATATAAGAACAGATGCTGCTGGTGCAATAAGCTATACGTTTTATGTCCAATGGATGCATGATCTGATTAGTCGACTAATCCAAAAATAATCGGTGACTAGTCGACTATCAAAATAATCGTTTGTGGCAGCCCTAGAAGTGAGGGTGGCCTCTGTCTATGCAGCTACCCCTGGAATAACCCAGAAACTGCTCTACTGATCTTCAAACCACATCTTTTTTGACACACGCTGAGGTATCACAACTCATCATTATTAACAGGCTCCCCTGTATTATAAGTACAGGGGAGCCTGTTTATTACTCTGAAGGCAAAGCAGACACTCAGGAAGCAGTTTGGAACTGTGAGAGTAAAATTATTAAGCTTGGGTGTGTTAATAATGGTAATTGTTATCGCACTGAAACAATTTAGTTAGCATACTTGTCACAATCCACGTCTAAACTAAACTACTAAAACCTGAAGGTTTCTTCCTGTTCAAAGGGGGCTCTTCCTCCCCACTGTTACCAAGTGTCATAGAGGTTTGTCTGATTTAGTTTTTTTTTCTCTGTCTTTGCGAAATAAAGCGCCTCAAGGCAACTATTATGTGAACTGATTATATAAATAATCTTGAAAACTGCAAATTTGATCATTAAAAATGATCCAGAAAAATTATTTATGATGTAGAGATGTTTTACATGAAAATGAATTGAGTAGGATGTGTTGATGTGGGGCTATGACACAGCTTAGAGCATTTATGTAACTCTAGCACTGAATTTTAGGTATTACCAGTCTTTTAAAGGTGTGCATACACTCACCATCCAGTTTATTAGGAAAACCTGTGCCATCTAATCCAATTCAGTGCAACAGAAAATTGTTTTCCGTTCTCCTTCCCTAGATTATTAATGTAGCAGTGTGGGGTTTTGGTGGTTTAGTGAAATGTGTGTCTGTGTTTGGTGTACGCCTCGTTAACGTTCTTGGCACAAGACTGCACAGATGGTCCTAATAAAATGCTGGTTTAGGCACAGTTTCAATAAAAAGACACAAAAATCTCTATCGTTTAAAAATGTTATTGTAGTTTTATTGTTATCTTAATTTTCTGGCCAGCTGGAGCCTTTCAGTCTGGAGTCTGCATGCTCTCCCTGTGACTGTGGGTTGCTTTCACCCTCCTCACATAGACCTGTTAGGTTAACTGGTGATTATAAATGGGCTATAGCATGGTTGACTCCAGAGTGTCCACAAACACAATGGATGGAATAGTTTTGAGTGATGATTTTTACATTTTACAGAAACATTTGTTATTTTTGTGCTTCTGAGATCATACTCACAGCTTAATTTGTGTAAAAAACAAGATTCTGTGTGCATGTGTTTGAGACATGGACTGTTTACATACACCCAGATAAATATATAAAAAGTAAAAAAGGGAAAAAAATTAAATACTGATCAGAACAAGTATTTCATTATAGTGCTGCGAAAAAGTATCTGTTCAACTCCTAGTCTCTTTTTTCGTTGTCTGCCTTTGTTGCACCTACATGTTTCAGATCATCAAGCTCATTTTGTTTTACTTAAATTGTTTTGGGGTTTTTTTTGTAAGATTTAATTTATTAAGGGTGAAAAGGTACCTAAACCTATCTTTTTTTCTTTTCTTTTTTTTTAAACATACTAACTGCCTCCTAAACTAATAACTGGTTGTGCCACAATAGGATGCAATCAAGAATTGTAGCCATCCTGAGGTGGACTTGCTGCTGTGTTTTGTTTCATTGTCCTGCTGCATTCCCAGAGTTTAAGCTTGGGCTCATTAACTTTTTGTTTGACTTTCTTCTTAAGCATTTTCTGGTAAAGAGCAGAATTCATGGTTGCATCAATCCAAGTCATCCATGTCCTGAAGCAGCCCAGATTACCACACTACCACCACCATGTTTGATGATGTAACTGGACTCACAATTTACAAAAAGTGCAACTTTCACTCGTCAGACCACAGAATATTTTCCCTGAAGTGTGGGGCGTCATCAGTATGATGTTGTGTTTTGTGTGTTGTTGGGGGGGTGACGGTGAAATGAGCCTCTGTGTTCTTTTTGGTCGTCACTGGTTTTCTCCCATGGGTGCCATTGATTCCCAGTCTCTTATTGTTGAATCATGACCTCTGACCTTAACATGAAGACTGTGAGCAGATTTTATTTTGTTCCACTTGCAGATGCAGAAATTAGTTTCTAATTGTCCAAAAGATAGAAGACAAAAATGCTGCTTTTGTAAATAAAAGAAACATGTTAGCATGATTTAAATGAGAAATAAATTATAAATTTATAGAAAAAGAGTTTCTGTTAAGTCACAGAAAATGTCTCGTTGTTTTTTACAGACCCATTGTAAATAAAAACAAATTTCTGTAATAGACCGTAAAAAAAACAAACATTTGTTATTAAATTTATTATCTGCTACTTAATTACTTTGTAGTACGTCTTTGTGTTTGGGGAGCTCTTTATGAGCAGGAAAAGCTGTATGAACTTAAAAAAATTAATTAATACGTACAATTTCTAAAGCCAGATTGGAGTCTTTGCTGGGTCCCCGAGCCTTGTGTTTGACACCCCTGGCTTAGAGGAACAAACGGTTCTGTTGTTTGTGCAGTTGTGCTTGTATTGTCGCACCTTTTATATAATCCTGAAGCCTTCTTTAACACCGTGGTTCAGGTGGAGTTGAACATACCACAGCCTGCTTCTGATTACAGACACAACACACACACACACACAAACACTGTAGCTGCAGATGCCTCCTAGCTGAGTCACCTGGACACACCCCTCACCTGCTGCACCCTCCCTAAAGAACTGAATAATCATGGAAAACACATCCTGAGGGAGGCTGGGCGCGTCAGTGGATCCTTCAGTGACTCAAGGCTGAAGATATACGAGGTTTACAGTTTATAATCTGCTCAGGTTTCACTCCAGAATCTCCCCAGGTCCCTTTAGCACATCATCGCAGCTCATAAAGTTCACACGTGTTTGCACGCTGCCGTTTCCAACATGGAAACTTTGTAACTGGAAGCAAAGTAGCGCTCATTTGTCAACATTTCATCTGCGAAGTTAAAGAAACAACAACACAACCTCACACTGAAAATATTCACTTCTCTGGCTTCCTCGTGGCTCCTTATTACTGATTAATGTGTCTCAACTAACCTCTGGTTTGACTGAGGCCCAGAGTTCAGGGCAACAACAGGAGTTATAGCGCCATCTGCAGGCCAACTTTGAAAATGACGGAAAGCAGTCTTTTCACCAAGTTTCCTTCAAGTGACTACAAGTAAAGGATAGGAAAACACCAAACTGTCCAATTTATTTATTGTCCCTGAATAATGAGGACAATTTATATATAAAATTACAATAATTGGATTGTAGTTTGAGTTATTATGCTTTTTTAGCCTTTTTTAGGCAGGCTTCATTTGTGACAGCAGCTATATAATCATTACGCAGTGTTGTGATATTTTTAATTTTAAAAATGCTTGGCATGGACTGTGGAAAGTTGTGTGCAGTCATTTATGTGTTTGTTAATCATTGTAGCTTTTGACTGTATTGTAATTTGTCCTTTCTCACTCACTATGTCTTAATAAAGCTCTCTGCACTGAGTCATACAAAAGACATGGTGTGGAAGAGAGCCAGAGATTAATAACATCTCTGGCTCTCTTCCACACCATGTCTTTTGTTCTGTCTTCCTCCCCTTACTGGTCACAGCAGATAGCCGCCCCTCCCTCAGCCTCTTTCTGCTGGAGGTTTCTTTCTGTTAACAGGAAGTTTTCCTTCCCACTGTGGCCAAAGAGCTTGCTTATAGGGGGTCATATGATTGTTGGGTTTTCTCTGTATTTATTATTGTAGGGTCTGTCTTACGATATAAATCACCTTGTGGCAACTTCTGTGATTTGGCACTGTATAAATAATATTGAATTGAATTGAAATAGAATTAAAGCCAGACGTTGTATTTGATGCCTTAAAACACACAAATTGGATTTTTTTTTTTAATGCGCAGGAACTTGTTTCTCTCTGCAGGATAAATATCCATCTGTCGTCACTCTCCCTGGAGGCCCCAGGTCAGAAGTCATGACCCTGAACCACCCCAAGCTTCCCGGGTAAGAACTCTCATCCTGATCCAGCAGTCAGAAAAAAATGCAGCTGTCTGTAATGCAATGTCATCTCTTTTTTCTTGGTTTACAGCTGTATGTTATTCATTCATTGGTCAGTTGACGTTTCCAGAGAGGGCATTGTGATGCCGAAAATCAACCTGCTCACAAAGATCCCAGAGAGAGGTGAGCTGGTGATCCTGAGCTATGCAGAACTGACCCTTTGGCAAACACTTTAAGTGGTTTCTTACCTTAAAAGTCAGAGAGTGCTCTCAGCATGTTTAATGATCCTGAGTGAGAAAATAACATAACGTCCATGCAGAAAATGTAACCCAGAGATAAGTTGCAAATCCAATGTCATGACTATTCTGCACTCATTTACTGAAAAAAAAATCCTCGTTCAGTCATTACACTTAAAATTATTACTCAGTTTAATAAATAATTATTTTATGCACCACTCAAATATCACAGAAAACTGCAGTAAATCCTTCACTTTAGTTTGGTTAAGCAAAACTCATTTTATTCATCCGACAACTGATTTTTTCCACTGTGATATTTAACTTTACTCCCTCTGATTATCAAATCCTGCAGTTATTTCTGTCAGTTAAGCTCATATTTTTGGTTTTGTGGTTTCTGCAGCTCTCCAGCTGTTCCCTTCTCAGGCTGTAGGCGGTGCTGCTGAGGCCTTTGAGAGCCTGCTGAGGATTCTGGGACCTGAAGCTGCCCTGGAGTCCATCATCCAAGCAGTCAGCCTTTCACAGGAAACTTAAAACAGAAACACCTCCAATATAATGTGGGGGTTTTTTCTATTTAGATTAATGTCACAGAAATGAAGGACAGCGAGAGTTTAGTCTCTTAGAAATCTTTATTTCAATAGAAAGAGCACGACTGTAACAGCAGAGCTCACGGGTCAAAATCTACAAAAATAAATAATTTAAATACAAAATGCCGGACAGCAGTGTCACCTTTTGTATTTCTGATAGTTTGTCTTCTCTCAGCTATTTACACAGTTATTACAAGTCTGTCGGTATCACAATGCTGTGATATTTCTGCAGGCCAACACTCAGACAGCAGCGGAGCTGCGGCTCACGGGTGAGACAAAGCGGTCTGGACACGGTTAGAAGGTTGTTTACAGACTGAAAAGTATGTTTTTACTTCACACCGAGGCCATCGATAAATGCAACCTCGTTCAGTGGTTATAGTGTTAGTTTTCTTCTTTAAATCTTACAACAAAAATAAAAATTGGGCAGTTATGAAAAGCTGAAAGTTTGTAGACAAACTGCTGTCTGTTAACGCTTATTCACAGACGCAGCACTGAAGCTCGATCTTAAAACAAACATCAGTGGCTGCTAGAGGGGCAAGAAAGTCATCAGACAGGCACATGTAGTCGGGTCTTGATTAGTTTGGTCAACAGTTGTGATCCCAATTAATTTAACCTTCATGTGAGTGGAATCATTACTGGTGCCAAGTGTCTCCAACCACTTCACACTTGAGCTGAACTAAAGAGTGAAAAATGAGAACTTTGTAGTGAAAATGAATGCAGAGCGTAACAGTTTATTCCCAATTATCTTTTCTTCTGCGTTAGATGGAAGCCCAAATTAATCGGCTCAGGTCTACTAGAAAGATCTGCCTGACATTCAGTTCTCGATCCTGTGGAGATGCAGAACCTGCTCTGCATCAATGGAAGAGGTATACATGTGTAGATGTCCGGACACTCCTCGATCTCACCGCGCTCCGCCGCCCTGCCTGCCTGAGGCGTCTTCATTGCAACATTTAAAACGATCAGTGGTTGGTTCAGTTCACTGCTGTCCACTCTCCAGCCTTCAACTGCTCCTCCTCCCAAAAATCCAGGTGTGTGTCAGAGGGAGCCGGACTTTAATTGAATCCAGCTTAGTGTTTGGATTTAACAGAATTTCTGATAGGCGATGAGGAGGAATGGAGTGTGGAGGACACTTAGTGTGATTCATTTTCAGACTGGCTGATGGAGGCATCTGAAGGTGGAGAGCGGAAGCAGGAAGTGAAGTCAAGTGTTACCAGTTTATCTGAAGCCTGTTGGCACTGCAGGAAAACCTGCAGCGCTCCTGAACATATCATTACTCAAACGTCACATGACCCTGTCGAGCTTCTTCAGGAGTTTGAGGTACTGAGAGTTCATGGCTGCGTCCATGGATCGCCGCCGCTTGAACGCAGCCTGTAACAGTTTACTCACATGCACCCCCCCTCAGCTTCCAGTCCTACCAGAACATTTAGGCACATGGATGCACACACACAGACAACAAGAAGCCACTTATGGCACAAAAACCAGCAGCAGCAGCATGAAGCTCAGCTTGTCAGAAGAGGAATTTTTATTATAATTATTATTATTATTGTTACCCAGCAGCCTTTGCAACTTTCCCCTGCTTCACATTAAAACCCTGAACACCCCCTCTGTGCAGCAGAGAGGCCACACTGAGCTTCATTTGCAGACGTGAATTAAATCTATGCTGCAGAGTAACATGCAACGCCTTGGAAACATCACTAACAGCAGGGGTTCAATGACTGGGCGCTAGTTTGTGGATGCTGGTTTACATCATTATAATGGAAACTAATAATATTTTATTTATTAGTAAAGTGAATGTAACATTTCTGCACACCAGCTGCGTTTCTAGTCAAAAACAAAGAGCTGACATTGACAGGAAGTGTTCTGCACTTCACAGCATGAAGGTAATTCATGCCAGCAAATTTTCTTTACATTAATGAGGTTCTGTCCTGGTCCTGTGGTAAATCTATAGTTATAGATATATTTGTCATTTTATTTATCACAGATAAATGACTGATTCTGAGTGTCTCTTTACTGAATGGCATGATATCAATTTCCTAATGCACAGTGCATGCTTTCCTGGGTGGACAGACTTAAAGGTTTTCAAGTCTTTGATTTTTCCTGAATTTCACTCAAACTACAGACTTTAAAGAGGGAAACATGCCACTCATAGAATCCTGAAACTGAGTATGGCAGAATTAAAGGTGGTGGTAATATAGAAATATAGTTTTTTAGCATGTTAAAGCTTATTTTGGTGTAAAGCTGGAAAAGCAACAGACTGGTGACTGTACACATGCATTTCTATGTGTTCAGAGGTATTATTGAGAAGCAAGACTCGCTTCAGCAAAGGAAAAGTAATCATTGTTTACTTTCTCTTTATGATCACATCATTGCTATAGTGAATGACTCAACTCATAAATTCAGCTTTCAGCTCAGTTAAATCGCAGCGCTCAGACTGAATGAAAGACATGCTCTGTGTATGATCACACGCGTGATGATCATGCATCAGTGTCTCCATCCGATGAAAGGAGAGTCTTGAGTCCACGTTACGAGGACGTTGAAGTTCGAGGTTTCTGTATTTCTACAGAGCAACAATTAGTTTGAATGTTAGAATGAGTGAAATGCAGCAGTAATGTGCTTTCATCTCTGATAAAGGCCCCGCTGTACCTCAAAGGTCACTTAACCTGAGTACATCATGAAGCTCAGTGTTGCTGACACAGTCACATCAGACTGTAGACTGAATCAGTTTTGCTAACTTTTTTCCCCATTTTCTCAGACACGATATTATTTTTAATCAAACAGTACCATCCGGACCTTTGTTTTACTCCTCTTATCCTGTATAAAAGACCGACTGTGAGCATCAACAACACAACATTACTGGAGTGGAGGCAGAAATGCAAGAGATCACCTCTCTGATAAATCTAGTTAAACTTTCACAAGAGGACACATGTACCAAAATTAGCACACATACTCTTGTGAGTCCATTTTTATGAAGCCAAATAACAATTTGAAAATAAAAGCAGCTCCAGAGTGACATGAACACAGCTTTTTGCTTGTATCCACTTTGAAAGGTTTGTGTTGCGGCTTGACCTTTCACATATTTAGCAGATTAAACCAATGGGGGTTTGGGAAAAACAGGGAGGCAGCGTTTCGCTTATGACCAAACACCACGCAACGTCTTTCAGCACGGAAGCAAAGCCTGCTCAGAATCAAACCTCAGACCAGTGACATTACACCAAAGCAAAGCAGAGATCCTCCCCTCACCTCTCTCAACATCAGAGGACAGCCACGCCCACATTCATGAACTGACATCAGCCCAACGACCTGCTTCTCCATCACTTCCCCTCTTCTCTGTCTTCTGCAGCACTGCCACATGCAGCAATCTGGAGGTTAATTCTTAACTGTCACCATACGCTTTATTAAAGCAGGAGAAGCTCTAATAAAGCATGACAGATGTTCGAATTCACCTCCCGATGGGGGCGATACAAATGCTCTCGTATCAGTAACACAAACACCTGGAAGTCACTCAAATATCTTGTTATTCAGAGGTGACCTCGTGCAGAGCAGCAACAGAAGTGCGGTGAGGAGCTGCAGCTCTGCGGGTGGTCAAAATCCCACCAACGCTGCGTCTCCTCTTCATCAGAGGCATCAGGGCTGCAGTTATCCTCCTCTTCAGGACTCAGACTGGGCGCTCACATGGGGTGGAAGAGCAGGGTGCAGTCCTCCTTCTCTCTCACAGGGCCCTTTGGCAAGGCACCGCCAGTCCTCAGATAACAGGTGACGATTTTCTGGTCCAGGCGCAGCTGGCGGGGGATGCTGTCAAACGGCTTCGGGTCCAAATCCAGGATGGAGGCTGAATAGGAGAAAGCAGGAGGTCTGAAGTCCCTGAGCTGCCTCTGACCGGAAAGACTGGAGGAGACAAGGAGGAGGAGGATTAGAAACAGAAAGACAAGCTGATGGCGCCACCTGCTGGACTCTCCAATACACAGTAGTGTTGATCTTTCTCAGTATTTTATTTTCACATCTGTAAATCAAAGGACAAACCTGTGAAGGAGCTTCCTACTCCAGACCTCTCTGTGCCGAAAACTCAACGATGCATTCAAGTGTCAGTTTTCTTTTTTTGTTCATTACTAAATGAACAATCTAATTAAAGCTGCCATTGGTTATTATTCATAGATAAAGTACTACAACTAAACCCTGATGTGAATCTGTGCACATGAACATCCTCAAATAAACAGAGCCATCAGCGATTCTTATAAAAGACACTTTATGCATTCCTAGTGCCAACAAATGCACAACATTTCCTCCAGCTGTTTGTTGTTGTTGGTTTTTTAAATCTTTTCACATGTTTTCAAACTCACTGATGAGGAAACTCAATCCAAGCGTCACTGTTTCACCTACAGAATAGATTTTTCTACTTGCACAGCTGAATTCTCACCTTTCATTGTCCTCTTCCTCCTCACTGCTGGGCACCAGGGCAACCATGATGGAGCAGTCCTTGGCTGTCATGGCCACACGGTACTGGTGCACCTACAATAGAAACACAGCAGGTAGAACTGTTAGAATATCGTTATGTAGGCAGGACTTTTGTTAAGTCAGGTAACACAGACACCGTCTTCAATGAAAGTGAAACTAATCACACAAAAGTATGAACTCAATCCCCAGCATCCAGTTTTGTGGTGGGAAAAACTCTTCACAGCTGAATCGCTGTCATGTCTCAGTAACCACATTCATGTGATGACACGCTTTATAAAACTTAACGACTAAAACCAGGGACACGCCCGCTACATTCATTATTTGTTTCGGTTATTTTTTCTCTAAAGTCTAGTTCATACTCCAATATTACAATAACAAATATTTAAAACTAAACTGTGGGAAAAACTATAGTGAACGTGGTGTTGGCATGCACGATTAGGTTGTATATCACGTTTCTGCTCTCTGGTCCTTTCTACTTCTGTGTTTCATTTTCAGTAAAGCATTTTGGTGGCTGTTGTTGTTTTAATGTGAAACTGATGCAAACAGTGCACCGACACTTGTCTCCAGGGCTCTGACCTTTGCAACAGCGTACTCCACAGAGCCGTCATCCTCTGACGGACATTTCTGCAGCTTCTCCAAGAACGCTTCATTGTACGGTCCTTCTATCTGAAGACGAGTCCTGGCATAAACAGGAAGTGATGTAAGAGACCAGGCAACCAAAGTTTATTTTTCCCAGTTTAAATTTTCCTTAAATAACAGGGGTTACCTCTCTTTGGGAAAGTCCTGCAGGTGTTGCTCCATCTGGCGGTAAAGAGGATAAAGTCCTTCGATGTCCAATGTGTCCAACATTTGCGTCTGAAGGATCCTGAACAAAACACTGTCGCTGGGTAAACCCCGAGAACCTAGAAACACAGACGTGTTCAGAGGAGGAAGGTCACAGTCTGTTCTCATCAGGTCTAATATCAGGGTCCCAGCATTAAAAAAAAAAACAAGCATGAGTCAGGTTTTTCTGTTTTGCACATTTACATAATCATATTCAGATGTTTGTGCCGAGAAAACAATCACTGCTTTCAGTCCAAAGGTTTCTGAAGGAGGCCGATTGTGCACAACAGCACAATCTTGTAATACTAAAAGTGCCAGTAATTTAATTTTGTTATTTTTGATAAATAGTTATTTGTCTTTTGATGAGTAATGTAGGGGCTGAACTGATATCAAAATGACTAATTTTGTATATTTGCTAATGTTGGTTAATGCAAATGTCAGCCTGCAAAGACAAACATGGAGGAAAACACGAGAAAAGAACTGAAAAATTTAATCTGGAAAAAAAAAAAATTAATAATGTACACTCTAATGTGACACACACACACACACACACACACACACACACACACACACACACACACACACACACACACACACACACACACACACACACACACACACACACACACACACACACACACACACACACACGATCAAGAGGAGTGGGCAGTAAAAACATGGCTTCAATTCCAAGCTGCTATAAGTTAGTCTTCTGTAAGGACTCGAACTGCAGCTGACTGCTGTTTGCAGTAACTACAAAACTCGATCTGGTGAAAATTTTCCTCACTGAAGTATTAAATTGCATCCTCGGAGTGTAGCTAAATTAAAACACAACAGGCTGCACTGCTAGCAAGGCCACAAGTTTGTTTTTGTTTTTTTTTTTGTTTTTTTGCCTGTCCCGTTTGGCTCTTTTGCCATCAGAATTATTGTCTAAAGGCGAAGAAAGATGCCCAACGGATTTTCTTTACCAAATTGACCATCCCAGCTTTGCCGTAATGGTCCATTTGATTCACCTTTTATTCTTTATTTTATTTTCACTTGCTGAATACGGGACAGACTTGACTGGGGGAAAGAAAAGGGAGAAAGAAAGAGGGAAAGAAAAACAGTTGAGAAGAGGGACGGGGGAGAAGGGCAAAAAACAAAAACCAACAGAATAAGCAGGAAAAAAAAAAAAAAAATACATATATCGATCACCTGGATCACCTGTTGAGAAAGAAAAAAGAAAACAAGCAGAAGAAAACGAGAGTAATACAATAAACCACATCACAATGATATATGGGAATATGACAGTAAATACTAAATATTAAACATTATTGTGCAGCACGTAAGATCGACAGCACAGTGTGCATTGAGGTAGGCCACAAGTTTGTGAAAGGAATGAGACGCAAACCAAAGCAGAACCAGAATTTAAAAAATAATAATAATAATTAAAAAATAAAAATCAGGCATGTGATTAACACGGAAATGGTGGGACTGCTCCAGCTCTGTGGATGAAAACTAATAAACTAGTGCTGATAATGTTGGACTACTTAAGATCAGTGAACCCGTCTGCACCCGAAAAGAAAAGAAAGGTCCTGACCATGGCGAATCCTCTCTTTGTTGAAGATGCTCGCCTCACAGAAACTCCGTCCCTCCGCTTGTCTGTCCGCCACCACACCGCCATCTCCTCCTCCACTGCTCAGCAGGGCATTCACAAGGACCTGCAGACAACGGGGGGGGGGGGGGGCATTTTAAAATCTCAAGGATGGGATTTATAAACTGTCCACTGTCCATTAAAAAGAAAAATGCTCATACGCAATAAATCTCCGTACTGCTGAAAAATAAAGTTTTTTTTAAGGCACACGCGCAACAGCACACCCTTTTAAATTAAATCCTCCTTTAAAAGGTAAAAAGTTTCCGTTCTGTTCATGCTGAACTTTATGAATTCCTGCATACCTGCATTCCTGTTAGTCTGTATGTAATGAATAGTCCCAGTGTAAG
Source organism: Neolamprologus multifasciatus (assembly GCF_963576455.1). Taxonomy (NCBI): domain Eukaryota; kingdom Metazoa; phylum Chordata; class Actinopteri; order Cichliformes; family Cichlidae; genus Neolamprologus; species Neolamprologus multifasciatus. Next base: position 11,379,459 of record NC_140443.1, read on the forward strand.
ACTGCAGCAGATTTATTCAGGTGTGCTTTTACCTGAATGAAGTCGTTCAGGACTGCTTTGCTGGTCACGTGACTGTTTATTCGATTGTTTGCGTGTAGGAAGTAAGGTCTGAGATGATGCAGCAGAGAGTTCATGTCCGGCGACTCGTCGCTGCCTTCCTTACTGCTGTAAATACACTGACCGCCCTGAAAAAAAACACACACACACACACACACACACACACACACACACACACACACACACACACACACACACACACACACACACACACACACACACACACACACACACACACACACACACACACACACACACACACACACACACACACACACACACACACACACACACACACACACTTTACTGTGGCTGCTTAAGTGACCTCAGATGTCACAGAACTGATACGGAGTGTCTGGTTTTCTTTATTTCAGACATTTTGAGGATGGGTTCATGAAAACGCGGGGCCAAAGTTTTAACCAGCGATGCTTGTGGTGCATTTACAAGTTGGATTAGATCAAACTCTTTTTCTGTTACTGCATTTTGAGCCTTTTCCAATGACTTCACCTCCATCACACAATTGTTCTTAGAGAGGCGTTGCCTCAGCTTACATTTCCTGTTCGTTCACAGTGATGTGCTCCAGGTTTCTTTCACCTTTTGATCTATTGATCTCTCACAGTGAAAAAGTAACCACGCTCATCACAGCCAGCATAAATATTTAGAAAACAGGATATTATTTATGTTGAAACAGTTCCAAGGTGAAATTCCTAGTAGTAAAAACAAGGCCGCATAAAAACAAAGACTTCAAGTTAAACATGTATGAGTGTGACTGAACTCACCTTGAATACTTTGAAGTTGTTCTGAGGTTCTTCTATCAGGTGTTTGATGGCAAAATGCATTCTCTGTCTGTTCCTAAAACAAACAAAAACAACAACAACACAGAAATAGAAGCTTTATTCTCAAGAGCTGGATCTGCAGTACGGAAAATAAACGTCTGCAGGTTAGGAAGACGCTGAGGTGTTGGGGTTGGGTTAGCTCAAGTCGGTTCACTATTCCATTTAATTAATTAATAAAAACACACTTGCTCTCTCACGTTATCCATAGTCACACTCACACACACAGAACAATCAGAGAAGTGTAGCCACAGTTATAAATGTTCAAAAACATTTGTCTTCCAGCAGCAGACATTTTTTCTGTGAAGTGAATCAGTGACTTTTTTTTGCTGTTTTCGAGTAGGCTCTTGTTTTAAAACCAGCTTCTTTAGTTTCAAAGAGACACTAGGAGTACTTCCCAAAGTCTGACCTGCACAGTGGTGCTGGTTAGCACGATAAACATCTGTGAACCGAGTAAGTAAACTGAGCTTACTCTGCAATAACTTTTCAGTAATATGGCCATTTAAGTTTCTCATTAACAAATTGCATGAATTAGTGCAACTTATAGTTTAGGTGTATGAGCAGAATTCAGGTGAGGGGGCACAACAACTTTATTAGGCGACCTGATAGAGGCAAGTGTGGGCACCTCCATAAAAGCAGAGGTTTCATCACTTTCCTGGTCTGGAGCATTCAGGCTCCTGTTACAATCCACAATCTTCCAGGAGTGGATATCCCAGCCAAGTCACCGTAAGGTCAGAGTGTGCAGAACACCCGAGAGCTAATCTCAGACTCCACGTGGGTGGCTGTAGCTCAGGTGGTAGAGCAGGTCATCTACTGATCGGAAGGTTGGTGGTTCGATTCCTGGCTTCCCCCAGTCTGCATGCCAAATATCCTTGGGCAAGATACTAACCCCAAATTGCTCTCCGATGCATCCATCGGAGTATGAATGTGTGTGTGAATGTTACTTAGAAAGCACTTAGAAAAATGTGCTTGTGTGAATGGGTGAATGTACAAGTTGTGTACAGCGCTTTGAGTGCTCAGAAAGAGTAGAAAAGCGCTATATAAGAACCAGTCCATTTACCATTTACAGGCCTCACATAGCACGCTAAATGTTGAAGTTCACGACTGCACAAGTAGAAAAAGATTCAACAAGTCGGCCTGTTTGGAAGCCTCGCAGGGAAGAAGCAGCTTCTCCCTTATTTACAACTTTTTCACTACAATTAATTATTTTTTGTCCTTGACAAGTAATGATGATTTTAATCACAAAAATGACTCAATCACTGTTAATGTCGCTTTTTGTTCAAGCAATTCAGTTCAACGTTTCTTTATCTTTATTTGTTTTTTTTACTGCACAACAAATTAAGAGGTTACTCCCATGGTTTTAGCTTTTTTACCCTCCCATACCCACATTAAGGAAAATCAGCAGGTTTGGCGTCAGGTCAGAGATGTAGAAAAATGTGAGAGGAAAACCACGTGTACTCCTAAATGTCAGGCCCATGTGTGTGACTAATGTTTAGACACTTCAACACACTTCAACACAGATCAACACAAAGAATTTTCCATCCAAAGCCATCATCGTGCAAAGCCGGCATCATCAGCCGTCACGGGCCCACATTTCAACTCATCAAAATATCAGTCCATGTGTTCACCCTTCACTTCATAGCACACAAATTTCTGATAAAGGGCCTGATAAAGTCTTAGTAGCTGTGGCCAGATGTTTTCCATCCATCACGTCAGGAATATTAAACAAAGTGGGGACGCGAGCATCCAATCAGGAGTGCCACGGTGTTATTCAGCCGCCCTTTCACACAGAGTCTGTGCCATGGTTGCGCTGAAGGACGTTTCCCCACACTTGCAGGTTTCCCTAACCAGCTGCTCCAGACCACAACATGAGCGGCACAGATAACACACTTCAACAAACACCTCACAAACTGCACAGTGAATGCATTATTCCACTTCAACTGTGAGATAACCAAAGTATTTTTCCTTCACTTTGTGTTACTGCAATGTTTGCAGAAAACATTTCATGAATGGTAAATGACACTAAAGGCAGCTGTGTCTTAAACGCTGCAGAGTCTCACCCTGAGAACAGGTCGAGTGGACAGTAAAAACTGCGCCTCTTCCACTTCCCGTTGGCCACCTGCAGACACAGAAGAGTGGAGAAATGTCAAACAGAGAGAAGCAACACAGAAACAGCAAACATTTGTTAGGTGCAGGTTTTCATGGGGCTAGAATAAATCTAGTCCTAAACTTTTGATGAGATCAACCTTCAGATTTTTATTAACATGTGTTTTAAAAGTTAGTGAGCGGTTTTGTTCTGTTTTTTTTTTTTTTTTTGCTGTTTTGTCATTTGAAGGATGCTCTTTAATGGTGGTCTTTGTAAATTTGTTCTGAAGTGTGCAATATGAACTGCCACCGTTCTTTGTTCTGCTGGTTCTCCGGTTCCGTTTCCCTTCTAAGACGGCGTGATTGACACCCCTGCTTTAAAAACAGGTCTCTCGCCATTTAGCAATTTAGAGCAGAGACTCATTTCAAGAATGTAATGATCCAGAATCTGCAAAGGCCCAACTTTGGGAGGGGGGATGGGACCTGGGATAGATAAAAATTCCTTCTCGTCTTGTAGACCGGAGGTAAAAGGAAGCAGGTTAACCGTTACAAAGACGGTGACGGGTTGTACAACTGTAAAAGAGCATGAATACAACATGTCAGTGCTGAATGGCAACATTCAGCGATCATCTGTTTTCTTCAGTATCTTGCTGGCTGCTGGTAACCACTGAGAGGAGGGACGGACTTAATTTCTATTGTTTGCCTTTTAGAAAGATGTAGACTACCAGAAACCCGTTCCCCAGCACCTCATGGCACTTCCTGTATCCATGTGCTTCAGTAGTAAACACTTTGAAAGTGATATGGGGTAGCTTGGAATAACAGGCCTTTGTAAGTGAACAACAGACTGATTGACTGCCAAACAAAGAACAGAATACAAAATCATTAGTCACAAGTGAGAAACAGGACTGAAATCTTCATAATCAATAACTGACCCCAAAGAGAAAACTGAACAGTTTTATAGAGTTACTCTATACTTCAAAGTGAGCTCGCATTTTAATGCTAAGAAAACTTGCTTTTCTCAGTATCTGTAGACCTCAGGGAGCTCCCTTTATCTATATGGCATCACTCTATGCTGAAACAGGACAGAGGTTTCTTGCACAACGTGACCCACTTCAAAAATGCACAGGGGGGAAAATAAACTGTGATCAGGTGAAAACCTCCAGCAGCACTTCAGAGGATGCAGAAAACCTTTAATGGCTGAGTGACGCATTTCAGCTTGTGAGCTGCAAATACAGGTGCTGCTGGAGTTTTGACCTCTTCAGAGCGGAGACACGTGTGGCCGACTGTGGCTGCAGTAGACACTGTCCATTTATAAAACACTCCGTTTCACTTCAGCTCTTCGTAGGTTATAACTTTGTCTTCTCTGCAGTTGCCCGACAGACCGACAGCGGCACAAGTAACAGTGACCCACAGACTGTTTGGACAGGATATTCTGTACACTTCCTCCATCGACAGCAAGCACCATCTGCAATCCTCTTCCCCAGCTCGAGCACAAAACAAGCATTAGACTTTAGGTGTGCCCATCCAGGCCACGATCAATCAGGGCTTTTGTGCATCTGAAGCAGAAGATAACAGACCTTTATTTGGAGCAGCTTTCATTCTTTACTCCCTCTGTTTGATCATGTGATCATCTAACAAAGGCTCACATTTTCAGTGTTTTTTGTTTTTTTTAAACAAGTTACTGCCTTCAGCTGATTACTCCACTGCAACTACAGACACAAATCAGATGGATGAAAAAGGTCGTTTGAGGATCTGCACACAGTCGCTTTATTTATAAGAAGTGGAGCCACGCACACACATGAAAATACTACACACACACACACACTGTTCTGAAGGCATCACAGCTTCACTTATCCAACGGGAAGTTTGACAAAACATGACATGAACAAGTTAACCGAACACAAAAAAACCTGCTCAGGCAGGTTTAACTTTTTAGGATGAGCTACCTGAGCGTTCGGCTCACAGGAATTACTTATACATACAATCATCTCATAGAGCTGATTGATTTTGGCAATGATCACAATTATTTAAAACAATAACTTTGTTTGTTTGTTTTTTATTTCCTGACTCCCTGACTTCACCTAAACTCAGGCTGAGCTAACCTGATACTCACACAGATCCAGCCCACTTTAGTTTTTTTTTAATTGAATACTGGTTTAGTAATAGGACATCCAACTTTGTGCAGTCAGTAAGTTTTTTAGGGACTTGAATTTAATAAGCCAGTGCTGTCTGAACCAGAGACAGAGAGGAGAAATAACAGCAACACAACATTTTCTGTTTTACAAACCCAGAGTCGCCTGTACGAGCAGCTACAACCATATGTGCATTTTTATACGCAACACACATACATGTTATTGTTTGTGCTGTTATTTGACACTTTCTGTGCAATAGTGTATGGCCGCTGATGCACTTGCACCCTCATTAGTTATTCTTTTATAACAATTATCCTCCAGTATTTTAAAATGTCTTATCATTTTAAATGTTTTTCAGTGTCACACCCATTATGAGGTTAGCATAGCTGCAATTTCATTGTGTTTGCATGATGGGAGGAAAAGTCCTGAGTCTAATGCCACTACAACACTGACTCATTATGGAGTGAAGAGCCTCGTGGGCTGTAATAAAGAACGACAGGCTGAGGTGAACAAAACACGGTAATGTTTAGTAAAGAGGGCATTAGATTCTTATACTTCTAATTTCAGCCCATAAACATCCATTAAAATATGCCTGATTTCCCATCATGCTGTTCTGTAGCTGCGCTGTGTCTTTGTACTTACCTTGTAGTGTTGGTGCATGCAGTAGCGACACACTTTGGTCTTGATGTCTTTGCTGACATGTTTGGGGGATGGCAGGAAACCGCATTTAGGCTGAAAACACAAAACATCAGCTGAATGAGACACACACACACTCATACTCACCCTCATGTGACTTTAGTCCGATCACTGTGTGTGTGTGACAATGGTGTAGGTCCTGGGCACAAGATTTCTATCTCTATGGCTGAACATCACTTTTATTACTGAGCTTCAACTGAAATTAACAACAAGCCAAATCTAATTAACTTTATTATTTTCAGGAAGAAATATCTGGAGGGGCATTAGTTACAGCAATAAATGTGAGTTACTTAACAGAAGTCTGTGTGTTGCCCTGTTATTCCTGGACGTGTAATAAACAAAATATCTCAAATCTGATCTCAATACAAGTTTCGATAACAATCCAGGATTTTCTTTTGCGGTAAAGGACAAAAAGTCTTTGATGTGTGGCCTTTATTGTTTGAAGGAAAACCCCTGACCATGTACAAAGGGACAAAGTTAGCTTAGACTATCACAAGTGTGTGTGTGTTTACCTTGATCTCGATGCAGAGTGGGGGAGTGTGTGTCGGCTGGTGGAGGGCTGGAGACGTCAGGTTGGGCAGACAGAGCGCACACCCACTGTAGATGTCCATCACCTTATCACAGCGCCACGCTGACGCACACAGATAGACAGAGCGTTTGTTTAATCTGACTGCAGCTCATTGTGCCGTTACAGAAATATCACAAGTCGAAACAAGCAATAAACATTTCAGTCTCACCTGGACGTTGATGTTGGACTTTGATTGATAGCTGTCGCACAAACTCGAGAGGCAGTTTAACCACTTCCTGTATGGAAAATAAAGCATCTGTTAAGCTGCTGCTACATCTATGTAAAGCACCGCTAACTCCAGGCAGCGTGCTTATCTTAAGTTCATCATGGAAGCGATAGCATGCAGAGCAGGCCGGTGTCACAAAGTCAATGTCGAACATTTACATAAACACCCTAATAAATATCCTTCCTATAGTACACAACTGAAGAATCATACAAAACACTGCTTTGACATGTTTTAATAACCATCACATGTGAGGAGCGGCGTGAATTTGGACACTACTATAAATGTAAGAAGGACAAATTCCGCTTTTACATGTAAAGTTAAGCATCATCTGACTGGGGAATGATGCTCATGTGGTATAAGCCCTCCAGACCTCAACACTGTGACTCATTGTTTTTCGGAATATCTGATTTATGATGCAGCTCAGAATAGATCAAACGGGAGAAACAGTCCATTTAAAAATAAATAAAGCAACCTTAGGCATCGTTTCTGTTTGGAAAATTGTTATCTCATGATTTCTGAATGTTCTGATAGTCTTGTCTTTAGGAGTCACAGTTGCTTTAGCAAAGATATGTCATTGCTATAAATGAGACATCTACTTCTTTACAATGTTGCATTACTTTATATTTAGGAAGTATTAAAGGCCACTAATAACTGAAATTGCCGCTCTCATGAATAGCTAAAGTGACTTCACAAACACAGATGCGAGCCGTGCTTTGGTCTCTCCTCTGAACAAAAGATGGATCAAGTCTCATTAATTAGTAATGTCGCCACAAGTGTAAAATGGTAATCACTACAACAGATCACCTGACACTCAACATCTCGACATCTCAAGATAAATAATTCTGGTAGAGCACCTGACACGGGTCTAGGGATGGTCGTAATTTTCAAAGAGTCATTCAGGAATAACAATGCATTCACATTTTCATTAACACACTCCAATTTACAAACACGGGCAAGCAAACCAGTGCTATAACTTATAGGATATATATAATGAATCACAAGGGCCTGGATCACAGAGGGGATGCTCTAACATTGAGCCAGCAGATGAAGACAAGCGGCATCACAGCCATACTGGATGTTCCCCTCTAAAGTTTATTACAACAAGTAAAAGGAAAAAGGCAACATATTTTAACGAGGACATCCACTGATCCTGAAACCCTCTGTGATCCAGGTCCTTCGCCATCCTCAGGGATGCAAAGCTAAATCAGTCCAGTGTTCCTGAAAGTAAAACACTCGACCCCATCTTACCCCGCTGTGGATAAATTTCTCCCCAAGCAGGCTGCTCATCACGTTGGAGCTAAAGTCAACAATGTTCTGGATCTGCCTGTAAGCCTGCTCTGCTGTCTGGGGGACAAACACACACAAAGACAGGCAGGTAAACACACACACACACACACACACACAAACCAGCAGGTAATATCCTGTTAGTTAAAGCCAAATTTTAACAGCAAAGAAGAGATATTTAATCGCTTCTCAAGTGTCACGGAATCAGATATGATTATAATGAATCTGTTAGTCAAACAGATGTGCTGCTGTTCAGTGATGCATTTTCCTCCAACTTACACAAACAGCTGGGAAGTGTGAGCTTTGCGGAGAGGATTAAAGGTAGAACTCTCTACAAAACCAGCCACACCCATGATAAACACTGACTGAAGGTGCAGCATGAAATGGAGAAGTCTGTGCAGAAAAATCATCTGCCAACAGGAACAGAATGCAAGATTTAAAAGAAAAGAAATTTTGTTAAAATTACCAGCTGGTTAATCAGCTTTGAGCTCATGCATATGAAAGAGGAAGTTTCTAAAATAAACCAAGTCAGTGATTAAAAAAAGAAAAATAAATTAACTCCAGAACCAGCAGTAATGTGAAACCTGAACTCCACCAACCAGTACTGGAATCTCTGGGATTTTAACACTCGTATACCTACATGTTTTCATACAGTTTTTTCCTAAAAGCTAAATTCAGTTCAGTTTGCAGAAACCCACCATACTAAAAATAAATGCATGAACTAGTTTTTCAGAATTGTGGTAAATCGGGAAGTGTTATCCAGGTTGTGGTGAGCAAGGGGTGGATCTAACTGTGACAGGGCACGCTCATATGTAGGGATGGGTACCGGTATCCGGTGCCATGATGGTACCGGTTCTGACATAAACGGTAGTAACCAGACCGAAAAGCAGCGCACATTTCGGTGCTTTATTTCGGTGCTTTTTTTCCTGAGCTGTGATACACTTTCTTCTTCCTTACATTTGTATTGGCGGTTGGCAAACAACTGAAAGGTGCATTACCGCCACCAACTGGTATGGAATGATACACTTTAGATTCTAGCCAATCATTTTAAGTTTCCGAGAATAGTAGGCGGGTCCAGGTACGTACGTTCTTTTAGAGCAGAGCTACAGATTTAAAATGTCCAAGGCGAAGCGGTCAAAAGTCTGGCTGTACTTCACAGCAAAAGATGCAAACTCAGCAGCTGCAACAAGTGCTTTAAGCTGATACTGTGATACTGTCAAAGAAGGTAACACCTCAAATCTGATGAAACACCTAGCGACGCATAGTGTTTTTTTTTAAAGCCGAGAAATGCGCCGTATTTGATAGCTTGCTGCGAGACCTCACACCGAGCACATCTACTGCGGGTGTGGTGCCTGTTATCGGACCCGGAATTAGCAACATCCCCCAAAAACCCGAAGAGGAGAGTCCTGGCCCCTAGCCCTGCCAGTGTAGCAGAAATGATGACGGATGATGATGCAGCAGCAGCAGCCGTTCTTCTCTGCGTGAGTAGCTTAATGTTGTTCGTGTGTAATTTACGTTGAGTAGGCTAACCACGTTATTACATTAATGCATGTAAGGTGAACAGCAAACACCATCATAGCTACATGCAGCTGTCTTCTTGTTTGATGGCAGATACTCCCTTCACCCTGGCCAAAAAGGCTAAAATGACCAAAGAAAAAGTGGAAAACAGTTAAACATGAGAGGTTTTTGGACAAAGTTTGTGTTTTTTTCCATTGTTTAAGCACTGCTTCCAGCCAAGAATGATACCATATATGCCCCATAGCTGCAGAAAAGGCTAACATTGTTATCTTTTTACAAAAAAACAGCTGAACATGAGAGGTTTTTGGACCACTTTTGTGTTTTCCATTCTTTAAGCACCGGTTTGAGCACCGTTTAAGCACCGGCACCGTTTCAAAAGTACCGGTTTGGCACCGGTATCGGATAAAACCTAAACGATACCCATCCCTACTCATATGGTAGCACCTTAAAAAATGAACACCATTCTGTTTATTAACAAGACTTAAAGCTGACATATGAGTTAAAGGAATGCAAGTTTAAGCTGCTTGTACCATTTGTTTTACTTTTTGAACCCTATTTAACGTCTGTGGTATGACTCATGACTTAGACGTTGGAAACAGTCAGTCCTGACATTCTATCTGATGGAATGAAATAAATTTGAATTTTGGGCCTGGGTGCGGGGCCACACTTTGGTTTGTATTTGAATCTTCAATCTGACAAAGATGTAAACAACTACAATCTCCATGTAAATGAAGGCTGTGAGGCGGACTTCAGTCAGCCAACAGGTGCGAACAGCCTCATTTACTCTCTGTCCATCAGCTGTCAGCTCATGACCAGCTTCGTGAGCTGACATAATAATTAATAAATAATAAATAATAATTTAAAAAAAAAAAAAAAAGAACAGACACTGGTTAGTTTGATATTTTTCAGACAAGAACCCCAAGAAAAGCAGAAAATGTGAAATACTATTTCTGCTTAAAAAAAAAACCAACAAAAACAACAACAACAACAACAACAACTTGAGGTGAACTGTTCAGCGCATGCGGTTTAAGTAGAGCTGAGTCAAGTTAAGCCCGATGTGCAAACAGTAAACTGTTTTCATTGCTTCAGGTTGTAAGTTCTCTGACAGCAGATATAACATACTAAGTGCTTACACCAGTGTGCCAATCAGTGCTGAATAGAGCTGGGCGATATATCGAGTTTTTAAAAAATATCGATATATTTTTATACGAGATATAAGATGTGACAATATCCTTTATATCGATATAGTCTATGTTACGTTATAACTATACTTGTGGAGCCGCAAGTTTGCCTCTCTTTCGTCCACTTTTGTCTTTACGCAACATTACTCGGCCTCACCTCTCCTTCACTGAACACAACTCCCCCTCCTCCCCCATCGCTTCACCTGCAGGAAGCGACAAGATGGGCACGGCAAATCTCCGTTAACGAGTTACTGCGCATCGCCCCGTGCGTGGGGCTGGACGCCGTCAACGTGTTAGCTAGCTAACCACGCTAACGAGCTAACCACGCTAACGCCATGCAGCCCAGAGGCGCTGCACAGCCTAAAATCCTTTCATTTTCTCAAAAGTTGACAGCGCGCCTTATGTATGAATTCTGGTTGTGCTTGATGGCCGCGAAGCGATTTTATGTGGTACACAGCGCTCAGCAATCTGTCAAAAAATGTTTTAGTACGACTTTGGTAAGCTACGGTGCTGCACCGGTTGATGGATTGTCAGAGCATTACGGCTACCGAGGAGCCTCGCGGAGTGATACGTACTGTGCTTCAACGTAATATTACCCTACTGTGTATAAGGACCATAAATGGCACCTGTTAAGAGACGTGGTTACGAAGAGGATTTCAAACTCAATGCTGTCAGTCACACAGTAGAAGTTGGGAACAGAGCAGCTGTGAAATCTGTCTTTGTTACTATGCTCTGCATCTTTTAGTTTACATTTTGACTGCACAATTGTGAGCTTTTTGTTATGCACAAAAACAACATTGTTTTCTTTTATTTATGGAGCATTATTATTTGCATTATTAAATGCTCATAATTTATTTTTGAGTAAATTTTATGTACATCTATGCTCTATGTTAATAAAAGTGCCCGTGTGACATCTGGGACACAGCTTTGACTAAGAACTCTCTTTTTGTTCTTACTTTATGGCTTAAAAAAATATCGAGATATATATCTTATATCGCCGTCCAGGTAAAATATATCGAGATATGAATTTTTGGTCATATCGCCCAGCCCTAGTGCTGAACTCCTTAAACTGAAGACAACAGACCCAAATTTCACCCATTGCCCTCCCTCAAATCAGTTTCAGGAATTAACAAAGGTCAGAATTATCAGCAGTAGATTGTGATCCATGCCAACTTTTTTTATATATTGATTTCCCAGAAATGGCTGCACTGATCCATCATCAACTCAATGGTGGGAGGGGGATGGGGGGGGGGGGTATTTCTGTCTGCTAGTTTGACATTACACTGGAGATTCATGTGACAGTGTTTGCAGAGATGCTTGTTTGTCTCCAACTATTTTCCACTTGGTGTTTGCACTCGTCAGTGAAAGAGGACACTGTTGCAAAGAAGGCATGACGAAGACTCAAGGAGATGCTGATGAGACATTTTACACATACAAACCAGACTGAACAAGTTAGTACAGCTTTAAAGGGCATGCATAAAGTCAAGAACCAGTAGATTGTTAGGATTTAACAACATTTTAGCTGCTGCACTAACATAAATGCACTTGTGTTCAATAGTTAGAGACTAAATAAATCCCTCACTGTATGCAATGGAAGCTCTGTGACAGGTATAGCCTACATTCTTTCTCTTAATGCACAGGGAAGGAAATAAAGTCAACAGCGTGCATGTTTCTCTGGCTCTCAAAAGTGTAGGCTCAGGCCCTCCAACCCTTCAGCGAACAGACTCATTACCTGTGGAGGGTTTTCAGAGTCCTCTGCTGGATACTTGAGTAGGCGCAGAACTCTGGGATGCTGCAAAAGACATCAAAAGCATCAATTAAGCTCATTTTTGGAAAGAAGACCAAAAAAAGGACACATCTGGACACACATCTGAAATACTGAACCCAGTCAGTGCAAGTCACAAGAGTCCTTAAGAACATCAAGTCCAGGGTGTGTTTGGGAACAAAACACACAAGTGGTATAATTAATGCTAAAGACTGCAGTAGGCATCCAAATATCTGCATCGGAGTGCAAGTTCAGACTTGTGTTACTGTGCACAAAAACATTCAAACACTCAGTCAGTGAAACCCATTCACATGCCTTAGCGTGCTGACAGAAAACAGACTTTAGTTCTGATTGTCAACATGCTCACAAAAAAAAAAAAGTTACAGAGCAGACAATGCATTTTACTGCACTGTGAATGTTGTACAAACTAAATAATAATAAAAACAATATATAAAATAATCAACATTTAATGTTTATTATTAATTAAATATTATATTTTTAATGAAGTAATTCAATAACCAGGGTCAAAAATTTTTTTAAATTAAATGTCCACAGATGCAATGTTATTAAGACTTTTCACACGTTGTAACACCGCCCTGAACTTTTTCTAGAAATTGCCCACGACACCCACATGTTCACTCCCTGCACACTCTACCCACGCGTTACCAGCGCTTAAACCACATAGAGCCTTTTCAGTAGTGCAAATGCACCTGCTGTGTGCTACACGTGGGAAAGAAATTAATAAAAGCAACTGGCCTCGTAGTTCACGTGTAAAAAACATCTAATGTTAGAACTGCTTTGAATAAAAGGATGTAGCTTTGCATGTAAAGGCTGCTTCTTTTATCCAACTCCTTTGAAGCCACGCTAATAAGTCTGAGCTCTTTGTTTTCCAAACACAGTCCCAGAACAGTTTGTGAAACGATCATAACTTAATTTACTCAGTTGTGTTAGCGGAGAGAAATTTCCCACCCTTACTTAGATGTAGTGATTTTGGGCCCATTTTCCATTTTTAGAGAGTTAAATAAAACAGAATTATATTTAGAGGGGAGCAAGGCTTGGATTTGTGGATCATTGGGGCGCTTACACCACAGTCAAAGGACAGGGGCGATCGTGGCTCAAGAGTTGGGAGTTCGCCTTGTAATCGGAAGGTTGCCGGTTCGAGCCCCGGCTTGGACATTGTTGTGTCCTTGGCCACTTCACCCGTTGCCTACTAGTGGTGGTCAGAGGGCCCGGTGGCACCAGTGTTCGACAGTGAATGAACTGAGAGTCTGCGCCAAGGCCCCCACTGAAGATAAAATAAGGACCGTTTTAAACTGTGAATCATGCAAAACTGCTCTAGCAGAGCCCAAGTATTAAAATATTACATGATGGATAGATATAGTTTAACTCCTTTGGTCTGCCAAGTATTTAAATTCCTGGATCAACCAAAAACAGGCACCTTCATCTGATTATGGTGTAAAACTTTTATAAAATAATTCTCAGATTTTATCCAAATGACTTAGGGCTGTTCGATATAACGATATATATCGGATGACGATATAAAAACGTCTATTGTTTCATTTTATGCTTTTCGTGGTGTCGCAAAATAAACTGTTTACGGCAATATTTTTTCATCGTTTTGATGGTCACTGTAGTGGCTATATTAATTTCTTAAAGTTCTCTCTTTCTCTTATATTTTATATAACCACACTAAGGATGGACAAGCGCCTGTTTTTATGCGTTGTGGTTAGCAACAACGACGGTAACAGCATCCTGTGTCCGCTTGTTTATGTTCCACATAAAGCTTTCACAATACAGCTCAAGATCCTGTTGAGACTTTTCAAAATAAACGGAATCACGTGAAAGCAGATTATTTACGGATGAGAAGTAAAAAAGAGCCGCCAGGTGCTAAAAAATAAACCTTAGACTCAAACGTTAGAACAGGCTTTTCCCCGCAGCACGCCGTGTAATAAATACTAACAAAGAAAACGGCAGCCGTTACAACTTAACGTTACAACTAAAAATGTATAGTTTCATGCATCGGTTAAAACACTCGACTCCAGCTACATGAAGCACAGCTGGAAACACTTCCCGCAAGACGAGCTGCCAGAGATTCACAGAATTTACAGAAAATGTTACATTTTTGTGATTTATATCGTTATCAGGACGATAGAATTCTTATATCGGGATATGAGATTTTGGTCATATCACACAGCCCTAATATGACTCATTTCTGTCTATTGCTATTTCTCTTTAAGCAACTCTCTGTGGAATTACCATTTGGTGACACTTGACTGTAGGAATGCAAAACTCATCATGTGGAAAGCATATTTATGCGGTGAACATCTCTAATTTAGATTTATCTTTCAAATTTGTTTGAGCCCACAGCCATCCATCCTATTACTTAATGCTTATCCAACAGAGGGTCACAGGAGGGCTGAAGCCCATCCCAGCTGTCACAGGGCGAGAGGCAACAAACACAAGCATATCTTTGGACTGTAGGAGGAACTAGACCGAGAAGAGGAAACACATACATGAAAATGAAAACATGCAAAGGCCCCAGCTGCCCTGGAGATTCAAACTAGGAAACGTAATGCTATGAGACAACAACCACCGTACCCAACCTGTTTCAACCAACATCTCTGCCAAAATGGGGTATAAACAGAAATCAAAGGTAATATCTAAAAATTGAGAATAAAACCAGCATTTCCCTCTTTAAATTAAAAGACATGTCTGAGAAATATTGCATATTTATTTCTATACATCTAATAATGATCTACTATACATCTAATTTACACCAAAGGAAAATCATCAGAACTACGATAACATCTACAGATATTCAAATTAATACTTCTGGTTAAATGCCACAAAATGTTCACTTAAACGTTTTGCTTGTTTTACATCCGAAGTGCCAAACAAAGCTTCAGTTTAGAACTTTTAATTTCTTCATTGAGTTTAAAGAATCTGTAATGGTGGGGGGAAAGTCACTGGATTTCATAAGGTGGAGCACCCAGCGCCAGCTTAGGCATTACACATAGGCCTCAGGGGTCTGGGGCAATAAACTCACTGTGCCCCTTCAGCTGTCTGTGTCAGCTAATTTACTATACTAAATTTAACATTAATTTGTATACTTTGGTACTGAATAACTTAAACACCCATATCCCCAATAAGTTAATAATTAAACTGAGCTCACACTGTATTAGGTTTGCAGTCATTTAGAGCTTCTGGAGCCATCGTGCCACCCAGCATGACTGAGGAGGACTTTGGGAAGTTCTCATGTCTCTTTGAAGCTAAAAAGTTGCAAAACAAATGGAAAAGTGTTGAGGATACTGTGTGCTCACAGTCTGCTCTAGTATGTTGTGAGTTCATTGATCTAATTCTGCACTTGAAGAAAATGTTTCTCTTGTCTGCTTTTATTATTTATGTTTTTATTAACTGTATTATGCGTATATAATTTTAATACATTTTTTGCAGGGTGAATAGCAAAGTTACTTGAGCCCAGTGGCCTCCTGTCAAAGTTGGTTGCCCGTTTAGCTAATATAATGTAAAGTCGATCCTACCCAGCCCTAAATTTGCAAAACAAAAACCTGAACAACAAGTGCCAGCGGTTTTATTAGGAAGCCCTCAATGTAAATGCTTTGTCTAGGAGGTTACAACATCCTCGATCTGATTCATGCTTACAAGATTTCACAGATTGCTCAACGGCAACACGATCAGGTCAGTGCCTTCAAGGAGACTTCCCCGGGGAGGGGAGGGGGATGAAGGCACGTCAGTGAACGCTCCACTCTGTCCAGGTGAATAAAGACGGATTAACCTGTGTGGAAGTGACTTGAGCAGACACTGCGTCGGGCAGCAATCCAGAAAAGTATCTCTCTTCTCTGCGTATCTCTCCTTCCAGCTGCTGGAAGGAAAGATGGGAGAGATGCTAACGGCTAAAATAGCTCCCGAACACCCCGAGGATTTTACATTTTAACTACAATCGCCAATTAGTCAACCACACGCTGTGTCCGGGCATTCTTCTATACGTAGTTTGTAAGCATTAGCCTAATTGCTGTTTGGCAGTTTTTCACTGACTGCCTCAACAACTAGCTGATACTAGCTAGCAAGCCGGCTCAGCTAGCAAACACAAGCTAACGATGTACCGAAGATAAACAAAATCCTACAAGGTGACATTTCGCCTGCCCTTATCATTTTTCTCCAAACAAACTTTCTGGTAGAAACAATCCCGACCCGAGGCACATTTTGCCCACGAAAAGCACGAGGCGAAAAGGTTTTAGTAGAACCTGAAGCTAGTCTGGTGTTGTGCTAGCTGACTCACCTGTACGTGTGAGACCACCAGGCTCTTGTTTCCTTCTCCGTGGTACTTCCAGTCGTTTTCGTCCATTTTGTCCAGTTCCATTACACCAGAGACCAGCAAGTGCGCTCCCGTCAACGGCCAGAAAGTGACACACAACGACACGGCAACATACAAGAACTGTAGATCCACTACTGACTGCAAGCAGTAATTTAAGGGGACTACAACACAACCGACGGACTACCCTTGCTGCTGCCCGGCCCCGGCAACTTAGTCACCGCCCACATTACCACTTCCGGTCTGACTTCAAAATAAAACTCCTGATAAGCGTCAAACGCAAAAATGACCGAGGAACCGATGAATGAAGAAAATGACAAAATGACAGATAAAGGAGGACGGATGGAGGACAGTTGGTGAATAAGGAAGTACAGAGAATTAGTAAAGGAGGAAGAGGATGACAACAGTTGATCCAAGTAACCATATCCGTGGTGGTATGGAGATGTCTGAAAGAGTGGGCAGTGGAGTTTTTGACCAGTATTTAACACAGTATTAGAGAGTAAGACGATGCCTGTGGAATAGAGAAGTATTCTGGTCTTCAAATATACTCTCTTTGTTTTATAAAGTTTTCCTAAAGCAAAAAAAAAAAAAGGTTGAGTTACATGCTTTTATTTGTAGCTTTCTTCAGATTTTATTCTTGCTAATTTTGCCCAACTTCACTTTCTTTACGCACATTGACAAGCCGCTCCCTGTTGGCTGTACTCCCATGTCCCGCCTGTTCCACTGTGATTGGTCAGAGGGTTGGACAGATGAGCTCAAGGACTGTAAAGACGCCACAGTGTTGTTTCTGACAACATTACACGTGAAATAGAGGATAAGAAATGGAAAAACACTGTAAATCGTGTGATTCATCAGTAATACCTGCATAGTATCTGAGAAAAGGTTTTCAAATTTAAAATGCACTTCAGTGTTAAGCAGTGCATTAGCAATGAATACATTTATTTGACATACAATTTGAAATTAAACTTAAAAAATTATTTTTACCTCCACCAAGACAGCTACTTGTTTAGTTTGTCTTTTTATCCTCTGACAAGGAGGTTATGTTTCTGGTAGTGTGTGTGTGTGTTCATTCTGATTGGAAACACAATGGCTCAAAAAGTTTTGAATTAATTCTGCTAAAACTTTGTAAGAGTGTTAGAGTGGGGTCACCTTAATAATACATTTAAATTTGGCTTAACATCCACCAAAGTCTTTGAGGTCAGCTTAATGATTTATTGGTTGAAAACTGACAACAAGCCCTATAACATTGCCCTCTATATATATATATATATATATATATATATATATATATATATATATATATATATATATATATATATATATATACAATACCCTTCCTTTAAAAGTAAACACTGGCAGTCATAGCTAATGTTAGTAACACTTCATTTCTGTTTATTATGGTGTTACTTATTCTGACTTTGTGCCATACCTTCTTGGAAAAGATATCAACATTCAGCACCAGCAACCATCACGAGAAAATGACCTCTGATTTGCTGACAGTCATAAAAAAGCAAATATGACACTCCACAGTCTTTGTCCAGTCATCCTGTCCTCACCCCCAACCAGTCGCAGCAGATGGCTCCTCCCTGAGACTGATTCTCCTGGAGGTTTTTTCCTGTTAAAAGGAAGTTTGTCATTCCCACTGTCACCAAAGAATTTGCTAAAAGAGGGTCATCTGATTGTTGGGGCATTCTCTTTTTTCTTTGTATTATTGTAGGATCTTTACTTTACAATATAAAGCACCTTGAGCCAACTGTTGTTGTCATTTGGCACTATATAAATAAAACTGAACTTGAAACAGACTGATTATGCTTTCTGTTATTTGCTGTCATACATAAACACACACACAGATGCTGTTATTATTGTATCAGATAAAACGTGTAGAAATTTAAAATTATGAGGTCTGTGTAGGGTGAAAGTGAGGAAAAACCTGCGAATAAAAAGCTGAAACTTCAAACAGTTTTTTCTGCTCTTGGCTCTGAAATGTTGTCCCTTATATGGAATGAAGGGCTGCACCCAGGCCCTAAGGAAAAATAGGAATTATTTTAAACTGTGAATCATGCAAGGATAGTTTAGTAGAGCCCAAGAATGAAAATATAGATCTGGAAATTTCCCTCAGAAGTAATTTACCTTTTCAGTGAATGAGCATCTGGATCCAGGAAGGAAGGAAGGAATTATAACCATCGCATGTTATGGTCAAATCAAACAAAGAAGTATACTTTTGGTACCAATAATAATTAATATTGTGCATCTGGAAAAAATATTAAAAAAATAAATAAATCCAGATCCACGGTGTGGAGCAGCAGTAAATCTAAAGTTGAAGCCTGGGGTGGCGCTGCTTCCCTCAAAATGTTAACAGTGTCCTCTGCTGCACATTCAACACAAGTAAATCTCAATTTCCAAGCAAACAAAGACCTGACTGCAAAAGAGATGCAGACAGGAAAGACACAAGATCTCTAATCACACCAGTTTTGATTGTCACGAGTGTGAATTTGCACACATATTTAAAAAAAAAAAAAGTCTTTAATTTGTTTTTTACATATTTTCAGGTACAGGTGTCAGGTTTTTATTATGCTGCACAGAATTTTCATTTATGATATTTCCTAATCCCATGACTGACAGAAAGCAACACGGATAAAAGAAATTAAAGTATTTTTTTCTTACCAAGTTCCACATAAATTTACTTTTGTCTGTTCAATTGAAAACATTTTATTTCGGTGATTCAATTCAACAGTTCATGTAACACAGCATCAACTGTTACAGGGGTTACCGTAGAGCCAGCAAGTTTTTAATCCTCAAACACTTTCAAGCAAGGTAGTGCAGTTCAGGGTGTTTCACAGATGACTCACCACCTGAGAAATGTTTATTTTAGACTTTAAATGTAATTTTATTTGTACTGTTTCCATTCACTGCTGCCAATTTTAAATTAACCACAGTTTCTTCGAACGAGAACAATAGTACTATTTTTTTTAGTGTTAAGAAACTCCTTCATAAGGCCGTGATCTACCAGTGGACACGTGACTGTCTTGGTAAAATCATCTCATCTTTAAAATTTATTGAAGGAAATGTTTAAGGGGCCGAGGAGGACCTCCACTTTCAACCGCCGCACAATCCACAAAATGCCAGATGCCTCCCACTCATCCTACAGGTGGTGGGCCCACAGGATGAACCCACGTACATTGAATGGCTTAAGACTACAGTGCTTACCTTCTGGGTAAGGTGTTTGGGCCATGTCCTACTGGGAGGACCCAGGAAACAATGGAGGGATCATGTCTTTTAGCTGGATTAGCTGAATCATCTTTGCTTAGACTGTTGCAACACAGATCCGGCTGTTCACCAAACATGTCGGCATGTTTTGTACATCTAAAATTTTTGTTATTGGCTGACAGATACTGAACAGACACCCATGAAAACCTTCATCTGCCTCAGCCTTCAATCCTCAGTAAGGAGCTATTCAAAACAAGCCAGAAGCTCAGAGTTGAAATTAAAGTCAAAGTTCAAATCATTATTTATAAATCAGAATGTTTTAATATGTATAAAAACGACAAGCAAGACAACGCACACACTATTAGGACACAGACGTTCTATACATGATGAAATCCTACGGAGGACGTGTGACCTCTACTGTGACGACTCAGCCGCTTCACGGGTCCGGTCAGAGAACCGGGCTGACGAGTTTTCCTGTGACGCTGGTCTCTGGTTGGGGGAGAAAACAGTCTGCACACCAAACAGGCTGCTCGCTCACAGTCTGTACACCACTTCAGGATTTGTGTCTCTTTCTTTTGAGCCTGCTGATGTTCCTCCACAAACACACAGAGCTGGATCAGTCCATCCCTCCGATGTCGTGCTGTTTGTACGACGGTGTGACCAGACTCCCTGCAGAAGAAAAAAACTCACCGTCAGTCACTCGAAGGTTAATCACTGTCCCGTTATTTGTAATGTGTGTGTGTCTGAGTGAGTTGTTTCTGACCACCAGCCCAGATGAATGGGGGAGGGTTGAGTCAGGAAGGGAGGAAAACTTAAAAAAAAAATTTGGATAAGAAGGATGCAAGACTGTGGCAACACCTGTTTAAGAATATGGCAGCATTAGTTTTATTGTAATTTACTGGTTAATATTTAATAATCAAATTAATTATTTTCAGATATTTGGTCATCTAAAATTTTAAGTATTTTAAATATTCCACATCTACAAACCATATATTTGTTTAGATTATTAACCAGAAGCATGGACGTAAAATACGCACAAAAAAGTTCTGGCTACGATTAAATTAATCCAAATTCTCAAACAACTAGTAAATGCACACTGGCTGGTAGATTCACTCTTCCTCCTATGAAAATATACGCAGTGTGGCCTGTAAGAGTGGAACTTCCTTTGATAAGTTCAGCATAATGTACAACATGTAATGACTGCTGAAACACTTCTAAAGAGAAATGTTTTCACACACAAATTAATTTGTCACAGGTCCAGGGCTACTTTTTAACGCTTCCTGGAAGGGGTGCAGGGATTTTAATCATATGACATGTAACATCTGTTCAGGAAATGTTCTGTTTCAGTGGCTGTAAGAGTGAAAGCAAAAAGAAGGAAGCTAAATTAAAAAAAAAAAAAAAAATCTGTTGAATGTGATTAAAGTCACAAACCGCTAAATGTGGGGAAAGAAACCAGCGTAAATCACAGGACCTCAGCCATCACCTGCTACTCATACAAAAAAAAAAAGTATACCGTCATCTGGTATCTCTTTCACTCTCTCACACACAGACATACTCACACCCCCAAGATCTGAGCAGCAACACTGCAGACAAACATTTATATCACATGAAAAGCCCAAGGAGCGAGGCGGGAGTGGGAGCAGGAGGGTCAAAGGCCAAGCAGGAAGTAGACTTGTCAGCTAGCCCACAGGGAAACAAGCTACACCCATCCCATCAACGGGCACGTCAACACCCATCTGCCAACCACAGCCCAACATCAACAAATTTAAATGATGGCAGATTAGTCTGAGCGAGGCTGCAGTTAGCAGAGGTTATACCTGTGAAAAGCCACAGTTGGGGAGGAATAACAAAGGTGGGGAAAAACTCAACAATCAGTCAACTTTTTCAAATATCTGTGGAAGACTGATCACAGCATTACGTTTCGGTTATTTTCCTGTATTTAGTTTGTGTGCCACTGTCGTTGTTTCCCATGAGAAAGCTAATGTATTTATCATTTAATGCTCGCTTGTCGTGCAGCCACTTCAATGTGCTGTTTGATAAGTTCCCGACAGCAGTGTTCCAGTTTAAGTTCAGTTGTGATAACTGCTGATTAAAGCTCTGCTCTCTGACCTGAAATGCAGTGAAATTACAATGACAGCCTGATGAAATTCTGGGAGCAGATTTCCACTTTGTTCATTTATTGAAAAACAACAAAACGCTGAACTCTAAGACCCCATTTTAGGCCAAAGAGAAGCTAGAGGAAATGTCAGCAGTGGTCTTATCACTGTGATGACATCAATTCAAGGTTGGTATTCATCCCTGGCCAGCCAGGTGTGTCATTTCTAAGATACTGTCGTTGTAGCTGTTCCCACACTATTCAGTCCACAAACACACAAGCCCACACTTGTTACAAATAACAGGTTCAGGCTCTGCACAAAGAAATAATCCAGGGACTTCTTCGTTCACCAGACCTGTTCAATTAGTTAAAAACAAACTGTGTTCGTTTGAATTTGTTCACTTAGCCCTGGACTAGACACAGTGTGCAACTCCAACGCAGTTTTAAACCATCCATCAAATAGCATCCATCATCTTTTATTTTGAAAAGCCACCAAATTCAGGCCCCACTGCCCTCAAATTTTGTAAATCAGAACTAGAGGTCAGCCTAATAGTGTCCACAAAGTCTTATTTATCTTTCTTTAATAAAAGGTAATAATATAAGATGAAAGAATTAAAATTAAATTCACTTCATTCTCACTTATTTTATTTTCATCAATCTTCCTTGCATCACCTACAGTGGCTCTCTGCCCCATAGTTTCACTGCTTTAAGGACACATACACCCATTACAAAAAGGCCACGTTCCCAACACATGGATCTAATTTAACTTGTGCAGTACCGCCACCTGCTGGCCAGGTTTGGAGACGTTTGTTATGTAGTCCCCAAAAATGATGTGCCAAAGCATCCATCAGTTTATTGTGTCTGCGGACAAATTTGCTCTTCACAGGTCTTTAGATTGTGGTCAACAATAGACAACTGAAGAGATCATCCTAATTCTTAGAAATCTGTTTGGGTTTTTTTTATTTAAAAAAAAAATTAAGGTGTGAATTTTATTAGGATAAAGTTAGGGAATTTTTCAATCTGACAGTTCTTCTCCTGTAGACGAAGTCTGTCAGTGTTTATGACAGATGGGTGTGTATGGAGTAATCACAGTATGCTGATGTCATCTTTTCAGCCTGAATTGGATCTAATGTTAAAAAGACTGTTAGGTATGAGCACATGTTCTAACCTCCAGACTGTGGCTTTATAACAGGTGGGTCTCTGTTAGTGAGCTGTGTGGTTGGGGTTGGAGGGGTGGAAGCAGTACAGGGGTAGGGGTGGGGGTGCTTTGAAGACAGGCCAGGCTGGTAGGGCATCAGTCAGACTAGCAGGGCTAACAGCTCCCAGACTCAGAGGCGGCAGCGGCAGCAGCAGCAGCAGCATCATCATCATCATCATGGGTGGTAGCATGCTTACCTGTGGCCTGGCCCCCCTCTGCTCTGCCCTTCAGCCCTCCTCCTCCTCCTATTCCTCCTCCTCCTATTCCTCCTACTCCTCCCAGGCCAGAGCTGCCCAGGGCATCGGGCACCACAGGAAAGGAGGGCCGATCACCCTTGTAAGGCTTCGGCCTGAAGGGGAAGTCTTTGTCTTTACCTTTGGAGCCTTTGGGCCGGCCTGCTGTCTTCTTCTTTGACTTGCCGTCCCCTTTTACACCCAGTAAGGGGTGTACCTCTGAGGAGAGAGAAGACAAAAGGCCATTTTATAACTTCTTGAAAAGAAGTGAAATTTTCTTTTTGTAACTTTAACCACCAAAAATTTATCTCCTCTCTCTCACCATCACTGGGCACCCCTTGCAGTTCAATGGTGGTGGTCCGAGCTTTTTTCTTGGCTGGACCGCCTTCAGATGAAGGCTGGCGCTGCTTCTTATCACCACCAGTCAATGTGTCCTCTGGAGCTCCAGATTGAACTGACGCGTCTGGCGGGGGACCGAACGGGTTTTCCTCTGGATCTTCAACCTCGGGGGCGATGGGCAGGTACAGCAGGGCCTTATGGTCCTCCAGCTCCTCATCACTAAATAACACAAACACAGATAAGACTTTTCACTTTTTTTAAACTTACATTTATAACAATAATCATCTTCCTGGTGTGTTAGAGACCTGCAGGATCTTTTAAGGCATTCCAGATGGCTAAAATAGAGTTTTGAGAGGTTCCAGTCGTCCTGATTTATAAGCTAAAGGATTGATGATTAAACCAGTTTTAATGTTACATTTAAAACATGGAGGTGAGTTAAAACATAACCCTTAAAACGAAATGTTTTGGATGAGTTAAAGGATGAGATAAGGGTCGCCTGGAAGATTTGACAAAACCACAAAGATTTTCATTTCCACTGACATTCAGATCAATTTCATTAATACAACGCTAATTTCAAACAATGGTTGTTCCAAGGTACTTGTAAGGTAAGATCCTTCACAATTATAAAGAGGAGCAAGTCGTTCCTGACAGTTGGAAGGAAGGCCTCCAGTTATTAATAGGTATTTATAATTTGATTGGGCAATTTTGGATTTTGTAAATATGATATCTCTTTCTACTCTTTGTTAGCGCTCTCACCTGCTACAAAAAGCAGCTATGGGATCAACAGTGGTCACATCCACCTCTTCATCTTCTGCAGCGTCTGCACCTGTAATGTGAACACAAGTTCATCTCTGTATTATGATGCAATGTTTAATTGTATGGATGCGGAAAAGCTGCCATCACTATTGTGGCTATAGATCATCTGAAAAAAAAAATTTTTGGAGTAAGACTGTAAATTAATCTAGCCATATAGAAAACAAAATATTTTTTAGATAATTTTAATCTAGTTTATTTGCAGCCTTTTCACCAAAAATCTTTCATCTGCTTACTTTTTTCACAGCTCCAAGTACTGCCTCAGTTTTCTTTGTGCATTAAAATCAACAGCACACTGGAATATACTGTATATACACCCCAATAGCCTGATATTTGAGTAGACTAGAGTCACTTTTCCACTGCATATTAAAGACGCACCCTCTAATCTGTATTCAGCAAGAAGTAGGAACAAATATTAACGAACATACCGTTCACAATAATACCGGTATAATGTTAGCCAATGATATGAAAATGAAATATCGCGATAGAATATGGGTAAAACACGCATGCGCAGTGCCTTTGTTTTCATACACACATGCCGGAAAAAGCATGATGGCAACGGAGAATGAGAAGGGCAAAAGCGGATCGTTGAATGAAACAGATGAACCAGAATTGGTTTGTAAAAATGGTGTAACTTCAGTGATGTGGAACTGGTTTGGGTTTTGTCCGGTGCTCAAAAATCTGTCAAAAAATGTTTCAGTACGACTTTGCTAAGCTACAAAGCCGCAGCGCTTGATGGATTGTCGGAGCATTGCAGCTACCGTAGTCGGGAGCCTCGCGGAGTGATATGTACTGTGCTTCAACATAATATTACCATATTGTGTGTGTATAAGGACTCCAAAATGGCACTTGTTAAGAGACGTGCGTATGAAGCGGGTTTTAAACTCAAGTCATGCAGTAGAACATGGGAATAGAGCAGCTGTGAGAGAATTCAGCATTAATGAATCAATGGTACAGAAGTGGAGGAAGCAAGAAGAATGAGTTAAGTAAAGTTAGACTTATCTGACTGTTTTTTACTGCAGTTTCATGTTGCAAAACACCTCTTTTTAAGTTTTGTAGATATTATACATGGTTATGCTCAGGATATGTCAGCCCATTTCCACTGGAAATGTCTTTTGGTTAAACTGTCAACAAGGAATTTGCATTTCCACTGTTAAATTTTTATATAGTTTGAATGCACATAAAAAAAACAGCTGCTTGTTTAAGTGAAAATAAATTGATGTTTTGTGGGGTTTTTTTGCAATAATAAAGTTCTGGAGTTGTAAAGTGTTTTGTCTCGAATCAATTATATCGTCAGTTATATCGTTATCGCAAATTTTCAAATATATATTGTGATAAATATTTTTGGTCATATTGCCCTGCCCTAATTAAGAATTAGATAAACAAAACTAAAGGAAATCATAACTACACAAATTAATAATTGCACAGTATGTGAGGCCATATGTAAGCTGCACCTGTTACTTACCTGTCTGCTCGGGTTCGCTCTTGTCTTCGTCCTCAATGTCAAATTCCGACTCTCGCTCCTCGTACTCCACGTTCTCATCCAGCTCTTTAAAGTCTGGAGCAAAAGCACTCCAGTTTTCCTGCATGCAAACAAAACATTCACACAATAATGGCACCAAGTTAAGTCATTAAAGCTTAAATTACCACAGCTTAAATATCCGCCATGGATCTGAATATTTAAAGCTAAGTATAACAAACATAAGAGGAAAAACACTTGAGATTAACGCTGTTCATTCATGCTCATTCAGCTTTCATGCTCATTGGCCACTTACGACTTGGTTCTGAGCCCAGATGGACACCACTCCACTGGAGATGGAGGCAATGATGGGACGGACCGGATGCCACTGAAAGAGGTCAAAGGTAAGATTTGTTTAAAAAAGGTCATTTTAAAATATGTGATGTCTCAATGTAACTTAAAATAGACCAACATAACTGAGTGTTTTAATCTTCATGCACAGTGTTGAGAGCACTTACAGCGACATCCAGGAGCAGCTCTCCTCTGGTTCCGTGCAGGATCTTCACCAGGTTCCCGATGCTTTTCTCCCAGATGTAGAGGGCATGCTGCCTTGCTGAACCAGCCACAATGTACTCACCATCCCCCGAGAAACAGCATCGCTTCCATGGAGTCCTGAACACAAGAAACACAGATATACAGGTATAAAGACATGTAAACAAAGGTGATGTTCCAAAATACAACACCAACCCTGAAAATCAGATTTTAAGGCTATCAAATCACCGACAGTATTTGAAAGACCTTTTAATTCCACACAAACATTTGGCATACCAAAAGAATGCATATCAGATCAACCACTGCAGTTTCATCTGCAAACCTATTCCGGCTCATTCACTCCTTAAACAGGCATGACTTTTATTCCAAAAATGTATCTGCATAGATGTACCTGTTTACCAAGTCCTGAAGTTTCTGCATAGGTTCAGGCTCACCGTCCCGGCCACAGGTCAGGATCTCTCTGCCGTCATACACCCTGATGATCCGGTCTGCTGTGTTTATTAGGAAGCAACTGCATAACAAACAGGACAAAGAGAGAGAGAAAAGCTCAGCATTAACAAGAGGGATTAAGCCCACAGAATGCAAAATATAAGTGAATAAGACTGAAAACCAAAAATTAACCGGAACAAATTGTCTTGATTGTGATCTCTAGACTGTGTTCATCACTCCAGGTTACATACAGAAAGCCCTCCTGCTACCACTCACCTGCCCTTTCGTGCAAATTCGATGGACTTGATGGCTGTGGTGTTGCTGGTGCCTGTTGTGACTCTGAATGAAGCCACCAGTTCCTGAGTGTTTGTGTTCAACACCAGGATCTGTAACAGCAGATAGAGGGAGAAGAAAATCATCAGAAACATGGGACGACAACTGCTTTGAGTATGAAATATAAATGGTGAAAATGTGCAAATAGCTCAGTATTCACTCATTATTTTATCAGTTTGGATGTGATTTCGCCCAACATACACACCGCAACAGTGAAGGTGTTATATCAGAATTTAATAGAGCTGTTTTCATACATGAACTCCAGAAAATGATGTGACAATGAGGTTAGGAGATGCAAACAATGGCATCACCCAATCTGGCGGAGATCAATGAAGTACTATAAATAAAGCTTTAGGAGGAGGTTTGAGACTGTTTAATGCTCCATCAGAATGTTAGAGCTGAGTAATGCCAACAAACAAAACAAAAACAAACAGAAGTTCAGCAGTGCGTGTATGTTTCATTCACTGATGTGAATGAAACATACAGTGACTAAAGTGACATTGAAGCTTACCTTTCCTTTGGCATTGCCAGTGTAGATGTATTCACCTCGCCTGTCGAAGGCTGCCACCACATTGAGGTCTGAGTCATCATCCACAGGCAGGACAACGTGTTTGGAATCTGACAGCGTCAGCAGGACTGGCGCTGACTTCATGGGACACACCAGCACCTTGTCCCTAAAACATACATCACTTCTTTTTAGCATAAAATCATTACCCTGAAGACTGATTACACTGGACAAAGCCCATAATCAGCATCACTGCTCTTTAAATCTGACCCACAGCCAAACCTCAAACTACACAATTCTGATAATCTGTACAGAATGACACGATCAGGTCACTCACATGTCTCTGGGGTGGTACTGAAGCTTCAAGATTGGTGAGGGGAAGCGGAACCTCTGGTCACAGTCTCCCGTGAGGACATCCCACTGGGAGACGATGTTGTCTGTAGAGGCACTCACCAGCTTGTGGCCGTCTCGACTCCAGCTGCACATACGTAAACAAACCATGAGGAATTCTTTAACAGTGACTAAAACGGTCACTTCAAAAAGCAGAAATTATAACTCTTAACCTCACTTAAAACCCGTTTTTTGCCTTTTTGCTTGCCTTTCCATAAATAAAGATATTACCCCCATCAGAAAGACACAAATTCATAAAAATTCATCAGAATGCAGGAAATGTTGAGTTTAAAACTGAACGTGGTTCCCTCACTTGTATCCACTCAAACGAACAAACAACATGTTCTCACCATAAAGAGCAGACTGGGTGGATGTGTGCGCTGATGATTTTGGCTATCCCTCGTGTGAGGAAGTCCCAGATGACGATGCGACCGTCGTTGCAGCCCACAGCCAGCAGGGTTCCCCAGCGGTTGAAGGTGCAGGTGAGGGCCATGCTGATACAGTCCAGAGTGCCATCTGCCTCCTGTCATCAAAACAGACATTAACAAACAATAGCAAAAAAAATCTTACGTCTATACATAAGGCTTTAAATCTGACTGCACTCAAAATTAGAAGATTCAATTACACTCATATAGCTGTTTCAATGATTTTCAGAGCAAAATAACAAAATTGGCTTGTGTGTATTAAAAACTGGTGGCTTACCTCTGGATAGTTCTGCCCAAACGATTCTGAGAGAAGAACAGAAAGAGAGATTAATAACAAAGATGTGGCAGCTGGAGCAGAAACTTTTACTACTCATTATTTCATTCTCATAGAGTCACAGTCAGTCAAAAAAAGTAACATTAAATACATTATATTAAATACATATTAAACTGATTTATACATATTGAATTAAATACAGTTACAAAAAAAACTAAGAAAGACTTGCACACCACATAGCTACCAGTAAGGCCAGAGGAAGGTCCTATAGATCCAGATTTCTTCGTATAAATGTTTTAAGGATTAAATTATTATTGGAGTCAAATGATTTGCACACCCTGCTTCCTTTTCTTTCTTTTTTTGCAAATCAGAGAAAAACCCCTTCATTTCACTGCTTAGACTTCTTAAACAGGAACTAGAATAGAGATCATGCTAATTATCCTACGCAGCCCTTGAACACATTACACACTTTCTGTGAAGCTTATAGCAAACAAAGCCAATAATGAGAGTGGTTATTCTATTATTTATTATTTTTTAATATATCAATTTCGCTTTTCTCTCTCTCTCTTACCAAACCACACCTAGCCCCAAACCTTTTATATGTAGACTTCATTACAACTGCCCAGGACAAGAAAGACGTGCACATAGTACTTTGTGTACTATGTACTAAAACATAGTACAGTTACAAGTTCATACTATTCTTATTTATTTATTTGGCATGGCTATCTTTATTCTTGAACAAAGCCTGAACTCTCTTAGACAAACTTTCTTGTAAGTTCTGGGGAAGACTGGGGACCCCCCCCCCCCCCAGTCCCAGTGCTAAGACTTGGGGGGGGGGGGGGGGGGGGGAGAGAGAATCAATCCATGACTGATGGTGTTCCATTGTGTGCTCTTCTATCCAGGTGTGCTTCTACCGTATTGGAGGTGTTCTTGGAATTATGCTGAAAATGAAGTCATTGCTAATCCAATGGTACGCCGATAATATTGCACGGTTAACCAAAATCTGATGGTACTTGTTTGCGTTCATAATTCCATGATTTGACAAGCTCCATAACACCTCTAGCTGCAATTCAGGCCTAAACCATGATGGAGCCTCCACCATATTTTACAGATAGCTGTAGACATTTGCTGTTGTAGCTCCCTTATTTTTCCTCCACCATATATATTTATGATGATTTGAATATAATGTATATTTAGATTCATCACTCCGTAAGGCCCATAGTCACCGATTTTCAGTCCAGTTCTTAGCACACAGCAGCCTTTTCTCCCTCCTTAAGAATGGTTTCTTGGCAGCCACCTATGCACTAAGACCATTTCTGATAAGACTTCAGTCGACAGAAAACTGATCAACTGAAGTACCAGGTGCATCTCTCAGGTCCTATGTCAGGTCTTGGTGGATTTTTCCCTATTGCTTACGGACATAACTTTCGGATGCTGTTAATCTGTCGTAGATGAGGGTTAATTTTTTTAAGGCCCTCTACTTGTCCAGATTCCTGAATTTTTTTTTATTGACACACTGCACACCATGCCAAAATATGGGTTATAAAAATCCATTATTGCAAATGTACCTTGTTGGTGCAAAAAACAAACAGACAAACATAAATGTATGGTATTTTTAGTAACTTGTGCTAACATTTGTATTTTCTGTAAATTCAACTAAAGAAATGGGAACAATTAATGTATTTTTGCAAAAGCCTGAAAGTAAAGTGAGTTAGAACTGAAATGAAAAGGAGTGGACAAGCAACCAGTATCCAGAGAAAACTTCATACAGCTTGGAGAAGTGTTGCTCAGGACCACTTTAAAAACATCACAACAAGGTCTTATTCATTGGAAGCAAATTATAAAGGACTGACGGCTGCATCGATAGTTTTACACCGTACTGTAAATCGAAAACAGTTAAAATTGAATGAATGGCAGCTTAAACCTGTTTTTATATTTGTAAAATATCCTTATAGTCAAGTTAATGTAATTTCTTGGTGAATATGTTTCCCCCCCCAAAATGTTGACAGTACTCGTTGTCACTGAGACAAGCTGTGCATCAGTTTTTGTTTTGTTTTGTTTTTTAACGGAAAAAAAGCCAGCAAGTAAAAGTCCGATGTCGACTTAATATGCGAGGAAACTGCAAGGAAAAACACCAAAAAAAACCCTTATCGAAACAACTGTAGTCTAAAATAAAAAAGGAAGACCTATTTAATTCAAACACACTATGTGAAGCTAGCATTAGCCACCTACTCCGTCTACTGCTTCCAGCTTTTTACGTCTACATATTTATGATCTCATATATTAAGAACTATTGTAATATGCTTTTAGGAGACCCTAACAGCGTGTTTCTAATTAGTTGTGAGATTTTAACAAGCACTCGTATCGACTGCTGTTAACATGCTAGGCTAACTTACGATGCTAACCATAATAGGTACAAAGCAACAGCGCCGTACGAACAGTAACGTGAACAGAAAATAGATATTCATCCTTAATTCATTACCGAGCAGTTCCAGATTCATTGCTGGACGCCTGAAGGTCCAAAGTCCCTAAACACCCCGATTCCTCTGACAGTTTTTTTCTGACTTTTGCTCGTATTTACTTCTGCTGCGACTGCCGGGGAGACTGGCGCCGAGCCTCCAGCTAGGACCCCAAACAATGCCATCTGAGATGTGCCTGAGCAAAATACAACCGTCCGTTTTTTCCACTTCCTATATTTTTCCGGTGGTTGACAGCCAGCACCGAGGTGTATTACTGCCACCTCCTTGCCTGGATAGATGGTGGGAGACTTCAAAAAGCAAAGCAAGCTCTATTTACGGTTCCTGACCCCATAAAAAGTCCATTATAAAGTTACTTAGCTTTTATGGGTGTGCCAAAAAAAGTAAAAACACAAAACCTCATAACAGTATAATTTTAAAAAACAAAAACAAAAAACAAAAACTGAACAAATATGGCTTGTTTGCAAGCTGCCTGCCTGACAACTAGAGCTTGGCTGAAACAGAACAATGATCCCAAACACACCAGGAAGTCTAAGGCAGATTGTCTGAAAGGTGTTGCAGTGGCCCAGTGGAACTCCAGACCTCAACCCAGTTAAAATGTGTGGTGAGATCTTAAGAGAGCCGCGAGTAAACTGATGTCTGCATTTACATCAACCAACGCCGGCCCGGTAAGAAGAGTTGCCCCAAATTCCTCCACAACAACTTGAATTTGTTGTCGCTAAAAGTTGTTCTACAGCTGTTGTATTGGTTTTTCACAGAACTGCATAGTTCCCTGTCAAACCTTTATTTTTCACATGACTGTATATATGTGTATATGTCACATAAGTGCCAGGTAAAATAATCATCCATGGAGGTGTGACTGGCAGAAAAACTGCTGGGCTGAGTTTTAATGCTTTGATATTCAGTTCTCCTGTTTTACTCCTGCCAATGAACCCCAAACTACTTTTTCTTCTCCTTTCTTAGTTATCAGTTAAAATTTAATTTTTGTTTCTTATTCTTCTTAATTTCCCGGGGGTTGATATCCTCAATTTAGGCATAGTTTTACTGCTTACTTGGTGCAAATACATCTAATATACCATTATCTTTTATTAAAATGTCTAAAGTTCCCTACTTCCATGTTCCTGCTGTGGTTTTAATTCAACTTGCCAATATTTCCCACGTCTTTAGACAGACTGTTCCACACTTGATATCCCTCACACTGGGTCATAAACAATATGGTTATAGTTGATTAAAAAAAAAAAAAAAAAAAAAAGATTTCTCCTTCCATTTCTACTTTTTGCCTTTGTTGCCCCAACTTGTAGGCTATATTAAAGAAAAATCTTCCATATCTGTTGCCACATCTTTTACATTTTTTATATTGTAGAAATCTTGTTTTGGTGGCCTAAATAACATTATTTAGTTTTCTGAATGCATGTTTGCCTTTATTTTGTTACACTAAAAATAACATTTTGATTATTATGATATAAAAAATGTATATTTAAAGCATCATATTATTAAACTGAAAACTAACCAATCCTCTGGCTTGTTTGTGTGTACAACCCCTACCCATAATGAGCAGGTGCCACCCAATGCCCAACCTCTGGATACGCCCGTGACTGTGTAATTTATTTTGAAAATATTTTTGATTTTTTTTTTATTCTGTTCTCAGTAAATAAAGGCTGGTGTCAACATCACTATGTAGCACCTGACCCTTGATTCTTACGTAGCACATTTTTATGCCTTCACTTGACCATGTGACCATCTACAATCCTGCACGTGAACTGTTCTGTCAGCTTACATGTGAGTTTTCCTTTGAATCTACATAAAATCCACATTAGCCGCACAGAAGCATTACACCCAAACACAAACAACCACCAGAGTTGTTGATGCTGGATCCGGAGCTGAGTCCGAAACAGCAGTCCAAGGTGACTTCCGGTTTTCATAATAAAGGCCCAAACTTTAAAAGAACCCAACACCAGCCAGGGGTGGATAAAATGTTGACATTAAGATCTTTAAACATTACATTTTACATTATTGAAAAGGTCGGAGCTTTTGCGGGATACAAGTTTCTGTAAATTAACGAACAACTGACCTAAACTGGGCGGAAACATCTCACAATCCCCTTCCACGAATTTCACCTAGTTAGTGGAAGTTTTTCAGACTTTAATGTTACTGCATTTCCTTTGTGGCATTTTTTTTTTTTTTTTTTTTTTTTTTTTTTGGTATTCCAAATCTCAGTATAGCTCGGGACATGCACTTTTCCTCTTGTGTGTAGGATAGGAGGCAAAAATACAGACACGTGTTACCTGCAGGAGATCCATAATGAAAGCCAGGCTGTCTGTCTTAGAGTGCTGAGTTTCAGAAAGCTGAACAAATAATTTCATCAATGAGAGTGGCCTGGATGGACAGGATTAAAACGAGTGCATCAGAGAGACAGCTCAGGTAGAGCAGTTTGGGGGCAAAGTTTGTGAGACAAGGCTGAGATGGTGTGGACATACTGGACATACTGGACATACTGGACAAAGGATGCTGAAAATGGAGAGCAGGCAGGAAGACCACAGAGGAGGTTCGTGCATGTAGTGAAGGAGGACACTCAGATAGGAGAAGAGGAGGGTGCTAGAGGTAGCGTTAGAAGAAGGCAGATGGTACCCAAAGAGAGCAGCCAGAAGAAGAAGAAGAAGAAAAAGGAGAAAGAAGTGTAAAAGTGGGGATACCTGCTCATCATTGACCTGCTCCGCCAATAAAATTAGTGCAAGCTTTTATTTTGAAGGTCTGCAAGGGCGGTCCAGCGGGCTGCTGTGTGTGGTTTGACTGTTTTTGTGGCGAAGGCGCCACGTCGGCAGAACCAGCAGGGTGAAAAGAGAACTGTGCAGCGCTACCTGTAACTGTGTGCGCCAGGAGAAAGTGGAAAGCTGCACACTGATACGGTAAAGGCGTGAAAACCCAGAGGAAGAAGAAAGAGAAGAAGAAGAAGAGGCAATCAACAGTGAGAGCAGCAGCTTTTGCGCACAAGCTGAGAAAAACTAATTAAATTAAAAAATAAAAACCAGCAGGAGAGGAAAAGAACGGTGCTCCAGTCTCAAGTTTCTCTGTCAGGTGTGTTCGTGGAGAAGCACTGGGAACAATGGTGAAGGTAAGAAGTCACCAGTATCCTTATTAATGTACAAACGTGTTTGGAAAAAGAGGGGGGGGAGTAAGTGGTTGAACAAAATGCGTTTGAGTTGGGCAGCTTAACCGGATGCAAGCTGGTTGGGGCTCTGTTAGTGATGATGTGGAACTTAAATACTGTAATAAGATATTTTTTCCTCAGCAGCCTGACTTCCAGGAGAAACGTGTCGTTTTTTCTTCAGTAGCTTTAAAAGGAGGCGTCACGGCTTCCTGCAAATGTTACCCAAGCTCTGCTCCACTACTGCCACATGTCCATTTTTTAAAAAAAAAAAAAAAAAAAGAAAAGAAAGCGCACTAGATTTGGTTTTACAGACCGAGCAGTGGGCACATTAATCAAAAACGCATATTAAAATAGTAGCATTCACTTTAAACAAACTGTGTGGTGCACAAGAGGGTAAAAACAGAAAAGCAGGGGGGTGGAGTGAAGTATAATTTTATTATGAAAGAGTGCTGGATTAGATGCACTATTCACCACTGTGCAGAAGAAGGAGTCGTTGTGTAAAGAAGTTAACACCACAGTGACACATGTCCACTATCAGCTGGATCAAGTGCTCCTGGTCAGTGTTTGTGTCACTGGTTAAGTGTTTCTCATACATAAAGCACAAGCTTGTATCAGTGTCTCACCATCAGAAGAGAGAGGAACACAGTGTTCAGTGTTAGGAGCAAATTTAAACTCAAGAATATGTGCACACACAAAAAGACGCAGCTCTTCATAGCATGAGGTTTAGATAGCTCCGAGTATAGCAGATAATTACATGTTGGAGCATGACTCCGAGCCTAGTTGGCCAGATGCTGTTTCATTTGATATTCATCTAAGAACGCACAGAATAAAAGTTCATTTCTTTGTTTAAACTGATTACAAACTGAATCTGTGTTTTGCAGAGTAATCAGCTGGAAGGTTAAACATGACTATCCACACTCTTACTGAATTCCTGTGAGCAAGGCTTCCTGTCTGTTTTAAATTTAGGACACAATTAATAAGGGATTCGTTTTTCTTCTCCTAAACTTCACTTATTCAGACAGAAATCAGCGTCAGCATTATCTAAGCACCCCTCAGAGAGAATCTAGCCTAACCCCACAGAAAATCATCTGAATAATAGTTAAATAAAATCTGTAGTCAAGGTTTAATTCTTTCAGGCTTAATATACATAAAATGAAATGTACAAAAAGGGCAGTAAAATACATAGAAATCTTTAACAACTGCATAACACACATTCATTGTGTAGTCACTCACCACAAAATGACAAGGCAGGAAAAACTCTTAGTACCAGAGCCAGAATAATTCTTTGCATTTGGAAACATTTTCGTCCACAAAATCAATTTTTGTTTCCTAAAAGAAACTCAAAATTCTTAGATGTTAAATTAATTGTCCAGTGATTTAGAGTTACAGATCAAGTTTGCAAACATAAAACTGAAGGACAGATTTCAGAAAACGTGTCTGTAGCTCTTAGACTGGGTCAAGCTCCAGAAAAACTTGATCCTTATGATTTCATTAATGTAACTGGATAGCAGTACCCTCAGGAAAACACCACAGGTGTATTGAAAAGCTGAATTTCATCTCACCTCAGCCGGTCCTGGCAGGTGGTCATGGTTTCTTCCTGTTTAAAGGGAGGTTTTTCCCCCCACAGCTGTCACAACCTGCTTGCTCTTAGAGGATCGTTGGGTATTTCATATTTGCTTACACAAATTTTTATAAAAGGTCCATTTTAATGGCTAATTTTTTTTATGTTATATGTTTGTATTTATCTCAATACTTTTATTTTTTTAATTACATTTATATATATGTTTTTACTTTTATGTTACTTTTATTTTAATTAGACGTTATTTATTCCAACCGTTATGATCTAAGAGACATCAGTACTTCATCTTGTTCTGTCACGTTTCTTCATGATGAGTGAAAATAGAGAAACTTGAACCTATAAAGTGCCTCAAGGCGACTGTTATCGCGCTCTTGTGATGTAAAAATAAAACTGAAGTAAATTTAATAGGTGTCTTTTTTTAACCAGTGTTTTTTTTATGTTATTGTAATGAAAAAATATCAACAATAGCTGCAGGTTTATGTCTCAGGCTTTGTAAAGCTCCCACAGAGCCTGATTCATCGCACTGAGGAACACAAAATATGACCAATAACCTGATGTATTTAAAATTCAGTGTCCCTCTTTTTGTTGTGTAAGTATAAAGAGGCAAACTGAATAAAAGTGGCCTAAAAGAATCACTGGGCATGTTGCAATTGTGACAGTTCAGTGTTATGAGCTTATATTAGTCACACTCCCACAAGAAGTATTATGCTGTGCTCATGACCAAAGTTTAAAACACTGAGGTCAGAATATGTAAGTAATCCCTGTGAGCTAAAAGCTTTGATTTCAGACTGCACTAAACACCCAGTCTGTTTTTTTTCTACCCTTGGATCTGAATTACATCATACAGATGCAAGAGTAGAGCTGTCTGACTTCTGTTTTTGAGTGACAGCCAATCAGAGGAAAGTTTGCTTATATCAATCAGAGCAGGCCCAGTATTAGATAAATAAGGACTCCACTGCGAGTCATGCGGAGCTGCCCGAGCAGGTGATCTGTACGGCTCAGTCTGAGGAGCACTGTGAAGCTCAGAGTAAAGACAAGCCTGGCTTTTTCTTGTGTTTTTCAGAATGTAAACAGTGTTAATGTGGAGCCCCAGCCTGGGACCAGCATGGCCGAATTCGACGAAGCCGAATCCACCAACAGCCAGTCTGCAGAGGGTAAGCGCAGAGCTCCCCGGTGTCTGGAACGCTGGAATATCATCGGGGAATATGGTGCAATCTGTGCTTACATGTTGCCTGCTGCTATTTCAGAAACTGTTGGTTCATCAGGGACAATACAGTTGTTTGTGTAAGAGCGGCTCCAGCTCCAGTTGGCTATTTGTGTCCCAACACTGAGACACTTTGCACCAGCTCAGTCGCCTACTGCCGCTTCCACTCGGTGTTACTGTTGTTAAGAAAGGCACATGGGACTTTCCGAGAAATCCCAGGTGTACTCCTTTTAAAACACCAATAATGTTAATAATAATACCAAGAGTTCAAATCAGCTGTTTGTTAATCACACAGCGCTACAGCTACTATAAAATATCAAAGATTGTAGATGAATTGAAGTCAGAAAAACACAACTAGATAACTAGTGAATTTGGTAAACATCTGCTGGATTGACAAGCAAAATATTTTCTGCACAATAATTACCATTGTTGACAAGTGAACTATTTAACTAGTTGGATGTTTTGGTTTATGACCAAATAGCTGAAAAACTGTCTGTAAAGCCATCAACAGAAAGCGAGCTGCTCTGTCCAGCATCGTTTTTAAGAGGTGCCCTCATGTGCTGCCTCCATGTGGTGAAAGATTTTGCTAAACTTTCCCTTTAAATACCGCCTCTCAGATCTGCCAGCAGGACTTCAGTGATCCTCTTCTCTGCTTTTGTAAACACATTTTTAGTGTTTCATCCAATGTCTTTTAAAAATTTGGCGGTTCGGCTAATTGTGACGACATGATCGCCAAACTGATAACTTTAATTAATGAAAACAATCTCAAAATCATCAAGTTGTTTGTGTGATCATTTTCAGATTCTGAGAAAGAGCACGCGGCAGCTCCTCCTGGCATGGTGTGGCGAGTGACCGGTGGCCTCTTCAACGTCACCAAGGGCGTCGTTGGGGCCGCTGTGGGTGGAGTGGCCTGGGTTGGAGGCAAAAGCCTGGAGATCACAAAGTCCGCTGTGACCACAGTGCCCTCGATGGGGGTGGGGCTGGTGAAAGGCGGCGTGTCTGCCGTGGCCGGTGGCGTCTCCACCGTCGGCTCGACGGTAGCCAGTAAAGTGCCGTTCACAGGCAAGAGGAAAGACAAGGCCGAGTGAAGATGAGGAGAAGGAGGAAGATGATGACGATGAAAATGTTTGATGGACTTGCCCCACCTTGAGCCAACAAAGAGGCTGTCAGCTGATCTCTCTCTGCCAATCAGAAGCCACAGTGCCTTTCTCGGTTCTCTCGTCAGCACCTATAGATTCAGTAGCACTACGATATCATGACATCCTTGAATTACCAGCAAGAAAGTCACCAAATCGCTTCATATGATCCTCGTCTGTCCTGGAGTGAGCTTTGTTCGTGGCTCCAGGCGGACTGCATGTACACCGGCACGTGGTGGACTTCATGATAAATACTTTTATCTGTTTACAATCCAGACTGAGGCTGTTCCAGTCCTCTTTCTGCTCTTCACTCTTTCCAATCTTTACAGACATTTGGTGAAATGTTTTCAAGTTCAAATGCTGATTTTTAGTCTTTATTTTGCAATGGTATTGAAGTTGTACTGAAGCCTGTGTGGCATGAAATGTGCGTGTTGAGAAAAATGTTTCAGCGTTGGAAACACTCTTCAGAGGACAGTCTTGAGCTTTTGCAGCATCTGACCTTAATTCCTTGGAAGAGCCTGAGGCGTTGTTTTTCCCCATCCGCCTCAATCTGCATGTAGAGACACTTCTCTGTAAAGCTCCACTGAGGATACAGTCACAACATACCAAGACTGCTCTCAGCTTTTTTCTTTTCCTTTTTTTTCCCACAGCCATGTTAGTGTGAAATGCTGGAGCAGATCTTTTTAAAGAAGGAAACTTTGAGCATTTGATTCATTGATGGTTGCGTAGGAAGAAAAGTAGTGCTTCTTCATGTCTGATTGGTCAAACCGCACCTTTAATAGAAGGTCATCATTGTTTAGTGCAGGTGAAGCTCATTAACATTTATCTGAAATATAAGCATTTCAATGCAACATCTGGAGCAAATGGAAGCTCTTGCTGATGGGTCTGAACTATGTGAATGTCTTGTGTGTTCTTTTTTTTTTTTTTCTCCTCCAGTATAATCAATAAAGTAGTTGATAAGGACAAACGTGTTTAACATGCTGGCTGGAGTCTGTCCTGCTGCTTCGACATCGCAGAAACGTTGCTGTTCTTACAAAGAAGAGCACAAAAACATTATCATAACATCTATTTTGAGCCGCCATTACTTCTCTATTTCTACTCTGTCTGGAGCCACTGTGGGCTTGATGTTAGTCTCAAGATGGACAAATCCATCTTACTTTTGATCAGAGTATTCTTCTTCTAAAAATATTTGACTTTGATTCTCAGATTTACTGGTAAGATAATCTGTTTTGCAGAAGAGACTGAGCCAAAGTCTTCAATTGTTCTCACAGTATTCCTAAGGTCATTGGAAACTGAAATAATTGAAGCTAATTCAAACAGGAAATCTTGAAAAAATTAAACATTAGTACAACAGGGTGTATGACTCACTTTCACAGAACAGCCCAAAATGGTCCTGACCAGAATACAAAGAAGTGGGAGGCCACAGTGCAACAGAGGAAGAAGTCGGATACATTAGGCCCGGCGTTCACAAAGCTTCCCAGAACCAAGAGCAGCTCCAAGGAACCAAATTCTAAGAATGCTTTCAGAGGTAATAATGCTTTCTATGAATTTTCCTTTCAAGTTTGGATTAAATTCTGGCACAGATGTGTTATTCACAGGCTCATCTCAGCCTTTAAAAGAGCACTTGAGGTGAAAAGCTGGAGGTTTTTCCAAAGGAAGGAGAGAAAAAACACAGCAGGTCTCCCCTCCAAGTGTGGAAGTATAGATTATACACAACTCACGTAATCCTTTAATCAATGGGTTTAACTTTTAGATCAGGGTTGTTAGAATAATTTTACACTGTGGACCACTTACAGCCCAGTTTTATCTTTAGCTGTCTCAAATATTGAAACTGTTGTTGAACATGAACGTTTTCAAATTATTGGGTTTATGTAGAGAATGACACACTCAAGCATGCAAACGCTACTGAAAGCACAACCTCCTTGGAGGTAATAACCTATAAAATACACATCCTAATTGTTCCTTTCAGTGTAAGGACTTCAACTACACATTGAATACATGTCATAAAGTGGCTGATTAAAGGGAAAATTTGAGAGCAGACACTGGACAGAGAAGAAAAAGGGAGAGATAACTAAATTTCAGGTGTTTGGACGAAACATGTGAGATGCTGAGCTGCCACGCATGCAGGAGAAATGTGATGGTCTGAGGAGCTTCGATGCTGGCAAATTAGTAAAACAGGATCTTGATCACAAATCGGTCAATTATCGCTCAAAGTGATGGCTCGGCTGGACAACCTCAACCGGACAGCAAGCCAAAGGACACCCCCAAACTGCGCAGGAGCTATTCAGGGACGAAGCAGTCAGCTGGATTTCTGTTACAGTGGCCAGAACAGTCACTGAATTTCAACCCCGCTGAACTATTTACAATCAAAAGGTAATTTTATAGCACTGCTGGCTGACAAACTTAATTCTGCAAACTTTTAACATTTAATTCAGCCATCAAATAGAAATAATAAGTTATAAGTCATAGAGACATTTTTTTTTTACATCCATGGTTAATTTGCAGTTTATTACCAGTGCAAGACTTAAAGTTTAAGTCACGAGTTTAACTCATATTAGAGATGAAGTGGCTCAACAGAAGGTCAGTGCATGAGAGTTTCTTTACACACAGGACAGAAACACAGGTGAGCATTTCATCTGTGTGTGTCAGTGTTTTCTGAAAAAGCATGCTTACTTCAAAGATCTAAATAATTAATAACACAACTTAATAAATCACTCAGCGCTTCTTGTGATAAGTCTTATATCATATTTAAATGGTTAAAATTCTGTTGTTTTATTCAAAATTTGTATTTCATTAACTGATAGTGGAAACAATACTATAGAAATCAAGTTTTTTTTTAAAATAAAGAAAATGATATATAGTTTCCATATATTTTGTACATTTGCAGGTAATGTAGTTGAAAATGTCCTAAATTGTTAAGGGGAGGACCCCCTAGACCAGGGGTCCCCAATCCCAGTCCACGGGGGCCGGTGTCCTGCAGGTTTTAGATCTCACCCTGGGTCAACACACCTGAATCACGTGATTAGTTCATTACCAGGCCTCTGGAGAACTTCAAGACATGTTGAGAAGGTAATTTATCCATTTAAAGCTGTGATGGATCAAGGACACATCTAAAACGTGCAGGGACACCCTGGTGGACTGGGACTGGGATTGGGGACCCCTGCCCTAGACACTCTGTCAAATTAATGTTCCCACTTCCATCCAAATTAAACATGAACTTTTGCACCCGTTGACTGTTTGATGTTGTTTTTGTAATTTTTCTGCTTTTTTTTCTATGAATGACATAATTAATTAATAAACTGTTTAAATTAATTTTTTAATTTTAAAATTAATTTATAAACCGCTTCGTTACTATTTCATGTCATAGGATGTGAGATTTTTTTTTTTTTTTTTACATAAGAAATAATTAAGGTTTGAGGCAGGCAGGTAGAAATATATGGAGGAACATAAGTGCTAAAATGAAATAAATACTAAATTATTAATTAAATGTGTCATTAACTAATTACAAATTGAAATTATTATCTAAATTTAAATAAAATTCCATAAATTTTTCATGCACAACATTCAAGAAATTATGTATTCACTCCTTTTTTTAAATCACACATTTAGTTAAATATTTAATCGTGTATTTAATTAATGTTGGCACTCGTGGCCCTCTAGTTTCCTGCATGAAGGGATTGAAGTAAAATTTGTGGCAGCTCATGTAGTGGACACCAGGGGGCGGTAAATCCCAGCAGGGGGATTTAAAACTGCTGAAAACGGTTAGAAGAAGAACAAAGATCGGCTGTGTTGTCCACATGTTCTTGAGCTGTTTCTGTTTATTACACATGACATCTGATGTTAGAGGAATAAAACAAGAAGAGGAACAAAAAGAAGTATAAAGCGACATGAAAGCCTCCTTTTTAGAGAGTTAAAGGTAAGATAAGAGCAGGAGTTTTAAGAGGAGACACGCTGAGGTTTCACAGCATCTGACAAGGCTGTGCTAAAAGGCTCCTGTGTGTACAAAAGACAGACTTTCTAAAGTGTTTAGCGCTGTACTACTCGAAATGTGTCTTATTACTAAGTAATTCCTAAAAAATCCAATTCCGGAATAATTTTAACTGTTCTAAATGTAAATAAAACAGTGTGCAGTAATTTCCAGAGTTTCAGAAACCCAGATTTAATTCAGCTTTGAACCCAGAGAATATATCAGATACTGCAAAAATGTCTGTTTTAAATAAAACTATTATCTCATTTTGTCGCTGCTGGACTTTCTAGAGAGGATTTTCCTCCCAGTGTTGCCTGATTCTAACTGTTCAATAATCCTGGGTCTGCTTTGTCATCATTTTGTATTTCATGATATGCCAAATATTTTTATTTGGTGGAATGTGTGTACTGCATGCAGGGCGTGCTGTTGTGTTTTAACAGATGCATTATTGCGGTTTAGCATTGTCTTTCTGAGATGTGCAAGCTCTTCTCTGAAAAACATGACTGTGGTTCTTAAATGTGTATATACCTTTTAGCGTTGATGGTGCCTTTCCAGATGTGTCAGCTGCTGGAACTAATGCACTTCCACAGTTTCCTTAGTATTTTGGATGCAGTGTCCATGTTTTTCAAAAAGAAATTTCAAATTTTGATTTGTCTGGCCACAGTTTTCCACTTCTCTTCAGTCACTTTTAAGCTTTGGCTCAGAGAAGACGGCAGTGTTTCTGGATCATGGTTTCTTCTTTGCATGATGGAGCTTTAACCTACATTTGTGTCTGAAACAATGAGCTGTGTTCGCAGATAATAATTTGGAAGTGAACTGGAAGTGTTCCTGAGCCCATGCGGCGATTTTTATGGCAGAACCAGGTCTGTTTTTAATGCAGTGCAGCCTCGGGGCCTGAAGATCACAGTGTTGTGCA
This sequence comes from Neolamprologus multifasciatus, assembly GCF_963576455.1. Lineage (NCBI taxonomy): Eukaryota > Metazoa > Chordata > Actinopteri > Cichliformes > Cichlidae > Neolamprologus > Neolamprologus multifasciatus. The sequence continues at coordinate 11,422,813 of NC_140443.1, forward strand.
CAGAGCCTTCTCCAGATTCCTTGAATAGTTGAAAAGATATTATGTGCTGCAGATGATGAGATATTCACAGCCCTTTCAATGTCATACTTAAGAACATTATTTTTGAAATTGAGCCGCAGTTAGTAGATGCAGTTTTTGCAGACTGATGATCATCTTTAGTTCTGAGAAACTCTGTCTCTTTAACATGCTCATTTTTATACCCAATCATGTTACTGACCTGGGTTTAGAGCTGTATGTGTGGTTAAGGTTTTGTTTCTGTTGATCAGACACTGTTTGAAGATGCTGAGTGATTCTGAGGTTGCAGAGCTGCTTTCCTTCCTGACTCCCAGCACACGTCCAGATGTCAAAGGTCAGGCCACTGAGTACATCCTGGGACTGTCTGGAAGCAGGTGGGAGGATTATTTAAAGTGACTTCTGCCATAAATGTAGTAAATATGTACATTTCCATCTTTTTACTTTCTTTTTCCCCTTTGTTTGATGTCAGGGATGGCTGCCGCTTTCTCCACTCTAAACCGGATCTAATTGCTGCCCTGTTTGCCCTGACCTCTGACCCTTCCATTGCCATAGTGAAGGACTGCTACCACATCTTTATCAACTTGTCAGCCGATGAGACTCTTCATCAGGTAGTGGACTCGAGCGCAGCACTTGAGAACTTTGTGTGTTCACTTTATTTCCTTTTCTAAAACAAACATGTAACGGGCGTTTGCTGGTTGTTGTGTGTTCCTCAGGTTTTGGTGAAAGATGTCAAAGTTGTCCCCGTGTTGTTTAAGAACCTTCTGGACCCCGAGTACCTGTTCTCCGATCAGATCTGCACCATCCTGTCAAATCTGACGCGACACGAGAAAACCTGCAAGATTTTATTCAAGGTGCGTCCAGTTAGAGCGCTTCATTTTAGGACTGAATTCATAATCCTTCTACCTTTACCGTCATGTTAATCTCCTCCTCATGGATAATGAGAGACAAACTGTTTCAGGTGCTGCAGGAGGACATCGGTATGGCGCAGCTTGTTCAGATCTTCTGTACCGAAGGTTACAATAAGAACGCTAAACTGCACTACCTGGGTCCTCTGCTGTCCAACCTGACGCAGCTGCCTGAGGCCAGAAACTACTTGATGGACAAGGACAGGTGACTGACTTCACTGCTGGTCAAGAGCTCAGAGACAGAGCTGGGGAGACTCGATCATACACAGCTTTTTCTGTGATTATTAGCCTTTTAGGTCACTGAAATATGACCCTTTGGAAAACGGTTGACTCGGCTGATATCCTCGTCTCCTCTTTCCTCCATCCTCCTGCCTGTGACACACAAATTGCTCTTGCTGCGTCATCTTGTTTGTATTGACATTCGACTGATTCGACTGGGACATATTGTTAAAATTACACTTTTGTTTCTGAACACGTCTGAGGATGCTTCTCATCAGTTTTATAAATTGATGGTCAGGGAAATGTGCTTAAATATCTTTACATTAAAAGAAAGGAGAACACTTTTTACCAGGTCATCGGGCATTAGTTGTAGTTCTCTGGCCTGCTAGAGAGAGACTTCTTTTGCCCATAAGCTAAAATGAGTTAGACACCCTGCTTTATAACACTGACATGCTCTGTTTTCGGAGAACAAAGCAGGATTATCTGGTTTAAAAGAATAGGTGTGTATGTGTAGATAAGGACCCAGTTTTATTTAAACTGTAAGTACATTTTTTCCACCTACATGTCCAAAAGTAAAATGAAATCAAGGAGAGCTTCAAGCACCTCCTGCATTGCCCCACAGGGGACTAAATGTTTACAGAAGAGGCGTTCTGACCCGAGAATAACGCTGACCTGGGACAGGCTTTGCTTTCTGATTTGCACTTGCTATACCGACAACATCTTAGATCTATGAGAGGAGCTTTCACATGCTGAGCCTTGTTGGAAGTTAAATTACTGGCAAAATGTAGTTCATGACTGGAGGAAATGACCGGATGTGCATGTTCACAGTCATTTCTCTTAAAATTACACCCTGCCATGCTTTGACCCTGCAGCATGCACTAATTATGTTTGGGTGTGTTTCAGGTGTGTAGTCCAGAGGTTGCTGCCCTTCACTCAGTACCAGTCATCTGTGGTGAGGAGGGGCGGTGTCATAGGCACCCTGCGCAACTGTTGCTTTGACCACGGTGAGACACACATTATTGAAGTTTAGGCTGAAGTCACCGTAGATAAAAAGAGTTAGTTGGAGCCTTGGCCACCGTTTTTACAGTGGAAGTTTAGATTTCTGGTTTAGTGTTTGAGTTTAACCTCAGTGATGTCGCCTCCACAACACCAGATTTGTTGTACCTCAAGCCTCTGTTCACTCTGCAGCTCATCACGAGTGGTTGCTAAGCGATGCTGTGGATATCCTGCCTTTCCTCCTGCTGCCGCTGGCCGGTCCAGAGGAGCTGACAGAGGAGGAAAACGAAGGTGTGTGTTTATATCAGTAATATCACTTTATATCAGTAATATTTCATAATTCAGTCTGATCTACCTTGTTCTTCGTTGGCATCAAACTCCAGTTTTATCCAAAATAAATTAACGCTGCATAAGAAAGCCACTCTGTCAAACTTGGTCGCATGTTCCATTTCTGTAAACACACAATTTGCAGATTATTTTGACTCAATTACACAACCTGCTATATGAATAAGAATAATACAATTTTTAATTAAGTTTATTTATATAGTTTTTATTAAAACCAGGGATACAGAAAAGTTTTAAATAATAAATTTAAACTTCCTGGGTAAATTATATAGAAAAAGAACAATTAAAAGAAGATACTGACATGCAGGGCAGTGATCCTCTCCACTTTTAGTTTAAAAAATGAGAAGTAACTGGAACATTCACTTCTGAAAAAGAGACGCTACCAAAAACATGACGTGAGATTGATATGACTGTGACAAGATGTTTAATTATTTAATAGCCAAAATGTGAAAATCACTCACTCATGAAGTTGCCAATGTTGTTTATCTGCTAGTGGCACAGGTTTGATATTTTTGTTGCCGTTGTTGTTATAACCTGATTACTGGGTTTGAGCTTCTGCTGCAGCTCAACACTCAACACAGTGCTAACACACTGGTGCAAAATACCACACAGCAGCTTCAGAGGTGGTTTCCGGTCTGAAACCAGCTCCACACATGCTGATGAAAAAAAAAGACTCTAACATCCAGATGGCTCTAAATAAATTGGAACTGTTCAACAGGACTTCACCATGCAGTGCTTAGACTTGACTAAAATGATAAATAAGTGGTTTTTGGGAGAGACAGAGGGACACTGAGAAGTTGTTGGAAGGCTGACCCAGAGACATGAAAGGTAAAAGTTTTACAGTTTACATACCGTGAATATTCTAGGGTCCCCTTGGGTCCATGGGATGTGAATTTTTTTTTTGTGTGGGCATCTGCTGTGTGCCATCCTGTGAAGAGACATAACAATGCACCGTGCATCTTGAAGTGGACTTTAATAAATAGCACTACTTATCCTTGGTGTCTGCAACTTTCTGCATTCCCAGCCGTGCATAATCCCTGCATCAGTGAGATTGTCATGATGGTTTAACCCCTCAAATATGATTAGAGTCTGGGAATAGATGAGCTGAGAGCCACAGACAGCATCATATAATATTGAGAAAAAAGGACTAAGAGACTATTATTTTATTAAATCCATTTACTGCTGGTTGAGACTCTAATAGAACCTAATTTACGGTCCAGGCCTGCCTGTCGACCTGCAGTACCTCCCCGAGGACAAGAAGCGAGAGGAAGACCCAGACATCCGAAAGATGCTTCTGGAAACGCTCTTACTGGTACAAAACCACAAACATTCGGAAACAAACACACGCACACAGATTAGGTAATTGTGTTTTTATGTCAAGCTCCTCACTGCTTGTCTCACTATGTAGCTGACTGCAACTAAAGCCGGCCGGCAGATGCTGAAAGAGAAGAATGTTTATCCAATCATGAGAGAGTTCCACCGCTGGGAGAAGGACGCCCACGTTACAGCGGCTTGTGAGAAACTGGTCCAGGTAGGAAAGATCTAGATGTTTGGTTATTGTCTAAACTGGAAAACTAACACCTGAGGGGCACACTGTGAAGCAAGATTAAAGTGGGCTTAAAGTTGGGGTGTCCTATGTCACAAAGGTGGCTCTCTTTTTACCTAAATAACCACAGTAACTTGTGCTGAACACAAACCCTCTTGGGAGCCGTTTATGATCAGGGTTTTAGTTAAAAATCATCTTGAAGCGACATACTCTCACTGAGTGATATATTTACAGCATATTTAAGGTATAATATTGATTCTCTGCTGGGGAAATATGTTTTATATATGCAGCTTATTAAGCCATACCTTACTAACACAACTGAGTGTGTGTGTGTGTCACAGGAATTTGCATATATTAATGCAGAAAATGTATAAATGTTGTCATTCGTGATTCTAATCTGCTGCGACTAACACACCAAGAATAGCTGTCCAGTCAACACAACTGATATGCTTTGATCTTTATTAGCCTACGAGACGGTAACCTTTTGTCTCTTTTGTGAGAGTGCTGATTTTACTTCTATTATTTATGTTCTTTATAGACTTTTAATCTGCATTTTATCATCATCTGATTGGAGTAGATGACACTCATAGGGATCATTTTGTGTGGAAGGATGAGCTGTGAATTGCCCATTTTTATTTCAGCATGCTCGGAGCCTGAAATGGAAAATTTGGCTTAATAAATACAGCTAATAGTCACCGTCGTGATACATGTCAACCCTGGCTGTGTTGAACTTTATACCCCTCAGAATAACTAAAAGTCAGTAAAAATGTAATAGTAAACATTTATTAATTATAGTTTTGGACTTATGAATAAAAACCAAACCTATTCTATTCTTGTTCCTGTGTTGTTTCAAAGCAGGAAGTCAGTGATGTGCTTTTCTTTATTCATGTCATGTAAGTAAAGGGGGGCCTCGAATGTGAAGGTGTAATGCGACTGCATCTTAACTCACCCAGGTGCTGATAGGAGATGAGCCGGAGGAGGGCATGGAGAACCTGATGGAGGTAGAAATCCCTCAGGATGTGGAGGAGAAACTAAAGGAGGCCGATGCCAAAGAGCAGGAAGAGCTGGAGAAAGAGGAGGAGGAGAAGAGGAAACAAGCGGAAGAGGAGGCCGAGAAAAAGAAGAAGAGTGATTCTGAGCAGACAGACAGAGAACAGGAGAGTGGACTGATAAAGTGAAATCTATTTTAGGCTTTTTGTCATTCAGATAGAAGCACTGCTTCAATGTCGCTGACTCAGGTGTGACAGGAAAGAGATGCTGCGCAGTCACGTGGAGTCGGTGCTGAGGACAGTGGAAGAGAAATTACTCTTTTACCGCATCAGTGAAGCTGATCAGCTTATTTTGCTGATTAAACCACAAAGAACATGAGGGAAAAAGCTTGAATCTGATCTCACGACAGTACAAGAATCTCTTTAAACATCATTTTGAGTCATTTTGTGTTTCATGTGTATTAAACTTGATTTATTTTCTCTCTGCTTTATAAAAAGTAATGAGAAGATTGAAAAGAGTGCTCCAAGAAAGGAGACGTGTTCAAATAAATGTACGCCATCATAACTTTTACACTAGAGTGGCTGTTGGTTTTATTGCTAACACTTTGTAAAATTTCTCACAACCACACTATGACATCAAAGACGTTCATCAGTATTTATGAGAAAATTACAGGCTTTGTTTGAAATGACCAGACTTTGAAACAAAGTTCAGTAGGTAGGACCTGGACAGTGAATTTGTTTATAAGGATGGAGTTCCTGTGGCCCCATCCAGCCCCAAAGAACCACATGGGCCTGCCTTCCTGTGTGGCCTGCACCAGCAGGCAAGGCCAAAGGGACTTGGGCCATCATTGATTGACCGGTGGTCAAAGGTGGAGGCCCTGGCAGTCCAATCCTGTGCTGCCAAAACTGGCAATTTAAACGCTTTAACAAAATGATTTTATTGCTTTTATTTGTACATAAAGTCACACCGTTAAAGTAAATGACAGTCTGTTGAAATGCGGCTGCTTCACTTCCTGTTGTAATACAAATCCAACAGACATGTTTATAGCCTTTTTATTCTGTTTTTCCTCTTTTTCATAAGAAAAAGTCTTTATAAAAGGATCTATTCATCCTCACTAGCTTGAGATAAACAGCCATTTCCCCTCAGAGGCTTTTCTTTTTTTTAATGTTAATGAATGACCAGCAGAGGGTGTTAGAACACGTACAGCGTCTGTCATTCCTCCACAGTGACTTGGATCCAAAACCACTAAAATCCCTCCGTGTGCTCGCTTCTGCAGAAGTTTATTTTTAACATGAAAATAAACAGACAGAAATTTAAGCAATGTCAAACTTAAGAAAGAAAAACACACTCAAAGTAAGAACCAGCAGAAGATGAATGGATGGGTGTAAAATCACGTCCTAACTCTTGTATTTTGTAGCCTGTATCTATTTATTAGTTTGATATATTTGGTCTCTCGATAGTGTATTGGCTTCTTGTGAAAACATAAAGAGGATATAGCCGCAGTAATTTCAATATTAACGGGAATTTGGTTGAGACACATCAGATAAAAAACAGGAAGAAAAACAGCATAAACTGTGGGTGAGTGTGCGTATACTCTGACCTTCTGTTTCTGTTTGGGTTAAAACCCTTTGAGGGGATCGGAGTGGATCTCAGTAACATTTTATGAGCCTGAGAGATAAACCATCCACGATTCATGTCGTGTAAAACGGCACAAAACGAGAACAAAGGGGCTGTTCTTAGCTGTAATCAACATCATAGCTCCTTAGTGTTAACACATAGAGCTGGAGTTAAGAGATTCCACCTCACCAACTGTTAAAAACTACAGGAAAATGAAGCCATACGCTGAACCAGAACATGGTTTAGTGTGTGCTTTTTCACATATGACCAGGTCATTTAAACTTTAATGGGAACATCTTTGACGGTCTCGAAATTAGTTTTGTTTCAGTTTAGGGCCACAGACCAGTGATCAGTTTGCCAACAGAGATCCTGTGAATGTGTTTAAGTTAGAATGAGCGGAAATGTAACTATAATTACAAGATGCTCGCGAGGTTAAACAGTATGTGCCTGTGTGTGATCTGACAATGTGTTGACCAAGCTTGAGGCCAAACAGCACAACTGTTTCACACAGAAAGGAGTCATTTATTAACTCACAGAGAGAAGAAACATTCAGTAACCTCAGGGGGAAGTCACCCATCCTTCCTTTCTTAACCTTATGTTTTTTTTTAAAAAAGAGAACAGAAACAAAAATCTGTCATTTCCCCAGCTAAGTCTTCAAAACAAAACATGACTGTGTCTCATGCTGCAGTGATTATTTAGTCAGGAAAAAGTAAGAAAAGATTTCCAGAGACAACAAACACAAAGAGAACGGATCCTCAGAGCTTTCCATTTCACATGCTTCAGAAACACTTCAAACGAAGCCACCGTGTCGGCTCAAAGGATAAAACTAACTAAATGCAGAACATTCTGACTGAACGGCAAAATCCAAATCTTTTACAAAGTTTTCCGTTTGTCCCTCAGGATATATGTTATTCCTTCCAGTGTGAGGCTTCTTGTCATCTGCTTTAACCAGCGTATCCATTTATTTTGCAATGAAATGCAGCTTGTTGGCATCTAAAAAAAAAAAGAGATTCAATTTTTTTTTACCTTATTAGAATGTGATTCTTATTGTGATAGGACAGCGGAGAGAAGACAGGAATCCTGGGAGAAAAACTGGTGTAAGACAGGCAGTAAATAGACTCAGGGCAGATTCAAACCCAGCTCTCTGCAATATCTTTGAGGCATACGGATCATCTTCTTAACCCAAACTTCTCAAATCTCACAATGACCTCTTCTTATTCTGTTTTCTAATCTTCCTGCACTGACTGACACAGTGAACTATTTAAACTGCCAGGAGTTACACACCGTTTTCAAACGGGTGACTTGATTAACACAAATAGTTTTCTTTGGGGTGTGACGCGCTCTGTCCAAATGCCTGTAACTTTATCTTCCTGTTCTCAGGGACTACGTCAGTTCCTACCCTGTTGATATCAGATGAACTATTTGTATCCTGAAACCAACACCCAGCCCAGAGGAGTCGTGAGGTAAAGACCAAACGCAGTGAGTCCCTTCCACTCATCTGGATGTTTTGTGTCACATAGACTAGAAATTAAGAACTTATCCTTAAAAACATGATATAGTTGGTGAATGAGTGTAATATAGCCTACCACTGTGAGGAGTTCTGCAGGCTGAGATTAATGACACTGCTGCGTACTGTTTATGGTAGGTTGCTGCTGAATTGGGGCAGAGGGTCAGAGTTTCTGCCCCTCTCCTCCTTCATTAAGGGAGGGTAGGTTTGGAAAAACACAAACAAGCTGGGGAGACCCCGACTTTTTTCTAATGGAAAATCCCATCCGTGGTGGTTTTTACTGACATCACGATGATGAATAAAATACACAGGAATAAGGAACGTAACATTCTTTAGTTCTTTCTCTTAATCTGTAACACAGTCATTACTGGATAATCAAACATGCTGTGATTTAAAGTGTCACTGAAGGTCCTTAATTCTAATGTGTTTTTATTAGTAATTATTTGTTATTATTTGACTTTTATTAAGTTACATGAGTATGTGTTTACTTTACATGTGTTTGTCTTTTAATCATGCTCACATGTCTCTGAATGTTTGGTGTTGTTGATTAATTTAATTTATGCCATTAACCTGCCAGTGACGACAGATGAAAATTAGCCTGTGTGGCTCAATCTGGCATATTTACATGATGACTTAAAGTGCTCATGTTAAGGAAAGCTTATAATTTTTATCCCCTTTCGGCATAGTGCTCAATAAAAAATACATAAATGGAAGCTGAAGTATGTTTTATAGTCTTATGCATTTGTGCACATTTCCATAATTTATTTTCCAAAAAACTGTAACTAATAAAACGAATATTTCAGCCACTTTTCTGTCTGATAATTATTGTTTATCTCTTTCTGACAATTCCTCACAATTCTCACAATTCCAGTGAGAAGCACTCACCATTGTAAATTAGAGAGCCAACCAAAATGTGGGACATTATCTCATTGTGTGGTAACAAACTGTGAAGTCACGTTATCGTCACATCCCACGGATGTATTTAGTCCATTTTGTGTCTTTATTATTAAAATAATAATAATAGACTTTAGCTTCACAAAGAATCTGTTATTTAAAATGAGGTTCACAGACAAAACAATTTAAGTCAAACCCGTTTTAAAGCTTCCACGAACAAGCAGGGCAATGTGTTTTCATCATAAACTCCGTGTGGCCTGCCTTCCACGACACACCCATCATTTCTCATTTCAGTTCTCACCGAATCTGACAGTTAAATAACTTTTTAAAAGTTGCGTCTGTCCTCCATTAACACACATCGATTCACAGGTATCTTCACTCACTGCAACCAAACTTACTCTACAAATTCTGCAATTATGCACGCACCACTGCGCGTTCCTCGGTTTAGTAGTATGGCAAGCCATTAGCGCCAAATATCGCCCCTTTTCTAACCCGTTCGGTTAAGAAATGGCATAAAAAATGCCATTTAATTATTTAAAACGCTGGGGAAAACGGCGTTTGTCCCGACAGAACACTCTGCCACTCACATGACACCTTGAACGCACCATCCGAGTGGCAGAAAAAAATGGCATTTTTATTTGTATTTGAACGCCGCTTTTTACGTCACTCAGCAGAAAACGCCATTCAAAGACACATAAAAACGGCATTTTTAACGGCGTTCTGTGTCAGCTGTAACGGCATTTAAAACTGCGTTTTATTGAAATTATGCAGGGCATGCCCCATGGTTCCCTCATCCAATTACTTTCAACTCATTTCACCCAATCAAAGAAGAGGAAGTGCAAACCACACTAATGCATCACCGATTCACCTTGCTGCTAAGTGATTGCCTATTCAGTACCAGTGCTTGTCACAGTATTCACTTATAATCCCACTATGCATTTTGATGTGTTTAAAGCATGATCAAGCAAACAAACGCTTTTTCTGAAACCTTAACTGTGTTACCTGTTATGGCAGCTTTGCTCATTTCTGAGCTTCTTGCTTATTATCCTCTTTACTTCTCTTAACCTTTAACTTATGTCTTAGCAATCAGATTCTGCCATCGTGCATTACCGCTTCGTGCTAGTTATGTTGACTTTTCTCTTCTTTTGTCTCCTCTTTTTTCACCTGTATTTGGACACTCAGCGCATGGCTCCTTTGTTTACGTTAGGGATCAGCTGTTAGCGCTGCGCCCTGCAGCTGCGCTACCGGCAGACAGACTCTACATCCCCAGTGAGGGAAGAGACGGGGGTGATGTCTCCCGAGAAGGACACCTTACACACCATCTCTCCTTCCTGTAATCACTGTAAATGTGAGATTGCTCCCTGATATGATTGAGGAGCTAATGACGCTAACCCAGTCACAGTGGCAGTACTCCCTCTGTGAGTAGGCTGCCCGGCTTCCAGCTGCTGCGGGCGGACAAGACGAGAGACAGTGGTGAGAGGAAAGGAGGGGGACTGGCAGTGTTTGTTAAAGACAGTTGTGGTACCCTTGGGCACATCGCTGTGAAAGAACAACTCTGCAGCAGAGACATTGAGCTATTAGCCGTTAGCATCCGTGGAGGCAGCCTGTGACTCTCTGTGGTCCACAAACTCCAAACGCAATCTCCGAAAGCTCTTCTTCTAATATCAGGGGACTTTAATCATGTCTCGCTGGACTCCACACTGCCCACCTTCACCCAGTATGTGACCTGCCCCACCGTAGGCAATAAAACATTGTACTTAATGTATCCCAATGAAAAAGTGGCATACAGTTCATCACCTCTCCTTGCCCAGGGAAGATCTGATCGTAATCTAGTGCGCCTTGTCCCTGTGCGCAGCCCTTAGTGTGCAGGGAGCCACTAATCACCCACGCAGTGCAGAGATGGTCCCCGGAGGGCATATAAATAAATAATAAAAGCAAATAAATGACAGTATGCTTTTTCTGAAACAAACAGAGACCTTAACTTTTATCAAAATACCGTTTTACTCAGTTTAAAGTAATACCACTGTATAATAGCCTTCAAATTTAATAATGTTAACAGTATCTCAGGAATATTTTTGCCCTTTCAACATGCATTAAAAAAATAGATATGCAGTTTTGAATCAGACCTGTATGTACGTTTTCTGAAAAGTGATGTAAATAAGTAATCTCAAGAACATGAAATAATTGTTTCCCATGTAAACTGGAGATGTCCTTGTGTGGAGATACAGAAATTATTTTATTGCTGCCATAAAATCTGCATCATTATAACTGCATTAATAACATTCTTTACAGCATTATTTCATTTAATAATATTTCTCACAGTATTGATATTGCATTAAAGTTGTTTATTGAAGATGTCCATTTCCATCCTTCCATTATGTTAACTTTTATTACAAGTACGGTTAGAAGTATTTCATACACATTGCATATTTGTGCTTATTTCAAGTTGATGTTCGGTTCATTAAGGGTCTTAAGCTTCACTGGCGTGACTGTCCAGGTGATACATGCTGAGGGAAGCTAGAACATAGAAGGATAACTGCAATGCATGCTTACAATACATATAACACATATAATCTAGGAATGTGTCAGGCCTGAGGCCTTAACTCATTTGGTGTCTTACTATAATTTACTCTACTTGGCAACAGATGACCAGAGTCAATAATTAGCCCCAGAGACCCTTAGTGCTTGAAGTTTATTACCTTGTATGGAAGGTGTTATAGAAAAAAGAAGTTCTATGTCTGTTTATAGCCATTAAAGATGTACAAGATATACCATTAATTGTGACTAATGTCTGGACCCTATTTCAATCTGTAATTGACGCCATGGGGGGCGTGTACCCCACTGCTTTATAAGTGTCCACAACATGTATTTTGGTCAGAGGACATATGCTGATGTGTTCTCCTGTGTGTTAATAAACTCATTGTTTGATTGCACTTTTCTAGGGCCTCCGTGGTTTGTCTCACTGCTCTACATTGATCGATTTCGCGACACTTGTCAATGTCATCAGAGTACTCTGGATGTGTTACACGAATTTGTAACATAAAACCAGATAGTGGCACATGACAGCGTTGCACATAACATACCTAGTTTACCTGTATGACATGAAGTTATAAAAAAAAGAATCCATGTAACTTGTTTATGGCTGTTTAATGCTCCATGATGATAACTTTCCTATAAGCGTTTGAAGATCACTGACATCATGGCTTTTAGCCTCATTGTTTCTGCAAAGAGATTTCTCCAGTCACTTAATCTTTTGATAAAATATATTTTGATACCTCCAGAGGATGCATTATTTCAAGTCTTCACAACTTAACCCTGAGAAACATTATTCTGAAATTTTGGCACAATTTGTTAATGGAGTTTTTTGCAGATTGACCAACCTCTGCCCACATTTCTTTCAGATCATCTCTGCTTCCCTAAAATGTTATTTTAATATCGAATCATGTTACTGACCTGTTGCCAAGTAATCTAATTACTTTTAAAATGTCCCTCCAGCTGTTTCTTTTTAGAACCACTTATTTTTCCAGCCTTTTCTCGCCCCATACCAACTGTTTTGAAACATATTATTGCCATCAAATTCAAAAGGAGTTATTTTTAATGGCATAGTCTAGGTTTAAACATATGACATATTTTCTATGTTACACTGCGAATAAATAATGGCGTTGAGATTTGCAAATCACTGCTTTCTTCTCTCGCTCTCTTTTTTTTTTTTACATTTTACACATGAGATCAGTATTTTCAGAATGGGGTTTGTACAAAGTCTGTCTGGGGAAAAGTGATCTGCTCTCTAATGTTAACACTTTTTTTCAGCTGTGTACTGTCACAACACCAAACACACACTAAATCACTTTATGTCCACTGCACTGTACTGAGCCACTTCAAGACCTACTATACCATTTTTTCTTCATCTAATTCTTTACTGTAAATGTTTTATAGTTGTTTATCATTATCAGCTGCTGTAACGTTTACACAAGTTTAGTGTATGATATATATGATTTATGTACACAATATTTTAAATTAAGTATCAGCTCATTCACCTACATTACTCATAAACCAAAACAGGACAGAATAAACAATAAGATAAGCCTTTATTAGTCCCGCACGTGAGAGATTTTTAGGTCATGGCAAAAAGTACAAGTTTAACAGCAGTAAACATTAGGAAAAACACAATAGGCTCAGGTAAATATAATACAATACTATACAACAAGAATAAAATACTCTGTTATAGTAGGAAACACCGCACAGGGGTCCGGTGTTATCCACACAGAAGTTAATGTAGCCCGCAACACAGATCACAACTCTGTCAACGTCCTCCCCCACAATAGAATCAAAAGAATCTTTAAGAGCCTCCCCGCTTTCCTCCGACCATCTGTGTGGGGCAGGTCACATACTGGGTGAAGGTGGGCCATGTCGAGTCCACTGATGTGATTAAAGTCCCCTGATATTAAAAAAGGGCTCTCAGAGATTGCGTTTGCAGTCTGCTGACCAGAGTGGAGAAAGTCACAGGATGCCTCGACACACGCTAACGGCTAGCAGCCCAATGTATCTGCTGCAGAGTTATTCTTTCACAGCGGTGTGCCCAGGGTTATACTATCTGTCGATCACAAACACTGCCAGTCCCCCTCCTTTCCTCTCACTACTGTTTCTCCTCCTGTCCGCCTGCAGCAGCTGGAAACTGGGCAGCTCCACACTCATGTCCGGAGTTTGCGGTGTTAGCCAGGACTCCGTTAGCATCATAATGCTACACGGCGGTAGCACAGCGCTAATAGCTGATCCCTCAAGTAAACAAGGGAGCCATGCGCCACACAGTTAAGGTCTTGTTTCAGAAAAAGCATTCCGTCATTTGCTTGTTTGATCATGCTTTAAACATATCAAAATGCATAGTGGGTAACAAGCACTGGGACCGAATAGGCAATCACTTAGCAGCAAGGTGAATCTGTGATGAATTAGCGTGGTCTGCACTTCTTCTTTGATTGGGTGAAATGAGTTAAAAGAAATTGGATAAGGGAACCATGGGGAATGCCCTGCATAATTTCAATAAAACACAGTTTTAAATGCTGTTACAGCTGACACAGAACGCCGTTAAAAACGCTGTTTTTATGCATCTTTGAACTGTGTTTTCTGCCGAGTGACGTAAAAAGCGGCGTTCATAGACAAATAAAAACACAGTTTTTTCTGCCACTCAGATGGTGCGTTCAAGGCGCCATGTAAGTTCTGTTTTTTTCGGCGTTTTGAATAATTAAACGGGTTAGAAAAGGGGCGATATTTGGCGCTAATGGCTTGCCATATAGCAGCAGCGTGGAGCTCCTTCCGTCCACACTGAGCGCGAGCTCTCGTTGGCCGTCAAACGGCATGATTGTGTGAGGACGTGAAAGTGGGCGGCTCCGCCAGCACCAGTCAGCCAATGACAGGCTTCTTTTTCACTTCCATGTGCGTGTTGTACTCTCTGAGCACGCGCATGTAGTACGTGCCAGACGTGTTGCTAAATGCTCGTTGGTGCTTTTGTTGTTGTTGTGCTCGTCAGCTGGGACGTGACACCCTTTCATCACAGCTGGACATTAGCTGCGCATTGTCACTACGCGCAGGTCTCAGAGTTACCGTATGTTTATTATATACTTTACATGCGGAATGTGATAAGCGCTTGCAAAATCTCTAATTTTGCATGTTTTAGTATGAACTGTTTCTGTCCTCTTAGCTGCTGCAGCATCTTTATTACGCTGTCCGCAGGCCTAAAGCAAATTAAACGTGACTGGGTCACGTTTTCTTTGCTATTAATTGAAGAAATTAAGCCAACACATCACGAATACCTAAAACAGCAACCCAGTTGGGATGTCTCTGGTGACTTTTTGTAAATATTAACTGGATTTAACTACTAAAATGTGTGATTTGGGGTTATTTTTTTAGTATGTGTGTTACTTCGTTGTGCATCCTCTTGAGTGCATATGAGCACAACGTGCTTATTTTTAAACACTAAATACTTAAAATAAAACTAACAGCTCGACATCACTGACTCCTAGCTACACCCCTGTGTTCCACTCTGATATATGGCCATTTAGGACTCTGTGAGACATAAGTATGGTCCTGAATTTGGATTTTGCCTTAAATTAGAATTAATAACCTCATAACTGCAATTTGACTGACCTGTGATTTTGGAGCATTTAGACTTGTTCTGAACTTGTTTGCTTAACTGCACTGTGGACTTGTCTGGCTTGATTGTGGAGATTGTGGACCTGTAGTTCCTGACCAGGGACTCTAAGTCAGACGTGTGACTTGAAAAGCAGATATGAGCATCAACCAGTTTTCTGAATCCTTTGTCATATTTAATTTTGCCGATGTTATTCTGGACTTTTTTCTTTGGAGAAGAAGTTTCGATTTCCCAGCTAGGATGTTCAACTTGTATCTCTACCACTCTTCACTGATCACAGTATTATTATCTTATAATAATTTTAGAAACTCTGCTCTTCAGACAGAAGCTGTGTGTTGTTATAAGATCTTCATGAAGCTCATGAAAATCATTAAAGGTCCAATCAGCAGGGGGTGCTGTGTCCTTTATCTGCTGAAACAAGCCACATCCACATACCAAGGTTCATTTAGAAAATGGATGAAATAACAACACAGCAGCACAGCAACCAGCCAATCATCACCAATTATTCTCACTACCACAGAAGCTCTTCCTGTCTACCCAACATTGATCTTACTCTCTCAGTTTAATCTATGTGTTTGTCTTACTCACGCTGGGAAGATAAAAAGCACATCCCCACAAAATGAATCATTAGTTTTAACTGTGAATATCTGCCTTAAGGTGGTTAGACTCAAAGAAATTAACATTAACAGCCTGAAATGACTGGGACAACTTTGTGTCCGCATTTTCTCTGTGAGTTTGAGAGGATTGTCAGTCCTGTGACACATTCACCATAGGCTAAAGAGAAGAAGCTTGAGCTCATGCTTCCAGAATAACAACTCACCCCTCCTCCCTTTAGCTCTCCTTCATCTGAGCTCTTCTGTGTGAGTGTGTTTGTACTTGCACAGCTATCTGTGTGAGGACCAAGCTGAGGTTTTAGGCTACGGGAGCCAGGACATTTTGAAAAGCAAAGACAAACTAGTAAGGGTTTGGCATTTAGTTAGGAGGGTGAGGTTATGTAGCATGAAGACTGGAACGAGGAGGAGCAGGTAGCCCAACTCTCTCCAACGTAAAATGAACACTTAAAGACATCTCTACACATTTGTTTCATCTTTACACATGCACAAATGTAGCAACAGTTGGTTTTAGGGAAGTAACTGTGCAGTGGTACTATTTAAATCAGTGTACAATGTTTCCCTAGAGCACCTCCTCTGTGGCAACCTCACAATGAGACTTCAAGAAGTTGCAGTAAACTTGTAACTCCCTATAAACCGCAATGCTGTTTTGAAATCTCTTGTTTATACACATGTTAAACCCATGAATGCCAGCAGTAAAACCTCTCAGTGCACCAAAATGAGATATATACAACATACCTTATGTGTAGAACTCAAAGCCTGGGGGTCAAATCTCACCTTGCTCACATTTAAATTGTATTCTGCAATGTAATTTGGGATTTGGATGATTTTATGTGTATTTAGAAAAACTTCTGGGGTTTCTATGTGAATCTCTGTTATCAGCTTTTTAAAAACATTTCAAGTCACTACAACCCTATTGACTACAGCTCGTCACTTTGATGAAGAACACAGTGATAAATCACAATTTATAAGTGCAATGATAGCAGTTTTACCTGACTTTTTAATATGGATTAACCTCTTAACATTCACCAGGTCACTGGTAACTTGTTAGGATTAGTGTTGGATTGATTGTTGTTTGTTGCAGCCATCTGTGAAATAGACACGTTTTCAGAAACTAGGAGATGTGACCTTTCATAGGAAGTCTCATACACAAGTTTTTTCATTTGGGTGCTCCAAACATGGGTGGAGTCTAACCGTCTAAACTCTAACCCTACATGGGCTGCCGGTGATTTGACAATTACAAAGGTTAATGCTTAACAATAACTTTTCCGACCTCTCTGTGATTCTGCATAGACAATTCATATCAATATGCATACTGTATTATTTCAGTTCATATCAAGTCAGTTTGATTTATATATCACCTCTAAAAAAAGGTGAGTGAAGAAGAAGTGTTATATAAGAAGCCCCCAGCAGCCCAAGCCTATTGCAGCATAACTAAGGGGGGATTCCGGGTCACCTGATCCAGCCCTAACTATATGCTTTATAAAAAAGGAAAGTTTTAAGCCTAATCCCTAAAGTAGAGATAGTGTCTGTCCCCCGAATCCAAACTGGAAGCAGGTTCCACAGAAGAGGGGCCTGAAAACTGAAGGCTCTCCCTCCCATTCTACTTTTAAATACTCTAGGAACAACAACTAAGCCTGCAGAGCGAGAGGGAAGTGCTCTAATAGGGTGATATGGTACTACAAGGCCATTAAGATACGATGGGGCCTGATTATTTAAGACCTTATATGTGAGGATAAGGATTTTAAATTCAATTACAACCATATTAATCAAAACTTTACTACTATTATTCAGACATTTACTTTTGCGCACGATGGTTATGCACACTCAGCAGGTCATGCACCAAAATTTTCCCTTTCTGCTGTCTGAGTTGTTGAAACTTGATTTGGCATTCACGTGAATGATCTTGTTTGGGAATTCCTTTTGTTCCAATTATTCCTGCCACCCAAGGAAAGCACCATTCCTTGAATCAACATCTTCATGACTGTTTCCATGAATATATAACTTTTTTCCCAGTATATACCATTTCACTTTGCAGTTCAAATTTGGAAACTAAAGCTTCTCTTTAAAAACACAAACTCACAACCTCGCTGGTAGTTTGGCATTGCTGTCAGGCAGTGTGTTTTTCTGTGTGCCGATTGGCTCTTGTGTGTGCACTCAGCAGGAAAGTCTCCACCTCCACAGCAGACAGCTGTACTTTTCCACTCCAAACTAAGGTTAACATCCAGCTCCATCCACTCCTCCTTCTTCTCCTCCCTCCTGAGATCCATCTATTCACAACACATACACCCCCTCCTCAACCACCCCCTACACACAAACACATACACTGAGCTAATGGAGTTTTCTTCCAGGGCGTTTGGTATGAAAACCAACCGCAATGACTGAGGTTATTTTCTGATTGGTTAAAAGTTTTGGTAGAGGAAAAAAAGACAGCTCATTTTGTTTTTCTGGCAGAGGTTGTGAAACGTGACAGTGATTTCATCTTCAGCTTTAGTATCAATTTAAACTCCAGAGAAAAAACCTACAAAGATCACATTTTCCATCTGGATTTACCCTTTACCCTGTTTTTTTTCAGAAAGTTTCAAAACAGCATTAGAGATCTTTGTTAGTAGAGTTAAACAACACAGAGGAAGTCCCAAAGAATAAACACATGTCCTGTTGTATTACTGCAGGTTTTAGACTGTGTGTGAGTATACCTGAAACCATGGTTGTGATAACATGGTGCCTTTTATAACAAGAGACTGATAATTATTATAAGTTCTGTTTTTTTAATTTGATAGTAGAGAGAGAGAGAAAAGAAACAAAAGGAAGCGAGAACGTGATGAATGCTTTTTTTTTTTTTTTTAGTCTTTCTTACCATGCATTCAGAGGTGTCTCCAGGATTTTTTCAATGGGATGACATCAGGGAAACAATGACAAGGTGCTACACCACATACAGCTTAGAAAGCAAGTGCAGAAGACATTATTAACTAAGTAAAGTGCTTAGACCCTTCACTTACTGAAAGTCAGACATTTTGGCATCAAAAGGTTCTGGATGCACATAAAGTAAGTAAGTAGTCATAATGCAGACAAGCATAAAGTGCATTAGTATCCTATTAGATCCTAATTATTGATTCATTAATGTCAATTTCATGTTACAACTGGAGATGATTTTAATTACTTTTACACTGCTGAGTAGCTTTATTAAAGTAACTAAAGCTTTAAAAATATGACGTAAGGAGTACAAAGTACAATATTTGGATCCAGAACATAGTGGAGAAGCAGGAGAAAGTAGAATAGCATACAAAGACTTAAATAAAGGACACTGAAGACTCTATTTTAACTTCTCTGGTTCTACTCATGGCGTTGAAAGAAAAAGGATATTTTGGGGAAATCGTTAAGACAGAGGAAAAAAAATACAACCTTGACACAGACAAAATGGTAAGAAAACATGGAGACATGACTGAATGGGAAGATAAGACAACCACAGAGACCAAACTGACACGGGGACACGACCAGGGAAACAGACAACAATCAAACAAAAGTGAACTAACAAACCCATAATCAACAAAAGCTAGGCGAGGGGCTAAGACACGAAATAACAAAATTTGCGGCGAAAAATGGTGTCCACTCTATTAATGTAATCAAGAGGGTCAAAATGCAGTAAAGCCAGCCCAACGTTCTTTTAGGATAAGCTGTTTATTCTCAAGAATTGTTTTATATATTTTACATATGTGTACAAAATGTTGAGGAATGATATTCAGTGGCTTGCTGTTTTCTGGCTGTGACTTCTTACCATTTATGGTATGATACACTATTATAGTTATTATGAATTGTACTTTATACTTTATACACTTCATATATTTAGTATATATATTTAGATGGGTGATTGTTCATTGTCACATGGACTGACATATTGTGGTATGTTTACCTCTAAATCCTTATGGTTCAATTAAAAACTCCATCCACGTGACCCGACATGAACTGGCTCCAGGACTTGACACACACTATTTGTGGTGCAATCAGTAAATAAAACTGGAGCCTTGCAGTGTGCACGCCACTGAATCTTTACTTTTCTTTACTTCTGATTGGGCACAGCCTCCTCAGTTTCCTACTTCCACCCCCTCACCTCATCATGCCATTATGTTTAAGAAACACACAGAGCTCTAAATCAGGCAGACCCCTCCGCTGCAGTGAGCTAACTCTAAATAACTCAGATTGTGCCGCGTGTTCCAACTATTTGCGATACAATAAATCACCCACTTTGATGCATTACCTGCTCCTCTTCAACTTGTTTATGGTTCAAAACAAATTAGATTTCTAAATGTTAGCTTCGCTTAAGGTAAAATTTGTATATTATGGTTGTTCTTTATCAGGGATTCAATATCATAAAGTAATCTGAAATTAAGGATTTTATAGCATCTGGCCTTGAACCAGAAACCAACAGTAATCTACTTTCCAAACCTTTGAGCTACAGTAGTGTGCAAAAGTTTTGTGTCACCACTCGTTTCTTTAGGGTTTGCTTCCAAAAAGCCTTTCTTAGAATAGTCTTGGGTGGCAGGTCTCTGGGTATTCTGGGTTGAACCAGTGTTGTGTCTCCACATAACAAACAATTAGACAAAAAACAATTTTAGGTACTTTGTTACTGGCAGCCTGTCACAAAACACACTATTTGTTCCATTTATTTAATTGAATCTATGAAAAAGGTTAAAGATAACAGTCTGACAAGCATAAAATATTATTTTGGCACCAACAGGGGGATTCCTTGAAAAACTTCACGTCTTAACTTTTACTTTAAAAAATTTCAGAAAACTGGACAATTTGAAGACAAAAGAAATGTCAGGCCAAAAGAAACCAACGTATGTACAGAGGACAGAGGTACAACACTGTCTACAGCCCTGTGAAACGCGGTTTGGAGCTGCATTTCAGCCACGGTTGTTGGGAATCTGGTTAAAATTGATGAACTGAACTCTTAACATAGCAATGTATTTTCAGATTTTGATCCACTATGCAATACCGTCTGGAAAGCGTGTTTTTGGCAACAGCTTCATTTTCCAGCATGAACTATTCCTGAAAAATACTTAAAGAAATTCCAAAAAAGCTTGCCTTAGAGAGTTCAGGCTGTTTTTCCTTTTCCATGTACATTTGTAGATGTTCCAACAAATCTGTTTCAATAAATGAGGGGTAGCTCAAGACTTTTACCCAGTAGTGCACATGTACTACCCATGTAGCTCTCACATTAATACAACAGGGTGTAAAAGTAGAATTTATGGCAGAGCTGCTGCACTGTGTTGCATTAGTCTGTAGTGCTGTTGTTAAATAACTACTGTTGTAATTGTCTGTGTAGATTCTCAGTCATCCAGATCGTGTTAGTCTTGACAGCTTGAAAAAAGCAACTGGACTTCTAAGTATATGACAGCATAAGGTACATTATAGAGTAGAAATATATCCCGAACTACAACTTTAACCTCTCATTTCCTTTTATTTCTACATTGTACAGTAATTGCTTAGTACCAAAAGGCTCTAGATAATACTGAGTGAAAGAGTTTTAACATGTAGTCATTTAGGAAGCCGAAAATGTGGAAACAGCAGATTAATCCCAGTGGTTTTAAGGTGGATACTCTTACATGGTTTTGTATTCCTCATCTAGTTCTGCTCTATTCAAATTCTTCATTTGCAGATTTGTTATATGATCATCACTGAGTCACTTGAACAATTGAGCACTATCCCCGACTCTTGTACAAATCTTCTTCATTCACACACAATGACATGATTCAGGACTATAAAAGAGAGAAGGGGATCATTCACAGTGTTAAACTTTATCCAGACACACAGCATGTAGCCTCTGCTATTTCAGGAATACCTGCAGGGCATGTGTGTTTATGTATGTAGGAGTGTCAGTGATCTTTCCAACCGTCGTTCATACTGTAACTCTGTCTGTACTTGTTGTTGGACGACTGCCCTTTCACCACAACAGTTCATGCTTCTCAATATCTGACAAGTGTTGTTGTCTGTTAAGTTCAACTATGAAACTTAAAACTGAGAACATTTTCAAACACGGTGTTCGCTTTTCTCAGCTAAAGAGCTGGCGCAGTTTGGCAGTAAAGCCCTGGCATTAGTGTCAAAGCAAGATAACGTTTAATGAAAATTTGAGTTGAGAAATGAAATGTGTGTCAGCAAGCGTTCTTACAAGTGTCGACAGATCCATGTGTTTGTACGTGTCAGCAGATTAGCATCGGTACAGCTAGCAGTAGAAGTGTTTGCAGCGTAATGATCTACTTTTTGTAATCTGCCACAGCACAACTTTCTGTGGCCTGTGTGTGTGTTTGTGTATGTGTGCGTTGGTGTGTAACCGTTCACATTTGCTTCCTGTTTGGCTGTGTAAGCCAACCAATCAGAGTAAGCATTGCACAACAAGAAGTCATGTTAGGGTAAAAGTTGCTGCTGGCTGATAGCAACAGGAGCTGAAGGTACAATAGAGACATTACATTCAAAGCAGGCTGTGACCTACCACTGTAACCCTGAGCAAGGCACTGAACAACCTGTGTGCGATAAGATAAGCATGGTGCAAACACACATGCAGGTCGATTTGACTGCGTTTGTGCTCTTGGTTAACACAACCCCCAGTGTCAATTCTGTGCATGTCAGCTGATCTGCAAGTCAAAGGTCAGATCGAGATGGTTAAACTAAAAAAACTTCTAAATACTCGAAAACTTCCACTCTGTACATTTCAGGGAGCTTTTTAGTGACAGATGAGTCCTTCTGGAGCTGTAGAACAAAAATGTGGATTTCTCAGGGTAAATATGTTTTCATGTTAAATAATCTCATCTTAAAACAAGTTCCTTTTTTTGTGTTTTGTTTATAGTTTTTAGAATCACGTGCAAACTGGAGCCTTTCCCAGCTGACACAGGGTGAGAGGTTGGATACACACTGGACACCCGCCAGTGTCTGTCTTTCATTAATCCATATTATAAAATCTGCAGCAAAACTCAAAAAGCTTTACGCAAAAGCCTCATTAAAACGGAACAATTCTACATTGGAAAAGTCAAGAAGATAAAATATACCATACAAAACATAACAGACTGAAAAAAATATCAACAAAAAATGGCTTGGGGAGCTTGTTTTTCAGGATGCAGAGGCTATTGCATATGTAAGCTTTAAGAACAATAATAAAATGGTAAATGGCCTGCATTTGTATAGCGCTTTTCTAGTCCTTAAGGACCCCAAAGCGCTTTACACTACATTCAGTCATTCACCCATTCACACACTGGCGATGGCAAGCTACATTGTAGCCACAGCCACCCTGGGGCGCACTGACAGAGGCGAGGCTGCCGGACACAGGCGCCACCGGGCCCTCTGACCACCACCAGTAGGCAAATATGGGGTTAGTATCTTGCCCAAGGATATTTGGCATGCAGCCAGGAGGCAGCCTGGGATCGAACCACCGACCTTCTGATTAGTGGCTGACCTGCTCTGCCTGAGCTACAGCCACTCAAAGCCCTTGGCCCCTCTCATAGCTCTGTTCTAGTCTGGCTGGGAATGGAAAGTTTGGTACTTTACAGTCTACAGCTTATAATGTTTTGTAATCTCTTGTGTTTCATCTTGAGGCTCTGTCTCATAGGTCCTCAGATTAGAAATGTAGCAGCTTTACTATTAAATGCATTTATAATATAGCTTTATGTTGCTTATTCATTGCATATTTCTGAATCATCATCCTTTGTGTATTTTTATGCACTCCTTTTCATCTTCAGTCAGAATATGGAGCTAATATAACCATTTGTCTTAAAAGACCCAAAGAAAAATAACTACATACTGAATAAGTTAAATAGGGGCCACACTGCATTCCCAAGTTCTCCAAACCATTGACGTAAGGAAGGTGACGAGTGACGAGACACCAGACCGGCTTCCCTGACATTTCAGAAGATAAGTATAGGTTGCAGAAAGCTGCATGCGTAAACCAGGAGGTCATTTAATGTAGGAGAAATTTCTTGTTCACGCAATCTGTGCCTCTATTCTTGAAATTAACATCATAATAACATTTGTAATGTAATACATGTTAATGAGTGATTACTTATTAACATGTATTATATTACAGATGTTAATTTCAAAAATCACATTTTTAAGGATAAGACTCTTAAATGGAAATATGGAAAAACATGAAGTTGAAGCATTTGGACCTTTCTATTTTTATATGCTGTCTAGTGTATTGTGTTCACCTTTTCTGTAGTTGCTTCTCACTCTCGTTGAAGAGCAGAATATTGCTCTGTACAAATAAGAGTGAAGAATCTGCCTGCTCCTCGCAGTTTGACCTGTTACCATTATTAGTTTATGGCACAGAAAGAGGCTTATACTTTCCTGGCTGTGCTGTGTGGGTGTGACCAGCTCCCTTCACTTCAAATAATCCACTTTAACGGATCTATAAACAGGAACACGCCGATTCTCCCTCCTTCCCGCTTCATTCCTGGTCTGTAAAATTCAAAAGTGGCCTTTATATGGGAAATGTGAAAAGTAAATTTTGGTATGGACTTAAACAGCAATGTGCACACACGCTTTTAAGATCAGGATCTTTAATTTGGTTACTATACATATCAGATCATTATGAAGACTAACTCTTAATAGAAAGAACCAGTTGAACTGACTCTACCAGCTGAGGTGGGGTCTGGTCAAAAAGGGACCTGATCTACAATTCTCTCAGGCCTGGGAGCAGCCTAACCCTAACCCTGAGGCAGGAGAGAGCAAAAAAGGTGAAGTAAAATTCAATAAATAAAGAATGCTGTGATCCAGGACCCGACACGTTCTGTGATGCCCCTCCCACTCCGATGTCCCCGGGGCCCCGTCTGTGTGTGCTTTCTTACTTTTAGTTGCGTCTCTCTCCGACAAACACAACACCCACCCAAACACACCCACCCAAATCAACACTCACCCTCACAGTGGAAGAAAACATGAATATAGTAATGTTGCTGTTGTTTTCTTTTCTTTTTCTCTTTTCTTGTGTCATCTACAAATTTTTGAGCATTGTTGAAAAAATGTGCTGTCATTTAGTGACTTATTTTTCCTTTTGTATGGGGGTAAAAATAATCTGCAGAACTTAGATGTCCTGTTGCTCTGTGAACATTCAAAAAGTGCAATTGTTTGTTACACAACATCTTTAAATGTGATTCTATCGACTGACTTCTGTCAATGTGGCAGATTTTATCTTCAACTCTTACATGCTGTCAAACTTTGGTTAGAAATTCATGTGTAATGCAATGAAAACGCATTTGAACTCTTGAAAACAAATGCTGGAGAGACGTGTGTGCAGTTAGCACCTTGTTTTATGATGTGTTAATAAATCTGCCTGCAGCTGTGTGTCACTGTTGCACTAAGAACTTGATTTTGGGGTATTTATAAGGGATTTTATAATGTTTTCTTTAATTTGTGTCAAATGTGTCTCATGTCCTGTTAGAATGGTTTGAATGCTTGTGATGCAGATTTCATGAATTTATTTCATTCACCAATCTCTCTTCCTCGCTCACACAGTCTCATGTGAACTCTTACAACAAATCTGACCATTTATTTTACAGGGTCTTATTCGAGCTGTCCTAATGACACAGTGACACACTGCCTCTACAGGCTCTTAGCATTCACAAAAACAATCAGCCCACTTTATATTATTCAGATATTTATTGGGTTTTTCTTTTATTCTTTACAGCCAAATGCTTTTGTCACAGACAATGTTCATCAGCCAATCACCTCAAGCCTAATCCAGTCAGCTCAAAGCCGATTGGCTGTTTGGGCTCACTCCCACCATCCAGCCATTTCCCTTTGTGTATAACAACAATAACAGAAAGGAAGCACTTTACAGCACCCAGACACACGGTACATAACCACACATTAACCAGTCAACAACAGAAAAAAATAAACCGTCTTAACGCGATTTAAGACAGGAATCTGCAAAAGTTAAGTTTTAAACCTGGAAAAATACCAGCGGAGTGAGACAATTTAACCTATTGTGAGTGCGCTTCTTGTCCTCTAAACATCAGTGCCAGTATCTCAAAAATACAAAGAGGGAGTGCTTTGCAGGAATGATTGAAAATAAAATTACACTCAGTTTAAAAAAAAAAAAGTTAATTTCTGCTGGAAACCATTTGAATCATTCCATCCTGCAAGCAAATTCTCCAGATGTTAAGGCTGTCTGTCGTTAAAAAAGAAGAAGAAAGGAGACTTTTCTTTCTGTGAACATGAAGCAGGACAAACCTGAGCAGGTACAGTCTTGGTGAAAACAAAATGTCCGCCTGAAAGTTTCCCTTCAGGGTGTCAGGATGTCATAGAACTCAACAAAGTCCTTCTGCATGAAATTCTGGCTCTGCATAAGGTCGTCTTCAGAGGGGAAATATTGCATGCTCTCCTCTTGGAGACGCAGACTGCTTTCATGCAGAAGCAAGCTGCCCTCGTGCGTGCACAGAGGGTCCTCGTGCAGTACCACAAACTGTCCCGGAGGCGATGTTGAGCCGTATGGGTTGGGACTGTCCAAGAGGGCTCCTCTGGCATTCTCCAGGACGCCCAGGTATGAGTCCATGTCCGTCAGCTCCATGTCGCTGTCGGAGCTGCAGCCGCTATCGCTCCCCACTGAGTCACAGCGCATGTGCAGCATCTCGTACTTCTCATGCATCAAAAACTGGTTGGTGTTCTTGGGGGCCTGCATCCCCCTCACCCTCTTCCCCTTCACGTTGACGGGACGAAGGGACAGCACCGGCTTCTGGTGGTGTCGGGGATGATGATGGTGGTGGTGATGTTGATGATGATGATAGTGGTGGTTGCGCCCTTTCGGCCACCCTCCTCCGCTCATCCTCCGCCCCTGCAGGCGCCCCCTGCAGCTCTTGGACCAGCCGTGCTTCTTGCGGCCGTCCCTCTGCAGAGCCTCGTTCCCCTCCTGCAGCAGCTTGGGGTGTTCGCAGATACTCCTGCACATCTTCTCTGAGAGCATTTCCTTGTTTCCTTTCCTTTCTTGATGTCGCCTCTCAGCTACACCTCCTTCACATCCTCCTCCTCACTCGGTTGCTCACTCAACAACAACGCGAGGATTGTTTCTCGATGTGTGGCTCAGATCACAAATGACCCTTCCTCCTCTCACTCGATAGTCTACCTTTTGACTATTTTTTCACTTTTTTTCTTGACCTCTGGCTTCGGCTGGTGCATAGCCTCCTCTGCCTCCCCTTGCAGCAGCAGTTTGCCTGCTCGCTTGGCTCTCTGTCACGCCCTCGTCAGTCTCGCTAATGTCTCTTTTTTTCCACCCCTTTCTGAAAGTGAAATCAGCTCCTTGCAGCTCTGATTAGTGAACTGAAGTGAGCGGGGTAATAGTTTTGAGAGTCGTCTCGCTGATTTTAAGGTGGGTTTTTCTCTGAGTTAAGTCAGTAGTGACATCAAACTGAGGGCTTACCATCACTGACTGTGGAGGTGCCGTCTTCTCGGTGTTATTATAAGGAGCTGGAAGATTTCATTCGTGTAGAAGGAGGCGGGGGGAGATGTCATTTCACGCGTCTCCGTTTCCCATTTGAAACATTGTAATATGACATATGTTGTCGGTCATTTATTCTAAACCTCAATATTAAATACCTAAATACCCATATGAAGCTACTGTAGCTATGTTAAAAAGATGTGATGTGATACACAGAAAGCATCCTCCCCGCCGAGTGATGGTTCAGTCCGCCTTAGTTTTGGCAGTTGAAATCTGATGCCCAGCTGCTGCTGTTCCTTCTCCCCCGCCCCCTCCCCGTGGAAAGACAGTGGTCACGTACAGCAACAACAATCGGAGCGGACTGGAGTGGTCACCGTAACAGTCTGACAGCCGTTATTTACGGCCTTGTACATGGACCATGCCCACAACAGTTCAGAGTATCACAGCATTACCGAAAGATCCGTCCGAGGACAGCTATATAAACCACTGTAATGGTAGCGAATAACTTTGTACGTATTCATTTGTGCTCTAAAATGGCTTCCTCGAAGACAGCACACCAGTCTCACCACTTCGGTTCAAACCAGAGGTGTCAAACTTGTGGCCGACTGGGCCCACTGGGTTTCATTAATTCCCACAAATTTTCAATAAAGTTCATTTATTATTTAATTCTAGATCTAGGGGAGAACTTGTCTGTCCTTTCTTTTCCTGGGATCTGAAAATGATTGTGGAAAAACAGGCTTGTTTTTCTTAACATGCTCCAAGGTACTCATTATCAGTCTTGTAAATGGGTAACTTATTCAAAATAATTAAGGATAATCTATGCAAGCTAGTTAGACAGCCTGGTTTAGATTGACAGCTTTGAAGAGGTTAAATAACTTTTAAGGTGGTCATATACTCCAAGTGTTGCTTTGCTCTGCACTTCTAAAGTAGATAAAGTTATGCCATAAACCCCTGCTTAACTTTAAAGGCTTTGACTAGATTAAAATAAAATGCCTGCACTGAGTAGGAGATGCTCTGTATCTCTTTGTACATGTGTATAGTTACAATGAAAAGGCATTCGTCTTCTTTTTCTTCAAATCCTGCACAGACTTTTACTTGCTTTTTTCGATCAACTCACCTTTTTAAAACATTTAGCGTCAACACGAGGTTGAAATCTGTTATTTTATTGTAATATGTCAACAACTACTGCAGGATAGGGTTGAAGAGACATTTTAAAACACTTTTTAACCACAGGATATACTGTTAGAACTGCAAGAACCTTGGTAATAATTTGATATCCAGCGCCATCATCTGGTCCAACTTGTTCAAACACAAGCAAAAGTAAAGGGTGCAAATATACGTGCAAACGGAGAGTACAACGTGTACTCCCTCTACCAGTGTGTTTCTAGTACAGCAGTTTAGGCCGTTATTTAAAGTTAGTGAAATGTCTAGTAAGAATAAAAAATATACATATCCTTATCTCAAGTCTTGCTCAAAAACAAAACAAAACTCCAAAACTGTATCTTTTTTGTTTTTAAATTAGTTTTCCTGGTTATTGTTACTTTTGGTGTCTTTGAGTGTGTGTATGTCCTTCTTCTGTTAATTGTCTGAAACAGATCATGTAACAGTGTAATTGCCAGCACTGCTGAATGAACACTTGTTTATTGTATATATTTCACATCTTGGGAATATTTGTGCAAATAATTAATAACAGATTGTGTTAAAATGCTGTTCCGGAAACGACGGCCTGTCTTCCTAGAAAATGAAGAAGGTAAACAAGGTAAAGATTACTGTCATTGTGAGCATGCCAACCTGTGAAAGGGCTGCTAAGTGACGTTTTAGATTTGTCATCTAATCAGAAGAAGAAAGGATGGATTTCATCTTTAGTGTTGACTGAAAAAAATAAGGAGCCCTTTAAAGTTGAATTCCTTTTTCATTCATTTTTTCACCACAGGCTATTCTCTCCAGTTCAAATATGTATATTTAATTCAGTTTTAGTCAACAAATCAAACACAATGGAGGACCACATCAACCCTACAAATATGCTACAGCACAGTGACCCCTTGTGACCGTTAAATGGAGTGGCTTAAAACCAACTAAGGAAATTAGGCTTATCTTTAATGGAACCCATCCAAGAAAATAAATGGAGATGTGTAGCAGACAGTGTAGCAGACTTTTTTAACAAGATTGTTTAACACACCCCAGAGCCTTAGAAACTACACAGGGATAAAGCTGCTGAGCCATACCATGAATACGTGGGAACGAGCTGTTTAAGATAGGTTAGGTTAGAGTGACTAGAATGGACAGGATTAGAAATTAGTACCACAGAGGGACAGCTCAGGTTGAGCAGTTTGGAGATAAAGTTAGAGAGACGAGGCTGAGATTATGTGCAGAGGAGGGATAGTGAATATACTGGACAAAGGATGTTGAAGATGGAGCTGCAGGCATGTGGAAAACAGAAAGACTACAGAGGAGATTCATGTGAAGGAGCCCATGCCGATGGCTGGTGTAGCAGAGGAGGGTGATGGGGATAGGGTGTGTCAAATGATCCGCTGTGGGGAAACCTGAAGGGAGCAGCTGAAAGACGAATCGGGGTGATCAGTTCACCAAACAAGGCGTGGCTATAGTAATGACATATGCTCATCTCCACATTTTAATATAACATAATTTATTTATTTATTTATTTTCAAGAACCAAGAAAAGGAAATAACAAAGAAAAAAGCAAACTTTTTTTTAAAAAAGGTGACTGTAACTAAACAACTTTTAAATAAAGTTTTTTTTGTCAGCCAGTCACCTGCTTCGTTCAGCATCATAACAAACATGGCGGCAGGAGGCGGCTGACTGAAAGGGAACGCTATGCATCTTTAGCAACCGTTTTCCTCAGTAATAGATAATCTCCTCTCGTTGATCACAGCATGGAGCCCGTCCCGTTTACGGAGGAGGTTTCGGAGAGAAAAGTATCTGTTGTCGGCTCAGAGTTGGTGGAAAACTACACTGTAAGCTCCGCTCCGCTCTTTCTAGCTTAATACCAGTTAGCTTAGCTTGTAGCTCTCCCGGCTTCCAGGTCTATCGGAAAAACAGCGAGTAATATTTCTGAGTTCCCCAGACAGTGGGTGTGTTGTACTGGACTTAACATGGAGATGGATTCGGGCTTTATGTCTTTATTCTTCAGAGCATGGTAAAAGCAGCCGAAAGAGCAGCTCACAGGCTAACTGCTAACTGCTGCCTTAATTTTCACGCACGGTTTCGGTTGGGTTACAGTGTTTCCTCTTGAATGTGTAAATCTGATAGTCTTTTACGGATTCAGTCTTTTCCTGTTCCTTTCTTGTATGACAGTGTGCTGTGTGTGGCTGATAACCCGATTTGCTCCTGTTGCCTCTTGTAAGTTAAATCCTTTCTCAAGACAGCAGGACAGAGAAAAAACACCAGATTTTGAATTGATTATTAATATAGGTCACTCAGCTTTAAAAACAAGTAATGTCACCACACGTTTTCATCTGAATGGAGCTTAATATGGGAGAGTGATTTGTTCACTTGATATTTTTTGCCATGTTTTTCTGAATTGAAGAGACGCTTTTAATCCACAAAGAGCCTGAATGCTTGAATTAAGTATCAACTGTTCCCCTAGTTCAATAAATTTTTATTTGGTTTAGGTGTGATACATTTGACGATTTCTGGCATTTTTGTCCAGTGAGTCACCACATAGCCACCCTGACTGCATTTTAAATACAACAGCTGTATGTCGAAGTTCTTGCTTCAGGAAACATTTAGGTTCATCTGATCCTGGAAACAAGCAAACACGTATAAGTGTGCTGTGAATTTTCTGTTATTTGGTAAAATGTTTTAACGATTTCATGAATTTAAACCCACTTAAAATGTAATTGGTAAAATAATATTTTATTATAGTCTTGGTGATTTTCCTTTGGCAGAAATTCCAAACCTCTTTGGTGGAGATCAAAAAATTTTATATGCAGGAATCCTCTGCTGGGTCACAGATTTTAATATATGCTTCTCTGATGTTTCAGGTCTACATCATTGATGTGACGGATGGACAGCACAGGTGGACTGTGAAGCACCGCTATAGTGATTTCTACGACCTCCACGAAAAGGTAATAAAGTGGGCCAGTGAGCAGCGTTATGCCACCATCAACAGTTCAGTTTTTTAGTCTGAATCCTCCAGTAAACTACCAACAGTCACAGGGCTAACACAGAGAGATGGACACATTCACACTTATGAGCAATTTAGAATCACCAGTTAACCTAACCCCTGATGGTGGATTAGATTCCAGGCTCTTCTTGCTGTGAGACAACAATGCTAACTACCTTTAGCACTTGTAGTTTTTTTCTCTCCTTTTAACAGGACAATTTACGGTCTATAAATTGTGTTCATAAAAATATCTCTAACAATTTCCTCAAATTTTTTTATGTCAATTTCTCTCTTGTTTGAATGGCATTCTGATAAGTCTTATCAAATTACAATGATATAAAATGGAGACTAGCTACAACTTTTCATGTTCTCTGCACCTAGGAAACATTTGTTTCTTGGCTGCAGGATTGTTTTATTATGAAAATCAAACCTGGTTTTACTCCTGATGTTTGTTTCCTCTTAAGCTTATGGCAGAGAAAAAGGTTGATAGACGATTGCTTCCTCCTAAGAAGATCTTGGGAAAGAACTCAAAGAGTCTGGTGGAGCGGCGGCAGAAGGAGCTGGAGCTCTACCTGCAGACTCTTCTCCAGCAGTTTCCTCAAGCCACGCCCACACCGCTCACCAACTTCCTACATTTTCATCTCTACGTGAGTACAACCTATAAACAAGTGTGCAGTTCATGATTTAGAATAACCTCAGTTTGGAGTGGAGGTCTGTTAGGTCTTCACTACAGCAAAGAAAACGAGGTCAGAGAGTCATGCTGGTTGATAAGATCTAGATGCTCCCATTCATTTTAAATCTGTTAGACATTTTTGAGATAAAGACTCTGTGCAGACTAGTCAGGTTCTTCAAACAAAACCAGTCAAACACTTTTTTTCTTCCTATTTCAACATACGACTTCGTGTTGAAACAAAACGTTAACTGTTGACACAGCAAGACTGAACTATTGAACTGTCTAGTTTTGTCCTGCTGTCTTGATTAGATTGACCTTATTTTGTGTTAAATGTTTTGCACTTAAGTTTCCCAGCTTAGAGTTTTTTTTCTTAAATAGAGAATCTACAGTATCTACAATCTACAGTAGCAGTAATGTCTCATTTTTATTTTTAACCATAACATATTTACATCAGTTCATCTCTCAAATATGCTCCTGATTTTGAGAATTTGAAATATATAGAGCCAAAGAATTACAGTATAATACCACAGGAAAACAGTTTTTTATCGCTCTTGAATGTAAAAGCATTCCCTTTGTACAATCGGCACAATTACAGCTATCAGTAGGTATAAGCTTCAGTATAACATTATAGAAACAGGTGTCAAAACACTATCCTGAAGTGACATAGGCCCAAACACATGGCACCCACCCCTGAGAAAAAGTCTCTTCATTTAAGATTAACGTCAAAGCAGTTCATCACAGTAAACACAAGACACCATCCATCAGTTATAGGCCTGATTAAACAATTTACAACATCGTATTAAAAAAACCCTCATAATATATAGACAGTACGTGAGGATGTAAATCATGTATAATATATATATAAAGTTTAAAACATTATTAACAATTTAACCTCAATTGCAATAAATTACAGACAATGTTTCAAATAAAAAAATACTGAGCCCTTTTGATGAACTCGAACTGAGTGTATTTTATTGGACTCTCTTAAATAATACAAGGAAATTATTTAGTAGCTTTTATGAAGGAAAGTCATGGTGAAGTGGATTATTCTTCCATTTAAGGGCTGCAAAACGTGCTGATAAAGTCTAAAAAATACATCATGTTTGTACGTGTCACAGTGTTTTGCACAATGAATGCTGTGTTTGTAAGAATTGATCACGTCATGAGTTTGGCCGCAACTTTCATCCCGAGCTCTGAGTCATTGTCAGTTTTACAGCCTTCTTACGGATGAAGACATTACCCTCGGTAATGTTCTAATCCCAGCGTCATCCCAGCAAACAATACTGAATAACAATCTTTAACTCGTCTTTTCTCAACGTCTAGGCTTGGTTGAAAACTAATCCCAAAGTTCACTGTCACCTTGTTAGATTTGATAGCTAACCTGTTTTATATTATCCTTATACAAAGTTCAGCAAAACAAAGCCCTTAATTTAGACAAGAGTGAAAACATCTAAAAAAAACTGATCATGGATTTCTCTCTCCGTGGCTCATTTCTCATCATACTGAGCTGACTGATTATACAGGTTAACATCAGGAGGCAGAGAGCTGATGGTTTTGTTAGGTTTGTCACAGTTTCACACGAGTTCATCATGCAACAAATTTAGATGTAGATAAAATCTCAATGCTACACGAATGGCCCAGTTGCCCATTGAAAGAAACCACTGGGGTCTCTGTAAATGTGCTGGGCTGAACAGTTGATAAAACTGAATCCATGTATCAAGAATAACTATTATATTCTGTTTCTTTGTATTATATAATTTCTGTGACTTAATTTTCTTTGATAGATCAGTCTTGTATAAAGCAAGTGTAGTCTGATAACACACACAGTGGCTTGAGGCTTTGTGATGACAGAGACAGTGATCACATTATGACGATAATGGATTAACAACAAGAGGCCACTGTTTGAGAAGCCTGCACGGCAAAGCACACACAGGAAAACCTCTCATGTGACTTGAAGTGAACAGCATGTGACTGTAGCAGATAACTTTGTTTGGAATGATAGTGGGAATCTGTATCTTCTGTTTAATGTTCGGTTACATCGAAGTGTAATGTGTTTGAAAGGAAGACAGCTGACAGATCCAGGTGTCTGCAGGCGTAGCTCTAAGTACTACGAACCAAACTTTTTTAAAACATGGTTGGAGGTTGATTTGTGTTAATGTTATTTGAAGTTTAAAAAAAACCTTTTGTGAAAGCATCAGTAAAGAAATGATGATCAGCCAAAGTGATGGGAATCATAAACCGGTTGTATTTGCATGGCTCCAAGTTTTTTTTGTTTATAGATCATTGCTGGCGTTTTGCATTGTTTAACAGTGACGTAAAACTCATATCAGTGGAGTTTTTGCATACCTCAGTCACATGCAAGCCTTTCACTCTGTGTTCAGACTCAGAAACTTCAAAGATCTTTTTTCCCCACATAGAAAATAGATCAGGAATCAATATAGAGTGTGACCTATGATCTGCATCTGCGTCAACAGTCAATTTACAGTAGAAGAAACAGAATTAAAGAAATATTAGTAAAATACAAGGATGGTAGGGGGGAAGTTACAATAAAGAAGAACTTTTAAGAAACTGAAAATTTTTGAAAGGTGATTAAAAGTGATTCAGTAATTCAGAATCTAAATGTAATATAATAAAAAGCTTGAATGTAAAAAATTTTTTTTCTATTTGCTGTTACTTAGGCAGACAACGTCTAACAGATGTTAGAGAACCTGAGGAGTAGCAGCTCTACTCTGAGCCCTTCCCAAATGACTGGACTCCTCACCCTATGCTAAAAAAGAGTCGAGCCACCCTTCGGAGAAAGCCTGTTTCCACCGCTTTCCGTAATCTCATTCTTTCACCTTTAAAAGAGCTAACAATAAAAGTGTTAACAAAAAGATCGGGCCTAGATGAACAGATTTAAGGTATTTGTCAACAAAAATGCTCCATCTGGTGGCAGATGGTGGCTAACATTTACAGTGCAACAATTTACCAGCACTGTGGATCAGTGACAGTGTTAACAATTAGGATAAACAACTACTATGTCTGGTAACAGACTAATGAAAATAGCGACGATTATATAAAATCTTATCTCAGGTGTTTCTTATTGTGTCATCGTCCAAACACGACCTAATGTTGTTAATTCAGTTAATTTGTAGGTGATGGCTCCATGTTCAAGTAACGACAACTGTTAGTTATTTTAAAGTTAATAGAATTTTTTTCTCTTCCAGGAAATCAATGGCATCACTGCAGCGCTGGCAGAGGAGTTGTTCCATAAAGGTAGGATAACAGACACAGTGGACCTGCTTTAGAGGTCTTATTAACATCTGATTTGTAAATAACCGTTTGAAGCTGTATATGTGAACATATAACAGACTTCCCTGCAAAGAAAATAACAAGTGTGTAGACCAAGGGTGTCTTACATGTGACATGTTAGGGTCCAAATAGGCGGACAGTGTATTTACAGTGTGTGAAAATTGTATAGACCTCATTCATAATGCTATTTTTTTTTATTGAAAATGTTTGAATCATAAATATTGACTCCTGTGTGAGGATGCCACTGCAGGATTCCACTCAGCATTTATCGAAAGTTAAAACCGATTCTAGATTTCAATACGTAGTAAAGAGTAAAGTACAACTGTGTGTAGCTCCGTAATACTCTAAAATTGTAATATACATGTAATAACTGTATACTCAAGCAAAATAAGATTATATATAAGATTCCTTAAATTAAAAAGATAGTTCATGTTGTTTATTATATGTTTAAGTAAATGTGGAGCTCTTTTTTTATTGTTTGTTTTAAAAGGAAAAGAATGAAAAGATAAATTTGACACACCTGGTTTGTACAGTGAGCAGTGTCACACTGTCTGTTTGTGTGCTGTAGGTGAGCAGCTGCTGCAAGCCGGCGAGGTGTTTTCTCTCCGTCCTCTGCAGCTCTTCTCCGTCTCCCAGCAGCTGCGGATGGCCAAACCAACCTGCTGCAACGGAGATGCCAAAACAGACCTGGGACACATCCTCGACTTCACCTGCAGGCTGCGATACCTCAAGGTTATACACCACTTATACACCAGAAATCCCTGTCATGTCGTTTCCCTCTGAGCAGCAGAGGTGGTGAAGGCTCTCACTGGTTTTTGTCTTTGTTTCTCAGATTTCTGGTACCAGAGGTCCAGTAGGAACCAGTAATATTCAGGAGGCGAGTCTCCCCTTTGACCTGTCTGTTTTCAAATCCCTGCTGCAAATAGAGGTAACTGTCTCTCTGTCAATGAAATATGTTTTGTCTGTTTTTATGTAACAATGTGATTTATTAGTGGATACAACGAGGAAAGCTTTACTGGCATTGCTAATCAGTGTGACAAAGTTTGCTAAGCTTGAACATTTGCTGAAAGCTCTTCTCGGATTTTCTTTGTTACTAAATATAAATCACTGATTTTGTTTTTGTAAATTTGCTGGGAACGCTGGGAGGGGGATGCATGCCATAGGGTAGAAGAGCTGCTTGGCCTGAATTGAACTGGTCACGCTAGTGTTAGGGTTGAAAATGATTAAATAAAGCTGTTTTTATTATTTTTATAAACACAATGCAATGTGCTCATAAAAGAGTTGGTGCTCAGTGTTTTGAGGGTCAAAAGCTTCGTCCAGTGGTATGTTTGACCTGAAATTTTGAGACTGGACGTAGCGCGCTTGAGGGTCCTTTTTGCTGCGTGCTTACAAGTTGTTTACCACAGAGCACACAACAGTGTGTACTCTTGTTTTTTGTTTTGTTTTCTTTGAGTAAAAAAAAAAAAGGTATGCTTGTTATTAATCCATAAACTGTACATGTGCCATTCACAGACACTGTAAGCAACAGATGAATAAAACTTGAATTTTATTCACTAAAATTGAAGCATACACTTCTTGGATAGGCTCTATCTCACAACAAGCCATAGGGAATTTTGGCAATTTTGTTAAATTAACTCCAAAGGCACCAGCAGCAAAAACATTGTTGTGAGGTCCAGTACGGGGACTCCGGTTAATGAAGACGAGGCTGGCAGAGCCTACGGCTGCCTATGAGTGGAGCTGATGCCTATAAATACCTGTTATTAGAGTCATTTGATGTCGAACTAAATTGTACTTTTTTACTTGGAAGATAAAAACTCATAAAAAGATAACAAACAAAATAATAACTTGTTTTTTTGTTTCTTTGTGTCCAGTGTGAAAAAAAGCTCAGCTGTTGATCTGAATAATTTTATTTTAATCTGAATTTCACTTCAGAGTTCAAACAGAAAAAAGAATAGAAATGCTGATGCAGTATCCCTTATCACTCTTTCAAGTTTATCCAAATGTAAATGATCAGTGGTAAGATAAGTCCTTCAGCTTTTAACACACAGACCTGCCTTAGTTTTGTTTTTTGCTGAACGTGCTTACTCAGTCTTTGAGTACTGGTGTAAAAGGACAGAGGATTTGCGTTTAAGAACGTCATCAGTTTATTAAACTGTGTTGGGATGTTTTTTTACAATGTTACTGTTGTGTCTGTCTTCAGATCACCGAGTGCAGCTCTCAGCAGATTCTTGGTTTGTCCTCTCTGAGGTCGAGCTTGGTGACGATGAGCATCCATCGCTCCACCGAATCTATGATGGTACATTTTAGATCAAATACAGTACATGTCTGAGTATTACTGTTCTGTGTTGCACTATACTGATTCTGACGTGTGTTTCATTTATGTGACACCTCAGTCTGTCCTCGTCCCAGAGGCGAGTGAGTTCTCGCAGTGGGAGCCTGAGGGGGTGGAGTCTGGGTGTCCGGTCACCGCTGTCATCCCTGTGTGGAGAAATCTCACCACGCTGGACATGAGTCACAACTGCATCAGTAGCATCGACAGCTCAGTGGTGAGACACACACCCGCCAAAACCTGCAACATCAGCAGCTTCACCCAGAGTTCAGTCAGTAATTATGTTTAAAAGCAGTTTTTGTTTGTTTTCCTCACAGTGAAATAATGGAAAAATACACCACATAACAGATAAAATGTTACATAATAACATTACCAGATGATACACATTGTAAGTTTTTGTCTGTTTAATTAAACAACGTAATTATATGAGATTTCTGCTATAAGAAAAAATTGTTTTTTAAAAAACAAACAGAAAATCTCCACCCAGATATCGTAACACACTGATGGACAAAACCTAACACCAAACTACATAATGCTGATTTTTTTTTTTCACAGCTCTCTGTTATTTTCAGTCACAGAAACAAGCTGTTACAGTTACAGCTCCTGAGAATCGGCCTATTCATTTATGTCCCCCGTAATGGACATGACGTATTAAATAGAGAACATCTTGGGCTTTCCATTAATATCTGATGTGTTTGGGTGGCCTCTTTTAGCCCCAAAGAGACAGGAAATCACAAAAAGTTCAATGGGAAGATTTTATATTCCTCGGTTTTGCATGTATATTATTAAAGGGGACATATCATGCTTATTTCACCATCATACTTTTTCATTATTTAAAACAATCCTTGTTTATTTTGTAATGGGAAAGTTTTTCCCAGTTTTTTTTAATGCCGTTCCTTTCAAACCAACTTTCTGCTTATTAGCTGTCACTTGCAAACAGAAGGTTTAAGCAGCAGCTCTGTGATGCTTCTGTGCTCACAGCCAGAGCCCCGTATCCCTGCGATAACGAGCTGCAAACATCAAGTCTTGGGGTAAAATACAGGGATAAAAACAGCTGGGTATTTAAATAAAGGCATGATTTGGTTGGATCAGTGTGCTCACACTGAGTTTATTTCTCTTGTAGAAACTGATGCCTAAGGTGGAGTTTCTGGATCTGAGCTACAACCAGCTGTCCTCAGTGGAAAACCTCCAGGTATGTGACAGAATGAAGAATGAGGACAGGTCATGCCTCATTTGACCGTCTACATAATTCCTGAAACATCAAAAAATATTTTTATAGTTGATAAAATGAACAACATTGTTATTTTCAGGATGATTGGACAATTTCTATAGTCTTAAATGTTACTGTAGTGGTGTTAAATGTGTGTTATGTTTTCTTTAAATGTGTAAACAGAAATGACCTCCTTGTGTTCACAGCACCTGTACAATCTGGTCCACGTGGATCTGTCCTATAACAACCTCCAGGTTCTGGAAGCAGCTCACACTCGTCTGGGGAACATCAAAACCTTGAGCCTGGCTGGCAACCAGCTGGACCGACTGACCGGTCTCACAAAGCTCTATTCTCTGGTCAGCCTGGACCTAAGCCACAACCAACTGGCACAGGTAAGTACACCAAGGACACCCTGATGGCCATATGGGAGAATACAAAAGCATTTCTCTTTTCATGGTTTGTTGCAAGACAGCATATCTAAAATTTCCTCCTCAGTTTTTTTTTTTTACATTGCTGTGTAAAAATGTTATTAAAAAACTAGAGAAAACAAAAAACATGTATATAAAAGATGTAAACGAGTATTGAAATGATTAAACCTGACATTTTATTCTACCTTACATCATATATAGGGCTTCTTCCTTCTCAGTTTGTATCCTTTTCTTGAAGAATTGCCTTAAGAAGTATAAACCTGCTGTACTTCCGAACAATAAGTCTGATCATAGCTTTAAAAAATAAATAAATAAAAAATCTTGATATTTACAAGAGTTTGTTAACACCTTGGTTTGTAAACGCCTCCAAAGAGTTTCTGTGATTCCATTGTTTCGCCCTTTTCTTAGCAACATTACTTATAAAATACTATTTCATGCTTCAGTGTATAAAAATATTAATGGATATATTTGCGCTATCATTGTACCAGAGCTGGATATGGGTTCAACTAAGAGGATTAAAAGTTTTGGAACTAGATCCAGGAATTAATGTAACATAGAAATAATAAAAACTGAAAGATGTCCTCTTAATATTAAACCCCCCCCAAAAAACAACATAAACCAAGTTCTGTCTGGACCAAAGATTTTGATTCAGGTGGGGTGTGCAGCCTTGGCTGAGGTTTGCAGCATCATGTTTTCACCGTGTGTGTTTGTATTTTTCTAGTTGGAGGAAATCAGGAACATCGGCTCTCTGCCCTGTCTGGAGAAACTCAACCTGTCCAGTAACCCCATATGCATCATCCCAGACTACAGAACCAAAGTCCTGGCCCAGTTTGGGGATCGTGCAGCAGAGGTGTGCAACCAAAACCTACCACACAATATTATTCCTCCTATGCTATTACTGTTTCGGCAAGCTTTTTTTCCCCACTCCTTTCTGACTGCTCTTACAACAATACACTTGCATCATCCACTTCACCGCAGTGCTTGTCTTTCTGTTCTCCACATTTTTATCTTTGTGTTAATCCTTTATTTCTTTCTATGTTTTTAGGTTTGCCTGGACTGTAATGCGACGACGGAAAAGGAGCTGGACACTGTGGAAGTGTTGAAAGCCATTCAGAAAGCCAAAGAAGCCAAGGATCGCATGAGCGGCAACGACAAGAAGGTAGACTCTGTCACCCTAAGGCCCACCGAAGGGCTTAGTGTCAGTTTGTGTAGTTAAACTAGCAGCATTCATGTAAGTTTGTGGTGAAACATGATAAAATTTTCACAGTACATATTATTATTGTCTAAAATTATTCAGTCTAAAACAATGAACAAATCTATGTTAGAAAGCTGAAAGCAGTTGCACACTGATCAGCCACAACATTAAAACTACCTGCCTATAATCATGTAGGTCCCTCCCACGCCCCCAAAACAATTCTGAGAAGTAATATCTGTATTTTTATTGATTTTGTGTTTATTATTATTTTACATAGCTGTATAAATCATGGGAAAAGTACTTATAATATCTTCACAACGGCATTATTGACATTTCCCTCATCATTACAAGGTTATTGTGACACTTGTTGTTCTGTCTGTATATGGGACCTCTGGGTTTGTCCTGTAGTGTCTGGCAGCAGATCCTTTGGGTCCGATGCATTGAGGGGTTGGGACCTGTGAGTCAGGCTTGCTCTTCCCCTTCCCTTTGATGGGGCGGTCACTTTACCTTAGGGGGTCGTGCCTGGACTGCAACAACATTTGAGTGTATCTCTGATTGTTTTGAATGACTCAGAATTTCATTGTAACAAGGTAATTATCTTTACCTGTCTGTGGGTTTAATGTATGGCTGATTGGTGTACTTGAACACTGTGAGAGGAACCAAACTGATGTTGTGCACTGATGTCAGTCATATGTGACAGATTCTTGAAGTTATTATTGTAGGGTCTGCCTTACAATACAAAGCGCCTTGAGGCGACTGTTGTTGTGATTTGGTGCTGTATAAATAAAAAGAAAATGAAATTGAAGTCAGACTGTGCCTTTGTTAGTTGAACTGTGTCATCCTATCTTTTAGATAAATTAACCCTGAAACCTGCTGTAGTTGTTTAATAACTTTAACCTGATTGTAGCTCAATCAATAATCATGACGTGTACAAACCCACCAGTTAGATGTAACTAACATAGT
The DNA here is from genome assembly GCF_963576455.1 of Neolamprologus multifasciatus. Classification (NCBI taxonomy): domain Eukaryota; kingdom Metazoa; phylum Chordata; class Actinopteri; order Cichliformes; family Cichlidae; genus Neolamprologus; species Neolamprologus multifasciatus. The sequence continues at coordinate 11,464,234 of NC_140443.1, forward strand.
TTTTCTGACATCATATTATTTACTAACGGCTCCTGAAGCCTTGAAAGTTTAGCAGAGGTTTTATTAGGTACTAATGTTAATTATTCAGTGTAAGGCGCTGTGTAGTTTTCTTGGTAACTAAGGAATTGCAGTTGGACACCACCTTCATGCTAACATTTTCTGATTGAACACATATTGCACATCAGCAGCAGAATTATTCAAAATGGATCAAATATAAATAAATCGTTCAGTGTGGAGATAAAACCTAACACACTGCAACATAACTGATGTATGAGCTAAATCTGTGTTTAAGCAGCTTTTGCATAGTGCATCAGGACATGTATGTATCACAGGAAGGAAGGTAACAAGTTTAACTGACTTAGGGTTGCTGTTTGGATATTTAGCCTCCAAAGTAGTCTTTACTCATAATGGCCTGCGAAGCTTCAAAGGTTTCTCACACAGGCTACAAACACTGACCAAACTTAAGCCAAATTACAACTTGTTTATTATTCATGAAATACATGTTATAATAATAATGCATCTCGTCTCATTTAAACAAAGCCATAATAGAGTCTGGAGTATTTTACTAACACTAATTCTAAAACATGCAGTAGGCTTAGCAAAGGGTCATAACTGACTCTGTGTGCATGACTGTATATATGCCCTAAGTTCTCATACATGTATCTTGGCACCACTTAAGAAATTGTAAAAATATTAAACTGATTCCTGTTTAAATGACAATGTTTAAAAGTCATTGACTGGGAACCCAAATATTTTAATATCTCTTCAAATTTACAAAGAGAGGCACACAGAATATTCACTGTAGTTTGTTAACTGTTGAACCCTTGGAAACCTAATAGGAATAACCCTTAAAACTCTTTATAGAAGAAAGAGTTAAAGCTACAAAACCTGTCAGTTGTTTAAACTATAGGCACACAGATTTAGCTCATTAACTTCACTGTTATGTAGTGGCACCAGACTGCTACAAATAGTTTGGTTTTTATGTTTTTTGTTTATATATCATCAGAGATTGTCTTTAGATCTTTTAAAAAAAAAAAAGGTCATTTGTTGCTCTGCTGCTGATGGAGCTGCTGGTCGTAGAGTTGTGATGTGATGTGTAGATGACTGCTGATCTCTGAAGACTTCCCCCCTCTCTGTCCTCCCGTCAGATCAGTGAGGAGACCAGGCTTTCTGCTGCTGTACCTCCTCTCCTCTCCTCCTCCTCCCCCTCCCCTCTCCCGGCCTCCTCTTCCTCTCCTCTCCCATCCACCTGCTCTCCCTCTTCTGTCGCTCCTCCCCCTGCTGTCACATCCTCCTCTTCTTCTTCTACCTCTTCGGCCCAGCAGGCTGCCTGCCCCAGCAAAGGTAATCATGTATGTATCAGGCTGTGCCATGCTGAGGGAGGGGGGGTGTTTGTTTTTGTTTCTAATCAAGGACAGCAGCCAGATGGTTCAATACTACTTCTAAATCATTTATAAATTGGGCGTTGATCAACAAACTAGTTAAGTTATTGTGAAATGAATATGTTTGAGTTGAGTTTTAGAAATGTCTTTTTACGACATCCTTGAGTTTCCTACAAAGCAGATAGGATGTTGAATTCATGCCTAAAAGCAATTGTTGCATTTTATTACAGTGTGTAAAATCTCACTGCTAGATCACTAGCAGATATCAGATTGCAGTCAACTGAATTCTGATTTAATGCCCCTCCTAATTAAAGTGCATAATCCTAGCTACGGTGGCTGTGATAGGACAAACATGCTTCAGTCAGTAAAGAGTTAAAAAATATAAAATGTAAAATGTACCTCATAATTGCTACTTCTGCTGCTGCCGTTTGTGTAAAAAATAAATAAATAATTGAATATAAGTACAGTGGTCCCTCGCTATAACACGGTTCACCTTTCGCAGCCTCGCTGTTTCGCAGACTTTTTTGTGTGCAATTTTGCATGTTTTTTTTTTTTGTGTTCTCCGTCCTGATTGGCTGTAGATCATTGTCAATCAATCTCGTGCCGTGTCTCCTGTCAGTACAGGATACGTCCAGCTTGTCAAATTTACACAAATCTTCGATCGCTAGCAATGTGACTCTGAAGTGCTGTACTGTATGTTTGTAAGTTTTCTCCCCAACAAACACAACAATGTCGACGAAACGTCGTCACCTGCGGGTGCCTTTGGTTTCATTCTGTAATACTGGACTTATTTTTCTACAAAGGTTTGAACTTTGAGAGTGTTTAAACAAGAGAGAATAGTGTGAAAATGTTGATGCCTGTCTGAGAAAAGTGTTTAAAGTGTGTAGTGAGGGGTTTTACAGCCTTAAAACATCTATGATAATTGAAAACAATTAAACTTGGCTACTTTGCGATTTCACCTGTCGTGGGTTATTTTTAGAATGTAACTCCCGTGATAAACGAGGGACCACGTACTAAATAAATCAGGAATAATAAAAAGACATGGGTGTGCAAAAATGTTTTCTGGTATTTTATGTTTTTACCCCTGAGTCACCTCAAAACTCAGGCCGCAGTTAGTAGTGAGCAGTGTTGGGACTAACGCGTTATTAAGTAACGCGTTACAGTAACTACGTTATTATTGTGGTAACGAGCACGGTAACTAGTTATTATGCCAAAATCAGGAACGCGTTAGTCGTTACTGGGATTTAGATAGGGTCGTTACTCGTTACTTCGTGTGGTGGCTATCGCGGAGCTTCCACCACAGATTCTGTAACATTGGCAAGTGGTGGAGGCCAGCAGGTGGATGAGGGAAAGGGGACGCAGAAGGAAAAGAGACCCGAGGCGGCCGCCGGTCCAAGTGTGAACTGAACTTCAGGTAAGAAGTTGTGACCTGCAGTCTATCTGGGTCAGATATAAACCAAGTTTAGGTGGAGTTTATTTTCGTTATTCTGACTTTTTCCGTACTGCGTACTAGCTAGCATGACGGAGTTTCTATACAGCTGGGTGGGTGCTATGATGTTACTGATGTTGAACTTTATTTTGTTCATAAGTTATTAGAGTTGCCAACCGTCCCGTCTGGTATTCAGAGAAAATATTACGCGTTTCTTATTGAGGCGAAAAGGAACAGTTTGTCCCGTAATTCAGCTACAATGAAAAAGACACAAAGCTGGAGTTATTCTGTCTTTACGCTGCACAGCTGCCTTTTCTTCTTTCATTCTCCCCCCTCCCTCTCCCGTTTCTACTTCAATCATGAAAACTGATCAATGATCAGCTTATCGGCTCTCTTGTTTGTTTATCGCCCACTTTGCGCCAGAAAGAGGAAACCAGCCGATGTCGCGCTAAACAACAGCAGCACTTTTAAGCTTGATCAGCTGTTGTTAGAATTGATTTAATATTAATTTCTAGTATCAGCTGATGTTTGCTGGAGCCACAGCTGCAAAAAAGCTGCTGGTCATGATATCGGTTTGGTTATCTGGTGAGAGGGAAACATGAAGATGAAACCAGGAGATGTCCTTACTGAATCATCAGAGCTGAACAGGTGATGGAGAAACAGGTTTACCTTTTAGGTGACATAAATGAGTTGAAGGGAAGCTATGAACTGTTTCTGAGAGACAGATAACCCCAGGATCCTTTTTAGGTAGTTGACAGCTGGTAACTGTGCAGGTGCGGATCTAGCAAAGTTTTGCCAGGGGGGCAGGTAGGGCATTAACACGGAGAGGTGGGCACAAAGAAATACTTTTCTTTCTTATTCTCATTTAAAATGTCTAGCTTTTAAAAAATAATTATCTCAATCTTACAACAAACGATTGATGCATATATACCATCAAAACAGTGTACATCACTGTCACAACAGCGTTTGTTTTCATTCAAAGGCTTTATGATTTTTCCTATAATGGCCAGTCTCTAGTCAAAATGCCCGGGCCGATTTTTTTGTCCCCGTCCAGCCCTGTATGCAGCTCATCTGCAGTCTGGTGTTACCTACATCTTCCTATTCAGAAGGCAGAATTTCCGAGTTACAGTACAGTAAGTTGAGTACAATCAAAGCATCACGACTGCAGTTTTTGTGTTGGATGTAAAAGGTACACATGACGCTGTGACATAGGCTAGAATCATGGCAGCGGTCAATGATGGTCCAGGCATGGGATTTCTCTCGTGGAAAAATGCACATTATCTTTTCCTTTCTATTGGTAGGTGGCACAGTGCACTTGTGGCAAGTGAGCAAGCAAGAAGACTGGCAAAGTTGTGGAAGCAACACATTAACAAGAGAATTCTGAGTAAAACCAAAGTTACTTTCCCTAGTAACTAGTTACTTTGAAAGTAACGAGTAACTTGAAGTAACTGAGTTACTTTTGAGAGAAGTAACTAGTAATGTAACTAAGTTACTATTTTAAAGTAACTTACCCAACACTGGTAGTGAGTGTAGGCTGTCCATCTGCTGTTTACCTCAGCTGACAATATGCCGGGTCTCCGCTACTTTTTACTCTTTAAGCTGTAAAAGTTTGTGAAAAGAGTCAGATATAAGTGGATGAGTCAGTAAAGCTCATTTCTGTTGAGGATATCCTGAACTTTTCTGTCAGTCATGCGTCTCTAGCCACATACATAAAACGCAGCTAAGTGGAACAGTGATGAAACTGTACACAATGTAAAGCTCATAAACTGCTCTAACAGCTTTCTAAATAAAGACAAGTCTCTCTGAACCAAACTGTAAAGCCTTTCCTCCAGCTCAGACTTGGAGATTGACAGCCCTCATAACACTTAATTTTCACTCTTTTTAATTCTTAAATAAAATCTTGCTATATCTCAAAACAAAAACCATTAAAAAAAAGCCTGATTCCAGACCTCTGAATTACTGCTGGTATCATCTGTTTCCATGTTACATCAGGAAGGGAGGCATCATCTTCACTGAAGGGACAAATAAACAGCTGGTGGACATTATATGCATACATACATACATATGTGTGTATATGTGTATATATATGTATATGTGTGTATTAGGGGTGCAACAATACTTGTATCCATATTGAACAGTTCGATACAGTGCTTTCGGTTCGGTATGCATATGCATGAACAATACAAATTTTTAAATTTATTTTATCAACTTTTCTTCTGACGATGTTGTCTGTGTTGAGAGCTCAGTGGATCTGCGTTCGACTACTCCTAGGCTGCACCGTCGAGCGCAGATCCACTGAGCGCAGCACAAGCTAGCAAGACAGAAGCTAAGCTCATTGCAACATGGCAAATTGAACCTCCCCACCCTCATTCAGATCTGGCCTTTGGAACTATTTTGGTCTTCATGTGAAGTATGACCCTGAAGGTAAGCACGTCATGGACAAAAGTAAAACGGTATGTTGGATGTGCCACGCAATTGTTGACACTGTCCAGCCCCATGCACGGGGCGATCCGCGGTAGCTCGTTAACGGAGATTTGCCGTGTTGTGGCGTTAACGTCATTTCAGACTAACGCTGACAGCACTAGTGGGAACACAATGAATATGACTGCACATTTACACCGACATCATCCTAGTGCAAAGACAAGTGGAAGCAGACAAAAACAACAAGCACGCATGCTACAAACTTTACCCGACTCATTTAGACAGCCGTTAGCACATGATTCTCCTTATGGGGACCTGATATGTTTAATATGCTGCTGAGAGTATACCCCAGAAGAAGTGTATAGTATAGCTTTTATTTTGGAAAGAGCCATTTCTCTGTAATAACCTCTCTTTTCCAAAGATGAGTGATTTCTCGATCAGATAGATTTATTTTTTGAGTACTTTGTTGTTTCAGCAACATTAAATTTAAAAACTGTACTTTTGAGTTAAAATATATATTTATAATTTTAATAAATGACAAATTAAAAAACCATGAACATTTTTTTGTATCGAAAAAATATCAAACCAAAGTATCGAACCAAACCGAACCGTGAATTTTGTGTATCATTGCACCCCTAATAGATAGATAGATAATATAGTGGTTATGAAGGAGGTGGAGTTCAATAGAATCTGACCATTATAACATGGGAGTCTATAAGGATTGACTCAGTTATGGAGCCAGCCTCATGTGGCTGTTAGAGAAACTGCAGTTTTTACAGTTTCTGGATTGGCTTCATTTTTCAGCCCCAGAGGTTATAGCTTGAGAATACCACTGCTGACATTAATGTTTTGCTGTAGTTCCTGTGACACCTGTTCACTAACCACCTTTTTACAAGATGTGGATACTAATCTTTCAAAACTAAACATTTAAGCATGTTTGCTGATCCTTATTCATGGCTATTATTTTGTGGAACGTAATTCCATTTGTTAATAGCAGTTTATGTACTTAAATTTAAATGATTTAGCTTTTAACCAAGATGTGATACCCTCAAACCAAGGGTATCACACCTGCCAATGATTTCACCCCCCAGCATCGCTGTGTTTGCTTTCCTGTTTCAGATGTGACGAACAGAGAAGAAGCCCCAGTTCCCCCCAGTGTTCCCACTCCTGTGGATCCTACACCTCCCCCTGCAAGCTTTAGCACCAACACACACCTCCCGTCTGCTGACTCTGCACAGGTTAAACACACACAAGCATTGGAAATGGGAGGGGTCTGTTACCATCACACCAATAGAATATTAGTTAGAAGGGGAAGTGTTTGGTTAGATGGGAGGGGTAGTATTGGTTACTTAATTATAAATGATCCTAAATTACATGTATTACTTTAAAATCTCCCTGATATGTTTGTGCAAAATGTTTGAGGGTTGCTGCTAATTTTAAAGAAAGCAAACACATCAAAGGAACACAGTAAAATTCTTATTATATTATCACTTTGGACAGGTGAAAGCACAAAACTGCATGTGAGGTGTTCAGGTGGAGGTAGATCTTGTTTAGAGTCAGCTGATCTTTATTGTTGCGTGTCTTTGTGTTTTCAGATGCAACAGCCTGTTGTCAGTTTGTCTGAACACACTCACTCTGGGGCTTCTACAAGCATTACTACTGTTACTACTTCTACTTCTGCTACTGTATGGTCAGTATCAGATAATTGTGCTGTTACCATAACATTTAAAATTAAAATTGGCTTTTTAACATCTAATATATACGGAGGTTATTGAGTTTCAGTGACAATAATTCAACAGCAGAAATGTGATTGAATAAGTCTTTGTAGAAGTCTCACTATTCAACGACAGCAGTCTTGCCAATCTTGGTTTTTCTGTTGATATTTGGATGTTCCTGTGTAAATGAGTTGGGATAGAAGCAAAGCTTTACATTAAAAAACAAACCAATAAAAATGTGCATCTATATATTCATTCACCAGTCAGGCCTGATTAAAAAAATAAACTGAGAGGAAATAAGGCTATCCTCCAGTCTTACTTCTATGGTGCTTGATATGATGTTATTGGCTCAGTCCAGGGTGAGTGTCTCTGGCTCCTCCAATCAGAGCCCTGGACAAAATGCCACGCTAATTACACATACAATAAGAAAACGTAAAAAGCACACTTACCAAAAATATTTCTATGATGATAATTACTTGAAATATGATTAGAGATATGTGGTTTTAAAGTACTTTGAGTTCTCAAGGAGAGTAGAACCAGTCCATTCACCATTTAGATAGACCTGCCAACACACTCCTGAAGCCGTTGGGAATTGGGGATTGTAAATATGCTCCCTGAATTCATATATCAGCAACAGCACAGTATTAAACAGGTTTGTGACCCGTGACTTGTGTGTAAGGGGCGTAACCATCATCCTCTTTTTGGTGATAAGAGTGTTTTCAGTGAGCTTGTATTTATCTGACAGTTAACACATAAGCAGGATGAGCTAAACTAAGCTGTGGTAACAGTATTTATGTGCTGACATTTTTATCTTATATTAAACAAAAGCAATAAAAAAACACATCTGTCTCTCCTCTCTCCCCCCTCCAGTTGTGTCTGCTCCTCTTCCTCATCCAGACCCGTTGAGGCCAGTTGCTCCTCGTGCAGTGCTGCCTGGTGTCCTCTGCTTCCTTCTCACCTGCTTTCCCTTTCCTCCTCCAACAAGGACTTCATCACCCAGCTTACGCAGCATCTCAGCTTCACCCTGAGGCAGCAGAAGATGAAGAAGGAGGGGGAAGAGAAGGAGCAGGAGAGAGAGGAAGAAAAGAGCTCTGAATCCAGAGAGGTTCAGTCTCATGTAGAGGGCACTGAAGTGGGCAGCCCCAGGTATTTAAACCAGATATATTCTGTTACTGAATTTGAGGATTCCAGAGATTCCCACTGAATCTGCAGAGTCAAAAGGTTTCTGAGATTCTAAAATTTCTTTACTGCGTGTGAAATCCTCTATAATTCATCAGATCAATGTTATATTCCAGCTGTTTTTAAAGCTATTAGAGAAATGATCCTTTGGATGCATATTTATAACAACAGACAGATCATTTTAGATAATCAACTTATAAACACGGAAGAAATTTGTAACTTAAAAGACCTGAAGATGATTTTTAGCTCATTCTGTGTTTATTACTCCAGTCCAGGGTCCACTGATGGCTACTTTGAGATGAGTCTGGATGACTCTGTGGAGGAGCTGGTCGGCCCCTCCTTCATGTCGCTCCCTGCTCCTACTGCAAAGGAGCCTGGTGGCCATCAGGAGGAGCAGAGTGAGGAGAAACAGGAAGAGGTCCAGGTCCGCCGGGTTCTGTGGTGCTACTGTGTTCAGGTGGAGGAGGATGTGGTGAAGCAGAAGGTGGCATGCCTGGTGCTTGCGGACCAACTGTTGGGCCTGCTGTGCTCATCACATGATTTCACAAGGGCCAATCAGAACATGGGTAAGCACACCGTCTACATGCAGACTGGAGCAAACTTGGAAGCTGTTTTGTCATTTTTATCTCCATCTGACGCACAAATTCAATTTAGAAGAAATCTAGTTCACTTCTACAACACTTCTGTTATAAATTAACTGAGACTAACTAGATTTTGATGTCAATGTTGGTTTCCAACCTAATCTGATGAGAAAGACATTAAAAAAAATCTCACAAGGTTTAATTTGCAAATTGTAAACACTAGATGGTTTGGCTTCTTAAATATAAGGATTGTTATTGTTTTTTTTTTTTATTATATGGCGTATCTTTATGTGTTAAACCTTTGAGAGAACACTGCAAATGCATGATGTGTAGTCCTGTAATATTGAATAAAATATTAAGATGTGTGTTTTGTTTTCCTGTCTGTAGACCAAGATCTGAGTCTGCCTTTGGAGGAAGTGCTGTTCAGCCTCCAGGTGGACCTCCTGCTCCCGTACTCCCAGCTCTCACTCTCTTCCCAAGCTGAGCTCCCAGACTCCTGTCTTGCCTTTGGACTGCAAGCAAAACCAGCCCGTTGGTTCTACATCTTCTCTGAGGTTGAGGAGCTTCAGCAGATTAGATCTGAGCTCACGGTGCTGCTTCAGGTCAGAGAGCGACACATAAGCAGCCTCAGTTTAATATTCAGATGCAGTCAGTGGTTTTGAATATTTGTATTTGTGTTGCATTTTATCCAGTTCAGATTCTTTGATTGCATTTTTAAAGATAAAAATAGAGCTGTTAACTTACCATAAGTCATATTTAGAAACAGGAACATGCCTTCTTTCTTACAGGTTGACCCAGAGCTCTCCAACACTCGTCAACTCCTTCCCCGCTCTCTCATCAACTCCTGGGAGTTGGAGGAAAGTCAAGGGGCGCAGGGAGGCTATCCCGTCCTCTTCATGCCCTCCTCTTCGTCATCTGTCCTCAACACTAATCCCCTCCTTTCAGACATCTTATCTGAGGAGCCCAGCTTTCCCTCTCTGTTCTTCCTCACCCACCGACAACTGTGGGTGCTGAAGATGGACTTCAGAGAGCTGTCAGAAATAGAGAAGCCCAATGCTGGCCTTCGTCGTCTCTCCTCCTCCTTTTGTAGGCTAGTCCGTGTACCCCTCGGCTCTGTGGTGCTTCACCCCAGAGAGAGAGATGCTCAGGTGGGGGACAAAGTCAGCAATGCATCCTGCTCGGACCCACAACATCCCCAGAGGTAAAGATGGTGTGAGTGGATGGTGTAACTCTAGACTTGAACTCTGACATGTATGTTTATGTTCTAAATAGATAATTTCATTAGTTTATATAAAATTGTTAGAACAAAGCAAAGAAATCTGAATATATTTCAGCACCTGAGAAAAAAAAGATGATGTGAAGTTCAGGGACAAGAAAAAGCTGTTGGTCAAATTTGGTATAAATAAAAATAAACAGCAATAAACAAAACATTTTTTTCCTTGATTTTCTTTCTTTAAATCTGTGTTTATCTCTTTTTTTCCATCGTCATATTGTGTCCACTAGGAGGAGTCACACTGTGGAGCTGCTGCTGGGTGATCACAGGCTGCTGGTGTGCTTTCCTGTGGTCCAGAACAAGAGCTCCTTTCTGGGGTTGCTGAGCCAACGAAGGTCTGCTCTGGAGGGGCTGAAGGTGGTGGCCCTGCCCCAGCCCTCCAGGCTCTGTCCACAGCAAGGTGAGTTCTCACAAGGTGAAGACCAGACTCTTATTTTTTTTATTTTGTTTGACCTCTTCTGGTTTCTTTTCCAAGTATTACAGCTCTGTTGTTGTGTCCTCAGGCCGTTATAGATCCAGAGACCAGTGCTGTTGTTCCAATACCAAGCAGTCACATGGCTCCAGCAGGTACAGCCTTTAAATATTAGCATCAAGTCTAGAGTAATAAAATTGTATTAAAGCGGAAAGTCTGCATTTCAACCACACGTTGATGTGGTTGACAGAGGAAAACCACAAAGAGCTGTGTCATTGTCCAGATATTTATGGACTGAAATGTTTTTCTTTTTGTCTTTTCCTTTTCTTTCACAGCTGGGACTCTTCCCGTCTTCACATGGAGGAGAACCAACCCTCTCCCCACCTCATTCCTGGTCTGTCACCGGGTCTGAAGCTCATGGCTGGACTGGGAGAGCAGCAGCTGCTCACCTACTTCCACAGATATATAGCACAGGTAAGAAACCCTTTTTTGAAGCATATGCATTACAAGAAATCACTCTCTGAGTGATCACTTTGCTTGTAAACAGAGCTCAAATCAGAACACAGTAATTTTCTAATAACTCTAATAACTACTGTTTGTAGTGATTGTGTTAGATAAATAAACTTTAGGACAGGTCTTAAATCTTTATTCTATATTCTATGAATCATTTTTAAAATATATATATATCACTTATATCAGTCTGAGGCGGAGGAGGTGAGACAGGTGCTGTGGCTGTCTGTGATTCTCTACAAATCTCCTGAGACTGAACTCACCTGCTGTCTGCTACTCTCCACTGATTCAATCTACTTCCTGTTGGAGGATTTGGCCACTACACTGGGTCATCATTCAGGTAAAATTTACTCATGTGACTGGCCCCGGTCAACGGGACGTTTATCCATCACTGTGTCGAGTCATTCCTGAAATTTCTTTTCTGAATTATTGCGCTTTTTGCAATTGTTTGAGTTATAAAATATGTCTCTGAGTGGTGTCCCTGGGATCATTTTTGTTAAATCTCGATTCCTTTTTTCTTTCTGTCTGTTTCTGTCAGTGTTGGACATATCAGACTCTGGAGATCCAGACACATGTCTGTGCTGCTGTATGTCCATCAGACTCTCTGATCTGCTGGCCATCAACGTTGGGCTGTTTGATCAGTACTTCAGAGTCGTAGGTGGGTGCTTTTACGCCTGTTCTCTCATGACATTCCAACATTATATTTTTATTCTTGGACTCAACTAGATAAGCTTTGCTTTTTTACTCATACTGCGAGTTGTGTGCCTGTCCTATTAGATTTATCTCGTCTTACTGAACGCGCAGCACTTTCTCATAAAATAGAAATTTACTTGTGGTGATAAGGCAGGAGGTGTGTGTGCACGTAAAGACAGGAAACTGCAATTTTTTAAAGGAAAATAATAAATAATACCATTTATTAAAACAAAAAAAAAAAACCTGCCTAAAATTACATTAACACCCACTTTGTTACAAGCAAACCTGAGTCACACATCCAGCAGCTGCACATCAGCTCCACCATCTGTGAAGAGCGTCAGTAGTGCTTGTTCTGGCGATTTATTACCGGTAGATTAAAATTAAATAATTGTGAAAAAAAAAGTGTTATGAGTTTCCAGGAATGAACTGGGATTTAACTTGGAAATTCTTATTTTCTTTTTTTCAAAGAGTGACCTACCATGAGCAAATAGTGGGGCCAAAATGTAAAAGCAGTTTTAAGCCTGAACTTTTACATTTTGGGCCATATTTAATTTGCACATCCATCTATGTATGTATAGTTGTATGACAGAAAGTAAGGAAAGATGTGATGGGCCCCCTTTAAGAGTGAATTGCTTTTAAATAAATAAATAAATAATGTCTGTATGATTTTCTTAGCTTTCCATCGATTCTCCCTCCTGTAGGTCACTCAGCAGATTATGTGGTGTGCTGTCTGAGCAGAGACAGCTATGGCACGAGCGTTTTCCTGCAGGAGCTGATGTCAGCTCTCAGTCTGCAGCAGCAGCTTCCTCCTCCAGAGCCATCCGATCAGGACTTCTACTCGCAGTTCACCAACACAAGCACAGGTAACTCGGGCAACGGTGGCATCTGTTGTCCTAGTAAGAGTGAATATATAATATTAAAGTATAAAACCCACATCGTGTTAACAGACAGCTCTTCCTCTCTGTATGGATCTTGATTTTCTCTGACTTCTTAGACTTTTATATATCATGACACTGTGAAGGGACTTATTCTTGGTTGCTTCATAGATAACATCATAGTTCAATATATTCAGTAAAGATTACTCTTCATTGTACAAAATTAAGAACTCAAGAATGTTGAAAAACATCTATTTAAGTGTTTATTTTTGTAATGTATTATTTTTGACCAAATATAAAATCTGTACAGACCACCAGTAAGCAATGATCATCGTAATAGATGTAAATTTGTCTCCCCCTGCAGGTAAGATGCAGAACTACGAGCTGGTCCACAGCAGCAAGGTGAAGTTCATTTATCCCAGTGAGGAGGAGATGGGAGATTTGACCTTCATCGTAGCAGAGAGGAAGACTCCAGCAAGCGTGGCGTCCTCCTCCCCATGCTCCTTTAACGTCCTGCTGTACCTGCTGGTCTTCCAGGTAAGAACTTCTTCTTAGAGAAACGTTGCACACAGGAGCGGAAGCAGGATCTTCTCAGGCCAACTCAGTGTGCACATAATTGCAGCCACAATGAGCTTGTGAATATAAAAGGATCTATAAAAGAGAAGCAACATTGGATGTTCATGTCGCTAGAAACGTGACTTCCAGTTAATGTTCACACTCCTCTGTATCTGCTAAATGTGTGAACGGGCTACTGTGGTAATAATGACACTGTGAGCATTTTGGATGACAGTAATTTGGCCTCCAGTAACATTGTGATAAACTCTTAAAGCTGTTTGACTGTTTGACTGTTGCTGAAAACTGATGTTCTAGATAAAGAATCAAATCCAGTCTTGTTTTTCTGGTTTTATAATTCCTGTTTTCAATTTCTGAGCTTCTTGGTTTTCTCTATTTTTATTATGGTTATTTTCCACCAGGTCCAGATCCCCAGTAGTCCACCCAGCCAAGGCTCTGCACTCTCAGGCACCTCCTCTTCTGATTTAGGCTCTGCCCGGTCTCCAGTTCTCCAGCCCAGGACTCTGATCCTAACCAGCACTGATGTGTTCCTGCTGGATGAAGACTATGTCAGCTATCCACTGCCAGACTTCGCTAAAGAACCTCCATCCAGGTGTGAACAAAGAAATAAAACATTTTCAAACAGCCTGTATACAGGGGTGTTATGATAGAGCAGAATTATGCACGACAACGGCCTTAAAGTGGGGAAGAAAGTCCAACAGGTATTAGAAAATTAAAATCAATTCTGTGTTCTGTGTCGCCCCTAAACTTGGTCTGAGTCACAAGTTGGCCGCAAGAAAAAAAAATTGTTGTTTGTCCTCGTCTGCAACAGAAAAAGAGGAAGAAGAGGAGACGGAGACCAGCTGAGATTGTACTGTGCAGACAGCTTAGTCTGAAATACTGAAGGAAAACACACAGCTCAAGTCTGTGCTCAATGAAGCCAAAGAGAAGCATCAATTCAGAAACTGTCAAGAGGAACAGGAAACTGTAACATACTGGCTCTTTTTGATTGTTTAGGTTTCAGTCCGACAGTTCCTGCTGATCCCGACCCCACATTTTACTGGCCCTTTGTTGTTTTGGTTCTCTTTATTCTCACTTATTCTTTTAAATATGTTTTACAGTCTGCACGCTCCATTTTAAGTTGTAAGTCCACCACCAGCATCACTTTCCTGTTGTGTTCTCCACACCGTGGATAGAAGCCTCTTAGTTTCAGTAACCTCACATGTTTACAGTGTGAAAATAGACTATTCCCAGTCTCAGTATACATTGGAAATGCATGTTTAAAGCACTAGAGTTGTTTTTTTTCCTTAATAGAAATAAGTATAACTGGATGTTATTGACAGTTGCAATCTCTGCAGGGAGCGGTACCAGCTGCGTGAGGCCCGGAGGATCCGCGACCTGGACCGGGTGCTGCTGGGCTACCAGACGTACCCCCAGGCTCTGACTCTCGTGTTTGACGACCTGCCCGGCCCCGACCTCCTCTGCCACCTCACCATGGACCACTTTGCTGTCAGCAGCAATGAAGCTAATCCCAGAGGAGGTGTGGCCAGCAGGGGTGCAGAGGGCGAGGTGCAGTGGTGCATTTTTGTCCCGGGAGCCGACAGCAGAGAGAGGCTGATTTCGCTCCTCGCTCGACAGTGGGAGGTGCTGTGCAGCCGAGAGCTTCCTGTTGAGCTCACGGGCTGATTGGTTGACAGCGATGACAGACAAAAAGGTGACTGCTCAGCTGCTGGTTGGTGGGTGGAGTCATCATGTGATTGGGTTCATTTACACATGGACTCAGGGTTTGATTGGTTTAATCTCAGTGTTGGGCCATGGAGTCACTGCAGGAGGGACATCGGGAAGAGAAATCTGATCTGAAGATGAGGAGAGATTTCTATGCGGAGGATGAACACAAAATTAAATTTCCTCCCTCTTTTGGTTAATAATTGACAGAAATTAATAATAACTGGGGTGGAGTCGTGGGTGAAAATATTGAGATTCACTGCACTAGATGATGAAAGCATTTCGGTGCTTTTTTTGGGGGGGGGGTTCTCAGCATTTCGGTTCTCAGCATTTCGGTTCTTTGAAGATGGAGGAACAGGCCACCGATTGAACACAGTGTGAAGCTTAGTGAGACTTTATCCTGAGCTTAGACTTCTCACTATCAGTACAATTGCGGCCCAGTCAGATGACGGAGGGTGTCGACTCTGGTCAGAACACAAAAAGGGTACGTCATAATGGGCGAAAACCAGTGCTGTGACTTTGGTTCTTCCACTTCTTTGATGTTGACCAGTAGAAGCGCAGAATGCCACTAAGCTGTTTATAACTAAACATGATAGTGATGTTATCAGAGTTGTTTGGATTATTTTGGTCTCCTGTAGCGGTACCAGCTGCGTAAGATTGGAGGACCCACGGCCTGAATCTGCTTTGCTCTCAACAGGTGTTTATACAGAAAGAGAGTAGAAGTAGTGACCAGAGACCGTGAAGCATCAGTGAAATTCAGCGACCTGTATGTGATGGGGTGCCAAATAGAAAAGGGTTATCAAGGCTAATGGAGAGCTATGTGAAGCAGAGCGGGAGGACAGAGTCACACACAACACTTTGGTTGCTGTTGTCTGTTTACATTCTTTTCCAGGAAGTTTCTATATGGCGCCGCCTTCCTGCTGTTGTGAGAGATGAACATAATTGGTCATAGAGCAAAATGTCGACCCTTATGTCTCTCAGGCAAGAAAATGCAGGATTTTATGACCCTGCAATCGCCTAATCTGAGACAGTGACCACCGTAATTTGAAAAATCTGAGCCCAGCAGTCATTCTTCTTACAGATTGGTGGGAATCTGGCTCCTTCTCCCTCAGTAGTGTCTGCACATCACTGGATTACAGTGACAGGAGACAGGAGAAGAGGCCCGTGACCTTGTACGAAGCCAAAATCCTGAGACTTTTTTTTTTTTTTGGCACAACTTCTCCTTCTTGTAAAGCATCTAAACATGCATTGTATATTCTTTTTTAATTTTTTTAATTTTATATATTTTTTTCTTTTTGGGGGGGTGGGGGGAGGGGGGGTTGTAGATGTTGCACACACAGACTGGATTTGCACAGCATTGGGCGCTGCACAGGGTCCACGGGAGCTCCAATACTCCTAATTCAGGATTATGTTCTGGTTCATCTTCTAAGACTTCGTCTTATCCAGAGTCGGATCTGAAGGTGGATCACCTCCATTTGCTGGACATGTTTAGCCTAGCTTAGCACAAATACTGGAAGCAGAGGGAAAAGGCTAGCGTAGCTTTATCAAAACAGGAAAGAAAACATTTAAATAACTCCAAAGTTATTTGATTTACTTGCTTTTATTTACTGGCTTTAAAACCAAAAATAGCTTTTGTGTGTGTGTGTTCCTATTCCTTTGTGTGTTCAGCCTGACTGATGATAAGATCGGGGGGGTTCATTTGAAATAGCACAAACACACAGTTGCTCGGCACAATCTTCTCTCTGAACATTTTATTTCTTGCACATTATAACTGATGAAGCAGTATTACTGAACTGTATAATGAAGCTTTTTAATAATATGATATTAATATAATTGTTGCTTTTGGACAGACGGATGTTTCCCATCCTGAAGCTTATTTTGTAAAAAGACACAAGGGTCCTGATATTATTATCATCATGAACTCGGAAATGTAGTATTATCATCGAGTGTTATTTTTAATATATTTTGCTTTGTGTTTTATGTAATTTTGTTTTTCTTACAATACAAATGACAGATAGGATGCTCTCCCACCCGTCACCACTGTTGTTTAACATTATTGGGCATTGTAAACGGGAAATACCACTGAATTAAAATGAAACTGAAAGCTTTCCCATGAAATATTAATTCCTATTTTGGCGGTTTGGTTCTTTGAAAAAATCAGCAGGATTTAACCACAGTCTGCAAACTTTTCAGCTGATGCAGCAATCTGACCAAAACCAAAGGAGGTCTGTTCACTCTGCGCTTCTGTGGAAAATGACTGACAAATATTCAGCTTACCGGCAGCAAAAGAAATAAAAAGAACTGCGAGTGATGTGCTGATTACACTACAAGTCAGTTTCTTACTCATTCTGCTAGCTCAGCAGAAGTAAAACTCATAAAGACTGAAAATTGTATGTTTTCCTTCACACCTCAGTCACCGTGAGGACTCCACTGTGCTTTTGTTCTTTACCTTTATATTGTGGTGACAGAAGATAAATAATTTGTTGTTGCAAAGTAGAAATATCCTTTTTTGTATTTGTGATATTTTAGTAGCCGATGAGCAGGTTGTCTGGCAAGCCTTAAAACTCAGACTGCAAAATTTGATAAGCTGGCTTTAGTTAAATTAAAAATCTATTTGAGAAGGACAAGTTGGAGTTGATTAGGAGTTCTCTTTAATTTTAAGTTAAATGCACTTTATTTAAAAAAATAAGCTAAAAAAACAATAAAATAATGTCTCCATAAATTGCTGTTTTGTCAGTATTTAAAATATTAAAAGAAGCATTCCCCAACTCTGTGAATGGTATTCATGGTCATTGATCAATTGTCAGTGATCAATGGTTGTTAATCAAGGGTCATAACATATTAATATGCATATTAATGATCAAGAAACTGACCTCTCAGCTCACCAGTGGTGCTACTTTCAGTGATTATGCAAATTTATTGGTTGGGGAAACCTGCAGTCAGCTGAGGCTGAAGAAGTCACTTGGATGTTTCTCCCACTGAAAACGCTGCGTCCAGATAGAACTCTGGTACCAGCCCTGAACGATCAGTGCAGTGGCTCATTGATCTCTACTGAAGCGTCGGTCATGGTGGCCAAATTGTAACCACATGCACACCCGAAACCTCATCACACATCCACAACAATTAAAATCTAAACACAACAGAACTGAAGTAATAACCACAACATGATTACAGATTAGAAGCTAAATGTTTATAGTCCCGTGAGTCTTTGTGCTTAGTATCAATGCTTGTATTTTTGGCCATGTACTCCTCAATATGTGACCAAAAATCCAAATAGCTTAGTATCAGAAAGTTACATTTGAAAAGCAGAAAATATATTGGGTTAAATGCACTAGTTTATGTTCAGTAAGAACATTGCTTGTATTTATAGTGTACAGGAAGTGAATACACCAGGGTGTTTCCAGGATTTTTTACAATAAGTTTGCACAACAGTTCCATTAAAGTGCTGCTTTAACGGATTGTCACATCCCTTTACAACATCAGTATGCCATCGCCTGATGGAGCGACTTTTCTTCTGGTTCTAGTGAGAAATGGAAAGATATATTTTTTAGCGTTACTTATGTTCCCAGCTCACTTGTAACCCCTTTACCACCAACCTGGCATCTTGACACTGATGACACCAAAGCTGAACTGAGTTTGCACTAGTGCTGGGCTGGATCAATCTAACTATCAATAACATTGCTGGTGTTGGTATCCGATCGATACTATTGCGACAGGATTGCTGCTTTATTTTTATCCTCTAAGTTCAGTATGTAGCTGAGCATAATGACCCTGAATTCTGTTAAATAACATGCACTATGAATAATGTCTGAACCCTTTGCTCTTAGTCTTATGACTAAAACAAGACAAAAGTTGTAATTAAGCACCAGATAAAAGAATGAATGTATAAATCAAGCAGTTTACCTACTGGACATTTCACCTAAGTATATCTGTCTTATTTCTTCTTTTTTTTTTTTCTGGCTTAAATTAAAAAAGCAGTGTGGAGGTGGTGCTGCTGCATTTCCTCTACAGCTCAGTGGAAATGCACACCAGAACTCATCTGCATCATCAAGGGAATCCAAACATATCTGGGCCCCGTGGGATTATATATGATTTTCCTCTCTGCTCCAGACCGCTTATGCTCAGATCGAGCCTCCACAGCTCTGGAGCTGTGAGGCGATACAGATCATTTAGCGAGGGGGGGACTGCAGCCTTCGGGGCAGAGGAGGTCGCATAATTGGCCTAAAAACTTTTATTATTTTGATTGATCTGGAGTTCATTCTCTTATGCCAAAAATAAATTCTAAAAATTCAGAATTTCTATATCATATAGTATTCCTGGCTGTGTGATGGAGGCTTTCAAACAGGATTTATACCTTTATGTCTGGATATAACAGAGTGGTTTGGAATTTTACGGAAGCTAAACAAAAAAAACCCTCAAAAACATCTGCACGACTTCTGAGAATTTTCAAATGCAGGTTGTTGGTTGACTTTGACTCATGACCTCAGTATTTCTAATCTCCTGGTACCCGTCAGCAGTAAATCACTGTCACCACGTAGTGAGATTTTGATGACTTGGTGGTTTAGTGGCACGAAAAACACTGCCGACTTTCAACTCATTCAACTTCCTCTATTTCCTGTCTGTCGACACTGCTCATCATGAAGATTGGCTGATTTCCTTTCTAGGGACACTTTAACAGGCCAAGGCCAGAGATACTGTACCAGGAAGTGCCTGATCAGCAAAGCTTGTTATCTGACCCATGCCTGCCATTCTGTGCCTTCCAGCAGGTCAAAAGACCAATAGGAAAGAATTTAGACCCGATATTCTGCTTTTATGTGAAGAAATAAAACTAAAAAGAGCCATCTATACTTAATAAATGATTTTGGGGGAACAAAGGGTTAGCTGGGCAAGCACAGGAGAACTGTGCTATTACCTCTGCTGTTTGGAGCACCCTCTTTTAGTTATAATTTTAAGGTTTTACATATCAGGACATAAAGAAATCATTTTTTCCTTTCCAAGTCTTAGAGTTAGATAAAATCAGATAACAACAACAGTTTTTCCTTATTTATTTAACAGAAATTACCCAAAATAACCCGAATGAAGTAACCCTCAGTTTTACTTGATAGTTTTAACAGTTTGCTGGTCTGGAGCATTCAGGTGTGTCTTAACCCAACACCAAGGAGGGAAGACATCATTCATTCTTCAGTGAGAAACATTATTCACAAGAAAAAAGACATTCAAGACAGCCACCAGGAATAGATGTCCCAGAAAATTCACCTTAAGGTCAGACTGCGCAACACTTAGAGAAACTGCAAAAAGCTCAGGAGCTACATATCAGGCTCTACAGGCCTCAGTTAGCATGTTAAACATTAAAGTTAATGACAGCACAGTTAGAAAGAGACTGGACAAGTGTGGCTTGTTTGGAAGGGTTGGCAGGAGAAAGCCTCTACTCTTTACAAAACAACATCACTCCCAAGCTTAGGTTTACAAAACTGCATCTGAATAAACCACAAAGACTTCTGGATCAGTGTCCTTTGTACACATGAGACCAAAGCCCAGATGTTTGGACACCTGTCAGCATGGTGATGGAGGCGTGATGATTTGAGTTTATGAGTGTGGACCCTGAACTCCATTGTATACCAAAGTAGCGTCAAAAATTAGGTCATCTGTTAGTACAGAGAGTCCTGTGAAAGCTTTCTTTAAAGTTAGCTAACATTAATAGCTGAGCAAATAAAACCATGAACATTAAACATGAAATGTGGCAATTAAGACTTCTTGCTATACGGCAGATGTACTGCTAACATTACCATTATCTATTTACAGTTTGATTTGACTGAGTTCACAGTTTAGTTTGGTTTAGCATCCAAAACCAGCTGAGTCAACTCCCTTTTGTACATAATGGCACAGTGCCCCAATTTGACTTTGTGGCCAACATTTAACAGAATAAAGGCTGTTTTATGCTCCCACCAAAGGGAGGGAGCCTGCAACAGTATTGGTTTGTCTGTCTGTCTGTTAGCAAGCTAGCATCCAGTTTTCAAGATATTATGTTAAAAATTTCCCATGATGGTGGACACCATGGATCGTCTTCAAACTTCACAACAATATACTAGGCCTTGAGGGACATGAGTACCTTGGTTGGCTAAGCATTTGAACTTGACCATCATTGTTAAAGTTCACCATGAGTACAATGATGCCATAATAGGCTGACGTCATCATACTGTAATAAAAATATCATGAAACGATGCTCTCTGCATCGATGTGTTCTTGTTTAAGAAAACATGCAGATGGGAAGGTGAATTTTCTCAGATCAGACAAAGATGATAATAACATGTGTAGAACGTCTCAAATCTTGAGCTCAGAAGCAAAGAATCAAACCTTCTCACATCAGCTGCACATTTTAAACTTGCATGAACTTTTGAACCACTTTTAACCTGGTACATGGAGCACTGCGAGGTGTTCTGGATATTGCTGAATGCAGTTAAAGGCTTCTTTGACAAACAGCTGGAACAGAGAGGCATTAGGGAACACCAGAGGGATGTGACACTGATAATAAATCCATTCTCGTTTCCTCTTATCTGTCATGCTTTTCTCATCTGCTTGGCTGTTTTCCGGCTGACTCGAGGCATTTTTCGTCTCAGGCCACTCTCCTTTTCTGTCTGATTCATGTTTGGATCGCTGAAGAGTCCACAGTGAATGGTGTTGTTAGCAGTAATTGTTCCCGATCTTTCTCATGTCCTTCATTGTTTTTTGTGTGCGTGTGTTTTTTTTTTTTTTGCTCTTGCCTCTCATTTCCAGCTCACAGTGCTGATCGGAGGCATTTACTGAGGTTGAGGTCACTGGGACACAGGGACATCCGTGCCCCCCCCAAATCCCCCATAGATTGTGCCAAAGGTTTTGAAACAGTGAAAGTGCATTACTATTACAGCTAGTGGGGCTATCAATCAAAATGTGTCACAAGATCAACAATTTTTTTTACCTATTGTTGGCCCCTCAAGAAATGCTTGTGCTCAGCAAATTTAGTTTAAACAATCTGTTTCGTAGCATCCCATTTTTAATGTTATTAAGAACCTATTTAAATTTAAAAACATATTAAAAATAAACCAAATCTTGTAAAAGACTGTAAATTGATTCACTCCACTGACTCCCCCTGTTTCCTAACATGGACATTTTCAACCTTAATTCATTTTTTAATTAGTAAACATGAACATGGACCCAAGTCAGTACACATGAGACAGAACAGATGAAAGACTTCATTGTTACAAACACAAAGGTTGGACATTCATGTCCAAAAACACGAATCAGTCGATTAGAGGCTGAATATTTCTTGAACTCCCCAATAAAAGTGTTAATGTGATGCATTAAGACACATAAACAAATTTGGAGTAAATAATATATAAATTTATGCATACAATGAAAACAGAATAACTCATAAAGTCAGAAATCATATAACTATTGAACTCATTCAACTTCATTAGTGCCTAAATTTAAATTTAATTTAATATTTACTGTCGCTAATCATGGAGTTTTGAGTCTCCCGTTAATAAAATCTCTGACATTTAATTGTTAAAAGTTTACATTTTTTACACTAAGATGGAGTTTTCACCCTGCTTTCTTTGGAATGACCAACAGGCTGCAAACAAAGACTGTATGTGAAAAAAGCTCATGGCCACCATGACATCACCCACAGTCTCAGCATTTTGTTTTTGTCTTAGCTTTTCAAATCCAGGTGTCAGTAGTGATCCGACCGTGACACTGTGGGTAAATCTTTAAGGCGACTCAGCCTTGCTTTCCTTCTTTGTCCTTCTGATTGCTAATGGGAATTGCTGCACTGTACATGCTGCAAGCCGAGAACTCCATGTCACTTATGGCCCAATGATGGGAACAAATTCTCAGTCATGTACATTCTGAAAACATCAGTAGGACGATGACCAAAATGCTCAGCTTGAAACTTTAATGGTAGACTAATGGGTGCTGCCAAAGCGGCTGCGTTCATCTTTTATATACAGTCTATGGTTTTTACCAGGATACCAGATGAAACAGAAAAATAGTGCAACTTGTAAACATGAGGGAAACTTAAAAAGCTTCTGACTCGTGGTTAGATTCTTTTAGCCGTTTGGAACATCTGTCAGAATAAAGTCTGCCGCTGGAAAGTCAGTGAGCAAGGCAGCAAACTGTGGTAAACCACTCGCTTCGTGCTATTGTTCTGTCTGACCCTTGACCCTGTCTCCAGTGACAGTCACCTTGCTGTGTCTGTTCATCGAGCCTGGCTGGATTAAAACAGGAAAGAAACACAGCTTTTGCATTTGTTCACGGTTGTCATTCGAAGCAGACGGGGAATTGTGTCAGCTCACGAGGAAATCCGTCCAAATCACACCGCTACACTGGAACGAGCAGGAGGGGAAATCCGCTTGAAGCTCTGGGTTCGGAGAGGAGACGAATTCTCACAATCTCACTGCTGCTCTTCTGAGACACACCTCGCAGGATGAATATCATTATATCACCATCTATTACAAATATTTAGTAGCATTAGTTAGACGTCATTCAAAACATTCTGCTTTAGAGAATTAAAAACAATATAACTGCATTTTAACACTGCAAGAGCACATATTGTAATGGAGAGAAGTCATTTGAGAGATCCCAGTGTGTCAGAGTAAATAAAGCACTGTCATATCCCATCTGAGATCTCAAACTATCAAAAATATTTAGCCGATAACTTCAGGAGTACAGTAGTCAGTAGATACATCTGTGACTTTGCGCCCTAGTTCTGTTCTGTCCTTTGTACAACTTCAAATTACAACAGGAACAATTAGTCTACTCTAGGGCTTTTATTTTGAAATACAACTGCACTCTCTTTGCCGTTCCTCTGTCAGACTTCCTGACCGCGATGCAAATTTTGATTGGCCACCAGGGTAGCTGTTGCTCTGGCTCCAAAAAGACTTCCGCATGTATAGAAATCTATGGGAAAACATCTCTTATCTCCCTCACTCTTTGACATCAGGAAACACGTTTGGGCTTGGTCACTTGGTTTCAGGTCATAGTGAATAAAACATCTCATTAATTTTTTTTCCAGTTTAAGAGTTGTAGAAGAGGATCTGCTCCAGGATCTGCTTTCTTATTAATAATTTGTCTGTCACAAGTGGTTAACCAATGAGCAGAGAGTTTACTGAGTCAGATCCACTCCTCGCTTGTCACATCTGATTGGTAAATAGAAAGATGGCAATGGTGAACACGCTCAGACTGAGGCATTATTAAGTGCCCGCGGCGGGAGCCTGGGATTGTTTAGCTAAACGGCCTAAACCGTTTCCCATTCATTCTCTATGGTAGTGCTAAACCACTACGGATGTAATATATTTTTGGCCACTACGGTCTTCCGGCGCTGTTGCGAGTTTGAGATGCGGCAATTTTTAAAAATCACAATTTTCGGGAGACGAAACAAGTAACGCACTGCTCGCAACACATCTCAACGATCCTCGTTCATTGATCAAAGGTAAGAAATGTCGTTTGGAATAAGAGTAAACCAACAGAATACATTTACAGGTGTATATTACAGGTAATAGACGTGTTGCGATTGCATTTACGAAGCATCCACCGCTCGGTTAAAGACGGTGGGAGTTTATCCGCTGTTGTAAAGTGGCACGGTAAAAAATTAATGAACGTGATCCTTAAATAAATTGCGTGTTTCATTGACGCGTTTTACTGTTAAATAAACTTGGTAGGTTTCTGACTGCTGTGACACTGACATTACTATAATGTGGTGTAATTAAATAATCGATAAATGGCTTGTTATGAGATGACATGCTAAATGACCTAACCTGCATTTTTTTAAAATTTGTATTGCATTCATGTTGTAATGGTCAGTAATCGTATCTATACGACAGTCGTGATATCTCACTAACATGAGCAATGCCCACTAGTGTAAGAATAAACAGGATATCTTAAATAGGTATGTCGATAATCTGCCCGCAGTTCTTATGTACCATGACTACTAAGCAGTTGGCACAAATTTTGCATTCAACCATGAAAGGTTTTTATTTACAGACGGAACAGTTTGTATTGTCTGAAGAAAAAACATTTTTATCGCAAATGTTGATTCAGATTTTGTCTCTTTTTGTTCTCTTGCATCCTGCTGTTAAACCCAGCCACAATGGAGTGGCAGGGAAATATATCTACTGCCCTTCAAAAGTGCATTCTCTGTACAGGGACAAGGGCATGGCCAAGGAGATGACCTGGAAGGAGTTTCAGGAGTCTCCTTTCTACGAGGCAGAGAGACAAAGATGGGTGGAAGAAAAAAGGAAATAGGGGAGAAACTGTTGATATTGTACATAATATAGTTTAGTTCCAGTTTTGTAATGTTTATTTTGTTTATATAAATAAAAACTGATTGTAAATATAAAAATGTAAATAAATTCTGTTCTGTAAAAATATCAGCACAGCTCTCTTCTTTATAACCTCTTACCTGTATGTTTATATATCTGTGTGTGCTCACCATCAGGTATTCAGTTTTAAAAAGCTCTGAGTGCTGCCCTGAAAGCTAACATATTATTTCTAAATCACTTCATGTAATGATAACAAGCCATCCGTTCTCTAGTGGGGTCTCACAGCTTTTATCTTCATAATCTTTCTGGTTGATTTGTAATATAAGAAACATGACTGCTGTCTTTTATCTGTGTGACTGTACAGCCTGTTTCAGACATGACAACCAGACAGTGTCTGAAGTTATCTTTAATACATGCAACACAGCTGGAGATAGTCCAGACACTTTCTCACTTCTGATGATAATATTTTTGGTTTAGGTATTGTTGCTTTCTGGCTTGAAGCTTATCTACAAAAGCAGTTCAATAAGGAGAGATCATGTGGAAAAACCGAACAGGATTTATTGAGATACAGAAATAAATGTAACTGTTAGGCAGTTAAACTCCAATGACCCATTATAGCAGAAGAAATCTCAGCAGTGACAGGATTTTGCACAAGCCACACCCCAGAGTCAAAATGCTGGTAGTGATGAAGATGGAGGCTGGGACAGGGTTCTGAGTGACCACGGTGAGGAGGAGAAAGGAGAGGAGGCGGGCTGCATAGCTGAGGATCTGAAATGCAGAATGGCAGAAGCAGAAGAGCAACAGATTTAAAGCATGCAGAGTGGAGGCTGGCATGCTCGGTGAAGGCAGGCAAGAGCATAACTGGAATAAAGTAATGATGTCAGTACTGAGTTTGTGCTGGAAAATGAATAGATATAAACTGGCAGCCACCAGGAAGCAGACAGATGACTTATTACACATCTTCCTTATTGAAATTATGCATAAGCTTAATTTTCTGTGCCAACAGAATGTATCTGAATTATAGTTTAAACTTTAATCTTTGTATTAAAAGTTGGATATCTCCATAACTGAAGAGTATGTCTGGTTTGTGATGATACAGTTTATTCTGAGTTATGTAAACTTTCACACAGTTGTTGTGAAAGTTTTCCATTAAATAAACCCAACAGAGCCTTGGGTATAAACACCTTCTACAGAACCAAAAGGCAGTACACAGCTGTTTTCACACCTTTGGTCTTCAACCAGAGAAAAGTTCACACTCCCTTGCTTCCTCTTACAGTGGAGAAGACAAAAGATGAACTTTTCCCGTGTGAATGCCTGCTTCCAGCTTCCTGAGATACCTTCTGTTAGCAGCATGAATGTGTGAGACATTGAGGCAAAACACTATGATATAAATAGAATGATAATCAAACAATAAGAAAAAGCAAAGTGAAAAATAAATGTTATCCACATTAACTAAATTAAAAATGGTGTTTATCTTTTGATAATGTAACACAGCCTTTGTCCCAACCAGGACTCGAACCTGCGCTCAGACGATTCAGTGCCAAAAAAAATCCATTTTTTACGCTGGTTTAAAAGCTGCGATTTGATTGGCTGTTTCTCCGTTACACCTATACGCGGCGGGCCCCCGCGGAAGAGGTATTGATTGATGAAGCTTAAACACACCTGTCTTCACTCCAGTAAATAAACACACACTCACCACACAGAGAGTGCAGAGGACAGAGAGCACAGGTCAGGTTGACCCAGAGTGCGAGTCACAGGCTGGCATGGCTGAAGATTAGGGATGGGTATCGTTTAGGTTTTATCCGATACCGGTGCCAAACCGGTACTTTTGAAACGGTGCCGGTGCTTAAACGGTGCTCAAACCGGTGCTTAAAGAATGGAAAACACAAAAGTGGTCCAAAAACCTCTCATGTTCAGCTGTTTTTTTGTAAAAAGATAACAATGTTAGCCTTTTCTGCAGCTATGGGGCATATATGGTATCATTCTTGGCTGGAAGCAGTGCTTAAACAATGGAAAAAAACACAAACTTTGTCCAAAAACCTCTCATGTTTAACTGTTTTCCACTTTTTCTTTGGTCATTTTAGCCTTTTTGGCCAGGGTGAAGGGAGTATCTGCCATCAAACAAGAAGACAGCTGCATGTAGCTATGATGGTGTTTGCTGTTCACCTTACATGCATTAATGTAATAACGTGGTTAGCCTACTCAACGTAAATTACACACGAACAACATTAAGCTACTCACGCAGAGAAGAACGGCTGCTGCTGCTGCATCATCATCCGTCATCATTTCTGCTACACTGGCAGGGCTAGGGGCCAGGACTCTCCTCTTCGGGTTTTTGGGGGATGTTGCTAATTCCGGGTCCGATAACAGGCACCACACCCGCAGTAGATGTGCTCGGTGTGAGGTCTCGCAGCAAGCTATCAAATACGGCGCATTTCTCGGCTTTAAAAAAAAAACACTATGCGTCGCCAGGTGTTTCATCAGATTTGAGGTGTTACCTTCTTTGACAGTATCACAGTATCAGCTTAAAGCACTTGTTGCAGCTGCTGAGTTTGCATCTTTTGCTGTGAAGTACAGCCAGACTTTTGACCGCTTCGCCTTGGACATTTTAAATCTGTAGCTCTGCTCTAAAAGAACGTACGTTCCTGGACCCGCCTACTATTCTCGGAAACTTAAAATGATTGGCTAGAATCTAAAGTGTATCATTCCATACCAGTTGGTGGCGGTAATGCACCTTTCAGTTGTTTGCCAACCGCCAATACAAATGTAAGGAAGAAGAAAGTGTATCACAGCTCAGGAAAAAAAGCACCGAAATAAAGCACCGAAATGTGCGCTGCTTTTCGGTCTGGTTACTACCGTTTATGTCAGAACCGGTACCATCATGGCACCGGATACCGGTACCCATCCCTACTGAAGATACAGAAAATAAGTAAAAATGCAGTTACTCTGCTGGTTAGCGCTGCATGGTCTGAGATCCAACATCAGGGTTTGTCCTGGGTCAAAACAGGCTTTTAGGGGTGACTACACATGCAAGCAAGATGAGCCTGTGTTACCTGGAGTAACACAAGTCAGTGAATTTCCTTTTGCTTTGCTTGTCTGAAATCTGATTTTTTTAAATATAGTTTTATATATATATTGCCACTAATATTGTTTTTATTTCATTGTTAATCATTTTAATCTTAATTTCAGTTTAGTTTTAGTTATTTTACAGTGTGAATTAGATTTTTTTTATTTGTTTTTTTTTTTTTTTGAATGTTTTTTAGGTTCTATTGAGTTTTTTTAAAAAAGTTTCATTGCAAGTTTTAGTTTTTGTGTTTTTAACATGTGTGTGTGTGGTATTTTTAGGGACAAGATTAAAGAAGTTTTGAGCAGATGTTACTACACTTCCTGTTATATATCCAAGTGAACAAGTGAGCCAAAGTTTTATAAGCGTTGCCGTGTTGACAAATCTGACCTCACTGACTTAACTTAACTAACTGCAACCTACAACCCCTCCTGTGGGTGGAGGGTCCACAGACCTGGCTCCTAGGTGGGACCCCTGTCAGTGCAAAGTTATCTCTGCCATTAGGGTCTTATGAATCACACTTGGTCTCCCATATGGAAAAGAAATAGTAAAAACTTACAAAAGACTTGCATAAGATGTGGCCTACTTCATATAGTGAATCATATAAGGCTTATATGATTTACTCATGAAAGTGGCCACTTTCTCATTACTTTCATATATTGTTTTAGTAAGTATCCAAAACATACAAGTTTCATTTATATAAATTTTCAAGGGATCTTATATCTGTTTTCACTCTTGTATGCTTTTCATACAAGTTTCACACAAGACAGATACAAACTTTATAAGATTTATATGTATCTTTTCCATATGGTCTGGCTCGTCACTAAGAGCCATTTTGCCTTGGGAAAGGCAAATCCTCCGTAAAAACATACCCCCAGAGGATCTCTAGGGCACTCAGTGGCAATTCACTTCCTCCAGCTCTTCCTGGGGAGAGGGGGTGACCAGGGAGAGGGATGTCTGGGTATGTCTGTGCAGACAGAAAATGGAAAAACTTCACTGCATACTGTCCAGCTTTTTGATATCTTTAACTAAAGTAAAATTCTGTTTTGATGTTTATCTCATGGCTGTTTGGGAATCTGTGGTCTGAAGTCATCACGGTTGATTTCCATGGGTGTGTTTGTGTGCGAATATATTGCTCATTCTCTTGTGAATAAAACAAGTGTCTCTGCTGTTACTGGGGGAGTGGTAGGAGGTGATGACCTTCCTACTGGGAGGTTCCTATTCTACCACTTTGTGTGTTTTTTCCTCTTTCTTTCTCTTCCTAGATTAGGGAGGAAAGACGTGACACAAGTAGTCGCTGCAGCCTCTCTGCCTCGCTGGACGCTGAGCTCAGAGTTCATTCGTTTGCTGTTGTTTGTTGGTCATTTCCCACATAGCAGCGTCCCAAGTGAGCCTGCTGGTAATTGTTCAAATACTTGGATCAACCCTGTGTATTTTTTTGGATTTTTTTTTTTCACTAAGTGCTTACATTTTTCTAGAGTTTCCACATCTTTAAGCAGCATTTCAGCTTTCCCAATCATTATCTGAGGAATACTTGGCTATTGTGTTCTAATCGCTTTGTTTTTCCTGCATAGAGGATGTTGCTATCTGTATTTTTTCCTGTAGTTAGTAGTTCAGGTTTTATTTGAAGTTCAGCGCTGACACGGGAGCAGGAAACGAGTTTAGTTACAACTCTCTGGACCTATTCTTTATATTATTTTTAACTGATTTTTGCTTTGCTTACTGAGGAGGATTAGTAGGTTTGTTTTTGTATCTGGATGTGAGACTTTGAGCCATGCTGCTGCTGCTGCCACTGCTCTGCTTGCTACCTTCAGCGAAACAACAGGTAACACACCTCCAACTACACCACCACGCTGAGGTCATGTACCACCTACTGTCTTTGAATCATGGATGTAAATGTCAAAAATGTAACTGCATGGTTAACACCTCCCTCCATTACTCCTTTTTAAGATGTTTTTTTTTTTAAATTTATTTTTAAAACCTTTAATGAATCAGCACCACTGCACATATCTGAGCTTCTGACTCCATACACTCTCTCAAGGCCACTGAGGTCAGCTGAAAACCAGTGGAGAGCGACTTTTTTAGCTATTCGCCCCCAAACTGTGGGATGATCTCCCTCCCCATGTTAGGATGGCCCCTCATTACCTGTTTTAAAACCACATTTTAAAACTGATTTTTATTCCTTGGCTTTGAATTTAGAATGAGAGTGGTGTGTCCTTACCTTCTTGTTTATTTTTTTTATTGATTTGTTGTGGCGTGTTTTGGCGCTTTGTACAGCACTCTTGTTTTTAAAGAGTGCTCTGTGAATAAAATTAGGTTGGATTGAATAAGTCTGACGAAGCTTGAGCAGAATTTCTGATGGAAAACATGATTCATTTTGAATCTGAAAATTGCAGAAGACAGAAAAATGAACATTATGGATCACTTTAACATGCTTTTTTTTTAAGTAGATGAGCAGTGAAATGTTTCCATGATTTAAATACTATGATTACATGCTTACTGCACTATTTGATCACAAATAAAACTCAATACAACTGTTTTGAAATTTAGTATCAGTTGGCATTCAATGCGTAATTGTTTTTTAATGACAATAAAGCAGTATATTAGTGTATTTCTATTACTTTATGCAGGCATGAGTAACTATACTTTCTCTAATTCAGTATCACCACTGATGAACTTAACCTGAGACTGTCAGAGATGTTAAATCTTTGTTGTTCTGATATGAAGGTGAATTAAAAAAACAACCCAAACAGCTTAGCTGTAAACATAAACGACAAACATTAAACAGCTCAGTGTGACAAACTACGCATGGGACTCTGTATACAGTAAAGTCAATCATTTGCTACTGCAAACCTGGAACTTCCACATCATAGACATCTTTGTATGATACAAATGAGTAAACCTGCAACTGAGACCCAGAGCTTTTTAAAACAGAGTTGCATCAGCTTAACAGGGCTAAACAATTTCAGAAACTCAAAATATTTAACCTTGAAGTTACAAAGTGAGGCCATTTGTCAGGTTGTGCTCTCCTACAACTTTTCTCAGATTTTTATAAGCACATGTTTTCTTAATATCACAGCCTTTTATTTTGTAGTAATTTTCCTTTTATAATCTCTACTTTGTAATGTTTTTGCTGAAAGATCTGGAGCAGCGAGTTGGGTTGACTCTTTATTGCGTAAAAGTGATTGAAAACAATAATTAATCACATTAAAAACAGTTTGGTATATCTGTCTGTACATAGAAATGGCTTTCCAACACAAACAAAGCTGTTAAAAAAGGTATTCCTGTGATATATTTAGGCCCTAAAGTAGCTTAGTAAGAAGTGATAGCGCTTTGGAAAGTTGGAAAGTTCATTATAATTAGATATTCCAAATATTAAAGGTATTGTATTTTCAAGTAGTTCATGAACTCAGACAAGATATCCTGAGTTTAAAGCTGCATGAGGCAGAAATCTACAGACAAACAAACAAATAAAGACTGCAATTTGAACACGGAAAACTGCCCTCCAGCTCTCATCACTCTGTTTTAAGCCCTTAACAGCAGACAAGCATCTGCACCTGCTTCAGAAGCCAGGCTCTTTTCTGGCCTCATACAGGACTTAAACCCCATTCTGTTAAGTGTAGGCAGCTGCTTCATCCCTTGCAACGCCATGTTTTACTTCTGGTCTGGTCTGAAAAGCCTGTGATTGGTCAAAGTCTTCCATCACAAAACTAAATGTAAACAAAGAACAAAAAGCAGATACGAGGAAAACTGTGTTTTCTTACTACACACTGCAGAGTGTCTCTGCAGAAAGACCTGAGGAACATGCTGAAGGAGACGTTTTTCTCTTGTTCTGGACATTTATGTTTTGTGCAAAATGTATCACTGCCACCATGAAAAATACATTTGATGTTAGTGGAACTTCATGCTTCTATTGCCACTGCTTCTTGCCACCACCACCACCAGACCATCTGAAAAGTGATAATGTAAATGATCACTGAATTCTATATAACTACCCCTATCTCATGTTGCCCAGCCAACATTATCAAATTTATTACTAAACCTCTAAAACCTCTAAACCTTTAAAATAAATATGTTGCCAACATTGATGTTGGGCAAGTGTAATTTAAACTGAGTCACTAGTTTTGCATTCATGCCAATAATGTTGCTGGATAAAACATCAGAGGGATTTTTACAGTTACTACAGTTCATTATGAGATTGTAAATAATACTGTGGCACTGTGTGCAGTTGTTGAAATATTTCAGTTACACTTACACTTTTACATTTTTAAGATCCATTCCCAAACAGTCTCTCAGTTGTTTGTTTATAGAACGGATCCATTGAGCAATATCTGGCCGGTATTGAAGCAACAAAGGATGCATTGGTCTGACTTTTGGTTCCTCCTATGGGTTAAACACCCAAAAAAATGTCTCTGTGTTAAAGAGCCACATCCTGCAGACTCCATAACATTTAGTCCACTGTCTGTAAGTAAGAAAACTCTGCTGACGTTGCTGTATCATCACCAGGGCTGTTTCAGTAATCGGAGGCAGAATGTACTTTCAAGTTTTTACTTTAGTTAAATAAATTAGAACATCCATTCACCACTACACGGTCTCCGCTTTTATCATGAACGTGCCGCAGAACAGGTCAGCTTCTGATCAGTAGGTTGGTGGTTCTACTAAGGCATCCAAAATACTGAGATGCTTGTGCATTCATTGCGTTGTCGGTCCCTCTGTGTTAGCCCTGTGTCAGATTGGTGACGGTAGCTGGGTTAGGTTGCAGCCCCCCGCGACCCTGACATGGATAAGCAGAGATGGATGTATCAGTATAGAGTATAATCCCAGCTGTAGCGTTTGAGAGCCTTTGTCTAAATAAGTTTTAAAAAATTGTCAACCTTCTGCAAATTTTCATAGTTTTCTAAAAGAACTGCTGTTAATGTGAAAACTCTTATATATGTATGTAAGGGTATAGAGGTTATTGTAATTTGCTGGTAATTATTCCTTATTCTTTTTCTTGGCAGTCGTCAGTGTCAGTTATTTCAGTAAAACAAGATGAAATGATACCAGCACTCTGTAATTTAATCAAACACACATCAAGTCTTAAAATGCATTTAAAGAATGCAGTTTGGTTTGCACTTTTTTTTGCTGCTTTTTGTGTAAAAATGGGTTCTGTAATTACTACTGTTGTATTATTACTACTGTAATAATACAACTACTCTTACCATCGATCTTACCAACAGCTGTGCCACACCTGTTATTATCTTTATGCTGCTTGATACTGATACCTGTAGTAGTGATTGTTAGTTATAAATATCAGTTGTGGGAATATCAGAACTTGTCTTATCACAAATTGTTGCTCATTAAAAACAGAGATGTATTAGAATACAATCTGCAGGGGTCTGTCCATATTAACAGTGATGTTGTGAAATGTGGACAGAGAGTGGTATAAGACTGTAAACAGCTCCTCTCCTTCCTCAGACTCCTCCTCCTGGTCGATGTGATATCCTGCAGAGGTTGGAGGTACAAACAGACTGCACTTCCTGTGCTGCTGCCATCACTGCGAGCTGCCCCCGCGGCTTCAGCAGCACTGGCATCACCAACTGCAGGTACAGGTCAAGCTTCATACCCACAGTTAACATGAAGTGAAGAGTGGAACAGCTTACCTATAGCAATGGCTTTATGTGTGTTATGTTGTACACCTGTATGTCTTTTGCATATTGTATATTGTTTCATGTGACCCTCCTCTAGGACCACTGTTGTAAATGAACAGTTCTGCCAAAATCTGACATGTTTTCATCTTTGTTATGCCAGTGTACCTTAACATGCACCTACCCTGTTAAATAAATAATGACAGCAACATAATTCCACCTTTATTAATCATACAAAGCTTAGATTCAAGGACGTCTCATGAATGCTAACTGTGAGATTTGCAGTAGTAATTAGTAGCGCTGGCAGCAGTGGTATGATTAAGGCAGTTTGTTTACCTCGAGTCTCGCTGTGCTGCAGTTATGTGGTGAACATCGGCAGCAGGGAGCTGCAGCTGGAGGGATGTCAGCACATCTGTGTGAAGAACGTCATGCAGCCAAAGTGCTGCCAACAGCACTGGGGACCACTGTGTCTCTGTAAGACACACATACACACACACACATAAAGTACATATGATGAACTATCATTTGTGCCATAATTTTGATCACATTTAAACCCAGACTTCCTGCTTTAGTCTGCAGCAGTGTTTAATGGATTGTACAACTTCTCCACAAAATGGATCAAATGAGCACTACCTATCTCAGTCAGAGACATTATCAGATGTGATCAAGATCTACAAATAATATAAAAACTAAAAGATCAGAAAGCAACAAATGTGCTGCAAATAAGAAAAAAGATGTTTTGAGTTTGTATGGCTGCTGCCTTGGCGAGGTTTCCTTGTAAAATAAATTTGATCTTTGTGGGACTTCCTGGTTCAATAAAAGTAATAATAATAAAATTAAAGACAGTAATGCAGAAAATCATTACTCTTATGAATTTATAACTTTGCACAAGTCTAAAAAGGAAACATCTAAACATTAAAGTTTATCCTGTGAACTGAACTCTGATACTGGTGAAGAACAGGTAGAAATAACTTTAATAACCAGCTCTAAATGATGCATTTAAACATAAATGATTTCAAAATACTGATTCATTTTCTAATCTGCGTTCTGGTTAATAGAGTCCAACAAAGACTGAGCAGCTGACTGGATCAAACATAAAAATATTTATAGGTTTTGTTGGTTGACTGTAGCAACAGTCAACCGAAATACAGTATATTCCCTCAGCAGAGGACACAGTGGTTTTAGCTAATTTGAAACTCAAACTAGAAATAACTTTATTGATTTAAGCAGGTTAAAAAAATGCACATTTATGACACTGACTCCACCTTCTCTACCTCTGCTCCTTGCATGTTCACCTTTCCATCTGCCTCCCTTACACACACATAAATTCATTCTTGCTTCTGTCGACTTTCATTTCTGTTTTGTTCTTAAATGTTCCCCTGACTAAAAAACAAAACAAAACAATATTATAATAATTTTTTAAACACCAAACAGACAAACTAATAAAACTATAGGGAAACGAAACATTTCAAACAATAAAAACTAAACTTAAACAAGCGCTAGGAGTCACTACAAAAAGAAAATGATATAAAACAATAAATAATAAGAAGGCGGGGCTGTACCTTTATATCATAGTTCTGATTGGTCGTTTGACTGATTGTTACTCCTCTCCACCAATCACATAACGCTATGGTCCCAGTGTGTAATTTATCTGTTACAGGTAGAAAAAGATAAAGTCGTGAATGTGTTTTTCTGGAAAATGGAGTTGTATGTAAGCTGTACTGTGTTTGTACCAGAAGAACTAAGTGATAACGTCTGTTGTTAAGGACAATGTTTAACGGTCATCAACATAAAGGCACTTTTAGCTAGTTTTGAGATCTTCTGAGTAGTGATGTGCGATACCACTGATTTCCTTTCCGATCCGATACCAAGTAAAATTCAGGGTGGTATCGACGATACTGATCTGATACCGATAACTATACTTTGTACAAAAACTTATTTTATTT
The DNA here is from genome assembly GCF_963576455.1 of Neolamprologus multifasciatus. Lineage (NCBI taxonomy): Eukaryota > Metazoa > Chordata > Actinopteri > Cichliformes > Cichlidae > Neolamprologus > Neolamprologus multifasciatus. The sequence goes on from NC_140443.1 coordinate 11,499,913, forward strand.
ATTGTATTTTTTATTGTATCTCAAATTATAGCGTCATCATGATTACAGGACATCAGATTACTTGCTCTTATCACTTAATAATGCAGAATTCATCATATAGAAATAAAAAACCAGAAGTGCCTGCCTGCAGCACTAAAGGATTCAGTGAAAGACGTCTGTCTCGCCCTAGCAGCACCTGTCCCTGTCCTCCTCTTCAGTTTGCCTCAACATAAGCTCGTCATATTCTGTGATCTGATTTACTGTGAGGTATTTCACGAGGTTAGTGGTGTTGCCACAACACCTCACTGTCCTGCCACATGTATTGCAAACCACATATTGGCTGTTTGTGGAGGTAAAATACATCTGCACGTAACTCCAATTACACTCAGCCATTGTTGTGAATGAGCACGCCAGGGGCTGGACACATTTATACAGCCCTATTTTGCACATGACTATGAAAGGCAGAAGAGGAAGTAGTTCCTTCCAATGTTCACAATCCGAATTATATAGTTTCTTTCCATTGTGTTCCTGTTAATGATAAACTACAAATTTACCCTAAATTACTAAAATATCAATATTTTAATGTGAGAATCGATTCTAGAACATAAATGACTGGTATCGGAAGAATCGATATTTCAGTATCGATCTGCACATCAGGAAGAGCAGCTATAACGAATATGGTCAAGCCAGGTATGCACAGTTCTGTTTGTGAGCACAGAAGCTCCACCCACCTGTCAGTAAAAACATCTGTTTACGAAGAATTAAGTTTAATGGAGGAGGAGCTAAAACAGCTTGTGCATTAAGGCCCATAGCTGTGAGTCATGCAAATGTGCTCCTGAGCCTGTAACCTGAGATAAGCAATACAATGCTAGAACTGGATGTAATAGGTGCACTTTATGGAAGGACTAGGGCTGCACATGCACCCAATTTTGTTAACACCATGGACGTATAACTGATTTTATCCCACCATAACCTGAGAGTGCTCCAAAGAGCTTCTTGTAATGTCAGCCGTGTTTGGCTTTCACAGTCTTTAAGTGCCCCCTTGAATGTTCATTGGGTTTGAAGTCAGGCGACTGTGGGGTGAAGGCCAAGACTGTCAGCAGTCCTTGGATTTCTTTGTCCTGGCAAAGCTTTGAGGTGGTTTTGTGCTCATGATCCTGCTCCAGTAAAAAACAAAAAAACAAAACCCAACAACAAACAAACAAACAAACCCCCAGAAAGTTTCAACCAGAGAGTGGAGCGTGTCTCTGAAGGAACATGTCTCTGTTGCTTCTCTTTGGGTCAGTTGATTTGCTGGAGGTCATCTGCATATGTACAAGTAATCACTGTGAGTTAAACACTCAGGCTTCAGATACCTTATGGTCATCAGATACCGCATGGTCATGTCATGAACATATCAGTCCGACCCACTCACCTGCTGTGTTTATAAGGAAAAGCCAATCCTAAGAAGGTTTGTGTAAACGAGGAGGAGCTAAGACATCATGTTTTAGACAGAGAATGAATCCATTAATAAAAAGATAACATATGCTTTATTCACCCCAAGAGTTGGGAAATGATGCTGTCACAGCAGCCATATCATCATATCACTTACGTAACTTAACTAACTTACATAAACACATCACATGTTTGCTTGTTTATTGCAAATAACCAAAGTGCAGAAAGGTAAAAAACTTCAAAAAATACAAAAATAAATAGCCTAATAAATAAACATAAATTTGGAGCTGGAAACAAGTGGATTTAGGATTACTCAGTGGAAGGGTAGAAGATGAAAATTCATACATTTATTATTTTTTATAGACATAATTAAAACATCCAGCAAAAATAAAAAAAGGCCTTTCTCTTCTGCTCTATTAACTATCATGTTTTTCTAAGCCTACTTCAACTGGTGATCAGATGATCAACAGAGATGAAGCATTTCCATCACGTCACCTGCTTGCTTGTTTAAATGTGGTTATGTCCTGTTGGCATTTCTAATTGAATAATAAGTTTGATTGTAGTAACACTTTGTGTGTAAGTTCACACAAGTAAGTACAACTCATCCACTTCTTGCACTGCCTTAATTCCCTCTTTGCTGAGGAAAACAGTGTGTCTTCTGACATTTTCCATCTTTCACAGAGCTACTTAGTAATAAAGTTCTGCTGGAAACTTTTAAATATTCAGATACATTTTCAACTCATGAAAGCAGGACATTAGCTGGTGACGCATGGCTGTGTTATGGTTTTTTTTTTTTTTTTTTATCTCTGTGTAATTTGTGATTCAACACATTACTTTTCTCGCAGTCTGGCATGCCTGAAACCCACACTGCGCATAGTGCAAAGTTTAGTCACAGATTACCTCTAAGATAGACATCATCATAGACATCATCAGGTTATCTTACACAGTTTGCCAAATGTTTATATGAATTCAAACTGGATAAATGTTCAATGCACAAATTGAATAAACAGCTCTGATTTTTTCTAATCACACATTTTTCACTTGTTGTGTGTCTGCAGCCTGCCCCAGCTGGTCTGGGAAGACCTGCAACAATAATGGGGTCTGTCAGGATGGAGACCTGGGCAACGGAACCTGCATCTGTAATGTTGGTATCCCTTCTCTCTTTTTTATGTATTTATAGAGATGCTATTCATTATTAACTTTTATGTGAAAACCTGTCCTGGTTTCTTCTTTCTTGGTCGGTTTCAAGGAAGAAAAAAGTACTCATTATCTGTTTCCATCCCCAAAGTACCAAAAACCATTTCAGACTGAAGAACCATTTCAGTGAGATAAACACTTGTTTCCACTGTAGTGAAACATCTGGCTACTGTTGTTTTTGCATGCATAACTTTATGAAAAATGTAGCAATCAAGTTACATCTGAGCATTGCATGTTGGCTGGTTCACACGCACTGTGACTGGGTGATTAATCCAGTTGGAATTTAAATTTAATTTCAGTTACAACTGAAGTCAAGGTAGTCAGTATCACTGGAAGCCAAAATCGCATCGAATTACAGGAACAATTTTGCAGCAAAATAATTTCAGGACTACTTTCAAAGGGGGAGGGGAGAGTTCTGTGAATTCTGTGAATTTAAACAGTAAGGCAGGCAGGTAGATAATCTGAATTTAAATCAAAGTCACAGGGAGAATGCAGCTGAGCTGCAGGAAAGACATCACACAGAGAGGTTCCTGGAAAAGGAGACAAGAGGAAGAGGGAGAGAGAGAAGAGGCTGTGCTAGAAGCATGGCATCATGCCAATGATTACTTTTTTGCATTCATTTTTGCTAAGAAGTTCTTGCTTTTTACTTTTTATGAATCTACTCCTCAGATTGTTTAAACTCAGAGAAGACAAGCATGTAGACTTCAATTTTAAAACTCAACATCCTAGCAGAAGCAAGATGAAGAGCAGAAGAACAAATGCAAAAGACATGAAGAAAAATGAAAGTCTGAAATGGATCAAAGTTGCAGTGTATTCAGCCGGTTAAGTCTAGAGAGATTTCATATCAGAGAAAGAGAGACAGAGAGATACATATGAAGAGAGGGAGAGAAAACAACATGACTGGTTAATCAGAGAAGTGTTGCCTTCTGATTATTGTACAGTTACTTTCTAATAAAGATCTTCGCACCTTTGTAAAGCATTTTCAGCTATAGAGCAGGCTGTGCTGTTTGGTTTGCAGCATTTGTCACAAACACCTGCAGCTCAGACGCACTGAAAGCTTAAAGTAAACTCATTCTCTTAAATAGATTCCCACATGTAACTGTCTGTATAGCTAATTTGAACCATCTTTGCAGTTGGTTATCATAGTGGAAATGCAAACAGTAACATGAAGGAACCTTTTAGCTCCCTGACAATGGTTTCATCTTTATGTCCATTTACGTTTCTGATTCAGAGACATTGGCTTTGGATGGTTATTTTTTGGTTAGCAAAAGGAAATTTGACTGTATTTAGGTTTATTCTTACAAATATCCCATTTTTTGTGTTACATTGAGGAAGAAATGCTGGGAAGTCCAGAGATTTCAAGTAATTGGTTGTTCTTTTTTTTTTCTTGGTAATATTTCGAAATAAAAAAAAACCTTCTTCCTTCTCAGGATGGTTTCACTGGCTTTGCCTGTCAGGAGTGTAAGAATCCAAATGCTTATGGAGAAAGGTGTGATAAAGGTCGGTACCCTCTTTACTTTCTGAGGCGCAGTTTGCCCCAAATCATATTTACATAATTTTCCTCTGTACTGTTGTACGTTTTATCTGCCTAGATCGTCTCAGTGTGACCTGTTTGGTATTATGGTAAATGGCCTGTATTTGTATAGCGCTTTACACTACATTCAGTCATCCACCCATTCACACACACATTCACACCCTGGTGATGGCAAGCTATATTGTAGCCACAGCTGCCATGAGGCGCACTGACAGAGGCGAGGATGCCGGACACTGGCGCCACCGGGCCCTCTGACCACCACCAGTAGACAACGGGTGAATTGTCTTGCCCAAGGACACAACGACCGAGACTGTCGGAGCCGGGGCTCGAACCGGCAACCTTTCGATTACAAGAAGAACTGCCAACTCTTGAGCCACAATCAATGAGATTGTTGTTTTTTCTTCAATTTAATGGAATTAAGTTGCACTCGCCTTGTGTTTGTCAAAATGCATAAAAACATTTTGAAAAACTTATCAGCAACTTTTCATCTGCATCCACCAACTGTGGACTCTGTATACTTCATCACCCATTGGTTTGTCCTGTTCTAAAGCCTCAAGCTGAACATTTATATGTTTTGAAAGTAGATGTGATAGAGAAGGGTCACTCTGACACCAAAACAAAGAGATGCAGCATCCTTATGGCAGCAGCTTCTCAGTCACAGTCTGTGTGGAAAGAATCTCCTGTGTTTATCCTCCTTTATTACTGCAGTGAGGAGCATCATTTGGAAAATGACAACTATCTTGAGTTCAACAAGACTTGAAAGTAGGAGGTCCTTTCACATGGAAAGCGGCATGTGCTGCACTGACTGCTAGGCTAACTAAAATTAGCATTGCATCTCCTGCTAACAGGCCCTAGAGAGCATAAAATCATCATTTTTCTTCACCTGGAAGCTAACATTGTGCCTCAACCAAAAGAAACGCATAGCTAACTGACATCGAAGCCCAGCCGAGGGGACATATATACATTGTCATCCAATCATGCTGTCTCAAGCATGTTTCTTGTGCATAGTGACACAGCTGGTGGAAAGAATGTGCATCCAACATGAAAGTGCTCACAATGAGTTTTTAATTTTATTAGATAAACAGTTCAGCTCAGTGAAGTGTTTCTTCACGTTAAAAGGAAATAAAGCAGAAAGTCAAACCTTCAAAGACTACTATGAAGCTGTAAGAACATCTGAAATCTGCTTAAAAACTGCCTCTCTGTGTGCAGTGTGTGACTGTAAACATGGAGTGTGTAATAAAGGTCCTGAAGGTGATGGAGAGTGTTTGTGTCAGCCACCATACACTGGGAGGAACTGTGACCAAGGTAAGACCACACCACAATGAAATATACTGTATTAAATTAGCAGAAACATCACTCATTATTAATGTATATTACTGGGTTTCATTAGATGATGCAGTTCATTTATTTTAGTTTCATCATCTCCATAGAATTAGACAAGCTGCGGAGCATGCTGTAGCTGTCTGTTGATAGATATATATTTATCCCACAAGGGTAATTTTTTGTTACAGCAGCACAATAAAGAGCAACAATAGCACAGACAACAATAAACAACACATAACACAGATAAAATAAAAGTGCCACTGATGCCTGGTAAGGGCTTTATGAGATGGTGTAGGAATTTATATCTAAACAAAATTGATAAAAAAGAAAGCAAACCAAACATTAAAGTGGCATTTGTTAAAAACAGTAAAAGCAAGACTGGCATCGTGTAAGAGAGAAGTGTAAATTGCAGGGTATTTAATATTTACTGCTTTCCCCCCCCAGAAATTTATCAAATGTACATATTTGTATAAAAATAAATAATTAAATGGTTTTTTCCAGATTATCTCTGTAGATCATCAATTTACAGGCTGTTTCCTGGCTCAGAATAGTCACATGTGAGGTGACTATAACCATAGACATGACTGAAACACATACAATTAGCTATTAGCCAACTATATTAGAGAAGTTCAATAAAATACAATCTGGCAGAAACATCTTAAAGGTGAAAATTAAAAAAGTAAGAACCTTGGTTAGACAGAAGTGATAAAATTAGATGTTGGGGGGGAGATAAAACAAAGAGATTGTTGCTGTGTTATGAGCTCAAAGTAATAAACTGCATTAACGAACCCGACTTTATTTTGATCTAAGAATAAGAAAGATTTTAGAAACACAATAAGGGATACATTTTCTGCATTTAAAAATACAAATAGACTGAAAAGGACTTCTCAAATGTGGTTTGATTCTCAGGTAATGATGTTTCCCTGCACTACCTGTTTGTTTTGTGTTAAACTGCTGCCTGTAGTGAACTGCTGCCGTGTTTGTGTTGTTGACAGAGAATCGGAGGTGCAACAATTGCAGCCCGTACTCATACTGTAAAGGAGAGGGAGACGCAGCCGTATGTGAATGTTTGCCTGGATACAGGAAGACGCCACAGAACAAATGCGCAAGTAAAAATTATAATAATTTATTTTGTGATAATTTTGAGTTTATGCTGCTGTTGTTACCAGAAGTGAGTGTGTGTATGGCCAAGTGAACATGTTAACTGTTTAAAACCTTAACCATGAAATTATTGCCAGAAATTTTTTTTTAAAAACTGGAGTCTTCAATAAACCTTCTGGCAAATGAAAAGAAAAGAAAAGAAATATTAATTTGCATACAAGAGTTTCAATTTGTATAATGTCTTTGCTACGTCCAACCTTTTTATACAAAAAGAGAAAAAAAACACACTGGGCTTTGCAAACTGGTGATGTCACACAGCCTATTTTAATCTTACATTGCAATGTACATATACAGTACATTGCTGATAACATGAGTTGTTCAATTAAACTAAAATAAAAATGGACTAAAAATCTCTCCTGTTCCCCTCAAAATCAGCAAATTATTAAATACAATAACTTCAGTGTTTTAAATGGAGCCGTTAAAATTTTCATGGCCCTGTTCCTGTTCCTCCTCAAAGTAGGGCTTGAAGATGAGCCATGTATCAGCATGTAGGTACAAAAAACAATGAGAATTTCATGTGTTTTAATTTGTTTTGACCCATCTCAGATGATAGGATCTTGTAAACTTAACCCAAAATGGACTTTCTGCTGTTTTAACCAAAAATCAGATCAAACATCTGGGGTGCCAGCGCTCGTTTCTGCTACTGCCGCAGTCTTACTGTTGAAACTATGATATTTCATATGACATTGATATTCAAAGTCATTTATAGAAGTTAAAACTTCTGAAAATTGAAGGGTGTGCGACTTGAAGTGTGTACAAAATTGACTGTCAACACGTGGCTATCGCCCGTGTTTAAGATGTTAATAGGACTCAAAAATGCTAAAAAATAGACTTAAGACTTAAAAAGCACAAAATGTTGACTCACACATTCACTCATACGAATTTCTCATGGAATAATTACATATACTGAAGGTATTGCACAAAGGCCCCAGCTCATTCTGAGGGGGTCAGGTGGGAGGAGTGCACTGATTGTTTAAATGGAGTGACCCAGATAACATTATGAATTTAATCTAAAGGTTATTTATTCGTTTTCTGCTCAGGTGTTTGTTCACAGAGGGATTGTGACGTTAATGCCCAGTGCTCCTCTCGGGGGTTAAAGGTCAGCTGCACATGTAAGCCCGGCTACCTGGGCGATGGCAAAATCTGTATACCTCAGAACCCTTGCTTAGATAACAACGGGGGCTGTCCCTTGAACTCCACAGTTTGTGTCTTCAAAGGAGCCAACAAGGTGAGGAGACCTGCCAAGAGTCAGGAAAAAGCTGTTTGTAACAAAATCCTGACATTTTGTTTAACTCCTCTCTCTCTCTCCATCTCTTTCTCTCTCTGGCTCTCAGTCCAGCTGTGCATGTATGTCCAGCATGTCGCCTATAGGTGGCAGCCCTGAGTCTGGCTGTCAGCTCGTCTCCGCCTGCTCGGTGGACACCTGTGACCCCACAGCTCGCTGTCAGACTGAACTGAATGGCGAACCCAGGTCAGACACACAAACTTTTCTCTACCATTATCTACAACTGGGAGGAGGACCAAAAATGTAGAGCCCAGTCTAAAATGTGACCACAGCCAGAAGAATCGGCTCCTTTTGACTTTGATGGGACTAAAACCAGAACACCAACCAGATAAGATCCCTTTCACTCCATGATGAAAGTAGAATAACAAAGTTATCCCAACGCATAAGTCCTGTAACACAATTTTAGGCAGAAAAAAAATAACACAGTCTAAATATTTATGTAATACATCTGGAAAATTTGTAGATCGTGCCAGATCAATACAAGCTGGTCTGTTGCTGTCAGGATCCTAAAGTGGTGTGGCAGAATTTTGGATTTCATCCCTTAGACCAGCGGTCCCCAACCTTTTTTTGCACCACAGACCGGTTTAATGTCAGACAATATTTTCACGGACCGGCCTTTAGGGTGTCGAGGATAAATATAACAAAAGAAAATGATACGACCAAGACAAAAACTGTGCTATTTGGTAAATATAATAATAAACGGAAATTCACTGTGTATTTGTGTAACTTAATTAGCAGTGTCCTCCTGAATTGCGCCAACAACATTGAGAGTAACATTCTCCTCTCTGCCCTTCAATGCTCTCTGGTTGCTATGGTAAGGTAAATATTTCTTTCAAAATAAGACACATAACTACAACATGGGAAAAGACTCAGGGAAACCGAGGTAACAATAAAAACCCTGAAAACCATAAATTTCACACCGAACATCAACTCTTGCGGCCCGGTACCAAACGACTCACAGACCAGTCCTGGTCCGTGACCCGGGGGTTGGGGACCACTATCTTAGACCAGAGATTAACTGAAGCCAGTCAAGACATGCTCAAATCCAACTTTTCCAGTTACCATATAACACTAGTACCTCTTCTACTACTGAGTTAAGATCCCGTAACAGTGTTAAATTAATAAACTGTAATCCTCACTGTGAGGATGAGGCTGGGAGCCATTGTTTTATGTTAGAGTTAAACTTTGCTTTCCTAACTTCAAAATAAAATGTAAAAAGTAAGTTTGTTTTAGCTTCTCTGCCTTCATGCCATCTTCTTTCTGGCTGGCTGCCCCTAAGAAACACAAAGTTTAAACAACAAGTGCGCTGGGCTTCTGCGCTGAGCCGGAGGTGTGTGCCTGAGATGACCAAATAAATGACCAAAACCCTCTCAGAAAAAAACAACCTGAAACTGAACATTTAGCTGATAAGGATTACTTGTCTACACACTGACCTCATTATTTGAAATTGTGGTTATGTTTAATATGAATATTTAACATAAAAACAAAAGAAATACAAATTTAGTAGGTCCCTGTTTATAGAGTAACATAAAGCTGTCCGAAACACTGCTTTGAGTCTTGAGTTAAAATCCGTCAAATGGGCAAACACGACGCATCTCGATCACGTGTGCTGAACTTGATTAGATGTGATTTTAAACTGGAGCGGTACTTTCACTGAGAATGATTCGCTTCCTAAAAGTAACGATGGAAAAATCTGGAAAGATCAGATAGGTCGGGTCACAGTGTCAGTTGCCTCGGTTGGCTAAAGTGGCGCTCTCTTCCTGCCCCCTTCTCTCAGATGTGTGTGCGAAGTGGATCAGATCAGTGATGGTCGGCGTTGTTATGGTAACCTGATGGAGCGCGTCATGGAGCTGGACCGGAGCGGCAGCTGGAGAGGAAACTTTACTGGAGCCATTTCCATGTTCGGTAAAAATAACCAGCAAAAATACGCTCTGAGAAATGCCCGCGGTACTTTATTGAACTATGGCGGGGTTTCCTGTTAAAACAAGAGATCAGCACCTCAGAGTGTTTCAAGCTAACTGACAGGATATGACTTAAAGTGAGCCGTGGTGGTGATATCAGCTTTTTTAAAAATAATAAAAACATGAGTCTGTGTCCCGATTATCCTGCAAGGTAATTTATATGAGACATGCTGTTTTTTGTACGTTCTTTGGTGTTGCTATTCTTTTACTGCACCTTTCCTTTGACCTTTGGGGTGTGTGTGTGTTTCAGAGGCAGGCTGTCCACGTCTGCTGAATCATAACGGACCCTTCACAGCTTTCATCCCCCTGCTGAAATCACCTCTGCCTGTAGGTCACCTGGTTGTCTGAATTTTATTTTAATGATCTCCTCCAGCACAGGAAGCTCCTGAGGGATGAAGCCATAGATTTGAAAAGCTTAATCTGCAACTTAAACAAATCTCTGGTGCTGCCTTCTTAGATCTGTGCAAAATTAGGAAAAAAAGTAGTTCATGCATTTATTACTTCTAAGAAGAGATTAAATTTCTGCCATGTTAGCATCTCTTCATTGACTCAGTGATAAATGCAATATAAATCCTTTTCCTCACACACAGTTACAAATTATCAGGCCCCTTCATATATTAAGGACCTCAGTACCATATTATCCCAGTAGAGCACTTTTCTCTGAGACTGCGGGCTTACTTGTTGTTCCTAGAGTTTCCAAAAGTAGAATGGGAGGCAGAGCCTACATCTAGCATACCTAATAATTAGAAACTAACTGATCGATAAATACAAAAAACTGGTCTTCTAAACCAAAATATCTCTGCAGGACTTAAATCAGGAGACATTATGTAAAAACCACCTGATCCTGGGTCAGTACCTCTACAAGGATCTGACTGGTCGAGACTTCAACCTGTACGGAGGATCCAAGCTGAGGACCAAAGAAAACAAGGTAACACTGCTTCTCCAGACTCCAGCTGCTGTTCAAGCTAGATAGTAAAGAAAAAATGAAAGGTGTAAGCCTGGTTCTTGCCTTTGGAAATTATTTTTGGTGGAGACATTTGTCAAAGCCACGGAAGCAGCCACTGTTATTCACAAGCATAAGGTCAAAATTTCCTGGAGCTTTTAGTTCAGGTCCAGCGTGCTGTTGTCTGGAAACTCAACAGTCACGACAAGACTTTTTCCTAAAAATCAATCATTGCCTCCCACATTACACAAACCCACACTGTATCAGAAAATTATTTTTGAAGGTTTGACATCACATGGTAATGTGACCTTTGAAAGTTTACCCAAAATTCACCCAAATTAAGTTTTTCTGTTTTTTTCTGTTGCTCTCATAATCACATAGACATTAAAGTCCTGCAGATTTTCTGTTGAAACTATTTTATATCCATTAATGAGATTTTTTATTTAAATTGTGACAAGTGGAGTGATGTTGCAGTGCTCAAATTTCTGTCCGTATAATATAACTAAGCAGGAGTACAGACTTTGACACACAATTCCAATGATTTGAAGTAAGTGTGATTTTCACTTTAACTACAAAGTGAAACTATTAAGAATCTCTTTCATGGGTCAAGACAGGAGCCCAGCATATTCTTTATTTAACTGAAGTTTAATGCAGATTTCACACATAAGAGCCCCCGGCTCTCTTCTCTGGGACACAGCAGAACCACCAGACTGCCAATGTTCAGTCTACATTAGTAAGTTAAAGTTGGTTACAAGGATACACCAGAAACAAAAAAGTTCTTTCAGCATGATTTTTATTCTTGCCACAATTAGAAAGCAAAGTGCATGCTACAGAAAATCATTTTCCCTTGCATTAGTTTTGTTTGCATTCATGTGGTTAATATAGTATAACACAAACATTTAAGTGATGCAACTCTTCACTACCTCTATTAGCAGTTTTCATCACACAGACTCAAGATAGTGTGTCCAAAACCATCACATACCATTGTGTTTAAAATCAGCACTTCTAACAGTGTTATCATCATCGTCTTCTGTCACCCGTCACCTCTACACTTCTCTATCGTAACATGCTGGCATAACTCGCTGGTGATGGAGACTGGTTATTGAATGAAAATTAGTTTTATTTACCAACTGAGTGTGTCCATTACACTCAGTTATATACAATTCATATATCTTCAAATCACAACCCACACAGTTTATTAGATTTTTTTCATTATTAAACGTCTTGTTAAACCAAACAAAACAGTCTGTTAAGTAACACGTGGATCTCAACACATCATTAGATCACAGCAGAAATTATTTGACAGAAATTATGTTATGTGAGATTTATAAGGATATTATCTTAAGAATTATGTGACACGGTCTTTTTTCCAATAATTCTCTCATTTTGTGTCTCTTAATTATTCAACGTCTGAGTAATGGTATTAAATAACTATATAAACAGATTATGTGGTTACAAGAACAGCAGAGGGGTTACCATGACCCGTTTCCTGAAGCCATGAGACTGTTGTGAAGACAACATTAATGGTTCCATGAATTAGATGAACATTTATAAGGCAGAAATAAATATTTGCTGTCCAGAGAGCACTACAGAACCAGAAGTTCTGTCTTCTGTGTTCTAGTACTTATGAAGCAGACAAACACACACTCTCACACACCTCAGGCCAATTTAAAAGGTTAATCTGATGAGCATGTCTTTGGGCTGGCAGGGCACAAAGAGAAAACCCACACAGGGAAATGGGAACATGACAACTCCACATAGAAAGTTCTCAACCAACCAGCTGGTTCAAACCCAGAAACCTGACAGCAAGGTTGTGGATTTAAACACAAACATTTAAAAACATTGTGAATTTAAAAATAAAAGCATAGTGTAACCCTGTAACTCAAGGTTTTCCCTTCACATTTTAAGTTTCTTTCCCAAGGCCAAAGTGAAGTCACGAGCATTGTGAAACATTATTTTGAGGACTGTGTTTCATATACTCAAGCATCTTAGACATTCTTGTTCACGAAGTAGCCAGAAAAATACCCCACACGTTTCTGTCACAGGCAGCGGGAGGTGACTGTGTGTAGAGTGAATACTGGACCCAAATGCAGATCAAAAAACGGAGCGTAAAAAGGTAACTCAAATAATAAAAAAGCGAGCCCTTTGTTCTGGCTCATAACATGAGTACAAAAAACACAGGAAAGCAGTGGTGTCCAAACCCAGGCCTTAAGGGCTGGTGTCCTACAGGTTTTAGATATGTCCTTGATCCAAGACAGCTGATTTAAATGGCTAAATGACCTCCTCAACATGTTCTCCAGAGGTCTGGTTATGAACTAATCATTTGATTTAGGTGTGCAGACCCAGGATGACATCTAAAACCTGAGGGATACCGGCCCTCGAGGCCTGGAGTTGGCCAAGCCTGCGGTAAAGTGAACAGGAACAAAAACTAAACTAAAACCTAAACTGGAAGAAACTAAACTACGACAACTGCAACGAAAGACATGAACATGATTCAGGGTGGAGCATGCAAAAAGCGAGGAAAAAACAGGAACATGGAACGGGAGCATGACCTGAGCTGAATCATGAAATACCTTGGCGTGACATGACATCGTGAAAGTAACACAGACAACCCGACAAAGACTGAATGAAGGCACACAGGAGGCTAATGAGGGAAGTGGAGACGTGGGGAAACAGCTGACACAAAGGAACATAAAGACACCACAGGGGAAGTAAAACAAAACACATTGAACATGGAGACAGCTGACTCTTCAAAATAAAACAGGAAACACTGAGAGACGTAAACATGAGACACAGGGGTGAAGACAAAAGGGGAATCTAATGAACAACGAACTATAACAGGGCAACTTAGGCGAAATAGAAATGAACTTAGATAAGCTAAATGAGACCATATTTCTACAAAACAACCATAAATCCTGACCTAAATGTTTCATTGTAGACTATCGAGTAGCTTTTGATTTTATGTATATTGAGGTACAAATAAAACCAATAAATATATGAGAGTACTTTATAACATCACCATTGCAGCAGTCTTTTATATTCACCAGATTGTACACTTGTCTAATATTTGCGCCGTTAATATTAAAGTTGCTCTACGTTCCTAAACAGTTAACAAATTTTGTCTCACAGTTTTGTCATATTTCCCAACTTTATGATGATATGCCTAAGTGTTCATTTCCACTGTCACAGTGACCTTCACTGGTAAAATCTTCACTGGCTGAGGATTCTCAGTGTAAATGTAAGGAAACAGGGTGTCAGAGAAGCTGTGTGTGAAGGTGTGCATGTGGGCATTAGTGTCGAGATCAGAGAACGACAACTTTCCTCTGTCAAAGTCCAGATGGACTCTGATCCTCCGCACTTCCTTCTTCACTGGTAGATCCTTCTCAGTGTCTGGTGATGAAAATGCTGAGAATTTACCATCAGAGAACAAAATTCTCCACAGTCCTGACTGAAGACGCCCGCTGACCTGGGAGTACTCGCTTAACACGCCCAGTTCCCAGTCCTTGTTGATTCCAACATCAACATCCCACTCATGCGTCCCTGAGTTGAAGCCTTTAGAGCCGAGAACAGAGCAGGAGAACTTGGTTCTCTCTGGGCTTTTGGGAAGCGGTTTCCGCTCTCCTGATTTCACGCTGCTCAGATTATCGAATACAACAAGTTCTGGGTCGGCAGTGTTTGGATCAAGAACCACAGGACTGTAGAAGACCTTCTCTTTCATTTTGTTCCAGACGTTGAAGGTCAGGTTGCCCAGGTGTTGGGCCACATCTATGAGCACTCCTGAAGCCAGCTCTGGATCTTGCAGCAGGGGGCGCTGCTGGGCTTTTTTAACTGCAGCCTTGTAGTTTTGCAGGAATGAGATGTCTTCAGCTTTGAGCTCCCTCTCTGTGGCTCTGATTGTGCTAGAAAGAGCTGCTGTTTCTCTGCTCAGACTCTCAACCTTCTCTTTCATTATCTTAGTCTTCTGCACCTCATCCTCCTTCAGGTGAGCAATCCTCACCTTCTCTTCATTGTGCAAAAACTGGTGAAGATTCTTAAACTGCTCCTTAATCTCCCTCTCTGTGCTTTGGGCTTGGACTTTGATGTGTTTCACTATTTGATCATAGCTTCCTTTAACATCTTCAAAGACCTGCAGCTTCTCCTTTAAGGGCTTCAGGGATTTCTGGAGCTCCTCTTTGAGATCCTGTGCAGCCTCATCGATGGGTCTGAATCTGTGGTTGCTATGCATTTTCGAGTCTCGACAGATCACACATATTGGCTGCTGGTGGTCCAGACAGAAGATTTTGAGTTTCTCAGAGTGCAGACTGCAGAGTGACTCGGACCCTTCTGAAACTCTTTCGCCTCTGTCGCCTCTGTCGCCTCTTTCGCCTCTTTCGCCTCTGTCGCCTCTGTCGCCTCTGTCGCCTCTCTCCGCTAAAAAGGCCTCACACAGGTTCCTTAATGCCAAATTACGAGGGGGATCACTCTTTGAGGATCTTCTCTTGCAGCACGGACAATCGTATGTTTTCTTCCCCCTCCACCATTTTTGGAGGCAGTCTTTGCAGAAGCTGTGGCTGCATGACAGAACAACAGGGTCTTTGAAGACTTCATGGCAGACAGGACATAAGAAATCCTCTTCTGATCTGAGCGACATTTTGCCTGTGAATGAAGCAAAAAATAAAAGTGAAGTCAGTCAGTCCGGAAGATTCTCTGACAGTTGGTTTCACTTTCTGTCGCAGCTCTTTCAGATCATAAAGTAGAGCAAACTGCAGCAGTTGGCAGGAATTGCAAGTATTTCTATTTTCCAGTTACCCCAGTGTTCACTGTGTTCCCTCACGGAGTTGTCTTCATTAGTTGGAAGTGATATTTTACGGTGTGATTAGAATCCTCACCGTCTGTCTCTGTGTATGTTTCTCCTTTCAGGAAGACAAAAACAATAAGCTGCATTTCCTGCTTGACTGCATGGCCTCACCCAGTGGGCGGAGCTTTCTCAAGAAATCTCATGCGTGTCTATCACACTAGTTGGATGTTTGCTCTACAGTATTTCATGTATGGTATCATGACAGATCGTTAACATGGTGAATAAAATGATAACTAGTCAGGGGTCACAAAATAGATTCAGAGACAGTTCTGTCACAGATCACCAGTTCTGCAGCATATAACACGAGCACTTATCTCTGGCAGTCAGATACAGAAGAGCTCAGGGCTCCTGCTTTATCTGCACGTCTGGGCTGTCCGTCCTTGGAAAGTGTGCCAAAGGTTGCAATGCTCTTAAAGGTGCACAAAGTATCCCAAGAGTCAAGTAAAGGTCTCATTCCTTTATTCATTCAATTTATAATGATGCAGGGTTAGAGTCGCTCATTTTTACATCTGTAACTCTGGGAAAAAACACTAAACCTTGAGAATCGATTTCCTCCAATTTACAAAGTGCTTTAACAGTACTCCCGCCTGTTTTTCCCACATCACAGGCCCCCTAGATCCACAGGTCAAAGCTTTACTGGACTCTTGTTTATGAGTGGGCCGCTATCAGTCTGAAGCAACATACACAATCATTTTGTCAATTTAAAGATTGACAAACTAAGCTACCAGTTTATCTTGTCAATTGTTCTTTATTAAGCATCTTTGTAACTCCAGACAGAGGTGGATAGATGCAGGTGAACAGACTAATTTTCTCAGTGTTTAAGTCTGTTGAGCCAGTGATCTGATAATGGGATCTCATTGGCTTTTAACTTGCAGAGGGTTTCTTTCTGATTACAGCAGTAAAGAGTTGCAGCTGTCAAGTCTAGAACAGTGTTTCTTTCACTCCACCTGTGTTCAGGCTGTACAGCCTCATTTTCACTGCCGTTGCAGTATGAAGCTTTACACACAAAAGACACACTAGATAATCGGGCTGATTCTTACAATAGGTTTCTTTTTCGCACACATTCTCCCAGCTCTGTTTCACAGTGAGCACACATGTATTTTTAGCTGCAAAAACGGTCATGCTGTCCACCACTGTTGTCATGTCCCCCCCCCCAACAATACTAGTAATTGTCTCATTGTTGCACCAATCTTAAAGGCTTCCTGTAATGTGTAAAGTGTAGTCCATGTAAACCTGCTTGAACCTTGATTCTTGTTTCATAACATGCACAGGTTCTTTAAAGAAAGTCTTTTTTTTGGTTGTCTTACTCTTGTTTTAGAGGTTCATCTTGCTGGACAACCCCAGAAAACTGTACTCTGTCATCCAGCAAGACCTGCCAGCATCCAATGGGATCATTCATATCATAGACCAGCCCATCACACCCAGCGACTCCTCCCCTCGTGATGAACAGGTAAGTAAATACACAAATAATGGAAAACTCCCTGAAAACACCAAAAAAAGAAACAGAAAAAAGCTTAAACAACAGCTGAGTGAAAAACATTAAAACACTGCAGTTATTTTTTTCCTTTACAGTACAGCACAATATGAAACTTAATGTCTTTTTCTTCTTGTGTTAAGTTTGCTGATTTGACAGTTGGAGAGATTCTGACTAAGGATGACAAGTACAACCGCTTCCTGTCTTTGGTTGATGTAAGTATTTGTGTGACTATGCACCCTCACGTTTGTCTCCTTCCTTTATTTAACCGCATGCTGAAATTGTTTTACTACAATAAAACAAATAACACTTACAATTTAAACATATTAAACAACTTAAATGTATCATACAAACTGGATTTGCTGGGAGTTTATTCACAATTGTGCCACATTTAATGTCAAATTGTTTTATTTTGTGCCTGTTGTGGGGATAAGTTCTAATTTCTTTGGATTTCCAGGTGGAAATGTTAACAGAGTGAGCATGTATACACATTTAATGACATTCGTTTAACTCTGGACTCTGGCAGCCCTGCTGCCCTCTTGTTGTTGGACAGCAGCCTTTGACACGGCTGATACCATGATATCCTGCTATCAAGGCTGAAATCATATGCTGGCCTAAAAGGGTCTGGCCTCCAGTGGTTTTGGTCCTATTTATCTGGAAGGACTTTTTATGACAACATAAATAGCCCCTCTTAATTATAGTGTACCTCAAGGCTCTATTTTGGGTCCTGCCTTGTTTGCACTGTATATGTTGCCACTGGGGTCTATTTTCTCACGCTACAATCTTTCATTTCACTGTTTTGCTGATGACTTGCAGATCTATCTGCCTTTAAAAGCAGGGTCAGACTGACTTCAGCTATTATTACGCTGTCTTGATGACTCTAAACAGTGGATGTCTTTAAAAAAAATTTAATTAAACAAAAACAAAACATACATTGTCATTTTTGGTAACTTCATTAATAATCACACTGAGCCTTCAGACCTGTAGCAGGTCACAGGCTTTGGAATAGTCTTCCTCTTAATATTAGATGTGCACAAACATCTCCAAAAGTTGATTCTGTTCATCTGGACGTAGCGTTTTCAGTGGGAGAAACGTTTTGTCACTCATCCAAGTGACTTCTTCAGTCTCAGCTGACTGTAGGTTTCCCCAATCTTATAAACACAGCATCTCTGTGGCTTTTAAACCCCAAAACAAGCTGCGCCAAAAAATTGGTCCACCCCATGGATCGGGTCCCCCGACACATACAGAATAACATAGTGTACGCTGTTAAGTGCCAGGAGGGTTGCCAGGATTTATACATCGGGGAAACCAAACAACCTCTGGTGAAGCAGATGGTACAACACAGAAGAGTTGCCTCGTCAGGCCAGGACTCTGCAGTGTATTTACACTTACAGGCCAATGGACACTCTTTCAAGGATGAGGATGTACACATCCTGGACAGGGAAGAACGCTAGTTTGAGCGCGGAGTCAGGGAGGCCATTTACGTGAAAAGGGAAAGACCATCTCTGAATCAAGGAGGGGGCCTAAGGGTACATCTTTCGCCATCTTAAAATGCTGTGATTGCAGCCATTCCACAACTCTCTGTGATTGGTACTCATGGCCATTGATCAGTGGTCTTTGATCAGTGGGTTTTGGTCAGTGGTTGTTGATCAATGGTCATGAGAATTTGCATAATTATGAAGATGAAGAAACTGACCTCCCAGCTCATTGTTCCTTCAGTGGGCTGGGAGGTTATTATGCAAATGTACGGTTTATAAGATTGGGGAAACCTGCAGTCAGCTAAGACTGAAGAAGTCACTTGGATGAGTGACGAAACGTTTCTCCCACAAAATGCTGCGTCCAGATGAACAGAATCAACTTTTGGAGATTTACTTACCTGGATGAATGAGTCTGCATCAAGATCTGCACAAACACTTGAACATTTTAAATCGTTACTGAAGACACAATTTTATGGTCTGGCATTAAACACACTTTGATCTAAACATTTTGGTTTTAACACCCTTAGTTGTTATTGTTGTTTTAGTTGTTTTTATGATGTATTTCATCTGTTTATTTGTTTTTTCTATATTTTACTGCATCATTGTTTTTGCATTTTATTTATTTTAGTGGCATTTTACATTGTTAAGCACTTTGTGCAGCATGGACTGTTTGGAGATGTGCTTTATAAATAAAGCTGACCTTGACCTTGACTTTGATTGCTTCCACCTGTTGTAAACTTTATTTCTCATTAGTAGTCAGTTTTCTGTTTATATAGTCCTGTGTTTCATTTACTTGGAGAGGGTTTTTTTTTTGTTCATTTCAGGTTGTTCTTTTTGTTTACATTAGGTCCTCCACATCACAGTTATGACACTTCTTTTCCTCATTCTTTAAAAAAAAAACAAGGTCACAGAATGATTAGTAGTGAAAGTCCTTATGACACTGTTTTTAAGAGGTTTAATTTCATTTAAACCCAATTTACAGTGCAGCCTAATACCACCAGCTTCATTCTTTTTTAACTTCTACTCCAGCAGCTCTGGCTTAACTCATAGCATCACATTTGATGTAAATGTCAACTTCCCTCAAGCTTTCCTCATTTTGTGGAAGATATTTTTAATTTCATGAGGTGTCAGATGTCATTGTGTAAGTGAGTGACAGTTCTTTTATTACAGAGCCTGCAGAATCTGGTCTGGCATTCCTGCTGAAGTATGCATGACCTCGCTAAAAAGGATTCTGTGAAGTTCCCAGATTCTAATTTTTTTTATTGCACTTTGGTGATTCCTTAATTTAAAGGCGCATTTAAGTTTAAAAAAAAAAAAAAAAAAAAGATAATTTCATCATTTGACATGTTGTCCGTGTGCTCCTTAAATGTGTGGATTAAATTATTTTCAAATTTGTTATGTTTACACAGCTTCCCCACTTTAAGAAACGCAATTTTAAAATAACACATCAATTTTTTTATGTGTAGCATATCTAACACTGGCTATTGAGCAATGCACTACAATTTATATTATGTAATGTATTCTACACAGACTATAAACTGATGAGAATGCAGATCATTTAGTTAGACCTTTTCAGCTTCAGACTTTTGGGATGTATGATGTACATACATATTCGATAACATGAGCATATTGAACCACTGTAATAAGGTTTTTGTTTCAAATCAGCCCACCTCTTAGTTTGAATCTTCAAGCATCTATTTTTGTATTTCCATAAAATGATGGTAAATGCCTGTAAAAACAACTTGTTTTGTTTGTGTGAAATCAAGGGTTTTTTCCCCCAAAAAATTTGATTAATTCTGTATTCTGTCTGGCACCGAGGCTTAAAGGAAATCTGTGCTAAATCTTCATTTGTTAATCAGATATGTGTTTTTCTGCAGAACTGTGGGGCGCCGCCACCGCTGCGGGGGCCAGGACCCCTCACTGTGTTCGTCCCCACCAACCAGGCTGTGGACCGAGCCCGAGATGGCAGCATCCTGTACATGCTGAATGATGTAAGAAGGGAGTCACTTCCTATGACACTTTTCATCTCTTTATGATTAGTGCAGATAACACATGCTGAATTTTTTTTTAATTATCAACAAATCAAATAAGAAGACCAAACACTTTGTGACTCTGTCCCAAACTTAATTCTTACTGATAATATTCATCTTGAAGTAACCCAGATATGTTCAGTTTTGTTATTTTCTAAAGCACATTTGGTTCCTGCTATATTAGAGATTTTGTTTTTAATATATATTTTTTTCCAGGCCAAATATAAACTTCAGGAACTCCTCAGACACCACGTGTTCTCCCAGGCTGCGGTGAGCTCTCACCCCAACTCCCCAATCCTTCTGTCAGAGTCATTTATTTCACTTTCACTTGTTGCTTTTTCCTTTCTTTTTGCCTTTTACCCATTGGCGAACACAGATGAAAAAAGACTTAGCTCCACACTTTTATTCTTAGCTTTGCATTGCTCACCGTTCAAAATAGTCCTTATTTATCTTGTTCTGGGCCTTGGTGCCGCCAAGAAACATGCATTTTTTTTATTGGCCACCAGGCAGTGACACTTTCAGGTCACATCAGTAAAAACATGAAGCTAATTTTGCAAATTACATTTATTATTAGAGTCAGAAAGGAGGATTATCCAGGATAATCTCACTGATTGACAATGTGTCAGTCAAACCAGTGTGGTGTAATTGACCAGTATTTCTGGAGCAGCAACACTTAAATGTCTGTTAAATTAGTTGCACACATCATTAGTGACTACGTCCCTCCATTCATACTGTCTGTTTGTAACAAAGACTCATTTCCTTAAATATATGGAAGCATAGGCCCTGTTAGCTCTCCCCCAGCAGATTGTCCGAGCAGCTGAGAAAACAGGCAGCAATTTTTCACACCAGCTTGTTAATCAACCAAAGACTTAGACAGAGTTTTAATTCATTTGAAAGCCTGATTCTCAGCCTTGTACAACCTAACTGGAAAACTCAAAAACCTGTCTTATTTGATATCATCTATCATCCTGGGCCTTATTAGAGTTTCTGTCTGATTTCTTAGAGTGTTTATCTGACTCAGTTCTCAGGTCAGATAAAATAATTATTGGGGGTGATTTTATCATCCATGTAGATACTAAAAATGACAGCCTCAACATGGCATTTAATCTATTATTAGACTCAAATGGGTTCTTTCAAAACCCACCTACCACTTTCTACATACTCTAGATCTATCATTGAAGCCAGGTAACACACATCAATTAGTTAAACTTTAAATTTCTCAAAGACATAAAGACCTTGCTGACCTAAAAATTTCTGCTTCTAAATCCAGATAAAAGTAAGGTTATTGTATATAGTCCAACAAATTGTAGAAATGCGGTATCTAGCCAGATGCTTACTCTGGATGGCATTACCATTATCTGTGAGGTATCTTGGAGTTGTTTTTGACCAAGATATTTTCCTGAATGCAAACAAATATGTAGGACTACTTTCTTCCATTTGTGCAATATCTCCAAAACTAGAAATATCCTGTCTCAGAGTGACGCTGAAAAGCTAGCTTATGCCTTTATTGCTTCTAGGCTGGACTACTGTCATTTGTTATTATTGGGATGTCCTAAAAATTCCCAGAAAAACCTTCAGTTGATTCAAAATGCTGCAGCAAGAGTACTGACGGGGATTAGACAGAGAGAGAGCATATTTCTCCTATATTGGCTTCTCTTCATTGGCTTCCTGTTAAATGCAGAATCAAATTCAAAATCCTGCTCCTCACATACAAGTTCTTGAATAATCAGGCTGCATCTTATCTTAATGACCTCGTAGTATCGTATCACCCCATTAGACCTCGTCACTCTCAGACTGCGGGCTTGTGATTCCCAGGGTATTTAAAAATAGAATAGGAGGCAGCTTTCAGGCCCCTCTTCTGTGGGACCAGCTTCCAGTTTGGATTTGGGTAACAGATGGAAGAAATGGCTTGGGTGAGGGAACTCTGAATAAGCGGTAGAAAATGGATGGGTGGATGTTCAATATGAGCGTCAACCACTGCAACAGAATAAGAATGAAAGGAAATAGAAAGGAAATAAAGAAAAGCCAGACATGTAACCTTTTAATTTTATCAGATGAGTTATTCAGATATTTTTTAATCACATTTCTGCTTCTAAAAGTGTAAACTCCTCACATTTATTGACCCATTCCTCAAGCACTGCAAGTTTAGCCACACTACTGATCAGGGCACTAAAAATATAAACGTCATTAGATATTCTTTGTTCCCGGTTGCAAAATTAGATTGGTTATGATTTTTTTCTGTCACTAGCTGACAGTTGATGATCTGAGCAGACTCTCTCGGATTCAGACGATGGCAAATCAGATGGTCAAAATCGCTGCATCTGAGGACGTAAGTATAGTTCATTGGTACTTAACAATGCATGTAACAGTTTAATTTCCACCATATGTAGGACACACATTAGCAGATGACTTAAACACTAGCTGTCCTCTACTTCTCTGTCCTGCAGGGCGGGATCGTATTGGGTGAGAAGAGCATCCGTTTGATGAGCACCAACATTGTGGCATCCAATGGAATAATACATATGATTGACGGGCTGCTGTACCCGCCCTCCATCCTTCCCATCATGCCTCACCGCTGTGATGTTGGTGACAGCAAGATCACTGTGGTGAGAAAAGACACACACACACACACACACAGAGTCTGAATCAGTTTAGTTCTGGGGGCGAGGGGTAATTAAAAAGGGTGTCAGTAGATTCTAAAGATGTTAGCACATGTGTTACAGCAACGCTTTCACTATCCATCTGTTTTTCTATATTGGTTCTTTCTTTCACACAGTGTAACTCCTAACCTTTTGCCTTGAGTCTGGTTGACAGTTTGCAGATTTAAATGAATGTCAGAACTGAAATAGTTGGGGTCACTACTGCTGTATGTCATTGTTTTTTAAACTGCGATGAAGGACAAACAACAATGGTCCTGACTTTGAAGAGCACTTTTGCCTGTTTTTTGGAGATAAAGCCATAATTGAAAAGATTCTCTCAATGACATTTTTGTCTGTTTATAATACTTTACATTAAAATTTTAATGGCAGGTCATCTCCTGTAGAAATGGAAATATCATAGAGCTGGGCGATATGACCTCAAACCAAAATCACAATTAACATTTGACCTTAATTTTGGTTAAAGAATAATTATGATTACACACTTGAATAAAGGAAGGCACACACATGATGAGGGAAAAAGTTTTTCGATCCTCTGCTGAATTTGTAGGTTTGATCAAGTTCAAAGAAATGAACAGTCTCAGTCTGGAGAGAGACAGTATATCAACCAAAAATACATACAAAATACATAAAATAAAACCTATAAATAGATTTTTGTGTCACTTACTGGATTAAGTATTTGATCCCCAAACAAAACATGACTTAGTGCTTGGTGGAGATACCTTTGCAGTAAGACGTTTATTGTAGTTAATCACCAGGTTTGCACACCTCTCAGGAGAGTTTTTTATTATGTTGATTACAGGTTCTAAATGTGGGCTTTTATTCATTTCCTATTAATTTCCCAGCTCTAATCATAGCCTTTCTTTCAGCAGGTTTGCCGTTTTCAGTAGAGCAGGATTAACCTTTAGTGCATGTTTATGTGTTTGAATCAATGGATTAAAAAAAACAACAGATAACAACAACAAAAAAAATCCAATGATGACACGTATTACCACCTCCCTCAAATATTAAAATTTCATTTTTGTGTGTTTTCAGGGTCCCTGTGTTCACTGCAGTTACCTCTCTGCGACCCAGTGTCCAGAAGGCAGCACCGAGCTGGTAAAATGCATTCTGTTCTCTTCTACTTTATATATTGTTATTACTCTACATCAAAGATAACCCTAGTTTTCAGGGGTCTGAAAAGTAAAGCTGATATCTATCTGCCTTAAACCTGCATTCTTCCTAGTCTCCTGCAGGGGGTGACTCATGCAGGGGGTGACTCCTCTTGTTAAAAGAATGAAGTCTGGTTGTATAAAGTCTAAGGTGGTGGTTCTCAGCCTTTTTGTGGTGTGTCTCACATCCTGTAGTCATTGGTTATTTAATCATCTACAGTGAAAAGTGTCATATTGACAACTCTTGTTCATCATATCTGGCTTGAGGTGTCAAAAACAGTGGCTATGTCCATATTAATATACAGTCTTTAGTAAAATCAGCATTTATTAATAGACTCTCCCCCATCTGCTGCTGAGAAGAGGTTTAAAATGACTTTCTTTCTCACATACCACAAGTACACATCCTTCTCTAACATGCTCGTTGAAAATTTATATTCATACAAATGAGGTCAGCATTATTATTAGAGATGGCACGATACCACTTTTTTATGTCCGATACCGATACCGATATCATAAATTTGGATATCTGCCGATACCGATATGAATCCGATATAGTGTGTTTTTTAATCAATAAAACTGTTTTTTTTTAATATCTTGCTACATTTTGTATAAGTTTATACTCAAGTTTAAATAAATAACAACACTAAAGCTATTCTGTTATACCTGTATGTAAAAAATACACTGCGCCCAAAATATTTCATAGTTCAGCAATACCAATCTAATAAACTTAAACCTGCTCCATCCTTCCTATTCTGGTATTTTAAAGAGTACTTAGCAGAAATATTAAGCAACCTAGCTAATACGGTTGCAAACTCCCAGAAAGGGAACCACCCACATCCCCCACCTCATGATGCTTAATCGATGTAATCAAATTTAATTTGATGCAGGGAGGAAAATGCACAGAAATAAATTCTTTTTCAAGAATAATTAAATAGATTCAACATCTTTCTTCAACAGAACTGCACAGATGGTATCTTCCCAAAGGAAAAAGTACTATAGCTTACTAGGGTATATTAGACTTAACAGTTACTATATGGACTAATGGACTTCTATACATTTTACATCAGATTAAAACTTTGGGTGTAAGAGTCAGATAATTATTTATTAAAAGCCAGACATTTTAAATGAGAATAAGAAAGAAAAGTATGTCTTTGTGCCCCCTTTTCCCTGTTCATGCCCTATCGGCCCCCCTGGCTACACTTTGCTAGATCCGCCCCTGCACAGTTACGTCAGCTGCGTAGAAAAAGATCCTGGTGTAGAAAGTAATATTAAATAAATTCTAACAACAGCTCATCAAGCTTAATAGTGCTGCTGTTGTTCAGCCGCTGGTTTCCTCTTTCTGGTGCAAAGTGGGCCAAAAACTAAGAAGAGAGACGGACTCGCGACAGAAAAGCCGATCAGCTGATTATTGATCAGTTTCACGTTTGAAGTAGCAGCAA
Organism: Neolamprologus multifasciatus; assembly: GCF_963576455.1. Lineage (NCBI taxonomy): Eukaryota > Metazoa > Chordata > Actinopteri > Cichliformes > Cichlidae > Neolamprologus > Neolamprologus multifasciatus. The sequence goes on from NC_140443.1 coordinate 11,525,796, forward strand.
GAAGAGGCAGTCGCTCCATATATCGGTTGTTAAGCTTAACGTGGGAATGCTTTACAAACATTCAGAGATGAACTTACACACTTGCTTTACTTCTCTCTGGGAAAACTTCCTCGGAGATGAAATGCTGGTTTGCTGGCAGCCGCTCTATCACGTGACCACACGGCTCCAACTGCGGTTATGAGCCGACTTACGCCGTGTAGCAAGTTTTGTGAGGTGCTTTTTTGATATTTAATGGATCGGATTACATTTTTTATTTCTCGCCGATATCCGATCCAGTAATTTGGGTCAGTATCGGACCGATACCGATACGTAATATCGGATCGGTCCATCTCTAATTATTATCCCCCCTATGATTTTCTTTAAGTATGACTCAGGTGCTATTAAACAGAGCAAGGAATTTTTAACACAGCTTTTTCCAAACATCCTAGTTTTATTTTAGATGCTTACATTATTTTACTTCACACAAGGAAAAAATTTATTTCACAAAAACTACCAGGTTGAAAGTTATTACCCCCCTCCAATGCTAGTAGTCAGTTTTGTATCCGTTTTTGCTCAATAACAGTCTGCAGTCGCTGGTTTCATTCTTCTTTGGTGAATCGCTCAAGCTCCTCCTGATTTGATGGTCTTCTGGCATAGAGCTTCAGTTACCCCCCACAGATTTCAGTGGATTCAAGTCAAGGCTTTAATGCCTGTCAATAACATTCACTGTGGTCATCTGGAGGTAAGCGACGATCCAGACCCAGTTTTGCTCATGACTGTTTGAGATTTTCTTTTAAAATTTTTACATATCCTTCTTTCTTCATGGTTTCTTCCACCTTGACAAGATTCCCAGTTCAAGACACTCTGAAGTGTCCCCCCAGCATAACACTCCCACCACTGTGTTTCACTGTGGGGATGGTGTTCTTTGTTTTGTACGCCTGTTCCTTCTTTCTCCAAACATAAGCAGCATCTCTGTGGCCAAAGAGTTCTAATTTTATCTCATCTGATCAAAGGACGCACTTTCAGCATGTATACTCTTTCTCTAGGTTGTCCTTAGCATACTTCAGGCTGGTTTGAAGGTGTCTTTCCTGCAGGAGTGGAGTCTTTCTTAGTCTGCAACTTCACAGTCCATTCCTGTGCAGGGTCCAAGTGATCATCTTTTTTGAGACTACACTTCCTGACTTGACTAAGTCATTAATTTGTGTCTTGGCAGTTGTTCTGAGTGTTAGGTTTATATTGTTGGATTGTCATTTATGCTTAGAAATGTATATATGCTTAGAGTTATATAATCAATTGCATATTGATAGGATGTCTGATCCTTAGCAGTCTGTGTGCCTTCCAGAGTGTTCTGGCATACACACACATCCTAAGGTCATGAGAGAGGTCGTACCTTCTCTAACTGATTTATGGTATAGGAGGACACCTACTCTGTATCTGTTTTAGTATAAGAGCCTTTGTTTAGGTGGACTGCTGGACTCCTGGCACCAGCAGGTCTGGGGAGTCTTCACAGAGTCACATTTTGACCCCACACACACGCTTACATACACACACACACACACATATACCTACACATACACACAGACGGTACTCTTTGTTCACATGCATGCCTATGTAAGACGTCATATGTTAATGAATCTAAAAAAATTGCAGGTGCAAGTGTTGCATTTTGAGGAGAAATTTATTTTAAGCAAAGAAAAGCTACATTTGAGTGAACAAAATTCATTGCTGCGTGCAAAAAATGCATTTCAGTGTTTGCTATTATCAATACACACACACAATAGCAGCCCTTCTTGCTCAGTTTTTGCACTTGCACTTGCTCACAATGTGTTGCTCACGCTCTCAACATTTCTGCCCGTGCGCGTTCATCTCTTTCTGTACACCGTTATATTTGTGCCACAAAACCAGCCAATCACAGACTTGGATGCAAAAAAATCTGATTGGCTGTTTTGGTCTCCAATCAATTCGAAATGACGAAATGCAATATCCCAGAATCCATTTCATCCAAAACTCAAACGAGGCAGTGGCGGAGGAACACAGAGTGGCGGAGTTTGAAATTTTACTCTTTCTGGGTCACAAAATAAACTTTTAAGATATTTTCATGCGAGAATGTTGCTGTGTAAACTTCAAATATTTGCTCGATTTATCAAGACATCACATATTTGCATAAGTGCTCTAACGTTTTCGGAGATGCCTGTTACCCACCAGCTGCCCAGGTGGTCACTCGGGTTAAACATAATATATAAGGCTGAACTGACAAAAGATCACTGACTACACCACCAGGTATTATAGGAAAAACCATAAAGCCTTTGAACTAAAACAAACGCTGTTGTGACAGTGATGTACACTGTCTTGTTGGTATATATGCATGATTTGTATCACCTTAATGTTTCCCTCTCACCACATATCCAAACTACGGAGCCCCGCAAGGGACATGGGAGAAAAAAAAAATTAAGACGGACTTTTGCGAGATCTCACAAAACAAACTCGGGATCTCGCAAAAGTTTTAGCCGCACTCTTCGGAGGCCGCCAGCTCGAAGCTGACCCATTAGCTTCGAAATGGTGGGTGTCAGATCTTCGAAAACGTCGGAGCACTTTTGCAAATATGTGATGTCTTGTAAACCGAGCAGATATTTGACGTTTACACAACTACATTCACGCCTCAAAATATCTTAAAAGTTTATTTTGTGACCCAGAAAGAGTAATATTACAACTAAGTAGCTGCCGCCATTGTTGGAATTCAACTTTTGCGAGATCTCGCAAACGTTTTGCGAGATCCCGAGTTTGTTTTGCGAGATCTCGCAGATGTTTTGCGAGATCCCGAGTTAGTTTTGCGAGATCTCGCAAAAGTCTGTCTTAATGGGGGCGTGGTTAGCAAGCAATGGCGTAAGACGTTTCTTCCGCACCAGCCTATAATTTTTTACTCATATCCATCTGTTTTTTGACACCTTTCTGTTGATTCCTGACGTTTGTATATATTTTATAACAATGACGAAACCTAAAGCTTCAAAAGCTCGTGAAAAGACTGAGAAAATCGGAGAAGATGAAGGTGAGCCAGCGAGTGTGGCTAACGAGCACGCGCTAGCTGAGGAGCCATGTGCAATTAGCCCCGTGACTTCCCAAGTAGCTAACCCGACGTCAGCCGACATAATGAGTGCAATTGCCAGATTGGAGACTTCGGTTGATAGCAAATTAACTGCTATTTCAACCACAATGAACGCTGTGGAGGCCACTCTTTCCACGGTGACTGGGAGGATACATGATATTGAGGAAGCTGTAAATGGGCATGACGAGAGGATTGCCGTTTTAGAGGCGCTCTGCGACTCGCTCCAGAAAGGATACGATTTACATCACAAAAAATTGGATGACCTCGAGTCGCGGTCAAGACGACAGAATATCAGGATCCTTGGAGTTGAGGAGGGGACAGAGAAAGGAAACCCACTGGACTTTGCTTCTGAGCTTATTCCTAAGCTCCTGGGGGGTGAGAACTTCACGGGCAGGGTCGTGGTGGATAGAGCACACCATGCATTGGGCCCCAAGCCAGCTGACGGGGACCGGCCTCGTCCTTTAATTGTGAGGCTGCACTACTATCAAACCCGCGAGCGTATCCTGAGGCTGGCAGCACAAAAAGCTCCGCTGCAGTACGACGGGGCAAAAGTTTTCATCTTTCCGGATCTGACCGCGGAGGTGCTGGCACGGCGCAAGAAGTTTGAAGAAATCCGCAAACGGTGCAGGGCGGCCAATCTGCGCTACGGCTTTATTCATCCGGCTCGATTTCGGGTGACGCTGGACGGGGTCACACAGACTTTTGATAAGCCGGAGGCAGCCAAAAGATTCCTGGACCAGAAACTGGCCGTGGGTACAAATGAGTAGGGCTTTTTAACACAGCGGTTTACTTCCTCAGGTATATGTTTTTTCTGCATAAGCCTTATTTTTGCTGTTCTTATGGGCGTGTAGATGTTGGCTTATACAGCTTAGGTCAGTATTATTGCTGTTATTACTTCCTACAATATGGACAGTATAAGCCCTCAGGATCCTTGTTTACTCTTTGATTTGCTGTATGGGAGCCTAGTAAAGCTCACACATATATGGTTTATACAGCTTTTGTTTTTAATTTATCTGAATTTCCCCCCTTTTTTTTTTTTTTTTTAATAAAGTGTCTTATAAATCTCTTTTTGCTGGTGTGGGGCTGCGGGATGGATTAGGGGTAGGATTGTAGCTACTACTATGTTCCTATTGGATATGTTGGGTGGAGAAGGGCTTCGTTTGGGGAGGCCCCTCATTTTTAGTGGGACCGTTCTTAGTGTTTTATGTTTGGATGTTTTTGTTCTATGGTGGTACAATCTTAAATGTGGTAATTACAGAGTGTATAACTACTGGTTAGCTAGTCAAATTAGGATAAGTAACATTTATGTTAAACACATTCAATAAGACTACACTAAGGTTGGTCACTTGGAATGTGAAAGGCCTGGGCAATCCTGTAAAAAGGGCTAAAGTTCTTGCACACCTTAAACTATTGCAACCTGACATAATTTTTTTACAGGAGACGCATGCTAAGCGCAAAGTTCAATCTGTGCTCCGTGCTAATTGGTTGAGTCAGGCATACAATGCTAATTTTGGAGCTAAAGCAAGAGAGGTTGCAATTTTGTTCAGGAAGAATATTCCTTTCTGTCAAAGCACAGTTACTGTGGATCCAGGGGGAAGGTACCTAATTCTTACAGGTCTCTTAAACTCCTTACCTGTCACTTTTGTAAACGTATACGGTCCTAACTTTGATTGCCCTGAGTTTTTTCAAAAGACTTTTAAGCTGCTGCCAAATGTGAATAATTCTAATATTATAATAGCTGGGGATATGAATCTGGTACTGGACACCCGTTTGGATAAAAATGCATCGGCTCATACCCAACAGTCTAAATCCAGTCATGTTGTGAAGAGTGCGTTGAAAAACATGAACATGGTGGATACTTGGAGACTACTTTACCCCACAGGCAGGGCTTACTCCTTTTTCTCTTCCGTTCATGGGTCGTACTCCCGTATTGATTATATCTTTCTGGACTCTAAACTTATTCCAATTATGAGGGATGTTACCTACCATCCTATTTTAATTTCTGACCATAGCCCTGTGTCCATTGATCTGGATTTTGCAGATTTAGCTAACTTACAGAGAAGAAACTGGCGCTTTGATCCAACTCTGCTTAAAGATGAGACCTTTCATAAGAAATTAGAGAAGCACATTTTAGATTTTATTAATGATAATGATAAAGGTGATGTTGACGATGCAATTCTCTGGGAGAGTATGAAGGCAGTAATTCGAGGCCACATTATTTCGTTCTCTGCAGCTAAACGTAAATCCCAGGAAACGGCTTTGAAGGATCTTGAGTTAAATATACAGCAGCTAGAACAAACCTATCAGTCCTCTCCCAAAATAGAATTACTGGGCAAAATTACTAAATTGAAGTGTGAGTATAATTCTCTGCTCAGCAAGCAAGTTTGCCTTCAAATCACTAAGTGTAAGCAAACATTTTTTGAATTGGGTGATAAGCTTCATAGGTTACTTGCAAGATTACTTAGGAAAACACAAGCACCACAAACAATACTATCAATCAATAACAAACATGGGCAGACCTCTAGAAACCCCCAAGAAATAAACAAGTGTTTTGAAGATTTTTATCGTGATCTTTATAGCTCTAAGAGTTCTGCGAGTCAGTCATTAATTAAGGACTTTCTGGAAAAGTGTAATCTCCCAAAATTAGATGATGAGGCAGTTGCAGATTTGGAGGCGGACTTCACATTAGATGAGATTAAGACAGCTATTCAACAGATGTCAAATAATAAGGCCCCTGGGCCAGATGGTTTTGGAGCAGAGTTTGTATAAAGCTTACTCCTCATTGCTAGCCCCTCTGATTTTGCGTATGTTTAACTATTCAAAATTGTCTGGCTCGCTGCCAAGTTCATTGTATCATGGTGTAATTTCATTGATTCTTAAAAAAGATCGCGATCCTATGTCTGTCTCGTCCTATCGGCCTATATCTCTCCTTTGTGTTGAGACCAAGATATTAACAAAAGTATTATCAAACCGCCTTAAATATCATATTGCTAAACTTATACATCCAGATCAAACAGGGTTTATCCCTAACCGCTACATTTATTTTAATTTGCGTAGATTATTTAATCTCATATATAGTCTTGCTAGGTGTTCAGATGATTCTGTGGTAATAGCTTTGGATGCTGAAAAAGCTTTTGATCAGGTCGAGTGGCCGTATATGTTTACTGTATTATCCAAATTTGGATTTGGTGATTCTTTTATCAATTGGATTAGAATTTTGTACAAAGGACCTATGGCCTCGGTAAGGACTAATAATGATGTATCAAGCCCTTTTCGATTGCACAGGGGCACACGACAGGGAGATCCCATTTCTCCTTTTATTTTTGCCCTGGCCCTAGAACCTTTAGCAGCTCGTATACGGCTAAGTTCTGATATACTACCAATTATACATCAGGGTATTCCTCATAAGTTCTCCGCTTATGCTGATGATGTAGTCTTATTCATATCAAAACCCAAGACCTCGATCAGTCCACTATTGCAGCTTATTAACGAATTTGGCTCTCTCTCAGGGTATAAGATAAATTGGACGAAAAGTGAACTTATGCCTCTGTCGGATCTGGTGGACATGGCTTATCTGCATAATACTCCATTTAGAATAGCGCTAGATAAGTTTGAATGTCTCGGTATCACAGTCACACGTAAGGTGTCACAACTTTTAAAGCAAAATTGGGATAGAAAAGTTAATCAATTGGAGAAGAATATTGAGTTTTGGATCACATTGCCAATTTCCATGGTGGGGCGGATTAATGCCATCAAAATGGTAGTTTTGCCCAGATTTTTATACATCTTTCAATCAATCCCAGTTTGCATTCCCCAGTCATATTTTAAGAAGCTGGAATCTATTGTATCCTCCTTTGTGTGGTCGGGTAAGGTTCCTCGAATTTCCAAAAAACATCTTGTTAAACAGAAGACTTGTGGTGGCCTTGGACTCCCAAATTTTAGATCATATTATATGGCTGCACACTTAAATATTTTTTCATTTTGGCGAAGGTGTAATCCAGGTGCTGATTTGGAAGGACAACCTTCATGGTTGATGATGGAACACCTGTCTTGTAGACAAACTTGTCTTCCAGCCCTGCTCAATAGCGCGATAAAAGTGAAGAATACACTATATGGCAGAAATCCTGTGATTCAAAATTCAATCAAGGTCTGGAACCAACTATTGGGTACAGTAAAGGCTCCTAAAATATATTTGGATGCTCCAATATGTAACAATCATGCCTTCAGGCCTGGGCTGGAGGACATCACGTTTGTGACATGGCAGGGAAGAGGGATTTGTTCTCTCAAAGATATTTACATTGATGGACATTTTCCATCTTTTCAGCAATTGAGGGTGAAATTTAATCTTCCTAATTCACAATTAAGACATTTCATCAAAGCATCTATTCCACAATACAATTTGATTCCTCAAAACTCAGTGCTTGACAGCTTCATGGCAGTTGAGCCCTACACTAGAGGTGCTGTGTCTCGCTTTTACAGGGCCTTACATATATATATGTAAGGTCCATTATATATACAGTCCTTCATCTGATACTTTTAGGGAGCAGTGGCAGGAAGAACTGGGGGTGGATGTTACTGATGATCTTTGGCAAGAGTGTATTAAGAATATATATTGTAGTTCTATAAATGCTAGACATTGTCTGATCCAATTTAAGGTTGTGTATAGGTTGCATTTTTCTCCCACTAAAGTGGAAAAAATATATAAGAACGTTTCAGCCCTCTGTGTTAAGTGTTCAAGTGGTCGAGGAACTTTATCTCACCTTTTCTTTCAATGCCGAAAACTACAGCTTTTGGCAGGGAGGTCCCATGTACCCCCTTTGCAGCATTATTCGGGGTGTCTGAACCGGGATGGGCAAGGGACAAGACAGAGACGCAGGTTGTGTCAATGACTACTCTTGTGGCTAGAAAGCTGATACTTCTCAGCTGGAAGTCTGATAAACCTCCTACCTTTGAAATGTGGTTGAGAGAATTTGGAAATGTACTCCATCTGGAGAAAATCAGGTTTACCTTGTCTAACCGAGAGAGTGTGTTTTATAAGATTTGGCAACCAGTCTTTAGCCTGATGGATAAACTTAAGTGAAATATACTCTGTCTTAACATTTATGTATGCTGTATTACCACCTTGTTGACTTGCCGTCCACCTTCTATTGTGTTCTTTTGAAGGTGATTGTTGTATGCTGCTCAATTATAAAATCAATAAAAATATATTGAAAAAAAAAAAAAAGTCTGTCTTAATTTTTTTTTCTCCCATGTCCCCTGCGGGGCTCCGTACCAAACCGATATCATGACCAGCAGCTTTTACAGCTGTGGCTCCAGCAAACATCAGCTGATACTAGAAAGTAATATTAAATAAATTATAACAACAGTTTATCAAGCTTGAACGTGCTGCTGTTGTTTAGCGCAACATCCGCTGGTTTCCTCTTTCTGGCACAAAGTGGGCAATAAACAAACAAGAGAGATGATCAGCTGATCATTGATCAGTTTCATGATTCAAGTAGAAACAGGAGAGAGAGGGGAGAGAATGAGAGAAGAAGAGGCAGCTGTGCAGCAAAAACACAGAACAACTCCAGCTTTGTGTCTTTTTTTCATTCTAGCTGAAGAACGGGACTAATCGCGTTCCTTTTCCCCCTCAATACGGATGTATTGTAATTGGTCCAGCCCAGAGTTGATCATGACCAATTGGCTAATCCACCACCTTTCATTGTTTATACCATTACAAAAACAAACAAACAAACATAAAAGTGAAAAATCATCATCGGACCACGGGGCAAATGCCTGGTACGCCCAATGGCCAGTCCAGCTATGCGGTCAGCTGGTGGGTAACAGGCATCTCCGAAAACGTTTAGAGCACTTATGCAAATATGTGATGACTTGATAAATCAAGCAGATATTTGAAGTTTACACAGCACCATTCTTGCATGAAAATATCTTAAAAAATTATTTTGTAACCCAGAAAGAGTAATATTTCAAACTCCGCCACTCTGTGTTGGGGCTCAAGAGTTGGGAGTTCGTCTTGTAATCGGAAGGTTGCCGGTTCGAGCCCTCTGTTAGTGCGCCCCAGGGCGGCTGTGGCTACAATGTAGCTTGCCATCACCAGTGTGTGAATGTGTGCGTGAATGGGCTTTGGGGTCCTTATGGACTAGTAAAGCGCTATACAAATACAGGCCATTAACCAAATACAGGCCATTTCTGCGTTCCTCCGCCACTGCCTCGTTTGAGTTTTGGATGAAATGGATTCTGGGATATTGCATTTCGTTATTTCGAGCTGATTGGAGACCAAAACAGCCAATCAGATTTTTTTGCATCCAAGTCCTTGATTGGCTGGTTTTGTGGCACAAATATAACGGTGTACAGAAAGAGTTGAACGCGCACAGGCAGAAATGTTGAGAGCGCAAGCAACACATTGTGAGCAAGCGCAAATGCAAAAACTGAGTGAGAGGGGCTGCTCTTGTGTGTGTATATGGATAATAGCAAACACTAAAATACATGTTTTGCACGCAGCAATGAATTTTGTTCACTCAAATTTAGCTTTTCTTCGCTCAAAATAAATTTCTCCTCAAAATGCAACACTTGCACCTGCAATTTTTGTTTTTTACGTGCACTCAAATTTTTGCGAGCGCTCAGAATAGTGGCACAAAAATAACGCCATATGTAACCACAATAAAGAGCAGTGCTACGGGGGAGCTAACTGAGAGTGACTGGGGTTTTAGTGGAAGGAACGGCGCTCGTTAGAGTTCTCTCAACACAAAGAGCTCTGGTGACTTGCGTCTTGCTTTTCCCATTGTAGTAGAATTGTCTTCAGACACATCTCACCATTTCTTTTTCACAGTCTTTGAAACCTTTTGCTTCCTACCTTTTTTCTCTACTTTGTGGCAGTCTTTGAATTTGTTGAAGATTTATTATTGCAGTTCTTGACACTTGGAAAACATTTTTGGCATGATGCTTTCTGGATGATAACCCTCAGTTTAAACTGGATTTTAAAAGCTTTGAGCATCACAAAGTTATAGCACAGCAGGAGCTTGTAAAAGAGCACTGGAGAAAACTTTGACAAAAACTTTAAAATTTCATATTGGGATTAATAATTTTATCCTCCACAATAATTACTTTCTCTGGTTGCTTTTCTGCCTCGCAGTCTGCAGAGCTTAATAATTTGCTCTTCTGCTTTTGTGTTCACCTGATTCTGCCTAAAAAATCAACCTGGTTTCAAGTGTTTGAAGTTCACAGAAACCATCAGTCGTGCCATGATTTGATGTTGAGAAACCCCTCTTTGCTTAGTTCTGATGCCATGCTTTCCACACGGACACAATTTCGAATGCTCTGGGAATCTTTCCCAGCATCACTTTGGTCATTTTGCCAGCCAGTGCAGGTTTTTTTATGTGAAGTAGTAAACTGTAGCAAAAAATCTATGCTTCTGTCTATTCAGGGTAGTCATCTGAGTGACTGCGAGTACGTCACATCTCCTCTCAGGCCATCGCTCAGCAAAGGCTGCGCCAAATACTGCAACACCACCAAACAGGTGAGAGAGGAACTGGTGCTTTATTTTTAACTTAATGCAGCTGAGTTATTATAGGCAATCAGTTTTACATTTGCTTTTGTTTTTATGTAATTTGTGATTTTTGTTTTGTCCGATCAGTTTAATTCTGCTTAGTTTCCTGTGTTTTATTAGTTTTTCATTTTAATTATGTGTGATATTTATCAGGATGTTCACAGTTGCTGAGCTGGATTGGAAGTGTTTTACTGACACACCTGATTGTCGTCTTTTGTCACTTCCAATTCCCCAGTGGTGGATTAGTCCTTATTGAAACTTATATTTAATACATTTGAAAACATTTATTGCTTTTGTTGTGTACTGTGTGTGTGTGTGTGTTTGACAGGTAGCAAAGTGTTGTAAAGGTTTCTATGGTCCGGACTGTAAGCCCTGCATCGGAGGATTTCAGCATCCATGCTACGACAAAGGAACTGTAAGGAGGAACATTCAGGCAGCCTCGTCCCTCGGCTGATGTGTTTTAATTTTTAATTTTTTGCTTTGATTGCACACAGTGCTCTGATGGTATCCATGGTAATGGCTCATGTAGCTGTCAGGCAGGCTGGACGGGTATTGCCTGCCACATCTGCTCAGATCCAAACAAACATGGTGTGAACTGTGATGAAGGTAACGCCTCCTCTTAGCTGACAGCTTTTCACTATGTTCAATGAAATGTCCATTTCCAATTTGATGTATTTACATACAGAAATTATGTTTTTTTAAATTTAGTTTTAGTTTTTTCTTTTAAGTTCAGTTTTGGTTCTGTTGGTTTTCAGAGCGACTTTGCTTGTTTCATTTTGAGTTTATTGTTTATTTAATGTTTATTTTTTCTGTAGTTCTTGTAAGTTTCTATATTGATTCTGGGTTTTTACCCCTCAGCCGTAAAAGGCTTATAGGGCATTATTGTCACCCTGCCGGGCGGGTGGATAGCATGGCCATGCACGTTTGGGAATGTGAGTTATTGTGAATGCTGTAAGTCGAGAACAAGGCAATGTAGGATTTTGAAATTTATACTGTAGGTCTGTCTACTAAAAATCTCAGATGTGTTCAAATTGCAGTGACCTCGAGTTTGTGGGACCTTGAGGTCAAATTTTCTGAAAATCTTGTGATTCTCAAGAATGAGGCAATGAAGGATTGTAAAATTTATACCATAGGTGTGTCTAATTGGAGGCTGAGAGGTAGCACTGGCAGCAGCCATTATTTTTATTTCCTAAAATCAACATGAATTATGTATTATCCTGAGAATAAAATGGCCTTTGGTATTCTGATTCTTTTTATTGGTATTCAGAAAAGGTACTGCGATATCTTTCTTTTCTGAATACTAAGGGTCATTGAGTTGCAGACATGGCATCCTGTCTCAATAAATATATTAAGCCTCCTGATGCTTGTTGAGTTGATAAATTTGAAGAAAGTAACAAAAGAACGAAGTATGAGCTCTACACAAGAGTGACGGAGCTACTCAGCCTGTATATAAGCCCACAGACACGCTATGAAGGAAGCTAATTTCCTCTGCCTCTATCCTCAGTCCTATTCTTTTGGTGAGGTTAGGAATGTAGAACAACCAGTAAACTGGCCTTCATGCTGAGCCCTTTGTTCACCACAGCAGACCAGTACAGGGTCCACATCACTGCACCAATCCTGACATTAATGGCCTTCTTAGAATTTTATTGTCGATCCATCCAACAGTGGTTGAGGCCCTTTACCCAGAACCACATAAATCACACTAATATATGGACCTGCTAGAAGAAATGAGGCCAAAAATATGATTAATCTTTGGAAATCATATTTACAAATGCTTCATTTTTACCCTTATATCAACATTCAGTGTCCTGTTTTCTGAGGCTTAACTGGATTAATATTATTATAATAACTATTTAGTGTGAAAAACCTCTGTATATGGAAATAAAGTATTGTACAAAGGGTAATGGAGGTGCATTTTGTTTAAATATTCAAACTAACTGACTGAAAATTATAACATAATGTGTATGTGCTTGTCTTTAGATTGCCGCTGTGTTCACGGAACGTGCGATAACCGACCAGGCAGCGCTGGTGTGTGTCGGAGAGGCTCTTGTTTGGAGGGATTCTCCGGGGACCTGTGTGACAAGACGGCCATGCCGTGCAACGCAGACGGACTGCTGCAGCATTGTCACATCCACGCATACTGTAATCAGACAGGACTGGCTATTACGTAAGAAAATACTAATCATAAAACCATTACTAAAACTTGAAGCTGAGAGATCGTTTTGTGTTGAGTCACTTTTTAGGTGTTGTAAATTTTTAGACAGCAAAAACTTTCTTGTTCTTGCCGTGGCTCCTGAGGTCTGTTTTTGGACATTTAATTAGCATTCTGGAGCCATCCCCACTCCCTTACTCCTCAATGTCTGAAACAAACTGCACAAAACTCTTTGTAATCGGATGTATCCTCAGTTCTTCTTTGGACTACGTTTTCAGATTAAGGTACTTGTGATAATCAAGGATTAAAGACTTTGTACAATACCTGCAATTTTTAAGTTTCATTACTGGCCTGAAAAGGAGGATGTTCGATCAGATCTGGGGGTTTTTGTGAAGTAGGCCAAGTTTTCATCAGAAATGCTATTCTAGCTTGCTTGGCACTTGCGTTAGCATGACTGATCTTCTCGTGACAGATGGCATACTGTTGGCAGATGAAGCTATCAGACAGATAGACATTTATGACAGTTTATTCATTGATACAGCTTTGTTGTGTTTGGCCCAGCATGAGAAAATTATCCTTTTTTTACCCCAGATCTCTCCATCCATCCATCTATCCACCCGCCCACCCTGTTGAGTCCTTTGTATCCACCTGCTCCCAGAGTAGAGCCATTACTCCTCCACATGTCCTGCATGTGGAGGAGTTATGGCTCTACTCTGAGCGCCCCCTGAATAACTTAGGGCCTCATCCTATCTCTAAGTGGAGGCTTATTTTCTCAAAAATGAATGAATGAAAAAATGAAGTTTGAACAACTGCACACCCTGGGTTTTGTGATTAGGAAACGTATAGCATTTCTTGTTGTTTTTTATGTATATATATATAAAAGCTAAGTTTTACTTTGAGTTTTATAATAAAAAAAAAAATCGAATGGGCGTTTAAGAAACTGCCCTGAAATTCATGTGGAAATGTTTAATCAAAAGCCATAATCGAGCCAAAATGTCTCTTCATCCATCATCTTATGATCAAATAACTGCCAAAGGTTTAAATGCTGGCTTGGTTAAAATGTTCTGGTTGTCCTGTACTGTTATTTAAATAGATTTTTAGTAATTCCTTCAGCGATGTTCTGTGAAGAAATAAACAACAGGGATTTGTCACCTCTGTTATTGCATCACCTGTTGAGTTTGTTTAACTGTGTGTGTGTGTGTGTCTTACATAAGGTGTGTATGTAAGGATGGATATGAGGGTGACGGTCACTCCTGTACTGCCATCAACCCCTGTCTGAAGAGTAACCGAGGAGACTGCGACACCAATGTAAGATTATTTCTTTGTGTGTATGTGCGTGTGTGTCTTCAAAGCAGTGATAGGATTTAGGACAGAACCCCCCCGGAGTCTAGACGCTGATGGTGGTGAAGGAAGAAGCCTGAGGCTGAAACGGGGCCCTGACTGAGGTTTCTGTGGGGTGGGGATTTGGAGGAGGAGGGTTGAACGAATGAGGCTCTGTAAGGGAGTACGATGGAGATTTAACACAAAAATGGAAGCTGATTGTCTCAAAGAATGCGGGCAAGAAGATAATTGGACTAGAGTAATGATGTCAGTATTGAGATTGACAGTATGGGAAATCTTTAGTGATGTAAAGAACAGAAAAGCAGCCGAACACCCAGGAAAGCAGACAGATGAGTGACTATAGATCTTTCAAACTGAGTTTCATTTCAATAAAGCACACAAACCGATTTACTAAGGTTTGCAACATTTCAACTTACTGCTTGTATATCTAATGAAGAGGAAAGAAAGAAAAAGAAAAAAGCATGTCTTATATTTCTTGATTGATACTGAAATGAACATGACTGAGCCTGTGTTTAAAAAATAGCTATCAACTAACTAACAACAACTATGAAAGCTTTTTGGGGATTATGAGGCTCACATACTGTTTTGTCACATTTTTTTTTGTAAATCTCGCTTTATGTGTTGTTGTTCTGCTATATTTATTTAATATGTGTGTGATTTTATTTAACTTTTCACCTTCAGTAATCATAAAGATAAGCTCTTTTATATTCAGTGCAGTGCTCTTGTCTTTGTGACACATCCTCTTTCTCTGCAGGCTGAGTGTGTGTATGCGGGTCCAGGTAATGCTTCATGTGTGTGTGCTGAGGGCTGGACGGGTGATGGCACAGTGTGTGTGGAGATCAACAACTGTCAGCTGGAGAGTCGAGGAGGCTGCAGCACCAACGCGGACTGTAACCACATCGGACCCGGACAGGTCGGTGCTTAAAATTTGTGATAGGATAAACTTTTGAATTTTGAATTTGAATTTTCAGCTCCATATTTTGATTCTTGTACTCCGGTATAGAAGCTCAGTATAAATCCTGGGCCAAAACTAACCAGAGATCACTTGTATATATGCTGACCACATTATGTAAAATTTGCAAATATGAGAATTCACCATTGTATATGCAAAAATAACTGGTTATTAACCAGCTGTCAGGCGGTTCTGTTTCTCATCTGACCGTTTCTCCATCTGCAGAGTGACTGTGTTTGTAAAAGTGGATACATGGGCAATGGAAAGGTGTGTGTCCTCATCAACCCCTGCCTAAAAAAGAACGGAGGCTGCCATGAGCTGGTATTCACACACACACACACACACACACACACACACACACACACACACACACACACACACACACACACACACACACGAACACATATGCCAAGTAAGAATGACTAATAATAACAATAGATCATAATGTTGGTTTCGAATGAGATTGTAGTGTTATGTGATCAGCAGCACAAACACCATGTAGAGTGTAGCTCCAGTTCAGTGAGTCAAGAGGTGAAGCCTAGCAGACACTTACAGCTACAGTTGTCCACCTGTTAGTCAAAACCTCTAACTTTTAAGCCAAATATATAAGATGTATAGTTATTATTAATGGGGAAAATTAGTTATAGAGCCTGGTACCATTGTAACAGGCATTAAATAGTTTAATGCTGTAAAGTTGGGTATTTTAACATAGGAGTCTGAGGGGACTGGCTTTGTTTTGGAGCCAGCCTCAAGCTTCAATTTTAGCCTTGGAGGTTAGCACTCAATAATGATAATTGTAGCTGCTCTCATTGATGGGTTACACTAACTCTGCATTCAGAAAAATGTATCAACAGTGTAAGTCCATTAAGGTTAAAGGTAAAGATTCAGTCCCATCAATTAGCGTTTGTATATAACTTCAGGAACTCTACTTGCAGGGCAAATAGGGTGCAATAAGGAAAAAATATCTTAATACTGATCATTAAAACAAATTAGTTTGAAAAAATTGGGTAAAATAGCTAAAAGATTGTGAAACATTTTTTATTAGCATAATGAGATTTGATCAGACATCAAGAAAGTATTTGAAGTCTTTGTCTGTTGGATGAATTTTATTAAATCTTTAGAGAGCTTGTGATTCTTTTCCCAACATGAAATTTTTTCCTTGGTTGGCATTTTGTATTGGGGATATGATGAGAGCAACCTTAGTGAGACCCATAGTCAGAGCAGCCACTTTCACCGGATGAATCAAATAATTACAGTTGATTCGAGGTCCTGATCTGTGTATGCTAACAAAGAAAGCATCCCTCTGTGTGTAGAAAAGCTGTTTATGGTCACACCATAGAACAAGGCCGCTGGCCTTGATCATGTGGCGGCAGAAGCCCTCAAAGCTGGAGGAGAAGTCCTCGTCATACGTTTACACTCGTTATTCAAACTGATCTGGACATCAAATGTGATACCAGCAAATTGGAAGAAGGCAGTTGTCATTCCTATCCTAAAGAAAGGCAACAACCGAGAATGTAAAAACTACCGGGGCATCAGCTTACCGTCCATCGTCGGCAAGGTCTTTATGAAAATAATTCAGTCACGCCTTCAAAAGCACCGTGAGATGACCAGCCGGGAAGAACAAGTCAGGTTCCAGATCTGGACGAGGCTGCAGCGACCAGATCTTCACCCTACGTCGACTCATTAAGGAACGGATCAGATGCGGACGCTGGACAGCCATCGTCTTTATTGATTTCAAGTCTGCGTTTGATTGCATCGACCGGCCGGCCTTGTGGAGGGCTTTGGCGGCCGAACACATACCCGTGAAGATCATCGAGCTGCTACAAACCAGCCAGGTACGTATTTATGACGAAGTGTCCGAAGAATTCCCCATCAGGACAGGGGTCCGGCAGGGTGATGTGGTTCAACATCGTCATCGATGCGATAATGCGCAAAGCATTCGAGGGCCGCCACGGAGTCCAAGCCTCGACCGATCGATTTATCACCGATCTAATGTTCGCTGATGATAGTGCTATTTTTGCCGAAGACGACACCGAGGCAACTCACATCCTCTATGACATCGCATGGCACTCCAAACCGTACGGCCTCAAGGTTAACGCCGAGAAGACAAAAGTCCTGACCACCGACGGCTCACCAGCGATCGTCCACCTCGACGGTGTGCAGATCAAACAAGTCCAACAATTTAAATATCTGGGGTCCCTCGTCGAGGAGAAGAAAGTGGCATCATCAGTGGAGATAAGCTCCAGAATTGGGCAGGCGGCGGCAGCATTTGCTTCCCTGCGCTGGTGCGTCTGAAAGAAGAACGACATCTCATTGGCAACAAAGATCCGCCTTATTGAACCCTGATCCTGCCCATTCTACTTTACGGCGCGGAGACGTGGACAATGCTCAAACACGACCTGAGCAAGCTCGAAGTTTTCCAAATGCGTTGCCTTAGATGCGTTCTCAGCGTTTCCCTTTGCGACCGTCATTCGAATGACACCATACTCACCAGCTGCGGCAGCCAACTGACAATCGGCGACCTAATCCAGCGCCGCCGACTCCGTTGGTTTGGCCACATTTGTCAAATGGACCCGAGCCGCTACCCCCATGGCCTACTCTGGTTGACCCACCCCACCGATTGGAGGGTGCATCGAAATGCACCAAAGAAGACATGGATGAAACAAATCCAGGATGATTTGAAGGCCCTTCGACTTGAGCAGGCACGAACCATCGCCTTAGATTGAAAAGCGTGGAAGATAATCGTTGGTCAAGCAAGAGAACCTGCGGCACCTACAGCAGCGTACTGGTTGCGCCAGGGTTTTAATAGTTTTGCAATTTTCATTAGTTTTTATTTTTATTTAGTTTTGACTTCAGATTTTCAATTTTATATCAGTTTTAATTAGTTTTTACCAATTGTTTGCTAGTTTAGTTTAGTTTTTATTTTTTGAAAATCCTTAGTTTCAGTTTAGTTTTGATTAGTTTCAGTTATAGTTTTAGTTGTGTTTGCAATAATTAAGTGTAACAAAAATCCCAGTTTCATCATATCAGTCATTCTCTTCTGCTTATCCTTGGGTATGTTGCTATTCCAGCTACCATACCCTGCACCCTGGACAGGTCGCCTGTCTGTCGCAGGGCTAACATGCAGAGACAGACAACTCACATTCCCACCTATGGGTTCTTTAAATAAATAAATAAAGGCAGATGAACAACCATTGATACCAGGCAACTATAAAACGTATATCTTGGCCCCAATGAGACTATTAACTCTTGCAGCACCGGGTGTTCGTAATTGTGGTTCAAGTGAATTGATAAACTTTTTGAAGGTAATTGACTCACACAGTTATGTAGATATCCCCGTCCTGTTGTCTCGGGATGCATCACGCTGCCTTGCCTGGGGTTAGCTTCTGTTTTCTGGGAATGAGGGTTGAATGTACTCCCTTACCCTCTCAAGGTAAGCTAGGTTAGCCTTCTTGTGTGAGCTTTTCAAGTGCACTTTAAGGTTTGTGGGATTTTTTTCCCTTTAGAAATGTCCCTCATAATTTGTCTGTTTCCACTACAAGACACTTGCTTTATCCAAAACACAGTCATATTCAAAGTAATCCCAAATTGGACTCTGGCGCTTTCTCCCGACTTTTCCTGACATGATTCTGCGCGTGGACGGAATAGCAACACAGACGACTCGACTAACGTACTTGCCACCTGCTGGCATAATGAGACACAGCAAGAAAACAATCTGGAAACTAAACTTCATTTTCACCCTTGACTATTGTATGACACGCACACATCAACGAAAACTAAACACATTTTTGCTATAAATTCAGTTAATTTTAGTTAGTTTTGTGAACACTGATTCCAGTTTTAGTTAGTTTTCCTTTTTTTGTTTTTATTTTTATTTCCGTTAACGAAAATGTTTTTTCACTTCTAGTTTTCGTTATTTCGTTAGTTTTCGTTAACGATAATAACCTTGGGTTGCGCGGCAGACCACCACCGCTGGTCGCCCGCTATGGACCAGAAGAAGACACCATAGACCATAGTATTATTGCTTTTCTATTTTTAAAGTTTAAATCTTTATCCCTTGAGAGCATAGTAGGCATAAACCTTGTTTCTCTTTTCTGCCCTGCTCGTAGAACAGAATTACTGGGTCTGCATCACAAGTTAGTGAGGGAGGTCTCTGCCTACTCTAGCAGCTGTTCTTGGAAAACCTGAAAACTATTCTAATGCTTGTCAAACCTCATCTTTATTGATGTCGGAACTCTTCATGTTTGGTACAGGCGATGTCATCAACTGTTATCTCGAAGGAAATTCTTGCATGTAAAACAAAAATTAGTTTGTGAGTACTTTGTGATGCCACAGTATTAATGATTTAGATTAGCATCCTATAATTCTCTCTCTCTCTCTCTTTCTCTGTGTGTGTGTGTGTGTGTGTTTTGTTTTGTTTTTTTGTATGTCAGGCAAAGTGTGAGAAGACAGATGGTGGAGGTCACACCTGTACCTGTCCTGACGGCTACGCTGGAGACGGAAACATTTGCTACGGATCATTACTTGACGTAAATACTTAGCTCATTATGATCCATTGTGGTTATATAAGTTGAAATCATTCACTTTCATGGTGAGCCAAATCAGTTTCACTATGTTAAGTGAAAATAAAATGAAAGACAGTCAAAGTGTGGAACTAATATCTTTTTCATAATCTGGATTGAAGGGCGTTTATGTTTATTTACTGCAGGTGCTTTAATTTCATTTCAACCATACAACATTTTTCAGGATACACTCAGTTTTTATGCTTTGCACAAAAATGAAGTTAGAAAAAAAAAAATCAACATACATGTGGCCAATATGTAGCCAGTCCTCAGGCTGCAAAAAAAGGGAAAAAAATGTAAATTTTTTTTTAGTTTATTTATTGCAGAAAAAAATAATTTAACATGAGCACTCAGAGAACACGAGCAAGGATATAATTAAACTGTTTTATGATGTTTCTATTATAACAGGCTTGGGTTGTGTCTGAGAAACCTAATTAACTAGGCTGCACATTTAATGTTATTTTTAGTTCTTTTTTTTAAATTAAGATGCCAGATTGCAGTTATTTTTTTTGCATTTCTGAACAGAAAAAAATGTTTTACTGGTTGAATGTTACGCTTGATAAATTTCTGACTCCTTAGAGAAGTCGGCGTATATTTGGCTTCAGTTTGTTTTTTTGTCTCATAAATATCAATCTGGTTCTTACTTTTTAAAATGTTTTTAAACAAAATTTCTAAAATATTTCTGTTATTGTTTGTATTACTTCAGACTTGATTCATTAACTGTAATTCATTACACAGTTATGTTTCTGTGGGTGTGTTTGCAGGAGCTGGAGATGAATGTAAAGATGTACAGTTTCTACCGGCTGACTCAGGTAAGTAAGAGGAAGACAAACTACTCTATAGTTATTGAACTTCGTCAGTTTTCTGGGTTCAAAGTTAAACTACATTAAAGCCTTGATAGCTGGCGAGTTTCCTAATTTAGTGACTGATGTTGAAAATAGATAGAAATCTGGGATTTTCACCCCTTCTACAGCTGTTCTCCTGCAGCTCCCTCCTTTCTGTTTTGAGCCTCTCAGAAGACTGGTGTAGAGACTGACACATAAGCTAAAGACATTTACGGCTGTGCATTTTGGCCTGTTAAAAGAATCAGTGTCAACTTAGACGCACACAGATTTTATAAAATATTCTACATTTCCACCTGCTGTAAAAATATGTTTTTGACAGGAAAGGGAAGCCTTTACAGAAATCGCTGTTTTCTCAACTGTGTGATGGTTTTCTCATCTATTGTCGTACATGGCACTGTAGTGGCAAAGGTGTTGTTAAAAGTTAAAAATATGAATAAATTTACCAGCCAATGGAGTCAAAGCAGCCAAAACAATTAGACACCTACCCAGAATGAGTGTTACCTTTGACACAGGTGAAGCTTCTGTAGGTCCACCTGCTCATTGTTTTCAAAAACTACTCTGCTCCAATGATAACTAAGCTGTATACGGTGTCATGTGATCAGCGTTCCAGTCATGCCTTTGAGGACCTGAACGGGAACTTAACTGTGTTGGTGCCAACTCGAGACGCTCTCAGGAACATGAGTACAGCTGACAACTTATTCTGGAACAGCCGACACCACCTGCCTTACTTCCTGCGGTAAAGTCACACACACATTAAAACTGATCCTTGAGCTCAGACAAAGCATGCCAGTGCATGAAGTTTGTGTGACAGAATCAGTGTTTCTAACACAAAGTCTAAATTTATTTTACCTTTCTGTTTGTAGACTTTTTAAAATATTGATTTTATATTGAATATATTGATTTTGTATTGATTCTCTTTTAAACAGTACTTTAATGTATTTATTCATTTTATTGTTTGTTGTTTTAATCTTATTTGTTCTTTTGTTTGGTTGTTATGTTTTATTTTTTCTGTATTTTATAGTAATATGCTTGTCTTTAAACTCTGTTATGTTTTAGTGCAATATAAAAATTAAAGGGATTTTTAAACCAGCTCACAGGAGTCTGCGGAGGTATTATGATAAGTTACAGAGAATCTCTGTGTATGGAAATGAGTATTTCCAGAGTTTTCTCCAGGCCATTGTAAATTTGATGAGGCAGCTATAGACAGTGACTCATTTATCTAACACCACAATCTAGTTTAAAGTCTGTATGATCGTTTTCTTAATGAATCACAGAGATAGAATGATTTAAAGGGATACAGTATAATTCGCTTGAGATTTGGCAGATATGGGCAGCATGTGGCCAGAGGAAATCTTACTTTGCTTAAAAGGCGTCTCCTCTCCACATTAGCCTGCAGAATAAGAAGCCTGGGCTGTATTCTGCTTGTGCTCACGCCTTAGGCATGTGCGATGTGCTTTTACCTTACCTTATCTTTTCACACTGCTTACAGCTGTTTGAGTTTATTAAATACTTGAATCATCATATGATCCATAGGTGTGTCTCCAAAGACAGAGATCCATTTATGCATAAGACACAGCAGCAGTGACTGATAATTATTTAGTTATACCCAACACATACAGATAATCAGTCAGTAGCCAATAGTATTTCACAACAGGTGAGGCAGGTGAGCTGCCACAGAGAAGCACAGTTTAATGTTAAATCTCTTGTTCTACAGATCGGTATGTAAAGTATTTGGGTATTGTATCAGTATAGTTTTCATGGATATTTGCTATCGCTACGATCTCTGATCTTTGTATTTAAATGTATAGCATAATATTTATTAATTATATGAACCCCCAGCCCATCGCCCTCTTCCCCATTGTCCAACTGATATTCAAAGGTCAGTCGCCCAGATTAAGTGGTGCTGCATTTCACCTATAGCAGACCTAACTAAATGCAATCCTCCATAACCCAGACAAAATTCTGGCTCCCACAGATTGGCTCTATGCCCATGTGGCAAAAATATTACAATCAATCAATTTCAGAGATTCCTGATTTTAACTCCTTATCTGCCAAAGGAAGACAATATTGTAGACCTGCACAAGGCTGGAATGGACTACAAGGCCATCAGCAAGAAGCTTGGTGTGAAGACGACAACTGAAAAATTATTCAGATATGATAGAAAATAGAAGAAAAATAGAAATGTGTTTAGGAATCACCCTCAGTCTGGAGGTCCATGTAATATCTTGCCTAATGGGGTGAAGATGATCTTGAGAAATAAGGTGGGAGGGGCTTGTTAATGATCTGAAGGCAGTAGCAACCACAGACACCAAGAACAGCAATGGTTACTCACTGTGCCATAACTGAGATCTTGCAGCACCCACAAGGTCACCC
This sequence comes from Neolamprologus multifasciatus, assembly GCF_963576455.1. Taxonomy (NCBI): domain Eukaryota; kingdom Metazoa; phylum Chordata; class Actinopteri; order Cichliformes; family Cichlidae; genus Neolamprologus; species Neolamprologus multifasciatus. The sequence goes on from NC_140443.1 coordinate 11,548,649, forward strand.
TGCTCAAAAAGGCAGACGTGCACGTCAGTCTTAAGTTTGTCAGTGAACCTTTAAATGATTCAGACAAGGTTTGAGACAAAGATCTGTGGTCAGATTAAACCAAAATCAAATCAACCCGCTGTGTTTGGAGGAAGAGAAATACTGAGGGTCACTCAAAGAATACGTGGTAACATCATGCTTTGGGGCTGTTTTTCTGGTCAGGAGGGAGCTGTAGCTTTGAGTTGCCAAGCAGCACCCAAGTAACCTAAAGGATTTAGAACGTTTCTGTAATGAGGGGAGGGCCAAAATCCTTCCTGAGATCTGTGCAAACCTGGTGACCAACTACTAGTTACCATTTGGCTTGCCAACAAAGGTTTCTCCGCCAAGTACTAAGTCATATTTTGCTTGGTGATGAATTACTTATTCCATTCAGTGACATGCGAGTCCACTTATAACTTTCATGTACTCTGTTTTTTTCTTCTATATTTCTGGATTCTTTCTCTGTCTCAATTAAAATGAAACTACCAGGTCTTCTGTAATTGAGCAAACTTACAAATTCTGCAGGAATTCAAATAAGCATTTCCCTCACTGATAGTTGTGTCAGTAAAGATGTTGGTGGTGCATCTGAAAGACTGTAAAAATTTAACATTTCTGTACTGTTTAAATTAGGAACTGCTGATCTCATGGATCACATGTCCTTTGCTGACAGGATCCTGGAGCGTGTTGTGTGTTTTAGAAAACTTGTTTTTATTTATTTACTGCTCCCTTTGGTTGCAGGGCCCACGTGTTGAAGGGGATCTACTCTGTGGAAGATCTGGGCAGCATGGTGGGCAAAAGACTGCCAACCCTAAACCTACCCACTCAGTGGGAGATCAGCAACAGCAGTGGGGTAAGAGTGGGTCAGTTGTGTCTCACCACATAACTACACATTCTGGTGGGTTTACTCAGATTTTTTGTGTTCACAAGGTTCGCCTGATGTAGAAACTGCAGGTGTACAAGGGTATTCATGTCACTACATTCATGTTACATATAACTAGTTTCTACGGAAATGATTTGCATTTTATCCTCTTTAAGCTGGCGCTTACAGACAAATGTGGTATACTTTAACATAATTAGAGAGAAAAATCATTTCAATCATTCAATTAATTCAGTCAATCTTTCAATCAAAATCATTCTGTCATTTTAATTCTTTAATAGGAAAATCTATAAGAATTACTTTTCAGTCAGTATCATTATTGTTTTGGATCCATTTTATTGTACCTTACCTTTTGGGCTGTGTGTGTGTGTGTGTGTGTGTGTGTGTGTGTGTGTGTGTGTGTGTGTGTGTGTGTGTGTGTGTGTTTCAGGCCATCCAAATTGGAAAAGCATCCATCCTCACCCCCAACCTACCTGCGATCAATGGCTATCTCCATGTCATAGACAAGGTACACGTGAATCTTTACAGTGAAATGAAAATAAATAAATACAGATTTTTTCATGCAGAGCAAATAATGATGTAAATAAATAACATTATTAGCATATTAGTTTACTCTCTCTCCATCTACACATACAGAGTACCTTTCTCTCTGTCTGTCTGTTGTCAGATTCTGGCTCCGCCTCTCTCAGACCTCCCACCTGAGCCTCCCACACTTATGTCTTTCCTAAACTCCTCTTCCAACTTCACGCTTTTCAGAGAGTATGTTCTGGTAAGTCTGTCTGATCTCAGCATCATGTGATAAGATGTAATCCTTTTTTATTTTTAATCTTTTTTTATTCTACTTCTTCTTCTTATTATTACATTTAATTAACTTCCTGTGTGTTTTCTCTCAGATGTACAACCTGTCTTCAAATCTTACTGAGTCATTTACACTTCTGCTGCCAACAGATGAGGCTATAAGGCAGCATCTTAGCAGGACTAACACCTCCATCCTGGTAGGTCAATAATATAATTCAGTGGACAGCTGCTATTTTGCAAAACCTCCAAACACTTGTCAAGAAAATAGATACTTTAAAGGTTGTTTTATACAACCTTTAAAGTATTTATACATTTCCCATTTTTAAAAATAACTCAAATAATTCAGAAATGAGCTAAATCTATTAACAAAATGTGAAGGAACAACCACTCTTAGTTTATGTCCAAAAACATTTATGTTACGATCCTTAGATGTTAGAATATCAGCTGAGAAACATCTGGGCTGTATATTTGTGTAACAAGAGTTGCACAAAAGCCATTAACTGGTACAGCGGGTCAGTATAACTATCATTTAATTTCTTATTTACAAAAAAATAATCAAATAATAATTGAGCTGTTTCATATAACGCAAAATGAAGTGTGCATTCCCAGCAAAAAATGGTACTAAGGTGGTTTGTTTGTACTGACCAAAATAATGATTCACCTTTTTGTGTCAGATATCTCCCTGTCAGGAGAGGAAGGAAATATCTGAAAGAGAACTGATGTCTATAAACCAGGCTATGTATTAATTTGGCACAGGATGTTTTTATGTTGGTCTGCTGTGTTTGAACTACAGTATCTTAAAGATGGGCTACTAAGAGCTTATCTTAGATACTTAGATACTGTTTATAACAAAACTCTAATTTGTGTATAAAGTGAAATGTTTGTCGCATTAACAATTTTTTTTTGTAGTTGACCATCATGTCCACTCCTATTTTCTCTTCCTGCTGGTGAGATGATCCACTGCAACTCTGGTCTTTGGCTATAAATAAATCCTCTGTCTTCCATCTGTCCAGGACTCTGATGTGTTCAAGTACCATGTGATTCTTAATGAGCTGCTCTTCCCTGACCGCTTGCCTGATGGCACACTGAAAAGCACTCTGCTTGGAACTGAGTACCAGGTCCAGTTCCACTTGGACAACAACAACCAGGTAACAATAACTGCACTGACACCAGCTTAACAGCCATGCAACTAGGGGTGGGTCATACAGCCTCACAATTATATCATTATATTCAAAGAAAATTTACAATAATGATATTTCTGACAACATAGAAGAAATACTGAGTAAGATCTTCTTAATACCTGCAGCTTCCACGCAGCAGGATTTATAAGAGCATTTTAAGAAACTTCTTAATTTGTAGAAACAGCAGCATGACACTGCAGTGGTAGTAACACAATAAACCAAGTGTAAAGACAAAAGTAGTCTAGGTCGTGTTTTTCCCAGAAGTTCTCAGTAAAAGTTTAAAATGATTTTATACTTTAGTTTAACGACAACTAAGGTAATGTAACCTTGTAATTTGCCAGGAGCTGCACAATAATGTCACGTAATAAAAACTGAAATAATTTTCTGCCTGGGTTGTTGTGTTGAGCTTTTTATCCAGCTCCATATAAAGCCCCATTTTTCTACCATTATTGATGTAACCTCACTGGTAATTTCCATCCACTGTTGGCTTCTCCTGTCATGTGGAGCACAATTAGTGAATGCTAAAACTTAAACATCCAGAAGGCAAACTAGCAGATTTAAAAAAAGGTAAGACGAGACATACAGGGACAAAGGAAGAAAAGGCAGCAGGGAATTAGTGGCTCCATAAGAGAAAGACTCTGCTGATGTTGAAATTTGTGAAAATTGGAAAATGGAAATATAATAGAATGGAAAATAGAACATATTCACCATAAAAATGGACATTCTTGCTAGAGAGGGCATCAGAGGGCATTGCTTGGTTGCAAAACTAAGTCCAATTGCATTGAGTTCTGTGGGAAAATGTACCTGCTGCTTTTTTGATCTGTTCAGTTAGTAAGTGTTTTCCTCCTTAGTTTTTGGTCTCAGGTGTTAGTTTTAAGTCAAATTTAGTGCAGCATTATTTTCATTCTCTAAATTACGATCAAATTTAGAATAAAATAGACAGTATGGCGGAGTTTTCCTTCAGAATCTGCTGACCTTTTAATTGACAAGTAAAAATTCAGTGTAATGATGGATTGCACTGACTTTGAACTCCTGCTCAACAACAGTATTTCCTGTAGTGCAGAAGCAGACCAAAGAACCACTGTCGACTGACTCCCTAAGCTAAGATGATTGTTATTTTTGTTTTGTGTGAAAGATTCATTGTAAAAAAAAATTGGTGTGTTTCGTCTTCTCTTGAACTCCAGACAGTTGTGAATGACATTCCTCTTGACGGGAGCGTCACAGTAACCCAGAATGGAGTCATCATAACGCTCCCTCAGGTCCTCAAAGTCCGCCGCAACAGATGCAGTAAAATGACCTACCTGCAGGTCGAGGTAAGGATAGAGAGAAGGGATGGGATAGATGGGTGTTTGTTTGTCAGAGTTACTCTAGCCTCTCTGTTCTCCTTTCTGTCTCCAGGGAAGATGTACAGACTGTGATGGACCACCCCGATGCATTTTCTTTCAGAAACCAGTAAGAAAACTGTTATAGTTCTTGGGGTGGACATAATAACTGAAACTCAAGCTTTTCCAAAAGTAATTTTAACAGCTTTAAAAATGACCCCAAAATTAATGCATTCAGACTTTACAAAAGGGGCCTGAAAGGGAGCAGGGTTGTAATTGTATGACACGTGTCGGTGTTCTTAAAGTCATCGTTTTTTTTGTTTAGTGTTTTTCAGCATTTCAGGCTCCTTTATTCACCTCTGCCTGTTTATGCTGATGATTCCTGATGTTGGTGTAAATTTTATGCTGCAGATCAAAAAACAGTTTCCAGCCAACATGCAACCCAACTGTAGGTACAGGAAGCGGGTCGGATCCAGGAGGAAGTCTGTGCCCGGCTGTGTCATCAAATGTCTCCGGACCACTATGGTCTGCTCAAACTTATTTCCATAAACATTATGGCTGTTTTCATAAGGGTCTGATGAAACCTGATAAATGCATAATAATCAGCTAGAAACACCCGTCATCACTGACACAAACGCAACATTGTGTACATTTTTTAAATTCAATAATAATAATAATAATAATCATAATCATCATAATCATAATAATAATGATGATGTCATGGATTTGTCTGCCCTGCAGGATCACTCCTGTTGCCCCGGTTACTATGGCCACGAGTGCTTCAAATGCCCCGGAGACGTCGGCAGCTGGTGCTCCAATCACGGGGAGTGTCATGATGGTAACCATGGCAATGGCGAGTGCCAGTGCTACGAGGGTTTCCATGGAACTGCGTGTGAGGACTGTGAGCCGGGGAGATACGGAGTTAACTGCTCCTCCAGTGAGCAACATGCAGACACACACACACACACAGACACACACACAGACACACACACATACACACGGAGAGTGAAGCATTTCCTGTCTGCCATATTTTATATTTGTCACAAGGCGGCGTTACCCAGTGACGGTGAAAAAACAGCTAAATAAATATTTAGGTGTATTGACTGTAGATGTGGAGAAGAGACAAACAAGACTCGACATGTCAAAATCAATGCTGTTTAACTATGTTTGCTGGACTTTCTACATCATAATTTATGGGCTGTTTATAAAATCATTCAAGTGCTAACGGCATTCCTAGTCCCCAGCTTCTGATTATAACAAAAACTGAGCTTCTGAGACGCAGTCTTACACAGCTAAAAAAAATCTATAATACTAACAGCCCTGTGAAATCAACAAAGGATCCATCCATCTTAGATCTCCCGCACCCACTCCTGTGCAAACACTGACATGAGCTGTGAGACATCTCCAGCATGCCCTCTGTCTGCCCCAGGGGTCTCCTCCAGGTTGGACCTCCACCAAAGACCTCCGCTAGTAGCCATCAAGGAGGCATCCTAGTTAAATACCTGAACCACCTCGACTGGCTCCTTTCAATGTGGAGGAGTAAACAGCTCTGCCCTGAGCACCTTCATCTTTACGCCAATCTAGACAAATGGCATCAAGGGGAGAACTCCAAGGAAAAATGCACTGCTGGCCAAAAAGAACATAAAGGATTGTTGCCAAATAAACATTTTGATGATCCCTAGGACTCTTGGGAAAATATTCTGTGGAGTGATGAGACAAAAGTGAAACTTTTTGCAAGGTTTGAGTCCTGTTACATCTGACTACAGTAATTTCTAATTGACATAATCTTGGCGAAGTCGTTATTTATGCAACACTTTGGACTACAATGATGTAACTTAAAAAATATAGAAATTGGCAGTACAACACCTATAAGCTGTTTGCCAACTGCCTTTAAACAGCAAAAACTCGTTGCTCAAAACAAGCACCACTGATAAACAATGGGCTAGTGAGGCCGGTTTCTTGATCATTAATATGCAAATTATCATGACCATTGATTATTGATCACTGATCAACAACAGTTGATCAATGGCCATGAGTACCATTCACAGAGAGTTGGGGAATGGCTGCAATCACAGCATTGTAAGATGGTGAAAGATGTACCCTTTGACGCCCTCCTCGATTCAGAGATGGTCTTTCCCTTACCTTCAAGTAAATGGCCTCTTTGACTCCGCGCTCAAACCAGGGTTCCTCCCTGTCCAAGATGTGTCACTGTAAGACTGTCCACTGGCCGGCAGGTGTAAATAGACTGCGGAGTCCTGGCCGGACGAGGTAGCTCTTCTGTGTTGTGCAATCCGTTCAGCCAGAGGCTGTTTGGTTTCCCTGATGTATATATTATGGCAATCCTCCTGGCACTTAACAGTGTACACTATATTACTCTGTTTGTGTCGGGGGAGCTGATCCTTGGGGATTTTTGGCGCAGCATATTTTGGGGTTTAAAAGCCACAAAGACACAGCGTTTAAAAAAAAAAAGCATCTCAACTGTTCCGATACTCCAGACACATAAGGGATCACTACAGGTTTTTGCTTATGCAGCAGTTGTCCTTCTCTCCTGAATCGGTTGGAGCTTTCTTTAATTAAGCGCCTTCCCAGCTTTGATAAATGTCCAGCTGAGATAACCACATTTACTCAGGGCCTTCTTGATGTGATATTCTTCTGTTTCCAGCCGTGCTGTCTGTGGAGATGGTGTTTGCTCTGTGTTGCATCCCGATGACACCAAGTTTGTGCTCCAATCAATGATGAGAGCCAAACCTTAAATACTGATCCATATGCATAGGTTTACAGTACACGTTAACTTTAAATGTCTCCTAATAGACTTACTGATGGAAATCTCACAGTCTCATTTTTCATATCTTCCCGAGTGAATTTGATGTGTTGGTCCACCGATATACTGTGATCCGTGAATTGTGGTGCGTCCTGAGATTTGATTTTCAAACCAGGTGTCATCCACATACCTGAACCAATGACTTGGTGGTGTTCCAGGGTAGGATAGCAAAGCCCTCTTTTCCACTTCTTCCATGTACAAATTAGCCACAATGAGTGAAACTGGGGAACCCATGGCACACCCATGTTTCTGCCTGTAGCACTGACCTTTGTATGTGAAATATGTGGAATGAAGACACAGTTCCAAAAGCAAACACACTTGGTTGGTGCTTAGAGTGGTCCTGTTGCTGAGGTTGGGGTCATCCTGTAAGGATGATCTGATATCATCGTGTTGGTGTTGTTCCCAGATCATCATGAAAATGTTGTTCCAAGTTTAACATTGCAAGTGACCAATCGCATTGTTGTGATGTTATTCTTTTGCGCGCCAAGCCATTCCTGCATATATGAAATTCCAATGTTGGAAGGACAATATTAATTCTGCTTACCGTTCATTAAAGGGTTAGGGTTAGGGTCCGTTGATCGGCGGACAGAGGCGGTTTCTCGCAGCTTAAGTACAGTTTTTTGTTTTACAGCGGTTTTTCCCGAAGTCGCAAAAGTATGACGTCACAACATTCTGATTGGTCACTTGCAATGTTGATCCTGGAACAACATTTAGTATGATGATCTGGGAACAACACCAACACGACAATATCAGATCGTGCATCCTGTAACCTCTTACGAACTACCTCCACTGCTTCAGCGACTGAAACACAAGTGAAAAAAGTTTCTCCCACTGAAAACCTGATGTCCTGATGAACAGAAACAACTTTTTGTGATTTCCTTCGCTGGATGAATGAGCATGCATCAAGACATTCACCAGGCAAAGCTAGTAGGTGACAGGTTTGCCACAACTGAAAATCAAATGGTATTTTTGCTTGAAAAACTCATCCATACTGCAGGAGTAGCTGCAGGGGTTTGATGCTTTGATCAGGCAGCAAGGACAGAGAAGACCAGCTTCAAGTTTGCTAATAAATCTGTTATTAGCAAAGCAAAAATAATCTCATAAAGCTAACAGACCTGTGACTAACACTTCATTAACTAAATAAAGTCAAGGAGGGAGTTGTGAGTTATACTGTGTGTGTTGCAGAGTGTAATTGTGCCAACGGGAAGTGTGAGGATGGTCTGACAGGAAGTGGCAGGTGTGTGTGTTATAAAGGCTGGAAAGGAGCCTCCTGCTCTCTAGGTAAGACGTCTATACAAAGAAACAATTAAATTTTAACCACGCATATTTTCTGTGACCTGTCATCACCTGAAACCTGTGTGTGTGTGTGTTATGTGTCTCAGAGATCAAAGATGACACCTGTGGAGGTGTGTGTGACGAAAACGCCAAGTAAGTCAATGTGTCCTCAGTGCTGTGTTTTATGATGGTAACAGCACAAGCACAAAAAACAACAAATATTATATTTACTGACAATAATATTCTTTTTGAACTCAGTGCTACCCAGTACAGTTAGGCTTAAATTTTAAATCTGCACACCTCATTAATAGTCAGGTTTTGATAACATGGTCCAAAAGGGGGTTAATATCCGTTATAGGCATATTTGCAGATGCATATAGCCTTTAACCTGCCAGCTCTGCACTTTAAAGTCTGTGGGATGTCCAATTAAGCTCATGTGAGAGCACCGCAGGTAACTGTCTAAACAGAGAATTCCCATCATAGTAACGGGAATGTGGATGAAGCTCTTTCTGCAGGCTCCATGTGATAAAGCTGTGGGAAATTATTATTATTATTATTATTATTATTAGCTGCCTTTTCTCTGCTTGGGCCAGGCATGATGGTAAATGAATGTTGCTGGTTGATGTTGGTGTTTAAGACACTGGTGGTCTGCTTTTCTTTATCTTGCCTTTGCTAGGTTGTTGGTTTTAAGAAAATGAGGTTTGTTCTGAGTTTAACCAATCAGCATTGAACCTTGGCAGTTTTTCAGAGCTACTCACTTTTTACTCTTTACTCTACATCCCTTAAGAGGTCTTGCTGGAGAGGTCTCTGAGGCTGGAAGGCGGACAACATCCATTTTATGACTGCAAAGCAATAGCTATGGGCAGAATAAAAGACAGACGTATCTTCCAGGTGTAAAACGTGAATCCAAATTGCAATTGCTGGAAAACAGCATTATTTTTCATGGGCACCAGGGGGTGGTATCTGTGGCTGCCAAAAGACTTGCAGTACTGTAGAAATCTATGGGAAAGCTGCCCTCTGATCCCTCTTCTGAAAACTCTTTCCAGGCAAGTTTATGAGCTAAGTAGTGGTTTCAGATTATGTTGAATAAAAAATTTCATTGATTTTGTAAAATCTGGTCATTCTAAGCTTTCACAGAGTCAGCCGAACCTATTTAGTATTTTTAATGATGTTCTAAAACCAAATGAGCTCATGTGAAGAGTACAAAACCAGAGAAATATGAGCTCACTTTCCACTTTAAGGAGTTATGAGTCTGGCAGCAGCATTTTGTTTCTCTTGAAGGTGTGAAAGAGATGATTTGTCTAAGACGATAAAGAGGGCAATACAGTAATCTCGGCATGATGACACAAATGCATGAAAAATTTTCTCCAGTTCAGCTGAGTTAGATCGAAGTTTGGAGTTGTTCCTTAAAAGAAAGAAATAGAATTGTGAAATACATTTTTCATGTGAGTCAAATGATAAAATATTACACCAAGACTACAAACACAGACTCAGCAGATGAGCAAAAACAAACAAGAGTCTGAGTGATTCTGGAGGAACGATAGTCATGCATAAGTCTTCTCACTTATCTGTGGTAAGCAGTCACATAAGATGGACAGTGTATTCATAGTCAACTGTTGGGGCTGCAAAGACATACACAGCTGAATGTCATCAGTATAGAAATGATAAGAGATGTCAGAAAAATATCAAATGATGCCATCTAACAAAGAAGAATGTAAAAAGAAAAACATAACGGACCCTGAGTTGAGCTAATAAATGTGTGGAGTGAAAGGGTAAGAATTCTGCAGTTTGCATAATTAGAATCAAAACTAAAAAAATCAAAATTACTTAGTGAGTGTGTCGTTTCAGAGTCAGATCAACCCCTTGTTGCAATATCTGGTTTCCAAATGCCAAGATCTCATCTCAAATCTTCAAAACAGGACTTCACAAACCTGTGGGTGACACCACGGTAGCTACATCGGTTTTTTATACATTCTGTGGCAATAAAACAACCCCCCCACTTCCCGTTATTTGTCAACCATGAAAGAGAGTTTTCCAGGAAAATCCTCATGTTTCAACCAGGAAATGTTCCCTCATGAACATACTACTGAGTGAAGTAGTACATGAACATACTACTCAAGAACATACTACTGAGTCGATCAGATACTGTTATATTTGTGTGGGTTTTTATTTGCAGCTTTTGAGTTTTAGAGCTTTGATCAGTATTGGTTGAAGTTTGCATACCTGTTTTGATTTCGTTATTACTCCGTAGTTATTTTAAGCATCAGTTCCTATTCTAGTTCTTAGCTTAGTTATGATTTGAGTCTTTGGTGCTTCGCTGTCTGTTATTAAGTTAGTTAGTCCACTGTTTACAAGTTTTTTCAATTGCTTTTACTTTCATCTCCTTCCCCTCCTGTTTTTGATCCGCATTTAGTCCCTAAGGTATATATTCTGCATAGTCCAGTGTTTAACTTTGACTTTGCCAGATTGTTTGCTAATGCTCCCTGTTGTGCTGCTTATGTTGCTCCTGTTTTCCAAGATCTCAGTGATTAGTTAGATTTCTGCTTTGTGGTTTTGGTTCCCATTTTGCAGACTTTGTTTATTTCTGGACTGTGCATCAGCCAGTAAATGCGTTTTTAATCTTTGTTTAACTTTGTCCTGCATTAGGGTCCCTTCTGCGCCCACATCCTGACAGATGTATCACAGCATATTTTGGAAGCAGCTCTCTGTTCTCCGTCACTAAAAATATCCGCCACGTCTGTACAGATGGTACTTTCTGCTGCCAGTGTGATTTTTGTTTTTTAATCTGGGTGAGATCGCCTACACATACCTGTGTGCATTCCTGACTTTAGGATCAACAGTGAGAATCGAAGGTAGAAGGAATAAGAAAGAGTTTATTGTTTGCAGTCAGGGAGTGGAGGTGGAGGGAGGTGGAGGAGGATTACAGCAGGGGAGGGTTGAGGGAAGCTGGTGGGTGGGGAACTAGTGCTGAGTGGAGATGAAGGCAGGGGGTGAGATCATGTCTGGTTTGGCTGGCAGGCACATGAGATGGGTAGCAGATTAGTTCGACTATCAGAATCAACACAAGAGTCAAATGCACAGGGTTGATGGTGAAGCACTTTCATCAAGCACTGGCTGAAATAACAACCTGGTGATGAGTGATGAAGAACCAGGCTTGATATGCTGCAGAGTTGATGAGCTGATGGATAGCAGGTGTGCAGGCTGATCAGCCATCAGGGCTCCGGGGGAGTGAGTGGAGGGCCGGGCTGCCAGACACATGAGGAATACACCTGAGGCACTCTGTGACCTTGACACAAAAACAGGCAGGCCAAGCTGCAGTCCACAAAAGCTCTGCTATGGAAGCAGTGAAAAGAACTGCTCATGACCCAAAGCAGCACCTCTGTTTTTCAAAAATGCTGGAGGTTTTCTCATTGCTGCCAGTGAAGATGAAATTACATTTATTGATGATTTCACTGCTGACTGAAGTGGCTGGATGAAGGCAGAGATTTACCGGAGCTTCCTGTTTGCCAAATGCAGCAGGGGATACAGGAGGGCAAAGGATGGTCTAGATCTGTAATTTGATACAGGCAGCGGTCCCAAACCTTTTTTGTGCCATGGACCGGTTTATGTCCAACAAAATTTTCACGGACCGGCCTTTAAGGTGTTGGAGATAAATACAACAAAATAAAACCAGTACCGGTACCAAAAAAAAGATTTATCCGTAAAGAAAGACTCAGGGAAACAGAGTTTACGATAAAAACAATTAAAAAAAATAACGATAAAAACTGATAAAAACCCCGAAAACCATAAGTTATACACTTGAGCTTCAACTCTCGCATCCTGGTACCAAACGACTCACAGACCAGTGGCCCGTGGGTTTGGGACCACTGGTTTAAGGCACCATGTAGAAGTCCCTTAAACATGCATTCTTTCTAATGGCCAGGAGGGGGCGACCCTCTGAATGAAGGCTCTGGGTAAAGTAAAACAGACCATAAATCTCTATGGGCGTATCGGGCCCTTGGTTTATCAGTCAAATACATCTGTCACTGGTGATATCTGATTTTAAAATAATAAGATGTCATGCTTCAGAACTGGACAAGATAAAATCAGAAAGGCTCTGCTTGAAGGGCTACATGAACATACACAGATCAGGCATAAGATAATGACCACCTTGCAGATCTTTTTTTAGCATTAAAATACACAGACACTTCATTATTGGATTGCCCTAAATGTTAAAAACGTGTTTAAAAAAATCTGTAGAGATGTGCTTTTATTATATGATGGATGGGTTTTTGTAAGTTTGTTTGATGGGGCTAGTCTGTGAGATTGAGTCTATAGTGTTTTCATCGTGTGTTCATAGTAATGAAAGGACATGTGGTCCGTTGTAACAGTAGCTCACTGAGTGTTTTTAATCCTTTTTTGACAACAGTGGAGCACCACGGCAGTGAGATATGTGTTAGGCTAGAAATTCAATTCTGTGCTGGTAATAGGATCAATGATGCGAAGAAAACTACAGAATATAAACAGTAATGCAGGGCGCTGTTCCCAAATATGATTTGTAATGATAGAAATTATTAGTCACAGCTCTCAGCTTCAGAAAAAATGTGAAACACATATTGAGCCATTTGTTTTTCTGCTGCAGCTGCATAACAGGGCCACAGGGAACAGCTGCCGTCTGCGTGTGCACGGCTGGATATGAAGGAAATGGAACCTACTGCAAAGGCAACCACACACACACACACACACACAGCATCATTATACCTGTCTTTTAGTGTGATTACGCTCTCCTCATCTTTCCCTTTCTGTCTCTCAGAGCTGGATTTGTGCAGCCGGTCTAACGGCGGATGCTCAGAGTTTGCTGTTTGTACCAAAGTAGCAGCAGGAATGAGGACCTGTACCTGTAAACAGGGGTACACTGGAGATGGGGTCATCTGCCTCGGTATGTGGTCCTAAACCCTAACCTGGAGCTCTATAAATGCACCAAGACCAAGAGGTTTTGTAGATCAAAGTTCTTAGACATTATTGGAAATGCTGAAGTCGCCTTCAAGTAATGATTTCAGACAGAAGAAGAATCAATAAAGGTCCTAAACTTTTTTCCTCTGTTTTTTGGCCAATGTGTAGTCAGTACTGGCTAGTAGTGAAGGTTTTATCTGTATATGTTTTTTAAAAGGAAAATCTGTGGGTAGTACACACATTTAGAGTTAAAAATACTCCCAGTAAAACAGAATTGAAAAACACAAATATATAATGGATAATAGATTTAACTATTTCATGTAAATGCCTTTGCACACATGATGCAATACAAGCATAGGCAAGGTCTAAGTTGTTACAGTTTTCCTATACGATTACACTATTTATTTATTTCAAACAACGATGACAAAATCAACCACCAGAACAAAGTAAATCTCAGTAAATTCATCACATGTCAATCCATGTTCTCAAACACTGACTCCAGGAAAAAGATCAAAGACAAGAAACAGGTCAAAAAATACAGCACGGCTAAAAACTGCATCAGTAAACAGCTGTATCACAGTCCTGGGTTCCTGACAAGTTATTTTTGTGGCTTCTTTCATTCACATTTTCCTGTTATGTTTCCATGACTCTCATTTTCACTTCCTGTTAAGTGTTGTTATTTCCTTTTCCTAGGATGTAGCATTAATGATATTTTTACAGCCTGTCTTTGTCTTGTCATCTTGGATTCCACTGTGTCAGCTCTCACTCTTCTGCCGTGCTTTCAAACCTTTGCTGTTTAGTCCGTTTAAATTGAACTTGGGTTCATTTTCACACCTGGTTTCGATCGTTGCTGCAGAAGTAAACACAGTAATGGCAGGTACAGGGGCTCCTCTCTGTAGACAGTCTCATTATCTAACATGAGACCCTCTATGGTGGTGTCGTCTGCAAACTTCACAAAGGTATTTGAACAGTGAATGACACTACAGTCAGAGCTGGGCTGAGCACACAGTGGATGATGTACAGTCCCTTATTCTCACCACCTGAGGCCTACTGGTGAGAAAGTCCTTGATTCAGGAGCACATCGAAGTGGACAACACCATGTTGTGAAGCTTCAGTGGTAGTTTATCCAGGATTACCGTATTAAAGTCAGTTGCAGGTGACGCCAGGCTGTGTGATGAGCTATTGAGACTGTATCCTCTGTGCATTGGTTCCCTGTATAGGTGAACTGATGGCTCTCAATACCAGCAGGGATGATGTCCTTGAAGTGCTGCATAATTACTGAGGTCAGTGCAACAGTGCAGTAATCACATCGCAGGTGGCAGCTGACTTTTTAGACACAGAGGCAATAATGAAAGATTTGGGGCAGACAGCAACCTGATGTGACAGGTTGAAACTGTCTGAAACCCCCCTGGAGAAACTACAGATTGGTCAGCAAATTTCACACTTCACAATCTGATCTGACACATGTCCAGTCTTGCAGCCTTGCTGGTGTTGGTTTTCCTCAGTGTAGAGCTCACCTGAAGAGGCTATTACTGCTCCTCTAGCTCGGAAAGGTAGATCGTTTCTCTGCTGCCAGCCTTCTGTTTCAAAGCGTGCACAAAAATGGTTCAGGGTGTCAGAGCGACACCTTCCATACATACGGACATAGTACATTGATTACTCATGTTTAGTACACCGTGTTGGGTCTGCACCTCAGCAGGCCCACTACTTCAGAAAGCAAGACAGAACAGTGATCGATCGATTTTCACATGCTATAGCAAGGGGAACAGCAGCACTCTGTCCTCGGTCTCAAACAACTCCAACCCCAACCCCCGCTTGCAGCCTTTTTATTCTGTGACACACAGTTTACACAAACACCCATTGAAAACCCCCCCTATGGACACAAAAGGTTAAAACACTGCATGTGTGTGTGTATGCATGTGTGAGCGTGTGTGTGTGGGGGGGGACTTCCTGCTGACAAAGGGTCATATGTGGACATCACAATTTGGGTTGTCTAGACCACATAAATTTTGCCCAATCAACCCAAATAGCAAAGAAAAATTAAAAATGCAAACCATGAAGTTCTGGTCTTAGGGGGTTAAATATATTATCTGGCTCTGCTGGTACTGCAACTGAATACACACACTGTGGGTGTGTGTATTTTACGCTTTGCCGTGATACATCGGGTTGTCTCAGCTGGTTTGTAGTGATGTATTTTGGTTTGCTTGGAGTTTTCTCTGCATGAAAAGCAACCAAACCACAGGAAAAAGCTACAGATTTACAAATTTACAACTAATTTGGACCAGAGTAAACAAACTGTAGGTGTGAAAACACCCTCACTTTCATCAGTGTCCACTGAGCTTTTTCTGTCAGACACGTGTCTGTTTGTGCTCTCATTCCTTGAACATATTGAGTTTGTTCTAAAGATTCCTGTTTTGTTTCACTTTGTGTATTTTTTATTTGTTGAGGAGTCATTGAAAAGCCTGGGATTCTGTACATTTTTGCCTACAGACTCTTCTTTCTGACTTTGAATTAGACCTATATCTACTATTTCAGACACCCCTTACTTTTTATTCAGTTTATGTATTTTTTGAGTGGAAGGTTTTATATCATTTTTTTTGATCCAGTGGAAAACAGTTCACCTGTATTTTATCACTTCCCTGCTATTTTTTGTACTTGTTGTTTTTGTTGTTTTCAATTCATCGGTCCACATTCAGCATGTATTTTGCATATCTCAGAAAAAAGCAAGGTGATGTAATAAATGTTTGTGTCCATCCTTTGGTTTCTTTGCAGAGATTGACGGCTGTCTGATCAACAATGGAGGCTGCCACAAGAATGCGGAGTGCATCAGAGCAGGACCCAACATTGTAAGACATCACTGTTCTGCATTAAAACATCAGACCCCAGTAACACTGAGCTAACTTTGTACCTGAGGCCCTTAATAAACCTCTCTTAATTATTTATTTGCCATTTTTTATACTTATATAGCTTTTTCTTAACAGACTGACAGTGACAAAATAATAAATACATGGTACAAAACTAATATTTTTTCCATAAATTAGTAAAATGTTACATTGCCACAAAAAATTGTGTATTATTTGTCCTTTGTTTTTAAATGTCATTTTTAGTGTCCTGAATTCTATCAGTTATATTTTCGTGCTTTTATTGTTAATATTATTAATTCATTTAATTAATTCATTTAGTTAATTCATTTGGCATATGAAGTTACTAAAAAGTAGAATAATCTAGATTCATAGTGAAGTTAAAATTAATTGATAAGAAACAACATGAAAGAGGTCATACAAGATCCAACAATCACTTTTCCTTTTACAAACAAAAAATAACTGAAAAGCTAACAACCAAAATGATAGAACAATAAGAATGATTAAAATTCATGTCACACACTGCCTCTGTTCAAGATTTTAATTTTAAGCTTTTAATAATACAAGATGGATTACAAAGAATGAACACATGTCAGCCTGTTATAAGCAAACAATAGAGGAAGGACCCCGGGAACCAGCTGCCCAGATGGCCATTGGTTTCTGGCTTCTGCCTTAAACCAATATTGGCAAGGTCAATGAACCGAAACAGAAAACAAGACTGCAGGTAACTCCCAGCTCGGCTAATAGTTGATAGAGAAGACTGAAACAAGCAGAAAAACAAGTGGAGTGAATTAGAGAGCCCATCACCATGCTCTGCTTTCTCTGGCTTTAAACAAGTGCAGGTGATCCTCCAGCAGCCAATCAGTAGTGGAGATGAGTCAGAGTGCAAAGAGCAGGTGAAACAAATGAGGATAAATAATCAAGTGGAAAGAAAGACAGTTAACTACAAACACACAATATAGGTATTGAATTAAAAGACTCTAATTAAGGGGTACTGTCACTTATGTTCTGTCATGTATATACAGATGGACGTGCATATTAAACCTGACCAAGTGGCAAATTCTGCTAAACCACAGGTTTTGTTTTAAAGATAAATGCAGCCAGTGTGTTGGTTTTGGACTCTGGCTGTGTTGGTTCTTTTGAGCCAGAAGTGACTTTATTTGGATGTAAGGATTGATTTGATTCAAGTACAACACACAGACACAGATATTTCTAATAAGGGCCAATAACAGACTAATAAAGTACCAGAATTTAACTTAGAGCAAGGCTTAATGCTAGTGTGATGATTTCCTGACAGCAATTAGCCACAGTTCTTGTCAATTAAAGTAGCCACACCCATAAGAGCATTTAGTTTAGCATTTTAAAATGAGTCGCTTTTGGTGGCAGCCTCAAGTGGCCATTACAGGAACTGCATATCCTCTTAGGTCCATGTGATGTCGAGGAGATAGGATATCCTTAATATGTTACTTGCGACATACAGAATATCATTTTCTAATTTTTTCGTAGTAAAAACGTTTACATAGTTGTGTGCTGTGATCTGCAGAAAAAAGTGAACAAAAAGCAGCAGTTTTATTGCTGGGAGACTCTTCTGTAGACATAAACTCACAAAAAACAAGCTAAAATCCTGAACATGAAAACTAGGAACCAAACACTGGGAAACTAGAAACATAGAGAGACTTACAATACGACGGTGGTATAATACAACAAAGGGCAAAGGAAAACACGGGGCTTAAATACACAAGGGAGTAACGAGGAAATGGGAAACACAGCTGGGACTAATTAGACATAATGATACAAAGGGAAGCAAAACCATATACTGCACACAGGACCAGGATTATCAAAATAAAACAGGAAGCACAGGACAGGTGCATGCAATGACTTCCAGTGTTGGGTAAGTTACTTTAAATTAGTAACTTAGTTACATTATTAGTTACTTCTATCAAAAGTAACTCAGTTACTTCAAGTTACTCGTTACTTTCAAAGTAACTAGTTACTAGCGAAAGTAACTTTGGTTTTACTCAGAATTCTCTTGTTAATGTGTTGCTTCCATAACTTTGCTAGTCTTCTAGCTTGCTTACTTGCCACAAGTGCACTGTGCCACCTACCAATAGAAAGGAAAAAATAATGTGCATATTTCCACGAGAGAAATCCCACGCCTGGACTGTCGTTGACCGCCGCCATGATTCTAGCCTACGTCACAGCGTCATGTGCGGTTTTTACATCCAACACGAAAATTGCAGTTGTGGTGCTTTCGATTGTACTCGGAAACTTGGAAATTCCGCCTACCGAATAGGAAGATGTAGGTAATACCTGTTATGGAAATGTTACAAATAACCTGCAACACACCCAGTGAGCTTGATTTGAAGTGAGTTTAATAAATGCATTGCAATATGGAGAGAGCATCCCAGTGAAACACCAGGACCATCTCTGAATTGTGGCCACCTCCCTTACATCTTATATAGAGAGACGCAGACAAAGAACATTCCTCAAACTCTTACATGTTGGCCCCTCTCACGGGGGGGCTATACCTCCTCCCGCAAAGAGAGAATTATGACATTGTTTTCTGCTTAGCCTTCACCTAAGGATTTACATCCCTGATAAGCAGAAGGAGCCTCACTATCTGTTTAATGCCTCCCATTACAATGGCCTCACTGTGTTAACTTTCCACATGCATGTAAAGTAGTGGCAGGAGGGCTCTTACTATGGTAAAGTGAGAAAGTGATATTACTATAACTAATGTGATATAATTAAATATGTAATTATATGAGAAAAGAAATCTGCCACCACATTCCAGACTGCAGATGAGCTGCATACAGGGCTGGACTGGGACAAAAAATTGACCTGGGCATTTTGACTAGAGACCGGCCCGCCATTATAGGAAAAATCATAAAGCCTTTGAATGAAAACAAATGCTATTGTGACAGTGATGTACACTGTTTTGATGGTATATATGCATCAATCTATCAATCGTTTGTTGTAAGATTCAGATAATTATTTTTTAAAAGCGAGACATTTTAAATGAGAATAAGAATGAAAAGTATTTCTTTTTGCCCACCTCTCCCTGTTGATGGCGTACCTGGCCCCTCTGGCAAAACCTTGCTAGACCCGCACCTGCACAGTTACCAGCTGTCAGCTACTTAGAAAAGGATCCTGGTGTTATTTGTCTCTCAGAAACAGTTCATAACTTCCCTTCAACTCATTTATGTCACCTAAAAGGTAAACCTGTTTCTCCATCATCCATGTTCAGCTCTGATGATTCAGTAAGGACATCTCCTGGTTTCATCCTCATGTTTCCCTCTCACCAGATAACCAAACCGATATCATGACCAGCAGCTTTTACAGCTGTGGCTCCAGCAAACATCAGCTGATACTAGAAATTAATATTAAATAAATTCTAACAAGAGCTGATCAAGCTTAAATGTGCTGCTGTTGTTTAAAGCGACATCGGCTGGTTTCCTCTTTCTGGTGCAAAGTGGGCGATAAACAAACAAGAGAGAAAAGCCGATCAGCTGATCATTGATCAGTTTCATGATTGAAGTAGAAACAGGAAATGGAGGGGGGAGAATGAGAGAAGAAGAGGCAGCTGGGCAGCAAAGACACAGAAAAACTCCAGCTTTGTTTCTTTTCCATTCTAGCTGAAGAACGGGACAAACTGTTCCTTTTCACCTCAATACAAAACGCGTGATATTTTCTCTAAATACGAGACAATTCCGTTTTTTAAGAGATGGTTGGCATCATCATAATTAACCTTATGAAAAAAATAAAGTTCAACCTCATCATAGCACCCGCTCAGCCATATACAAACTCTGTCATGCTAGCTAGTACGCAGTACGAAAAAGTCAGCACAACGAAAATAAACTCCACCTAAACTTGGTTTATATCTGACCCAGATAGACTGCAGGTCATAACTTCTTACCTGAAGTTCAGTTCACACTTGGACCGGCGGCCGCCTCGGGTCTCTCCTCCTGCCTCCCCTCCTGCCTCCCCTCCTGCCTCCCATTTCCCTCATCCACCTGCTGCCTCCACCACTTGCTAATGTTACTGAATCTGTGGAAGCTCCGTGATAGCCACCACACGAAGTAACGAATAACGAGCCTAAATCCCAGTAATGATTAACGCGTTCCTGATTTTGGCATAATAACTAGTCACCGTGCTCGTTACCACAATAATAACGTAGTTACTGTAACGCGTTACTTAATAACGTGCTAGTCCCAACACTGATGACTTCAGACAAAACAGACTTTACAAGGGGACACAGCTGACAGGGGAGACAGAGGCAACATGGAGACAAGTGACTCGATGTGGAACACGGGGAAGACAAAGTGACAGGAACCTAAATTCTAGAAACTAAAAATGTAACACAAGCACTACACAATGAAGAGAACCAAAACCATGAATAACCATAATCAAAGAATATAAATTCACCAACAAACACAAAACCTTGGGTCACAGACCCAGTACCATGACAGTTTTAGTGACTTACTGTTTCCTCTTTCTGCTTTGGTTTCATCTTCAGACCTCCTGCAACTGTAAGCTGGGCTTCCAAGGATCGGGGAGATACTGTTTTCCTGTGAACCCCTGCAGAAATGTATGTGTGTGTGCTTTATTCTGCTCGGTAGCAAAATACTGACACTTGTTTTAAATGTTTTAAATGCCTGAAGGTGATGTGGGAGCAGATACTTATTTTATGTGAGCGGTAGATAATTTTTTCATGTTTTAAGGCAATAAGTCGTTAATTTGGCTGCTGAATACGAAAGTACTCAGCACACCTGGGTGCTGCAGGGGAGCTGCATGGCCTGGTTTCTTCAGTCAGTTAAATACCTGTAGTCATTATACAGCAGTAGGGATTTATATTACATTTGCAGTCTCTAATTATGAGGGTAGAATATACATAGCTCTGCACTCGGATCACACAGCTGGGTATCTTCATAAATTATTGAAATCTCCTGAAAGGAGACATTAAGCTCTTCCTCTCAGATTCCAGGTTATTAGAGTGAGACTTGAGTGGTCGTCATCAGGAACCTTAATCGACATAATTTAACAGATTTTTCTAGGAAATTTCCAAATATTATCCAAATATTTCAGATGCCGTCTAAATAATTCTGTGGCAACAGAAGCATTATTACAGCAGTCCTGTCCATGTGTCTTAGCAGGGATAATATGTTGACAGACACATTCCTATGCAAGCTATTTAATTATCTCCAAATACCTGTTTAAATTTATGTGTTTATATTTTGCAGAGAAGAGTGAGTAATTAAAAAAAGGTTGATTTTTAATTTTGCTCCTCTGCACCGATTTAATTATCTGTAGAGATTAGTTTGAGGACAGAGTTTCAGTATGTCCTGAAAGACAATGCTAAAAAAAACCTAAAGCAACACTTTTTAATGGGAGTGTGGCGTCAAGTTCATTAAACTTCTGGGATATTGATCTGGTTAGTTAAGTGGTCGACTAGAGGGGCAACAATGAGACAACCCCAGACCCTGGTGGACAACAGTCCCCGGTCTCATGTGGTGAGAGTAAATGAAATTTCGGCAAACAGAACTAGCTTGATAATTTTCATTTCCATCAAATGATTTTGAATCCTGTCAACAAATGTTCATCACCTACAGCACGATCCGTTTTACGGAAGGGTTTCCAGGAGAAAGCCTCTTCTCTCTAAAAAGAACATGGCAGCACAGCTTATGTTTGTAAAGCTGCATGTGAACAACCAACCATTAGTCAGACCAGTCGACTGTGAGCTGCTCCATACACCAAAGTATCCTAGAGTCAAATGTAAGGCCATCTGTACATCAGCTGAAGCTTGGCCGAAACTGGGTCATGCAGAAAGACAATGGTCCCAAGCACAGCAGCAAATCTACAACAGAATGACTGACAAAACAAAGACTCAAAGTGCTGCAGTGATCCAGTCAAAGTCCTGACCTCCTGATGCTGGGACTTGATGCCATGTTTAATCCTAACAAAACTAGAAATTAAAACCCTTGTTTTGTGGCATTCCTGTTAAAAGACTCATGCTGTGTTTGTGTGCAGAACAACGGTGAATGTAGCAGGAACGCTCGCTGTGAGTACATGGGCATGGGTGAGAGGAACTGCACCTGCCACAGAGGCTATATAGGTGATGGCATCAATTGCCGGGGAAGCACCAACTCTGTAAGTCACATGACCTTCAACTTCCTGCTTTCCTTTGAGCGCCCGCTCCTTCCCACTCCTCTCCCCCTAACATTGCACTGTTTTCTGCTTTACAGGAAGTGTCCAGTCAGAAAGAGAACGCCTTCTTTCGTCAAATGATGATGGTGAGCCTCTGCCAGACACTGAAAATAAAACTTCACCATTTATAAAGTGAAGTTTGACTTTCAAAGAGTGCACACGATTAAATTCAGGCAATTAAGATAGTAAAAGTCCAGATATAATTAGATGCCTTTTATTTTACCTCAAAGAAAGCATTTGCATATATTTTATTGATTTTACAGACTGCCTCCTCTATTAATTAAGTAATGAGTGTCTAAGCTGATTACCTTTGTGGTCAGAAACAAAAACTGTTATGCCTGTGATCTAGAAATTAATCACAGAGCGCCAAGGTGAAGGATGTCTCAGTTTCTAAAATGCATCTGGAGGCCAGAGAGGAGAGGCGGCTGCAGGAGGAGCTGTAATCCAGACTGCACAGGTGTTTTTACCTTCAGTCTGTGATACAGTTCAGATGTCACATCAAATTGGCATCCAAGGCAAGGATGTCTCATTTCGATAAACACCTGATGCCTTGACTCCTCTCTCCTTGTGACTCTTCCTCGCTTCCTCCACTTGCATGTGTGGTGGGAGGGCTAAGATGCGAGGAGAGGAATCGAGGAGGAGGAATTTAGGAAATGAGAAAATGGACATTGGGTCAAAAATAGGAATGAAAATAAAACCAGGAACCAAAACTCAGTATCACTGTGAGACCTTAACTTATTATTCATCCTTGATTTTATACACATATTTTATAAATTTGTTGCACTGAGCTGCTTTTGTAAGTCACTGTGTGGGAAAATAGCTGGAAAAAAATTTAAGTAAAAAAAAAAACCCTCCTGGACTTGTTTTGGGATGAATACTTTTGAGCCATCTGATTCTCATCCATCGTCACTGTTTTTGTGCTTCCTAGATGTCAGGCGTTTCAGGTCTTTATGGTGATGGACCATACACTGTCTTCGTCCCGGTAGAGGAAAACAACAACATCTCCATTGTGAGTGCAGCAGCTTCTGCTTTTTATTGTTTTGTGTGACATTAACATCTCCAGTCTCACCTTAAATGTGTGCCACCCTACCCTAGCTGTATCACTTTAGCATGTGGCTTTGATTGTTTTTGCTTTACAGTACTGACTTGTGTGTGTGTGTGTGTCTAGGTTAATGTTTGGAAGCAGAACGGTCATATTGAGGATCTGGTTCGTTCCCACATCGTTTCCTGTGAGATTCTGACTTCGAATGACTTCAAAACCACTGAGCGCGCTGTCTCAGTATCAGGACACACATTGCACTTCAGCCTGATAGGGGTAACGCACATACACAGATTATTAACTCCTCAGTAGAACAGAAGTAAATGTAGCTTCACAGATATGGATTTAAATGTGTAAAACAAACATTGAGAACTATTTAATTTTTCTCAAGTCACACTTGACTTTTTCTCACTCCAACCACTTTATGCCTTATTAATCCCTGGAGCACAGCAGCTGTACTCAGCTTTATAAAGGACCAGTCACAGCATCATTTGAAAATGTAAAATTATTGAGCAAAATCCATCCAGCCATCCGTTTTCTGCCACTTACAGTAGCTTGCAAAAGTTTTCGGCCCCCTTGAACTTTTCCACATTTTGTCACCTTACAGCCACAAACATGAATCAGTTTTATTGGAATTCCACATGAAGGACCAACACAAAGTGGTGTACACGTGAGAAGTGGAACGAAAATCATACATGATTCCAAACATTTTTTACAAATAAATAACTGCAAAGTGGGGTGTGCGTAATTATTCAGCCCCCTGAGTCAATACTTTGTAGAACCACCTTTTGCTGCAATTACAGCTGCCAGTCTTTTAGGGTATGTCTCTACCAGCTTTGCACATCTAGAGACTGAAATTCTTGCCCATTCTTCTTTGCAAAACAGCTCCAGCTCAGTCAGATTAGATGGATAGCGTTTGTGAACAGCAGTTTTCAGATCTTGCCACAGATTCTCGATTGGAATCCATGTGTTAGAATGGACTTTGGGCCATTCTAACACATGGATATGTTTTGTTTGAAACCATTCCATTGTTGCCCTGGCTTTATGTTTAGGGTTGTTGTCCTGCTGGAAGGTGAACCTCTGCTCCAGTCTCAAGTCTTTTGCAGACTCCAAGAGGTTTTCTTCCAAGATTGCCCTGTATTTGGCTCCATCCATCTTCCCATCAACTCTGACCAGCTTCCCTGTCCCTGCTGAGGAGAAGCACCCCCAGAGCATGATGCTGCCACCACCATATTTGACAGTGGGGATGGTGTGTTCAGAGTGATGTGCAGTGTTAGTTTTCTGCCACACATAGCGTTTTACATTTTGGCCAAAAAGTTCCATTTTGGTCTCATCTGACCAGAGCACCTTCTTCCACATGTTTGCTGTGTCCCCCACATGGCTTGTGGCAAACTGCAAACGGGACTTCTTATGGTTTTCTGTTAACAATGGCTTTCTTCTTGCCACTCTTCCATAAAGGCCAACTTTGTGCAGTGCACGACTAATAGTTGTCCTATGGACAGATTCCCCCACCTGAGCTGTAGATCTCTGCAGCTCGTGTGGAGTCACCATGGGCCTCTTGGCTGCATTTCTGATCAGCGCTCTCCTTGTTCGCCCTGTGAGACACCAACCAGTGTCTGCACAGTCAGAACATTCTTGTCATAGTTTTTAAATCATGCCAGAGATGATATGAATATGTCTGAGTGAGGATGAATGAAATGCAGCTGTCACTGAAAATGAACTAAATCTCATCTGTGAATCCAGGCAGCAGAAAGTCTGACACCAGTTTTTTGCTGTAATATTTACAAACCTTTAAAAAGTAATAAATAAATAAATATTAGAGAGAAAGCTTTCTAAATGTTGATCCATGATATGTCTCGATATGTCAGACCCTGATTACCGGGAATGCTTTGATATATATATTTTCTTTACCTGCATTTTTACTCGGTTTTGCCAGGTGAATTAATACATTTATTAAAAGATTTAACATTTGTTAGAATTCCAGCTTTAAAGAAAATTGGCTGAATATTGTGTCTATTGCTAAATAAAATGTACTCAAGTGAAATTACTCTCTTTCATCCACTCATATTTTTGTAAACATAAATGAAATAGCCCACACTGGCACACATTCATATTTCCTGGTCCACTGGATGAAATTGAAGTCTCTGCTCCTTATTTACTGGTTGAGCGCCACTTATGATGGCTTTTTTCATGACCCATGCATGAGCTTCACTCAGGGTAAGTTGATTAAAACTGCTATGGGAACAAAAACTCAGATTTTCCTACCACAGAGATCAGTGTTAGGCTCCGTTTGTAAACCTGGGATTGTTTAAATAGTCAGTTTTTCTTAGAAAGATTCCTCACTGAGTGAAAAGACCTGGAATTATTAGTGTAGTGCCCCTAATAATAGTGTCTGGTCAGATTAAAAAGATACTAAGGAGAGTTGCTTCAGAGCTTCCTTTATTACCTCCTTCATCTTATTGATGTTTTCCATAAAAGTCCAAGAAACGTGATTAGGGAAAAACAAGGGATGGAATTTTTTGACTGGGGCCCTGGTTTCTGGAATAGGCCCGCTGATCCTGGGTTACACCATTCACGGTTAGCATCCTTAAAAACCCCTTAATTTTAAATGTTAAAGTTATAAAATATTGAGGTGAATCTAAAGCTCCCAAGAAATCAGCCCATTTGATTTTACTTTAATGAGTTACCCTTCATTTTTAATGATTTTTCTTGAATTTAACTAGGAAGTACCTTCGGGAAGTCATCAGGAAATAAACAGTCTCTCTCCCCCTGCAGGATTCGATCTTCATCAACAACAGGTCGAGGATCGTGAAGAGCGATTACACCACATTTAATGGAATCATTCACCACATCGACTTGATGCTGACACCTTACGCTCTGGAGGAAAAACCGCCGATTAATCCCAAAATGGTGTGTTGGGTTTGGTTGCAGTTATTTAATGATTAATCTTAACTGGAAGCAGATAGTGATATCTCTCTTTCTCTCTTTGTGTTAGATGAACTTAACCACAGCAGCTTCAGTTTATGGCTACAGCAGCTTCTACCAACTCATAGAGGTAAGGGAAACAAAACCCTGCATCTACTGATTTGAGAAGGACTACTTCAATTTCTGCAACCCTCTTTCATTAACTCCCATCTGCTTGTCTACACATCCTCTTCAGAAAAATCCTGCTGGCCATTAGGTCGTAATTTGAGCCAAATCTGAGCATTTTATTAGTTCAGAACATTTCATGTAGCTCCTTCACTTCAGAAGTCATCAGGGATCAATGTTAAAAAAAATTAGGCAAATTTAGCCACCTCTGTGTACTTCAGTGGGCTGTAACTAAGAAAATATTAATAGTATGAAAGCATCAGTAAGATAAAGTTGGTTATTTGAGGCTATTGTGACTCTGGGCAATTTTTCTTGGATTGACCTCATTAATTAATCAACAGCTCGTTTCTCTGCACTCTGAGCCTCTCTCCAAAGCACTAACGAGAAAACACTGCAGCACTAAACACACTAGGATGATAAATGCAAGGCTCCACACACAACTCTTATTTGGAAAGATGGGCGATGTGATATCCTTAACTGACAGTAAACATAGACTTACCACAGTTTTAAAATACTCTGTTTAAAGTCCTGTATTCAAGGTTTTCAGTAATTCAGTAGCACTACAGTAGCTTTGCCAGGCAGATGTAGTTTAAAAGCAGAAGGTTAATTGTCATGCATACACACTGAGAAGTGTGAAGCATGGTGGCATTATCCTGGGATTATTTCTCTGCCGGCCCTGGTTTGGTATATTCACCTGCAGTGACATATCAAAAGTTGTACTTTAATCTTCAAGTGGTTAAAACTTATATTTTTGATTGTAAAAATATCTTGTACCACAATTTCGTGAAACGTTGTGTGGGTATCCTTGATTATTGTGTTGGCTTTGGTTCAGGAGGTAGAGTCTACTAATTGAAAGGTTGGTGGTTTGATCCTTGGCTTTTCTTGTCTGAAGTGTCCTTGATCACAATACTGAACCCCAAGTTACCCCGATGCTTTCAAAGTGCTTAAAATTTGTTTAGGCTCAGCTGGAGTAGAAAGGCGAACCTGTATCTATTCCTGTAATGTAAACTGTAATGGAGTTATAAATTGTTGTTTTAGGCTTAAATAGCTTGGTTGCTTGAGGGTTAATTATCATTTAACAACAAAAATCCAAAATTAAATTGTAACAAATAGCTCACATGTGGAGGTAAGCTTGGTGCATTTAGTTTCCATACAGGGGACATGTGCACTCCTAAACAACCCCCATTCACAATGGTTTAAGGCTAAATGGTTTAAGGCTAAACCATTGTGAATCCATTTTACCTGCTTCTTACTTTGACGAAATGAAAATGACAACAGGTGCACAGAAGCAAAACTGGAGAAAAAAATCAGTCAGGCGGGATAAGGAGAGAGCAATGGTCTGTGGCCACCACCTGCCACCTATATATACTATAACTATGCATGTGACAAAAAAAGAACCTTGAACCTTGAATTCTCTTTTTGGAGGTTGTGTTGTTGTTGCTGTGCACCTGTTGTCTGCTTCATTTGCACCAAAGCAGCTCCATGGATTCACAGTGGTTTATGCCTGCTGCCTGCACACTTTGATATCCCTGAAGTTTAACTGACTTTGTGTTAAACTGTGATGATCGAGTGTTCCCTTCTTTTTTGAGCCATGTAAGGCCAGTTTCAGCAAGTCCGACCAGATCCATTTGATTCCACATGATGTACAGTGGGGGAAATAATTATATGATCTCCTGCTGAATTTGTATGTTTGCTAACTTACAAAGAAATGAACAGCCTCTCATTTTTTATGACAGTAAAATAAATATTTGATCCTATACAACCCAGTCAGAACTCTGGCTGCCACAGATGGGCTGTGTAGTTGGTCACCAGGTTCGCACACATCTCAGGAGGGATTTCTGCCCACTCTTCTTCACAGAAAGTCTATCCATCCTTTTGGTTGCTGCTTGGCAACTTGAAGCTTCAGCCCCCTTCACAGATTTGCCACTCTTTTGTTACTTTGGCAGTATATTTTAGGTCATTGTCATGCTGGAAGACTGGTCCATGGCCAATCTTAAGCTTAAGCTTGGTGTTCTTTGGTTGATACTCAGCATTTCTCTTTCTCCAGAGTTGATGGGTGGAGTTGATTCCAAAAAGCTAAATTTTGGTTTAATCTGACATCACTTTCTTTCAAGCCTTCTCTGAGTCATTTAGATGTTCAGGAACAAACTTCATACGGGTCTGTACGTGTGCCTTCTTGAGCATAGGAACTCTGCAGGTGCTGAAAGATTTCAATAAATAATGGCGTGGTGTGTTAGCAGTCATGTTTTTGGTGACTGTGGTACCAACTAATTAAAAAGCTCCTTGTACCTGATGTCCTTTGACTGCTCCTTGGTCTTCTCCAGAGGTGGACAGGTTGGCTTGGAAGAAATTGATTCTGTGGACAGTCGTGCTTTCTACAATGAAATTTTATTTATAAAGCGCTAAATCAACAGTTTCTTCAAGGTGCTTCATATTGTAAGATAAAGACCCTACGAAAATACAGAGAAAACCCCAGCATCTAAAATATTATTAATAAATGATCAGACAAAAGAAGACCCTTATGAAAAGAACACAGAGGAAACAGTTTACCCTGCCCGGGATAGGGTTACCGGGGCCCCGCCCTGGAGCCAGGCCCGGGGAGGGTGCCCGAGGGCGAGCGTCTGGTGGCCGGGCCTTAGTCCATGATGCCCGGCCGGGCACAGCCCGAAGAGGAGACATGGGCCCATCCTCCCGCAGGCCCACCACCCGCAGGAGGCACCATAGGGGTCGGGTGCATTGTGTGCCGGGTGGCGGCCAGGAGTGGAGGCCCTGGCGGACTGACCCCCGGCTGCCAAGACTGGCAATAGGGACATGGAATGTCACCTCTCTGGTGGGGAAGGAGCCTGAGTTAGTGCGTGAGGTTGAGAGGTACCGGCTAGATATAGTCGGGCTCACCTCTACGCATGGCTTGGGCTCTGGAACCAGTCTCCTGGAGAGGGGCTGGACTCTGTCTCAGTCTGGAGTTGCCCCTGGTGAGAGGCGGCGGGCTGGGGTGGGTATTCTAATATCCCCTCGGCTTGCTGCCGGTACGTTAGGGTTTTTCCCGGTGGACGAGAGGGTTTGTTCCCTGCTGGAAGGTGCTCCTGTGAACTGAAATGGCTTGAGTTCACTTTTCCAATCATAAATGGGAAATAATTTTTTATACTGCTTTGCAGTCACGAGTCATCTGTTTGGGTAAAAACATAGCTTCCATGTTGAGTTAAATAAACAATCAAATGTGACAGATTTTCTAGAGCAGAACAACATATTTTCTATTGTGTGTGTGAAGATTTTCTTCTTCACGTGATTTCTCCCAGCAGGACTCTGTTGTCCTGCTGGGAGACTTCAATGCTCACGTGGGTAACGACAGCGAGACCTGGAGGGGCGTGATTGGGAGGAACGGCCTCCCTGATCTGAACCCGAGCGGTGCTTTGTTATTGGACTTCTGTGCTAATCACAGTTTGGCCATAACGAACACCTTGTTCGAACATAAGAGTGTCCATAAGTGCACGTGGCACCAGGACGCTCTAGGCCGTAGGTCGATGATCGATTTTGTAATCGTATCACCAGACCTGCGGCCATATCTTCTGGACACTCGGGTAAAGAGAGGGGCTGAGCTGTCAACTGATCACCACCTGGTGGTGAGTTGGATCCGGTGGCGGGGGAGGACGCTGGACAGACCTGGTGCACCTAAACGCGTAGTGAGGGTGTGCTGGGAACGACTAGCAGAGGCCCCAGTCCGCGAGATCTTCAACGCACACCTCCGGCAGAGCTTCAACAGCATTCCGAGGGAGGCGGGGGACATTGAGTCCGAATGGACCATGTTCAGCGTCGCCATTGCCGAAGCTGCTGCATTGAGCTGCGGCCGCAAGGTGGTTGGTGCCTGCCGTGGTGGTAATCCCCGAACCAAATGGTGGACACCAGAGGTGAAGGGAGCCACCAGGCTGAAGGAGGAGTCCTATCGGGCTTGGTTAGCCTGTGGGACTCCGGAGGCAGCCGACAGGTATCGACAGGCCAAGCGGAATGCGGCTCGGGCAGTGGCTGAAGCAAAAACTCGGTGTGGGAGGAGTTCGGAGAGGCCATGGAAAAAGACTTTCGGACTGCCTCGAAGAGATTCTGGCAAACCGTCAGGCGTCTCAGGAGGGGAAAGCGGTGCTCTACCTGCACTGTGTATAGTGCTGGCGGAGCGCTGCTGACGTCGACTGAGAAAATTGTCAGGCGGTGGAAGGAATACTTCGAGGACCTCCTTAATCCCACTGACGCGTCTTCCGAGGAGGAAGCAGAGTCTGGGGATGAGGGGAATGACCCGCCAATTTCTGGGGGCGAGGTCACTGAGGCAGTTAAACAACTCCTTGGTGGCAGAGCCCCTGGTGTTGATGAGGTCCGCCCCGAGTTCCTGAAGGCTCTGGACGTTGTAGGGCTGTCTTGGTTGACACGCCTCTGCAATGTTGCGTGGAGATCAGGGGCAGTACCCCTGGACTGGCAGACTGGGGTGGTGGTCCCCAACTTTAAGAAGGGGGACCGAAGGGTGTGTTCCAACTACAGGGGGATCACACTCCTCAGCCTCCCCGGGAAAGTCTATGCCAGGGTGCTGGAAAGGAGAGTTCATCCGCTAGTCGAACCTCGGATACAGGAGGAACAATGCGGTTTTCGTCCTGGTCGCGGAACACTGGACCAGCTCTTCATCTTCTCGAGGATACTTGAGGGTGCATGGGAGTTTGCCCAACCAGTCTACATGTGTTTTGTGGACTTGGAGAAGGCATTCGACCGTGTCCCTCGGGGTGTCCTGTGGGAGGTGTTGCGGGAGTATGGGGTGTCTGGCCCATTGCTACGGGCCATTCGATCCCTATACAACCGTTGCAAGAGCTTGGTTCGCATTGCCGGCAATAAGTCGGACTCGTTCCTGGTGGGTGATGGGCTCTGCCAGGGCTGCCCTTTGTCACCGGTTCTGTTCATAATTTTTATGGACAGGATTTCTAGGCGCAGCCAAGTGGCGGAGGGCTTTCGCTTTGGTGGACTCAGAATCTCATCTCTGATTTTTGCGGATGATGTGGTTCTGTTGGCTTCATCGGGTGAGGGCCTCCAGCTCGCACTGGAGCGGTTCGCAGCCGAGTGTGAAGCAGCAGGAATGAGGATCAGCACCTCCAAATCTGAGGCCATGGTTCTCAGCTGGAAAAGGGTGGAGTGCCCACTCCGGGTCGGGGATGAGTTCCTGCCCCAAGTGGAGGAGTTCAAGTATCTCGGGGTCTTGTTCGCGAGTGATGGGAGAAGGGAGCCGGAGATCGACAGACGGATTGGGGCTGCAGCTGCAGTAATGCAGACGCTGCACCGGTCCGTCGTGGTGAAGAGGGAGCTGAGTGTAAAAGCGAAGCTCTCAATTTACCGGTCGATCTACGTCCCTACCCTCACCTATGGCCATGAGCTGTGGGTAGTGACTGAAAGAACGAGATCGCGGATACAAGCGGCGGAAATGAGCTTCCTCCGAAGGGTGGCTGGCCTTTCCCTTAGAGATAGGGTGAGAAGTTCGGCCATCCGGGAGGGGCTCAGAGTAGAGCCGCTGCTGCTCCACATCGAAAGGAGCCAGCTGAGGTGGTTTGGGCATCTGACAAGGATGCCCCCTGGGCGCCTCCTGGGTGAGGTGTTCCAGGCATGTCCCACCGGGAGGAGGCCCCGGGGCAGACCCAGGACACGCTGGAGAGATTATATCTCTCGGCTGGCCTGGGAACGCCTTGGTGTTCCCCCGGATAAGCTGGAGGAGGTGGCTGGGGAGAGGGAGGTCTGGGCCTCTTTGCTTAGGCTGCTGCCCCCGCGACCCGGCTTCGGATAAAGCGGATGAAGATGCATGGATGGATGGATGGATGGATCAGACAAAAGAGGCTTTTCAGGGAATAAATGTTCAGTTTCTATGGCATATGTCAGAACAAGATCCGGAGTGTGATTAAAGTGGTGGGTGGGCTCATTTACATTTTTAAAGAAGCCGATTGAGTCTAATAATAGATTGAATGCTATGTTGATGCTGTCAATTTGGGCATCTTCATGGATGTTTTATTCATCCACAATAATTATTTTATCTGAACTGACCGTTAAATCAGATAAAAACAATAGATAAATACAAATAAAACTGTATTTGAGTTTTCCAGTTAGGTTGTACAAGGCTAAGAATCAGGCTTTCAGATATATTAAAACTCTGTCTTGGTCTGGGTCATAAATATGACTCATTGAGATCAGGACTATTTCTAATTCTTTAATTGACTGATTGATTGTAATCTTTGCAGGCACACAGCCTGTGGTAGTAGGGGCTCAAATACCTATTTCACTCAGTGACATCCAAATCAATTTATAGCTCTTATGTAACATGTGGGGGGAGTTTTTCTGGGGGTTTTTTTTTTGTGTGTTTTAGCAACACGAATACAATAATTACAAGTATCCCACATATAATTATGTACCAGCATGTCACAGAAAAAAGCTCTTCAGCTGGGCCTATAAATCATTATTTTTACCATGGTACTAAAACCATTAACAACCCCAAATATATATTTATAAAACAGACTGGGAGAAGTCTGTACAGACCTTAGATTTACAGTAAATTAATCAAGATATAGTAAAACTCCTTCATGGACACACACACTGCTTCACCCTCTCCAGGTACGTGTTTCAATGTTAGTGGCCTTTCCTGCAGACACGGGGAGTTTCCACACCTCCACATCCCCCCAGAGTCCCATAAAATCTACAAACCTGCATAACGTAATAATAACAAGGTGCTCCCGATCACAATAACTCACGGTTGTTACTGTAGTGCACTGACGGTTATCACCAAAAGTGGCACATCCATGTCAGTCGCTGCAAGTTATCTCTGTGGTGCTGGCAGCTTTTTTAAATCCATATATCTTTTTATCTTTTTATACAAAAAAAAAAAAAAAAAAACGGCAGCAGATTTATCTTAAAATTTTCTAATTGATGAATGTGTTTGAAATGCATTTTTGGTCATGGCCAATAACTGGGGTTAACATTACTACATGTGGGTCACTGTTTCACTCTAGCCGTGATGGATTCTCGATACTTTGCGTCATAGCAAGAAAATAGGAAACTTTCAAATTAGCAAATGGAAAAATCAGTTCTCTTTTAGGCTTTTGAAATGGAAAATATGCTCCTGGTTTCATAATGTGGCCCTTGAACCCCGGAGGCTGCCATTTGTGACTTCTGCTTTATCTACTGCCAGTTTTGTGCCTCATACAGCTGTTTATGACACATGAATGTTGAATTTAGAAGACATAATGTTGGTTTTGGCTTCTCTTTACTCTTGAAGATGGAAGCTCAGATATATGTGAGACTTTCAGGAACAGGGCTTTACAATAAATGTGTCAGCCAGACGAGAGGCAGCCTTCTGAAACCACGTATAGGCTGATGTTTTTACACAACGTTAAAATTAACAGAGGGAACTCAAACCACTTAACAATGTTTTGAGTTATCTGTGCTGTGGAACCTGGAAAAGGGATCCAGCAGGGAAAAAATACTCACATTCACTTTGGAAAAGTGACTGATGTTTCACACCAGAGACTGAAATCGTTAACAGGATAGGATGCCCCTAAAAAATAAAATAACTGTCGTTAAAGAGAGTATTATACTTTACACCGTGTATGTAGACCTGAATACACTGCATTAAATTCTGTCAGCTAATGGTGAGATATGAGATGAGTTCAATTTAAAAAGTAAATAACAAAAGGTTAATAACAAAGTAATTTTTACCCTTCAGGTTTAAAAGACTGATGGGTCAGGGTACCACGCTGCCTGGCAAGTTTATGAATACGATAACTCAAAAACAAGGCGACGTAGGAGTTTGAAATCTAGGGGTAGCACTGGCAGTATCCCAGTTTATTTTTCTTTTTATAATAAATATTTCATGAATCCCAAAACAAAAGTCTAGTTAAGTTATATCATATTAACATTAAAGTTTAAAAAATGTGCAGATATTAAAATTTACATTCTTCTAAATATATTTTTCAGTAAACATTTTAAACAACCACCTACAGTACCTTCAGGGACCACCAGGGGGCCACAGTATGGGAAAAAATTATATTTATCATGAAAGTACAAAATGGCTTCCTTCTGACCTTGACTGCTGTGTTTTTCACAGTAGGAATTGTATATGTCACAAAAGCTTGCATATAGTTAGTATATAGAAAGTATTTATGTTAACAAGACTGAAATAGGGAAATAGCCACATGCAGAAGTTCAGTTCAGAGACTGCATAGATACCACTGCTTTTGTTCTTGCTGCAGCAAAGTAAAAAAAAAAAGGGGGAAGGCATTTTATGTTTATCCTGTGTTTAAGCGTCACAGTGTGAGCTGGTAACGCTCTGCAGTAGGCTCCTGCCCAGTTTAACCCCAGGCTATAAGGAGACAAAAACTAAACAGAATGACTTCACACTCAAAAACAGATCCTGTGCAGATTTTTTTTGTTGATAGTGGACTATTTAAGAGTCTTAAATATTTTTCTTACATCATACTGAATTGTGTTCAGATGCTTAACACCTGGATTAGCAATCTGATTCTGTAGTTTTTAGCTCATCTAGCCAAAGGACTGAGCTTATGGCATGAAAAGGCATCCATGTGTCCATTTATCCACCACAGTAACACTGTAATCTTTACCTTACAGTGTAAAGAGCCTCGAGGCAGCTGTTGTTATGACTGATGCTAGATAAATAAGCCTGAACTGAACTCAACTGAACTGTAGACGACCTTCTCCGACGAGATTATTTGTCAGAATTTTGTGAAACTTGTACACAGAGATTACCTTATCCCATATGTACTTTTTGCACAATGCTCAGTCTTTTGCACAACCCACTGTCATTATTGCACTTTTCTGTGTCATTCTTGTGTCTGCACTGTCTTGTGTCTGTATCGTTCTGTTCTGTTCTGTCTGGTATTGCACTGCCTCCAAGACCATAGCACCATGGTATTGGAGGAACGTTGTCTTGTTTCACTGTGTACTGTACCACTGCACATGGCTGGAATAACAATAAAGCCACTTGACTTGAAATTACATGATAGATTGAAATATCACTTTGCCATAAATGTTCTACGATCTTAATGTTTGTGAAAGTGGAGGGAGTGTTCTTCCTATTGATCGACTCCAAGATTAGAACCTAGAAATCATCCCGTCACTGTTAATATTGTCAGCAATGTAATCAATGCTATGACCTGCTGATGCAATCACATATTTTCATGTTTTTGTGGTCATGGTTACTTTCTTGACGTTCTTCTTCCTTTGGCTTTGCAATCACCACAGTGATCTTCCTCCGTCACACCAACCCTCTGTATGTCCTCCTTCACTCCATGAACCTTCTCTGTGTTCTTCTTGTCTTCCTGCTTGGCAGCTCCTCTTGAACATCTTTGTCCTGGAGATGAGATTATTTTGCCATAACAGGAAAATACATGGGTAGAGGTACCTTTAGACTCTATCGCAAAAAGGTTGATTCTGTTTATCTGAATCGTAGCGTTTTCAGTGGGAGAAACGTTTTGTCACTCAACCAAGTGAGTTTTACAGTGTCAGCTTACTGCAGGTTTCCTCAACCTTATAAACAGCACATCTCCATAATGACTGACACTAGCACCACTGATGAACAATGGGCTGTGAGGTCAGTTTCATGGTCGTTAATATGCAAATTGTCATGAGTATTGATTAGTGGCTACTGCTCAATAACCATAAGTACCATTTTACAGAGAGCTGGAGAATGGTTGAAATCACAGCGTTGTAAGATGGTGAAAGATGTACCCTTAGGCCCTGTCCTCAATTCAGAGATGATCTTTCCCGTTTAAATGGCCTCCTTGACTCCCCGCTCAAACCAGCATTCCTCCCTGTCAAGGATACAAACATCCTCATCATTGTTAGCCAGTGGTGCTATAATTCAATGGGCCAAAAAAGACCTAAAAGTGTCTTTTTTGGCCCATTGAAATTTGAGGCAATGTATTAACATGAATATTTCAAAACTTATTAAAGATAAAGGCTGCTGTTTTTATCATCATCATCATCAAGAATAAATTGATGATGAAGGAACGTTGTCTCGTTCCTCCATCATCAGCTAAGAATTACAGCTAAAATTTTATCAAGAACAAAGATAGACCATTGAAAATTTCAGGCTTTTATCTTTAATAGTCGTTGAGATATTCTTGTTCAAACACTGTTTCCAATTTTAGTGTGTGGAAAAAGGCCTGAAGGTGGGTCGATGAATCATTTTTTTAAAAAGTATTTCATATTTCACAGCTATTTTTGTAAATATTCATATTTTCTACCATAACATTTTTATTGAAATCGAAGACTGTCAAACAGAAGACTTTGTTGATTAGAGACAGAATTACTCATAATAGACGTCCGCTGTGCAGCCCAGTATCACTGTACAACAGATTACACAGCAGATATGGCTTTCATAAAGGAAAAGGTTAAGTAAAGTTCCATTTGTTCTAACATTTATCATAACATTTGTATCTAGTAAAATTAATTTCAAGTGTTTCTAAAATGTCAAAAAAAAGTTTGTGGTCAGCATAAATAAAAATCAATGTGCAAGACTCACTGTTAAGTGCTTTTATCACTTTTTGCAGATTGCAGGCCTCCTCCCTACACTCAATATGGCCGTCCACCAACCATTCACCGTGTTTTGGCCCACAAACAAGGCCATGGAGTCCTTGCCACCTGAAAGGCAGCTCTGGCTCATCCACCCTTTACACCGGGACCGGCTAGCTGCCACCTTAAAGGCTCACATTATTCGCAACTCAAAGGTAGGAGGAGAATGACTGGATGAATAACGAAGTGTTCTTTTGGATAGAGCAGATTACGAATGGCAAAAAGAGATGTGTAGGGTTATAATCCAATTCAATATTATTTATACAATGCCAAATCACAACAGCCACCTCAAGGCACTTTTATATTGTAAGGTAGACACCTACAATAATACAACAGAGAAACCCCAAAAACCATACGACCCCCTTTGTAAGCACTTTCGCGATAGTGGGAAGGAAAACTCCCATTTAACTGGAAGAAACCTCCTCCAGAACCAGGCTCAGGGAGAGGCAGCTCATCTCTGTGCTTGTCCTGCTAGCGTTTGATGCTGTTGACCATAATATTCTATTAGAAAGATTAGAGCACACTGTAGGTATTACAGTTACTGTGCTGCAGTAGTTTGAATTTTATCTGTCTAATAGACTCCAGTTTGTTCATGTAAATGGAGAGTCTTCTTCAAAGGCTGAGGTTAATTTTGGAGTTCCACAGGGTTCAGTGCTAAGACCAGTTCGGTTTACATTATACATGCTTCCCTTAGGCAGTATCATTAGAAGGCATAGCATAGATTTTCACTGCTGTGCAGATGACACACAACTTTATCTATCCATGAAGCCAGATAACGCACACCATTTAGTTAAACTGCAGAAATGTCTTAAAGACATAAAGAAAATCTCTGTAGATGTGGACGTGAACATGAGCCCTGAATTGGCTAAGCCAAGAAAATGAATGAATTGCATTAATAAAGTAATAACATTCTCTTGATCTGCTTTTAGGGTTTGTATCAAAAGATGTTTTAAGCACATATTTAATCAGAAACATTGACAATATTAAAGTGTTTCTAAACCTTTTCCTTTGAAGCATTATGCATGTGTGTGTGTGTAGGTGACAAATGTTGGACTGCCGACGAAATTTTCATCCTTCCGCACGATGCATGGATCCACCATCAAGTTCAGCTGTGACCGGAGCCTGGTGGTGAGGAAACACACACACATAAACCAAATGAGTGGCCATTACTTCTTCCACACCTGGCAGTTAATTGTTGCTATATTAATTAGTGTTGCCACATGATGAAAGCACTGTTCCCATAGGTTGGCTGATCAAACCTAGGACCTCTCCTGGGATTTGTTTCCCATAACTGACTAAAAATGTGCCTGGGTGGTGTGGCTCAGCATCTACACATTGTTAGCTCCAGGGGGGAGCGCCTTCTCCGCAACATTCCGTCTTTACGACCTCATGGCGTGCAAGCGGGTCTGCTGAGGTTATCCACCTGAGGTGCTCTATGTGCCCCTGCTTGGGTCTTACCCATGACAGTGTGTGTGCTCTGTGGCCTTGGGCTTAGTCTGTGCATCGCCACTGGCCTGATGACCGTACATGCTCTGCCTCTACCCCAAAGCAAGTCCACCCCCAGCGGCTTCTTACAAGGACTGACTAATGAGCGTCAGAGTTCTCATGGAGGAACTCCTGCCTAGAAAACCTTACTCTTTTCAAAACTTTGTCTCTGAATGTGGAAACCTCAAAAACTCTGATATGCCTCTTATTGGTGGTTCACTCAATTCGTGCGTCAATGAAGAATGCAATTGGTTGCAAGAACTAATGTGGGGGTGGCTGTAGCTGAGGAGGTAGTGCAGGTCATCTACCATTTGGAAAGTTGGTTGTTTGCTCCCTTTCTGATCCAGTTTGCGTGCCAAGGTATCCTTGGGCAAAATGCATTCATCAGAGTATGAATGTGCGTGAATGTTAGCTAGAAAAGGATTGAATGAATGCATGTGTGAAAGGGTGAATAAGATATGTTGTATAAAACACTTTGAGTGCTCAGATAAAATAGAAAAGTGCTATCTAAGAACCAGTTACCATTTTATACAGACAGGAAAGTCAAAGCTTATCCCACAGATAATTTTAATGTCTGTCATAAGTAGGGATGGGTATCGTTTAGGTTTTATCTGATACCGGTGCCAAAACAGTACTTTTGAAACGGCGCCGGTGCTTAAACGGTGCTCAAACCGGTGCTTAAAGAATGGAGAACACAAAATTGGTCCAAAAACCTCTCATGTTCAGCTGGTTTTTTTGTAAAAAGATAACAATGTTAGCCTTTTCTGCAGCTATAGGGCATATATGGTATCACTCTCAGCTAGAAGCAGTGCTTAATCAATGGAAATAACACACACTTTGTCCAAAAACTGTTTTCCACTTTTTCTTTGGTCATTTTAGCCTTTTTGGCCAGGGTGAAGGGAGTATCTGCCATCAAACAAGAAGACAGCTGCATGTGTTTGCTAGTTCACCTTACATGCATTAATGTAATAACGTGGTTAGCCTACTCAACGTAAATTACACACGAACAACATTAAGCTACTCACGCAGAGAAGAACGGCTGCTGCTGCCATCATCATCCGTCATCATTTCTGCTACACTGGCAGGGCTACGGGCTAGGACTCTTCGGGTTTTTGGGGGATCCTGGTTTTTGGGGCATGGTTTTTGGGGGTGCCATCATGGCACCGGATACCGGTACCCATCCCTAGTCATAAGTAGGTACTATAAGGGCCTAGTTACTGTGTGGTTGGCACATGTTATAAACAGACCCCTGAGTGAATTACTTTCATCAACTGATTGATCATGCAGTGATTTTACAGGTCTGTAAACACGAGATGTCTGCAAAAGTATTCACTCACCCATTCAAATAATTGAATTCAGGTGTTCTGCTCACTGTCATCAAATCAAAATTTATTTCTATAGCAATTATTTATTATTTATTTATTTATTTAGAATTTAAAAGTAAACTAAAGAATTTTAAAATCTATAGGAAATTTAACAGGGAGCCAATGTAAGTTGGCTAAAATTGGAGTGATGTGATCATAGATTCTAGTACCTGTTAAGAGACGCGCAGCTGCATTTTGAACTAACTTGGCCGGTAAAGAGAAGAGTGTTGGAGGCCCAAGTAGAGGGAGTTGTAGTAGTCCAGTCTGGATGTGATGAATGCGTGGATAAGTTTTTCCTTAAAGGAAGGAACGGCTTTGCTTTAGATATCTGACGCAACTGGTAAAAGCTGTTTTTTACCACAGTGGAGACCTGTTTCTCTGATTTAAAAGAGCTATCCAGGAACACTCCGAGGTTTCTTACAGTGAGCGAGAGATGGCTAGCAAGAGGACCACAGGTGTATAAAATCAAGCACCTAGGCATGCAGGCTGCTTCAACAAAGATTTGTGAATTCAGGAGCTCAGTGAATTCCAGCTTTGTACCTGATGCTGAGGCACATAGTGCACAGAAGTCCCCAACTTTATGTAGAGTCAGTTGCTACAGACCTCTGAATGTGACCTTCAGTTTAGATCAGAACATTACAGAATGGGTTTCTATAGCCAAGCAGCTGCATTCAAGTCTTACATCAATGAGTGCAATGCAAAGTGTGGATGTAGTAGTGTAAAGCACACCACCACTGGACTCTACAGCAGTGAAGTGACGAATTGCGTATAGCCCCAAGTTCTGGTTGACAATAAAGGGAGTAACTGAATCGCACCTCTCCGTCTGGCGCTCCAATAAAGGAGTCTGGGTTTGGCACTGCACTGTGCCAAGTGTAAAGTTTGGTGGAGGTGGTTTATGATGTGGGGTTGTTTTTCAGAAGTTGGGCTCAGCCCCTTTGTTCCAGTGAAGGGAACTCGTAATGCTTCAGCATACCAAAACATTTTGAACAATTTCATGCTCCCAACTTTGTGGTAACAATTTGGGGAACGCTCCTTCCTGTTCCAAGATGACTGCACACCAGTCAACATGCAAGGGCCATAAAGACATGGATGGCAAGTTTGGTGTGGAAGAACTTGACTGGCCTCCACAGAGTCCTGACCTTAGCTTGACAGAACACCTTTGGGATTAATTAAACTGGAAACTGCGAGCTAGGATTTCTTGTCCAACATCAGTGTCTGACCTCATTAATCCACGTCTGGAAGAATGGTCAAAAATTCCTATAAACACATATTCTTAAACCTCGTGGAAAGCGTTCCCAGAAGAGTTGAAGCTGTTATAGCTGCACAGGGTGGGCTGAGATCATATTAAACCTGAGCGAATACTTT
Source organism: Neolamprologus multifasciatus (assembly GCF_963576455.1). Taxonomy (NCBI): domain Eukaryota; kingdom Metazoa; phylum Chordata; class Actinopteri; order Cichliformes; family Cichlidae; genus Neolamprologus; species Neolamprologus multifasciatus. The sequence continues at coordinate 11,589,880 of NC_140443.1, forward strand.
TGGTTATATAGTGTATTGTGAATATTCACAAAACTCCTGCTGTTTGTTTTTACACCACCAACAAAATGATCATAACATCACTCTGTTGTCTCTAATGAATGGTTTCCATTTTAGTCTACTCTGTTATTGCTTAGTAGTTGTATTTTTTAAAACGTGTGTGTCTGTTTTTAGGGTTCAATAGTAATAAATGAAAATGAGGCCAAGGTAGTGGACCGCTACCTGAACTTCCAGAATGGCGTGGCCTATGGCATCGACCAGCTGCTGGAACCTGCTGGCCTCGGGGCATTCTGTGACACCATCGAGAACAGAACCACTTACGTGAGTAACACTAACAATGCTACCGCTTCAACTCCAGTACTGCCACTGGGGGAGTCATTTTACTGTGTGCTCCAACAGCACTAGTAAATGCAGTGATGTAATTTACTAAAGAAATTATGTTGTTTATTTTCATCTGATTTTCAAAATTAGAATCAAAAGGTTCTCAAAATAAAAAAAGAAATCTGGGTATTGGGTTCATTAGTTTTGATTTAGACTGATTAGACAAGGCTAGGTAAAGTATTTGTTTGTTACTGCAGGTAAAAAATTAAGCTAAACATAACAAATGGAAATGCTTATGTAAATGGTGAAACTTAACCTAAATTTAGAATGAATACAATAAATTAAGTATTATCTATATACTATAGCTCCAAGTTCTGGTTCAGAGTAAGTAAGCAGGTAAGCAAGTCTCAGTTTCAGCTGTGGAGAAAAGACTTTGAACCGCGGGTTTGACAGGATGAGTTGCAGCAAGAAAGCCATTGCTAAGACATCAGAATAAGACAAAGAGGCATGCCTGGGCCATGAAACACTGCCATCGGACCACTGAAGACTGAAAAAAAAGTTTTATGGACTGATGAATCATATTTTGAAATCTTTAGTTCATCACACAGGATCTTTTTATGCTGTCAGGTAAGCAAAAGGATGGTTCCACATTGTGTGGCATCAACTGTCAAACATCGACAAGGAAGTGTGGTTGTCTGGGGCTGTTTGTGCTGGAGTCAGGGTCCATGATTTCTTTTTAAACTCAAATTGCTTATTTTACTATGCTTTCATTTCAGTGTGCAATGTGAAATTAAACTGCATAATTTTTAATAAAAAATTGGAATAAAAAATTGTTCTAAAATTTTTGACCAGTAGTGTATGCACAGAAAAGGAACCGAGACATATAGCAGATTAGATAAAAGTTGAAATTAAAATTAAAACAGATCTTTGATCATAGGATTTATTTTAAAATTTAGGAAGCTAAATTGTTTATTAGCTTCTTCTTGTGTAGAGTAGGAATAGATCATACAATTGCCTCTGGCCATTAGCAACCAAGCTAACAACTAAGCTAAGCTTTGTTTTACTAAATTGTTGGGATTGAATAATGTGTAATTCCCAGGATGAGCGCCAGGTGAATAAACACCTGTCATACGAAGGCTGTGTGCAGGCAGGAGCGGTGGTAAGGAGGACCCAAAGTACAGACTCCGGAGACAAACGTGAACTCAAAAAAAAAAAAACAGCTGTAATGCTGAACTCAAAGTAACAAACTTCAAAAATACAAAGAATAAACGCAGGCAGGCAGGCAGGCAGGCAGGCAGGCAGGCAGGCAGGCAGACAGACAGACAGACAGACAGGCAGGCAGGCAGGCAGGCAGGCAGACAGACAGACAGACAGACAGACAGACAGAACACAAAGCATGAATGAGGGTAGATCGTGACACAGACAGACGAAAACACAGGGCTTATATACACAGAGGGAGCAATCAGGGAATGAGAGACAGGAGGGAAACACAGCTGGACAAATCAGGGCTGACGAGACAAAGGAAGCAAAACCAGACGCATTAACATGAGACACGGATTTTTAAAGTAAAACAGGAAACACAGATTGAACTTACAGACACAGACTCACAAGCAGGCACTGCAACAGAGGGAACAGAGACGTGGGACCAGGGCAGACACAGACACTGACTGGACACAGAATAGAGGGAGCAAGGAAAGCAAAACTTCAGAACTAAATAATCACACACCAAGAAAAACTGGGGAAAAATAGAAATGCAAAACAGAAACCAAAACTTTCACAAAAATAAACCAAGATGCCAGCACAAATAAAAGGTACAAAACTGAAACCACTGGGTCAACGACCCACGTACCCTAACAAGACCAGAAAACTACAAAGGCTCTCACATTAGCATGTGCCCTGGTGGATTAAGTAGGGCTTTAACCCTGTTATCTCGTGACAAATAATCATTATCTCACTTATCTTAAATATTTCAGGGGCGCTGTGGAAGCTGCATCTTCACTCCGTCCTGTCCCTTCAAACACTATGACACGGTAAGGTCTGCTAAAGCATGTGAGCATTAGCTGCTTATAGATAAAGACTGTGGAGATAAATATCATTTCTGTATTCTTCCAGGGAAAGAGGGAGGGCTGTTTGAACTCGCGCTCCAGGTATCGCTACTCATACTTGTATGATGACCTGGATCGTTTCAGCAGATATGGCTGTAGGAAAGTTTGTAGCTTTCCAGGCTGGGTACAGAAGTGCTGCAAAAACCACTTCGGGCGAGACTGTCAAGGTAAGAGGGGAAGGGATGGAGGCACTTATGTGAGGAATTGTGCTTTTGTTTGTACAGAGATGTTCTTGGTTTTTGCAGCTTGTTTAAAGACTGAGTTACAAATTCTGAAAGTCACAAGGTTTAGTTTGGATATTCAAGTTGTTGAATTTATGTAGTTTTTATTGAAAGCATGTTTTCTCAAAAATATTAGTCACACTTCTGGTTGGCTAGATATTACTGATGCTTACTTATCCAAGTGAGAAAAATGTGGACTTACGGTCTTTCTAAACTGCTGTGAAAAAGTATTTTGTCCCCTTCCTGATTTCCTGATTTCACACTGACATGTTTCAGATCAGGAATCAGATTTTAATATTAGACAAAGATAATAATAAGATACCAATACACGAGCCGAGATAAGAGATGGACACATGACAACTCACATCTACCGGACATGACACAAGACCACATCCATCCTTGGATGAACAATGCCTGATACAGATACGTGTTTAACACAACATGTGGGAAACACACTGTAACATGTGCACCAATTCTGATCTCTGATCACACTTTCAGAATGACTTGTGTAAAGTGCACATCAACATCAACATCCTCATCCAGGAAGAAGCGCTCAACTTTAACAGATTCTAAAGAGACTGTTGATCAGCGTTGGAGTTTCCCTGGTTTTATTTTTGCTTTTTCTTTATTTGTGTTATCCCTTGTTTAAAAGCTGTAATTTCACAGATGATAGCGACATCACTCACAGCATATGCAGATGTACCACAAACTGATGAGGATCATGAAGACTTCTTTTCCTATTTGTTAGATGAAGATGAAGTGCAACTAATGATGTAGTAACTGAAAATGTGAAAGACAAGTAGTTACTTACTGATAACATGTACATTTCATTTCGTGATAAACAGGAGGGAATGTCAGAAGAAAATTGTACATAGTGTGATCAGCTACATGAAATGTGCTCTTTTTATGGATCACTGAGCAATCCACATGTCTACGTGACTTTTCACATAAACTCTTGTGTGATAAACTTATTTAGCAACTAACAGCTTCCTCTATATTAAGAACATACAGACTTAGAAAAGGGGAACCTCAGCTCTGAGTTCTTAGAATAACTTTGTTATCTTTGTACACACATGTGACAAGCTTGTATAAATAAAGAACGCAGACAGTGACAGAGCGCGAGTCCGTGAGTGCCTCCTGTGAGGACGAGCGCTCAGTGCCCTCGCGAGTAAAGACGACTGCAGTGTTTGTGTTTTCTAACTCAGGTGTCTTAGCTGAAGAACTAAGACACCTGAGTAGCTGAAGAACTGTGGAAGCTGTGGAAGCTGTTAGTTGCTAAATAAGTTTATCACACAAGAGTTTATGTGAAAAGTCACGTAGACATGTGGATTGCTTAGGATTGCAAGTTAAATTATATTTAAGTTAAATAATAACTTAAATATACTTGTGTTAAATATAATTTAACACAAGTTAAATTATATTTGTCTACATGTGACAAATATGTAAAAAGCTAGGAAATCAAGGAGGGGGTAAATACTTTTTCACAGCACTGCAAGCCGTCTTGGTAATGCCTATGGGCAGTTATTTTGAAGCCCCTGGAGTAAAACCTTTTTTCAGAGGTCACAGGGACATGAAAGCTGGGTAGGGCTGGGTGTGCCATCATGTTTACCTTTGCAGAATTCTCCCACAGACTTCCGTCTCTGTCAGGTCCCACTGAGCAAAGTTAATAAAGACTGGAAGAGAGTTTCTTTTTTTCTTTGTTTCCATGCTATGTTTTGACCCTTTTCTTCTGTCTGTTGCAGTTTGTTCAGGTGGTTTGGAGGCCCCTTGTGGCAAACATGGCGACTGCAACGACGGTAATCTCGGTACTGGAACATGTAGATGCCACACCGGATTCAGAGGGGAATCTTGCGAACTGTGTGCCGCTGGGTTCTATGGCCCTAACTGCACAGGTAAAATGCTTTTTAGTTTTTATCATCGCTCAGTGGAAAAACAAAGAGAGTGCACCTTTTGTAGATAAGGTCTGCTCTCCAACAGCTCTTCAGAAGTGGCTGTTGGAGAGACCAAACAGCCACTTCATAAATGCATGGCACAACATAGAAGAACCCCTCAATGGGACAAGACTCAGCGGTTCATCTGCATCTAAAGGACAAAGGTCACTCTTTTGAGGATGCCAATGTTCACATTTTGGACAGAGAAGGCAGATGGTTTGAAAGAGGAATGAAATAAGCCATCGATGGCACCATCTTTGAACAGAGGCGGTGGCTTACGACACCAGCTGTCTGCCATCTATTATCCAATTTTGAAATCCCTTCCCAGACGCCTTAACGCCCACTCACATCCTGGGCCATCTGACCTCAGGAAATCACATGATAAGGTGGGTCTAGGTTTCACAGTGGGTTCATCCGAAACCTTGGCTGACTGTGACCCACACCCATTTTCACACCTTGGCTTGTGTGATTAGGTAGAGGATCAATAGGGGGTCCATGACCCTTTTGGGGGGACACTCCCATAGGGTTTAAAATCTGGGATTCTCCACCAGTTGCTCTTAGAACTCAAGAACTCGAACTCAAGCTTCTCGAATGAGAGGTGAAACATCTTCAAGAAACCTAGAAAAGTCCAGACGCTTTTCTTTCCAAGCCCCTCAGACTACGATGACCTGGATGACTGAGAACCTTCACAGACTTTTGATGAGGGAGGTTTTCCTTTAATTTCTTGCTTCCAGTGCTGTGTAGTGCTCACTGATGAACAAGAATATCTGGTAATGAGCCAAAGTTAGCGCGATAGGCTGATTTTCATATAAATGCTCAGTTCTTAGAACACTTTCTAGAAATAAGACCAGAAGATAATCAAAAACAATCACAAGCAACATCCATAAGTGAAGACTGACTCTGGCATGGAGGGAATTCTCACTTCACAGCTTCCTCCTCCATCCTCACACCTTTTCCTCACAACTCTCCCACTTGACTGGGAAGAGCTGAGGAAGGGAGGAGACATGTGAGTGCAATGAAAAGCAGCACTTGAGGCAGCAGCTCTCTACCACCTGCAGGGGGCAGTGCACAGAAATGCAAAATCTCAATCATAAATTTGGTGCACAATTTTGGTATTAAAAAAGCAGTGTTAAAAGTCTAAAAATAAGAGGAGGGTGTGTTTCAGCCCTTTGATGTATTCACCATGGCTGCGTTGTAACCCTTTAATATGCTGTGGCGAAAGAAAGTAGCAAATCTGGCATCAGCAGACAGTCTCACCCCCATCAGCTCTCCAGCAGTCTGTCACCATGGCAACGCTCCACACTTACCATCACACAGCTGGGTGTGTTTCCAGCTCAGGACAAACCTGCCAGCTGTCTTCGCTTAGAGCCAAACCACCAGAGCAGATTTTTTTGTTTTTCTTTAAATGTGGATACGGCTGCTCATCTTTGCCTGTTTGAGTTTAACAGTCTTTATTAAATCCAACTCCACTCAGTGTTTCTCCACAGAGGAACACAGGTGTGTCCTCGCTTTGGAGGAGACAGCAGAGGTGTCAGTTAGAGCTGGAGTCGATTTGAAACTCTTCGTCACAGCAGGAACAAAACACGTTGCCATGGTTGCTCAATTCATCCAGAGCAGATTGAGGTGTACAAAGAGCACTCTGCAGCTTTAGTTAAAGTGAAGCTGTTGCATAACAGCTCTTATAAAAAACAATGAAACTTTTGATGAAAAAAAACAGCATTTATGTAATATTTAATTAACCCATGATTATTAATTCATGTGTGTTACAGCAATTAAAATATTAGTATTATTAACAATAATACTAATACTAATAATTATATCTGACAGATGTCTCTCAGCCTAAAAGATGATATATTGTATTAAAGATGGTGACAACATGAAGCTTTCCTGTCTCTGTTCTTGTGGCAGCAGAGCTGAATCAGTCTTTTGGGGAAGATGCTCCGCTGCCTCCTAGTAAGCAGTGCAGTCCATTCACACACTGGTGATGGCAAGCTACATTGTAACCACCAAATCTGACGGAGCTATGCCATTCTAACATACTGAAGACTGACTGTCAGGTAGTCAGTAATCCATGAGATGGTGGACGTGTTCACTGATATTTTCAGGAGCTTCTCTCTCAGAAGCAGCAGCTGAATCATTTCAAATTGACTTGATAAATCATAGAAAGTATCCTCACTGTGCAGCTGTTACTCTCCAGATTGGGAGTAGGTTCTCTGCAGCATGAAGATGATTGAATCATCCACTCCCAGATTTGGTTGGTGTACAAACTGCAGAGGATCAATAGATGTTTCCACCTGTAGTCTCAGGTGAGCCAAAACTGGTGTTTCCAGTACCTTCTTCACATGCGACGTGAGAACAGCTGGTTGATAATTGTTAATCTCTGATGGTGTCAGCTTCTCTGGTAGAGAGGATGTTATCTATAACGCTGATTTGTTCTCTTCTGTCAGACTCAGGCTGCAAATGTGACTTAGGCTCACAGACAGCTCACCAACATAGATCCTTGGAGCATAAATAAAATCAAAAGCATAATATTAAAATAAGAAATATGACAAAAATTAGATTTATGCTGTGTGATTTATGAAGTGGACCTTATCTGCTTTTCATTTTTTATATTTTAAAAATAATGTTGCTCATATAAAACATAATCCAGATGTGAGCCCAAAGCTCAGGCTTCAGGCTGCTCTAAATGCTCATTTCACAGTTTTTCCTACTCTTGGCTCTGCCTCATGTCAAAGGAAGGGGACATCTGGTGAGCACAGAAACTCCACCATTTTTAAACCTTCTGTTTGTGAGTTAGAGCCAATCAGAAGAAAGTTGGCTTAAAGTAAGAGGAGCTAAATCAACTTGTTTTAGACAGTGGATGAACTGAGGGGCTGCAACAAGGCCTGGTGTCAGTTTAACAATAAAAACATAGAGCTGAAAATGAACATGTAAGGTCCATTTAAACTGCATTGGGGGAGCAGTAGATAACTTTGAACTATGACTCTTACAGCTGTACTGATGATTAAACGGACAAAGCCACAGGTCATCAAAACCATCGAAGTCACATAATTACAGATCACAGACAGAGCCAAACTACAACTGCAGGAAGTCTGGACGCCTGAAATAACCTGCCTGTTCTCACATCAGTGTTGGACTAGAAAATGTGTCAAGTCTTGTTTGTCTCTCTCAGCCTGTTCCTGCAGGAACCAGGGAAGGTGCAATGATGGCATTGGAGGATCTGGACAGTGTATCTGCAAGCCGGGCTGGGAGGGCAATCGCTGCCAGAACAAAATAGGTGAGATTTCTTCTTGAATGCACAAAGATATGAGACCCTGATTGGGTTTTAATGGTCAACAAAGCTCATGAAAAGAGCCACTGGTTCGTACTGAGGTTGTAAAAATTCTAAAACATCCTACAAATGTATGATTTTTGTTTATTATTTCTTAAATAAAGCTCACAATTTTTTTTAAACAGATGGATACCTTGGTAACCATTAAGGCATGGTTAAATTATCCCTAAACCAAGCCCGTGGTCATTTTAAACCTTAACCAAGTTATTATAAAACAATGAATCTGAGTTGCTTTCTTTTATTTTATCATGTATACTGTTACAGTGGTAAATATTTACTTTAAATAAGGTCGGAGTTGCAAATAATGAGGTGAGTGCCTGTAATACCTACTGTATGAGCAGACTATCTTCATGGCTTTGTACACAGGTCAGGCATAACATTATGACCACTGACAGATATAATGCCATCCATCCATCCATCCATCTTCCTCCGCTTTATCCGAGGCCGGGTCGCGGGGGCAGCAGCCTAAGCAAAGAGGCCCAGACCTCCCTCTCCCCAGCCACCTCCTCCAGCTTATCCGGGGGAACACCAAGGCGTTCCCAGGCCAGCCAAGAGATATAATCTCTCCAGCCTGTCCTGGGTCTGCCGTGGGGCCTCCTCCCGGTGGGACATGCCTGGAACACCTCACCCAGGAGGCGCCCAGGGGGCATCCTTGTCAGATGCCCGAACCACCTCAGCTGGCTTCTTTCGATGTGGAGCAGCAGCGGCTCTACTCTGAGCCCCTCCCGGATGGCCGAACTTCTCACCCTATCTCTAAGGGAGAGGCCAGCCACCCTTCGGAGGAAGCTCATTTCTGCCGCTTGTATCCGCGATCTCGTTCTTTCGGTCACTACCCACAGCTCGTGGCCATAGGTGAGGGTAGGGACGTAGATCGACCGGTAAATTGGGAGCTTCGCTTTTACACTCAGCTCCCTCTTCACCACGACGGACCGGTGCAGCGTCTGCATTACTGCAGCTGCAGCCCCAATCCGTCTGTCGATCTCCAGCTCCCTTCTCCCATCACTCGCGAACAAGACCCCGAGATACTTGAACTCCTCCACTTGGGGCAGGAACTCATCCCCGACCCGGAGTGGGCACTCCACCCTTTTCCGGCTGAGAACCATGGCCTCAGATTTGGAGGTGCTGATCCTCATTCCTGCTGCTTCACACTCAGCTGCGAACCGTTCCAGTGCGAGCTGGAGGCCCTCACCTGATGAAGCCAACAGAACCACATCATCCGCAAAAATCAGAGATGAGATTCTGAGTCCACCAAAGCGAAAGCCCTCCGCCACTTGGCTGCGCCTAGAAATCCTGTCCATAAAAATTATCAACAGAACCGGTGACAAAGGGCAGCCCTGGCAGAGCCCATCACCCACCAGGAACGAGTCCGACTTATTGCCGGCAATGCGAACCAAGCTCTTGCACCGGTTGTATAGGGATTGAATGGCCCGTAGCAATGGGCCAGACACCCCATACTCCCGCAACACCTCCCAAGTCCACAAAACACATGTAGACTGGTTGGGCAAACTCCCATGCACCCTCAAGTATCCTCGAGAGGATAAAGAGCTGGTCCAGTGTTCCGCGACCAGGACGAAAACCGCATTGTTCCTCCTGTATCCGAGGTTCGACTAGCGGACGAACCTTTCCAGCACCCTGGCATAGACTTTCCCAGGGAGGCTGAGGAGTGTGATCCCCCTGTAGTTGGAACACACCCTCCGGTCCCCCTTCTTAAAGATGGGGACCACCACTGTCTGGTGGACAGATACAATGAATAACACTTATTATCTCTTCATCATGGCACCTGTTAGTGGGTGGACTATATTCAGGATAAAGTGCACATTTTGTCCTCACAGTTGATCTGTTAGAAGCAGGAAAAATGGAAAAGTGTAAAAACTTGAGTGAGTTTGACAAACTGTGCCGGGTAGCCGACTGCATCAGAGCAGCTCTTGTTGGGTGTTCCTGGTCTGCAGTGGCGAAACAGTTATAGGGTCATGGGCAGCCAAGACTCACTGATGCACATGGGGAGCGAAGGCTGACTTGTGTTTTCTGATCCAACAGATGCTACTGTAACTTATCCTGCAGAAAAAGTTTGTTCTGGTTCTGACAGAAAGATATCAGGATAAACAGTTCATCACAGTTTGTTGCACATTGGGCTGCAGACCAGTCAGGATGCCCTTGGTGACCCCTGTCCACCACCAAAAGCATCAACAATGGACATGAGAGCATCAGACCTGGACCACAGAGCAATGAAAGAAGGTGCCTTGGCCTGATGAATCACGCACTATGGACTATGGGACAAAGTTAAGCCTCTGGAGGCAGTGTAATGCTTTGGGCAATGTTCTGCTGGGAATCCTTAGGTCTTGACCTTCATGTGGATGCTACTTTGTTACGTCCCACCTACCTAAGCACTGCTGCAGACCATGTAGACCCTTTTACGGAAACAGTAAACGGTTCAGCAGGATAATGTGCGCTGCCTGCCTGAGGAGCAGAGCAACGAGTTTGAGGTGGTGATTTTGCCTCCAATTTCCCAGATCTCTCTGATAACCACAGCACAGGGGTTCAAGTCTTGATGGGTCAGGGCTGTTTTGGCAGCAAAAGAAAAAGGTCATTAGGTTATGCCTCATCGGTGTATGTTGTCATTTAGGGGGGAAATTGTCCCTAATGGTTATCTCAGAAGTTCCACCCATCTGCTATAACTGTTCTCCACTTTAAAGAGCTTGTTAAACTACAAAAAACTTAGGGCTATCCTCAACATTTTAACCAGTTTTTCTCTGTTCCAGCCAAACAGCGATGAGATACGATGAAAACCACATCTGAGTGACTCATTTTAGTTTCAGTTAGGTTTTTGGCTTTTAACAGTTAAGAAGATAATGAGATACAGCAATGACTTGTTGCTTTTATCTTTGCTACAAAGCTCTTCTGGTCTGTTCTGTCTTGTGTTATAAAACGAGCACAGCCCTTTCATTTATAGCCAAAACTTATTCGCTGTTTAGGTCGTCTTGAGCCAGACTTTCATCAGTAAGATTTATAAAGAGGAGCTTAAAGTCATGATGTGAAAGGATCATGAACAGCTGCAGCTTCCTTTGTCTCCAGATCCCCCAGCATCTACTACCTGTTCCACTTTTGGCAGTGTGTGCTTGAGATGTAATTTGATTTTTAGCTTCGGCTCTCTTTCAGTAGCTTCTGTACTCGTCTCTGGAGATATGCGAGCCCGTAGCCAACTGCACCTCTTTTTGTCCTTGTCCAAACCTCCACCTCACAACGGAGAGGCTGCAGGTCAGCAGGGACCAGTGGTTCTTCCTATGAGACTACCTTTATGGTCGAAAACATCGCCAACCTCCTCCTGTTTTTTGTTTTCAATGTATTTATCGTTTATTTAGATGCAAAGATAGTTTAATAAATGCATGATGTTTGAGTGCATGGATAATCATGTTAAATAATCTATTTCAGTGTTTGATCAACATAATTCCAACCATGTTTGTTTTGGTTTTTTTTTACTTAAGACTGCCCATTAAAAAACACAGAAAACCTCTTGATGCATTCTCAATCATCCAGGAAAATAAATCTCCAAAAGTTGATTCTGTTCATCTGGACGTAGCGTATTCTGGGAGAAACGTTTCGTCACTCATCCAAGTGACTTCTTCAGTCTCAGCTGACTGCAGGTTTCCCCAATCTTATAAACAGTACATTTGCATAATGACTGAAACCAGCCCACTGAAGGAACAATGGGCTGTGAGGCCAGTTCCTTAATCATAATTAAGGAACTGGCATCCACATACCTGAACCAATGACTTGGTGGTGTTCCAGGGTAGGATAGCAGAGCCCTCTTTTCCACTTCTTCCATGTACAAATTGGCCACGATGGGTGAAACTGGGGAGCCCATGGCACACCCATGTTTCTGCCTGTAGAACTGACCCTTGTATGTGAAGTAGGTGGAATGAAGACACAGTTCCAAAAGCAAACACACTTGGTCGATGCTGAGAGTGGTCCTGTTGCTGAGGTTGGTGTCATCCTGTAATCTCTTACGAACTACCTCCAACGCTTCCGTAACTGGGATGCAAGTGAAGAGAGATGTAACGTCGTGCGAGACCAAGGTTTCATCTGCCTCCATAATGACATCTCTCACCTTCTCAATAAAATCCAGGATAATTTAAATAATATATCTATGATTAAGAAAGACAGCCAAGTGGTAACCTCATCAAAAGAAATAAATTCAATTTTCAAATCATTTTATCAAGATTTGTATACCTCTGCCGGTGCAATTAATGAGGGGGAGGTGAAGACTTTTTTTTCAGGTCTACAATTACCTACTCTTTCTGAGGAACAGAAAACAAGATTGGATGAACCTATAACTGAAGAAGAGGTCAGGGCAGCGATCTCATCAATGAAAAATGGAAAATCGCCAGGCTTGGATGGCTTCCCGATTGAGTATTATAAGAAATATATTGATATTTTAGCTCCAGTCTTGCATAAAGTTTACCTTGAGGCACTAGAAATAGGTTCCTTACCGAGTACATTTAGTGAGGCACTAATCTCCCTCATTCCTAAAAAGGATAGGGATCTATCGGACCCATCAAATTACCGACCAGTAAGCCTTTTAGGCGTTGACTGCAAAATTTTGACGAAGGTTTTGGCCTTCCGCCTGGATCAAATATTACCAGATATCATCAATGGTGATCAGGTTGGTTTTATTAAGAATAGGTCCTCCGGTGATAACATTAGAAGACTTCTTCATCTCATGCACAAAAGCAAATCTAGTCTAGCTCCGGTTGCGGCCTTCTCGCTGGATGCTGAGAAGGCTTTTGATCGGGTAGAATGGGGCTTCCTTATGACAACCCTTGCAAGGTTTGGGTTTGGGCCTGGATTTTGTAATTGGGTCAAAACTGTATATGCAAGCCCAAGGGCAGCAGTTTTGACAAATGGATTGGTGTCAGAGTTTTTCCATCTCACTCGCGGGACCCGGCAGGGGTGTTCTTTGTCCCCGCTGCTTTTCACAATATTTCTGGAACCACTGGCCTTGGCTATTCGAGCTAACAGGGATGTCAAAGGTGTTCATGCAGGGGGTATCGAGCACAAGTTATTTCTATATGCTGACGACATCTTAGCAGTATTAACGGATCCCATACAGTCTCTACCAGCACTACTCACATGTGTTGAGTCATTTTCAAGGTTGTCAGGTTATAAGATAAACTGGTGCAAATCGGAAGGCATGCTACTATCAGCATCATGTCATTCTAGATGCATTACTCCATTCAATTTTAAGTATTTACCTTCAGGTATGAAGTATTTAGGAATATTATTAACACCCAAACTGGAGGATATTATGCTTTCAAATATGGAACCTCTCCTCCTAAAGATAAAAACAAATCTGGAGAAATGGGGTAAATTGAATCTTACACTATGGGGTAAAATTAATGTGATTAAAATGATGGTGGCCCCACAGTTCAATTATGTTTCCATGATGTTACCTGTAAGAATTCCTTTACACATATTTAGTCAATTTGAAAAGTTAATTAAAGATTTTTTGTGGAATAACAAGAAGCCAAGAGTGAATATAAAGAAAATGTGGGCCTCTAAAGACATTGGGGGAATGGCCCTCCCAAATGTGAAGTTGTATAATTTAGCTTTTGAAATGTCAAGACTGGCCAAGCACTGGACAGGTTTGGACTCTGAGCTGAGCTGGAGGAAGATCGAACAGGAACTAGTGAGCCCTTTTACACCCTTGGATGTTCTCTCACAGGGCTCGGCAATTAATGGACAAGACTTTCATAATAACCCGGTGCTCGGGTATTCTAAAGCTGTCTGGGTAGAGGTGCACAAGGTGTGTGGAGCATCTCATTTAAGACAACCTTATACCTCGCTATGGAACAACACCGCTGTACAGATTGGGCGAAAAACAGTGTTCTGGAAGGAATGGCTTGTCAAAGGCATACACAGGATAAGTGATCTTTACTCAGGGGGAGTGTTTATGTCATTTGCTGAAATAACCCAAAAATATGGTTTGATAAGAGAAAATAATTTTTGGAAATATTTACAAATAAGGGATTGTATTACCAAAGGAAAATTTACTCAAAGCTCAAATATGGTGGTGGAGTTTTTAGAATTGTCCAATACAGCACATAGAGCAGCTGTTTTCTACAAACTGTTTAACAATCCAAAAAAAGAGATATGTGAAAACTTGAGGATTATATGGCAGAGAGATTTGAGTTGCGCAATTTCTAAAGAAGAATGGTGTAGAATTTTGTCATTCTCTGATAAATATATAAGAGAGGCCAGGGGTAAATTTACTCAGTATAAATTAATACACAGATGGTACTTTACTCCGTCCAAACTTTACAGAATGGGAATCAGTCCCAGTAATATATGCTGGAAATGTAGTTTAGATCCAGGGACATTTATGCATGCTATTTGGGAATGTAGGAAAGTTTATCCCTTTTGGCAAAAAGTATTGGACAAAATAGGAAGGTGGATTGGTTTGATAATACCCTTGTCACCAAGACTGTGCTTATTAGGGGATCAGTCGGTGTTACCTGGGGTTTCAAAGTATGACTTTGTGGTTATAAAGGTGGGGGTGATTGCAGCGGCTCGAGTTATTCTCAGTGTATGGAAGGAACCATCTCCTCCAGAATATAATAGGTGGAAGGAAAATATGCTGAAAATGGTGTCGTATGAAAAATTCTTGGCTAGGATTAATGATGATAGGGAGGGTTTTGACAAATCATGGGGACGTGTTTTTGGCTGAGATGGTTGGAATTTATTTGGTCAGGGAAGTTATCTTTAGTTAAATTTTATGCTTGCTGCGTTGTATGTTTGTTTAGGCACTCAGTAATGGAATAACTTAAGATTTTATGGTCCTTTTTTTGCGGGTGTACCGATAGTAAGTATTGAAAATAGAACCAAAATGCAAAGGTGAATTAACCATGGGATTGGAAGCTGTCGTTTCTTTTTTCTTTTCTGTTGTTGTTTTGTTTGTTGTTTTGTTTATGTTTTCATGTGGTTAAATGTTAAAAACAAATAAAGACTTCAATTACAAAAAAAAAATAAAATCCAGGGTGTTCTGGATGTGGTGTTCAGAGCTGCCCACCAGCGGGTTGAGGATCGAAGCCAGAAACTTGGCGATGTTATAGGTGACCGAGTTGATCATACAGACAATCGGTCTTAAAGGTGCACCCTGTTTATGTATTTTCGGCAAACCATACAGACTTGGTGTAGATTCCCCTGGGTATAGCCTGTGGTATGAGGTCCGGTCAATAGCCTTGTCTTGTTCTAACTGCTTCAGACAGTCTAACACCCTCTTCCTGTAGCCACTTCCCTGGTCTCGTTTCAGGGGCTCATAAGTATTTTCATCACTGAGTAGTGACAAAATCTTCTCATGATAGTCTTTCTGGTTTAGCAATACTGTGCACCTACCCTTGTCTGCCGGAAGGATGATAATGTTGTTGTCATCACTAAGTGATGTGAGTGCCTTCCTCTCCTCCATGGTGATGTTGGATGCTGGGGGCTTTGCATTGCTGGGACAGGCCGAAACTTTCATCCATAGTTGCTCTGCTTCCACTTTTGCAATATTGTTGTTACGAATTGCTGTTTCTGTGGCTGTGATCAGCTCCACTAGCGGGATTTGTCTCGGTGTGACAGCAAAATTCAACCCTTTAGCAAGGATGTTTTTCTCTGTTCGGGTGAGCTGTCTGTCAGACAGATTCTTCACCCACTTGTCCACATCCTCCGTGTCGCATCCTTGTCTCTTTTGGCCACTGAGGACACTCTCCGTATTTTGCGGTGGTTTCTGACGTACAACAAGTAAGTCAAACTTCCTTTGTTGCCTGGTCTTAGACTTCTTGTGCTGAGCTATATGAGCCTTCTCAGTAAAGTCAAACACCTTTTTAAGAGTATTCTCACCTAAAAGTGTTGTCAGTCTCTGTCGGATCCGCTCCTCTTGAGATTTTAGCATGTCGATGGTAAAGTTTGTTTGCCTCACCCGTTCATTAAGCAACTGATGCTGTGCCTTCTGGAGGATTTTTGTTGCCCGGAAGCCTTTAACTGAAGAGCTCTTTTGCAGACTTTTAGGAGTAATCCTGTTTTGTCTGCATCTGAGGCTGAATCTCAGGTGGTTCCTGTAGTCCGTGTGAAAATCAAATCTCAGGACGTACTACATTTCACGGATCACATTAACTAGGTGGACCGACACATCAAATTCACCAGGGAGGATATGAAAAGTGGCAGGTTAGCCTTCTTAGACTGTGAGATTTCCATCAGTAATGGGGGACATCTAAAAGCTGACGTGTACCGTAAACCTACACATACGGATCAGTATCTAAGGTTTGACTCTCATCATCCACTGGAGCACAAACTGGGTGTCATCAGGACGCTACAACACAGAGCGAACACCATCCCCACTGACACAGCGGCCAGGGAGGCAGAAGAACAGCACATCAAGAAGGCCCTGAGTAAATGTGGTTATCCCAGCTGGACTTTTATCAAAGCTGGAAAGGCACCTAAAGAAAGCTCCAGCCGATCCAGGAGAGAAGGACAACTGCTGCATAAGCAAAACCCTGTAGTGATCCCATATGTGTTAGGAGTACCGGAACAGTTGAGATGCATTTTTTTCGAAACACCGCGTCTCTGTGGCTTTTAAACCCCAAAACATGCTGTGCCAAAAAATTGGTCCACCCCATGGATCAGGTCTCCCCACCACAAACAGAGTAACATAGTGTACGCTGTTAAGTGCCAGGAGGATTGCCAGGATTTATACATCGGGGAAACCAAACAACCTCTGGCGAAGCGGATGGCACAACACAGAAGAGCTACCTCGTCAGGCCAGGACTCTGCAGTCTATTTACACCTACAGGCTAGTGGACACTCTTTCAAGGATGAGGATGTACACATCCTGGACAGGGAAGAACGCTGGTTTGAGCGTGGAGTCAGGGAGGCCATTTACGTGAAAAGGGAAAGACCATCTCTGAATAGAGGAGGGGGCCTAAGGGTACATCTTTCGCCATCTTACAATGCTGTGATTGCAGCCACTCCCCAACTCTCTGTGAACGGTACTCATGGCCATTGATCAGTAGGTTTCAGTCATTATGCAAATGTACTGTTTATAAGATTGGGGAAACCTGCAGTCAGCTGAGACTGAAGAAGTCACTTGGATGAGTAACGAAACGTTTCTCCCAGAAAACGCTACGTCCAGATGAACAGAATCAACTTTTGGAGAACACAGAAAACCCCTCAAATTTGGGTGCAGTTTGCTTCCAGTGCAGGAATATGAGTGTCATTTGTTTTCTTTTTTTTTTTCTGTAACACCTGAGGCATCTGAAGAACATTCGCTGCAAACTACCTGAAGTGTGATGTTGTGCCATCATGCCAGGAAATGATGGCAACACAGTCTTCACTCAGATTAAGACCTACTTTGGATTTGGATCCCTGAGACCTTGTCCTCTTGCTCTTAACAAAATTCAAATTTAAGAGACCACTTTGAGACAGTGGAAGTCCAAGTGCAAATGGTCTATGCAAACAAAATGAGGATTCTGGATCCATGTTGAATGCTTTTGTTTTCTGAAAGTTTCTAGGTTGGTCTCACAAAAACATTCCTTAAATAAACCTGTGAGTTTTATTTTAAAGCCCTGTTTACTCTTGTTAGCTAAGCCCTATTTACCACATAAAGAACTTGAAAAACGTATCCATGCCTTCATCACTCCTTATTCGATTATTGTAACTCTCTTTACCTGGGCCTCCAACTTTCCCTCCTTCAGTGCCTGCAATAGTCCAAAATGCGGCAGCACGCCTCTTAATCGGCACTAGAAAGCATGGGCACATCACCCCGTCCTCGCTAACCTACACTGGCTTCCCGTCAAATATCGCATTGATTTCAAAATCCTTCTGCTCACTTTTAAAATTCTAAATAACCTGGCCCCTAGCCACTTAACTGATCGTCTCTATCCGTACAACCCAAAGAGAGCACTAAGATCCTCCAGCCAACTGCTCCTAATGCAACCAAGGTCTCGTTTAAAAACCAGAGGTGAGCGTGCATTTGCCATCGCTGCCCCTAGACTCTGGAATAATCTCCCAGTCGAAATCCGTACTTCGGAATCAATTCAATCATTCAAATCCCGTTTAAAAACACACTTGTTTAACTTAGCTTTTGAAACAAATTAGTTTGACTTTCATTCGGCCTGCCTTACACCATGTAAATGCAATTTTAAGTATAATTGTACTATTTGTTCTTTGTTCTGCCCGCACTGTGGTTTTATTGTGAAGCACTTTGATGTACACTAGTCTTTTAAATGTGCTATATAAATAAACTTTGACTTGACTTGATTTGACTTGTTATCTTCTACTGAGATAAATCCCCCGTCTGCCTTTCTAGGCTCAATCCCAAAGGAGTGCCGGCAGTGCCACGCTCAGGCTGACTGTGTGCAAGGTGTTGGTTGTCTGTGTAAACCGGGATTCCAGGGGAATGGCACCTTCTGCACTCCAGAGCCACGTGAGTGTTGTCCATTGTTGGTGGTCACGCAATAAGAGAAGAGATTAGAGTGCTTTGTAGTCACAGAAGTAAGAGGAAGCTCTGGTAAGTTTTGATCATCCGGGTCCAGCTGTGGTTCCAATAATTAATAATTGTTCGATTGTCAGGGTTTTCTCCTGAACACTGTAGGGTCTTTACCTCATAAAGTCCCTTTAGGCAACTGTTGATGCCAGTTGCCTCAAGGTACTTGAGGTAAATAAACCTGAATTTCATTGAATTTTTCAGGTTTTAATACCACTTGGTTGTAATTTATGAGTGACTGCAGTGTTCAAATCACAAGGATGATCAGATACTACACCAAAAAGTGCAGC
This sequence comes from Neolamprologus multifasciatus, assembly GCF_963576455.1. Lineage (NCBI taxonomy): Eukaryota > Metazoa > Chordata > Actinopteri > Cichliformes > Cichlidae > Neolamprologus > Neolamprologus multifasciatus. The sequence continues at coordinate 11,608,592 of NC_140443.1, forward strand.
ATATCAGAATCAGAATCAGAATACTTTATTAATCCCGAAGGAAATTAGGGATATGATCACCTAACAACCACTCATCAACCTATTGGGATCGGTCGAGATTGGTGGTTGTGTCACATCCACTGTTGTTTCTGCTATGCTCTGACAATGTTTTACTTTTTCTAATACAACCCGAAACAGCATGACATCATCAGCGTCATACAACATAAACAGCAGCCATTCCACAGTTCCTTTTTTATTTTATTAACTTCCACCCTTGATTCTAGTTCCCACAAGTTTTCTTGCACACCAGCTACTCACCTCTGTAAATGTATACCCCAGTTTCCCTTCATTTCCTATTAGATTGTGTTAAATTCTTCCCAGTCAGCTGTTCTAACTTTCTGTTAGTATTCTTGATATATTGTTTTGTTTCCTTCTAGTCCTAGGTGTCTTCTTTGTGTATCCCCTTGTTCCTCTCGTGTTTTGTTTCTTTAATTAGCTGACCTAAGTCTGGATCAATAATCTTGATTTTTAACTGTTACCCTGTGCTTGGATCGTCTCTTCTGAGCTGGTACAGTAAATACTTGGTGCATTTAAATGGCTTCAATGAATTAACTTTGAAGGCTCCGGTGATAGTAATTTATCTCTGATTAAAAGATAACAGAACCAGGAATGTGTTGGTGGAGAAGAGACAAAGTATATTCACCTGTTAGTCTTTGATGGCTGATTTGTAACTTATTAACCCTGGCATTGCAGTACAAGAGGCCAGTTCAGCCCTTAGATTAGGGGAAGATTAGCCTCCCTGGCAGTGAACCAGGGGGTCTAATTAAATCAGTTTAATTAGCTTGTCCAACAATTGAGCATGTGCAAGTGATAAGCGTCCATGTGATTCATTACAATACTGGTCAACACTTGATTAACCTTACAATCCAGAGTTTTCCAGCATATAAAAAAGAAAATGGTGGTGTGCCCTGCCCCACCCCAAACAGGTTTTGGTCTCCCTTCTAATCAAAATAACAAAGATTGTAAAAAATCAATTGTTTCAGTAATTTTTTAAAAGCATAAACATTTTTTTTTTGACCTTACTGTTGCCATAGTCCCTTTTCATTTATAGTTTTTATCCCTTATTATTTTCTTTGACTACAGTAACCTGTCATTCTTTCTGTAAATGTTCTTGTTGTGCACATTAGCAGACTGGCAGAATTAATCAAACTGTTTTTGGAGTATTTTAAGAAAGAGCTCTGTGACAGTTTGTTTTTCTTAAAATATTTTCATCCTTCTAGTTTTTCAGTATCAGATTTGTTTTCTCTCCTCAGTGGCACTCCTGTACTGATTGATAATTTGGTTGCTGTAGAAAAGCATCAAAACAGTTCACATTTGTTTCAGGCTCCAGATGTTGCACATGTGGCGAGCTGATGCTTACCCTAAACTGAGCCAGCATTTATAATGAATCAGATGACAGTTTTCTTAAAAACACTCTGCAGCTCCAGACCTTTGCTCTGAGTACAACGGCGGCTGCCATGTGAATGCGGACTGCAACCAGACGGGACTCGTCGTCAACTGTACCTGCCGCAGTGATTACCAGGGAGATGGCTACTCCTGCAGTCCCATTAACAGGTCGGTGTGGCCTTTCATCTTTGTCTTAAATACGTTTTTTTTTCCTGGCTTTCTTGTTGCCTTCATTAAATCAACGTGAGATGTTTACTTTTGGGGACGTGACATCAGGCTGTTTTTCTATCTGCTCTCCAGATGTACTGAAGAGCCAAATGGTGGCTGCAGTGACTTTGCCTCCTGCAAGTTCACTGGTCCAGTGAGTAAATGTTTTTCATCTTTATCCAGTAAAATCTGCAGCAGTGCAGCAAATGTCAGCAAAGAAGTGAATAAAATGTCATTTTTTTCTTTTCAAGTTGTTTAGAGTTTAATTAAATTAAATCTGATTATACTAAATATACAGGAAATGCATCATATGCTAGTTCAGACTGAGAGTGGGATATAGAGCAGAAGTAGTAAATATTGAAATTGTCAGATGTCATGTATGTGAGAAAAAGCCAAACTATAAAAATGCATCATTTGTGTGCGTTCATTTTGTTGAGTGGAGTTGAATTAAATTAATTAAATTAATTGACTTAAAAAAAGAGAAAACTGGGAATTACATTAGGAGATAGAATTTAATTAAGTTTTATTAAGTTTCATATCTCAAGTTGATCATCTTTATCTGGTTATTATAGCTATTTCAAAGACTCCCAACTGAAATAAATGACAAGCACTTCATTAAATGGGAGGAATTACTATGGCTGCACATTTGGCAAGGGGCATAACCAAGAATAGGATTTTGAGCTATTATACTGGAAAAGCGCAAAGGAGAACTTGCTTAAATCAAAGCACAAATCTTAAAACCCGTTCTCTGTTCACCGTCTGGGGTAGTGGGCTGGGAGGAGGAACTGGCCCTCTGGTCGGGGTCTGGGCTGGTGGGCTTCCCTACTGCTGCGGGTCCGGCTGGTGCCCCCACCCGCTGGTGCATTGGTGGTTCTCTGGGGCTGGGTGCTCAAATGCATAGTGGATCATTCCCGACAGCAGTTTGGCTGGGCCGGGCCCCCTTGGCTTTGTTGGGCCGTTGCTGGGGGTGGGGAGCCCTCAGGTCTATTTGGCCCAGGGCTCAGCTCACACAGGTGTACAAACAGGTACTCACAGACACACATTATGTGTCATGTATCATTAATACTGTGTGCTGCTCAGTAGCATTTAATATTTATTATTTACCGCTATTTATGCATATGTTGGTTGTTGCTGTGGTTTCCATGCTGTGTTGTTTTTTGCTTGTTTTTTTTTTTTCAGCAGGTGGTAAAGCAGATTTTCAGTGTTTTTTCTCTCTCTTCTCTGTTTTTCTCTCCCTCTCCTTTTGCCTACTTTCTCCCCAACTTCTCTTTCTTTCTTTATTTCCGTGCCCCGGTCTTTTGCATTCTGATTGTAATAACTCATAATTGTTAAAAATCTAATTAAATATGAGTATCAAGTGGACCAGTATAGCAAAAGCCGTAATGGTAGACTTTGGAAAATAAATCTGTTGGGCATTTAGTTTGGCCTTCAGACAACAACCCTGACTGCTACACTTCCAGACAGGACAGGCAATATATATATGTATATTACAGCACAATTAAGTGCTCTATTGGTGCAACCTAAACTGAAATTAAAGATCTTATTTGTGGGGTTATTCCAATTCAAGCACTGCTGGATGCTGATGCAGAACTTTTGAGAAAAATTTTGATAACATTTTTTTTAAAAACATGGCTAAATACACTGCTAAAAAAAAATTACTAAAATTATTTAATCATAGTATAGTATCATATCATTTAAACTTCATAAACTTCTTCTATTGTTCTTCTCAGTTAAGTACCAGAGGGGGTTGTTAATCACTTTCAGCTGCTTTGGTGTTAATGAAATCACTAGATAGATCACTAGATTCACTAGAGGGGCAACGGTGAGACAATCCTCAGGTTTTATAGGTGTGGGCCACAGGCGTATTTTTCTGTCCATGTCTTTTCGGACATATACGTTTTGCATGTAGCTAGGGTTCGTGTCACTACTAGTACCATGAGCCATATTGGCATTTGTCATAGAATACCAGAATTGGCAGCTCCACCAGTGGTGCCCTGTGCTTTTCACAGATGAGTGCACGTTCACCCTGAGCACATGTGACAGATGTGAAAGGGTCTGGAGAAGCTGTGATGCTGAGAAGATTTTAATGCTGCCTGTAGCATCGTTCAGCATCAGAATTAGAATACTTTAAAATGGCCTGTATTTGTATAGCGCTTTACTTGGTCCCTAAGGACCCCAAAGCACTTTACATGTTCAGTCATCCACCCATTCACACACACACACACACACACACTGGTGATGGCAAGCTACATTGTAGCCACAGCTGCCCTGGGGCGCACTGACAGAAGCGAGGCTGCCAGACACTGGTGCCACCGGGCCCTCTGACCACCACCAATGTGGTGAATACTTTATTAATCCCTGAGGAAATTATGTGGTTACACTTGCTTCAAGACAGTAAGAACAGTAACTAACTTAGCTAAATTAAATAATACAATATATTACAACATTTCAAAATATAACAAATAGCTCAATTATAAATATTGCAGTATATAAGACAAAATTCATATATGTAGCCAAAATTGTTGTTACGGTTTGGATTCACCAGGTGTATATACAAGACGGTGCGGGGGGGGAGTGCTATGTACTGCTGCGTGAGGGAAAAGGGGCTCAATGGAAGTCCAGGGGAAAAGCACGCATTCTCCAGATCATCCACACACACGATCACTGGCTCTCACTCCAACACTTGCCACTCGGGAATCACACGGGGGGAAAATCCAGGGAGCTCTGTAGACAGGGAGACGGGGTTAAATACAACGCACAAAGGAAACACACTTAACTCAACTTGTAGTAGCTTGGCTTCACTAACGCGTGGTAGACAACGATCCAGCGACGAACAGCAGTCACCTCCTGGCTTAAATGCTGATCATCTTAATGAGACCCAGGTGTCTCATCTCCCGAGGGCGTGAACCCACAGTGAGTTCCGCCCCGGCGAGAGAGAAGAGGAGAGAGAGAGGAAGAGAGAGAGAAACAGAGCATGCTGATCAGCGTGCAGCTGATCCGCCTGGCTATGACAGTAACGCATTATTGTACTTAAATTACTTTTCCACTGAAAAAGTAGAGTAACTAATTACTGTTCATTTTTAGGTATTTTAATTACAGTTACTTACAATGTACTTGTGTTACATTGTAAAATAATTAAACTTGCTGAATATCATTATTTAATTTCAATAATTTATCTTCTAAACGTAGAAGTAAACTCTGCCGCTTTAACATAGTTGCAGTGCAGGTGCACGTCATTTCGCGCCAGTTTGCTGTATAGTCGTATTCTAAAGCGGAAGATGTCGGACTCGGCTGAAGCGAGTGGCTGTTTTTTGAAATGGACATATTCCCGTCTCTTCACTTTTCTGAAACAAGCAGACAAGAATATTACAGTAATATGTAAGCTATGTCCTGGGGAGAAAACTATCGGCCGCTGTTAATAGCACGAGTAATCTACTGAAGCGCCTGACACGAGAGCATAGACGAACACTTCTGAGTGATCCTTGTTCATCATCCATGGATAACACCGGGGCAACTCCTGCTAAGCAGGCAAAACTTGATTTTACTTCAGCAGCACAGAAAGCGTCTGAAGGTGAGCTTAAAAAAATGATTGCAGGCTACATTGTGGAAGAGATGCTACCGCTGCGTACTGCAGAGTCTCCGTCTTTAAAAAAAAATGTATTTATTATTTAGAGTTTAATTTCTATTGTTTGTCCACTCAAGGTTTATAGGGATCTTAAGAAGTATTTAGTTAAATTACTTATTTAGTAATTAAGTTAACTTTCTGACACAGTAATTAGATAAGTATTTTAAATACAGTATTGACTAAGTAATTAGTAATTAGTAATTCATTACTTTTTTAAAGTAACTTACCCAACACTGCAGAGGACTAGAGAGGCAAGGCTTCACTTGTGACACGTGAAAGGTGTTATGGATTTTCATATTCCGGGGCAGTTTAAGACGGACAGAGACAGGGTTAATCACAGACTCGACTTCAAAGGGACCGATGAGAGTGGGAGACAGTTTCTTGGATTCAGACCTGAGTGGGATGAATCTGGTAGACAGCCAAACCTTTTGTCCAGGTGTGTAGGTGGGAGCAGGGGTCCGGTGGCGATACGCTGGGTGCTTGTTGCGTTCCACTGTGCGGAGAAGGGCGGCCCGAGTCGCTCTCCAGGCACGCCGACACCTCCGAAGATGCTGTTGGACAGAGGGAACAAAGTGCTCACCTTTGACGGCTGGGAAGAGTTGCGGTTGATAGCCCAGGGACGCCTCGAAAGGGGACACACCGGTAGCGGAGGAGGTAAGGCTGTTATGAGCATACTCAATCCATGGCAGTTGCTCGCTCCAAGTTGACTGGTTAGTGGACACCAGGCACCGGAGAGCTGCTTCGGGCTCCTGGTTGGCACGCTCAGTTTGACCATTGGTCTGTGGGTGGAAACCAGTGGAGAGACTGACCTGAGCTCCGAGGGCACTGCAGAACTCCTTCCAGACACGTAAACTGCGGTCCTCTGTCTGACACAATGTCCGAGGGGAATCCATGGAGGCGAAAAACGTGGTTAGTTAGTAGCCGGGCGGTCTCTAGAGCAGTGGGAAGCTTAGGGAGGGCGACAAAATGAGCAGCTTTGGAGAAACAGTCCACAATGGTGAGAATGACAGAGTAACCTGACGAGACAGGCAGACCAGTGATGAAGTCAATAGCGATGTGTGACCAAGGGCGGCTCAGAGTCGGAAGAGGTTTGAGGAGGCCAGAGGGTGGTTGATGGACGCTCTTCTTTTGAGTGCAGGTCGAGCATTCGGAAATATACTTGCGGACATCTTTAGCGAGGGAAGGCCACCAGGCGAAACATTGAAGGAAGGTAATAGTGTGGTGGACCCCCGGGTGGCAGGTGAATCTGGCAGTATGAGCCCAATGTAACACTTGTGACCTTACTGAGGAGGGTATGAAGAGCAACCCTGGAGGTCCCGTTCCGGGGTCTGGTTCTGTCCGTTGAGCTTCTCTAATAGCCGACTCGATCTCCCAGGTCAGGGCCCCAATTACACAGGTGGGCGGTAGAATGGGAGAGTCCCGAGCTGCATCTTCGGAGTCGGCGAATTGGCGTGAGAGGGCGTCTGGCTTGACATTACGGGAACCGTGTCTGTAAGTGATTGTGAACTGGAATCTAGTAAAAAACAGGGCCCACCTGGCTTGCCTGGCCTTGAGGCGCTTTGCCGATCGAATGTACTCCAGGTTTTGTGATTGGTCCAGACCACAAACGGCTGGGCAGCTCCTCCAGAGCTAGCTTGATGGCTAGTAGCTCTCGGTCTCCCACATCATAGTTGCTCTCTGCGGAGGTGAGACGGTGTGAAAAGTAGGCACAGGGGTGAAGCTTACCACCTTGCTGCTGGGAAAGCACCGCCCCCACTCCAGCGTCCGAGGCGTCCACCTCTACAACAAACTGCAGGTTGAGGACAAGAATGGGCGCCGAGGCAAAGCGGTCCTTCAGATGAGCGAATGCTTGTTGAGCCGGTTCATCCCAGCAGAAGGGAACCTTGGGAGAAGTGAGACGGGTCAGAGGCAGGGCAAGTTTACTGTAGTCGCGAATAAAGCGACGATAGAAGTTCGTGAACCCCAGAAAGCTTTGAAGCTTTTTACGGTTAGAGGGGGTCGGCCAGTCAACAACGGCTTGAACCTTCGCGGGATCAGTTTTGAGGTTACCTTGGTTGATGATGTGGCCCAGGAAGGAAAAAGTTGAGACATGAAACTCACACTTCTCCCCTTTAACAAAGAGACGATTCTCAAGGAGATGCTGAAAGACTTGCCTGACAGGGCGTTGGTGTTTGGTGACGGAGCGGGAGAAGGTGAGGATGTCATCCAAGTAGACGAAAACGAAGTGGTCAATGAAATCCCGGAGAACGTTGTTCACGAGAGCCTGAAACCTAGCTGGTGCATTGGTGAGACTAAAAGGCATTACAAGATATTCAAAATGGCCCAGGTGAGTATTGAAAGCCGTTTTCCACTCATCCCCCTCCCTTATTCTCACCAGATGGTAGGCGTTGCACAGGTCCAGCTTTGAGAAGATAGTGGTCCCCTGGAGAAGCCCGAACGCGGGGAGTGGTGCGCTTGGGAGGAGGTCAATCCCACAGTCGTACGGCCGGTGAGGGGGAAGGGAGCGTGCCTTATCATTACAAAACACCTGTGCCAGGTCCTGATAAACAGACGGCACGGAGGACAGATCTGGCGGTTCGGAGATTGCTGAATTGGTTGGTGGGTTCATGGCGGGGGTGGCGGCTTTTAAACAGGACATGTGACACTCTTCCCCCACTCCCCGAAATACTTTCTTTCCTCCAATCAATCATAGGGTTATGTTGACGTAGCCAGGGGTAGCCTAAGACTAGCGGTGTGAGTGGAGCTTTAAAGACATAAAACTGTATGACTTCAGAATGATTGCCGGAAAGAGGCAGGGAAGCAGGTTCAGTGACAAGAGTAATGTCCGGGAGACGCTGACCACTAAGGGCTGTGACTTGGAGTGAATGTGACAGAGGCTCCGGGCTAAAACCTAATTTAAGCGCCAGCGAGGCATCAATAAAATTCTGTTCTGCCCCAGCATCAATCAGGGCGTCAAGAGAATGAGTCTCGAGCCGAATCGTTAACTTGGCTGCAACCATGAGACGAGGAGGAGACTGAGAACAGAAGACCTCGCCCACCCGTACACTTCTCACTACTGGCGGGCGCTGTCTTTTGGCCGCGCCGGGCAATCCGTGGCAATATGGCCCTTGCGGCCACAATAAAAGCACTCACCGGCCGTCCACCAACGGTGCCACTCCTCGGGCGACAGTCTGGAGTGGCCCAGTTGCATGGGCTGTTCACTCTCCTCCATGCTGTCCGATACTTGATTGCCGCTGATCGCGCCTCCTCCTGACGTCATCTCCATGCAACCCGGAGGCTTCTGGGAAATGTAGTTTCCGGTTCCCCGACGCGCCCGTATGTGCTCATCTATCTTCACCCTTTCTGATGTGTGTAATCACATCAGAAAGGGTTTTAGGAACATCCCTCATCACCAGTTCTTTTTTTAACTCATCACAAATATTATTCAAAAGGGTACTTATCGATGCCAACTGCCCCCACCCCGTTTCTTCAGCCAAGGTCCAGAACTCGACCGAAAACTCCCCTGCTTCAAATTCAACAATCTGTGGGCGTCCGCCTCCGCTCCGGTGCCTTTTTCAAAAACACTTTTAAACTTGGTGAGGAAATCCTCGTAAGAAATCTCAGGGGCTGTTCTTAAAACGGCTTGTGCCCAGTTCAATGCCTGCCCACGTAACAGTTGAACAATAAAGGCAATTTTGGCCCCGTCAGTCTCATACGTTCTTCGTAACTGTCGGAATTGTAACGTGATCTGGGTCAAAAATCCAGCACATTTATGGAACTCACCTGAGAAAGGCTCTGGCGCTGGTAACGAACGCTCTGGAGGCTCAGCGGGTGCCGGCGCGGAGGAAACAGATGGAGCAGCCGCTGAAGGGTTGGGAGCCGGTAACTGAGGAGAAACAGACGGAGGTGGTGAGGGTGGGCTTACCAACGGTATGCGTTGAGCGAGGGCTTGGGTGAGTGCAGCCAGCTATTGGTTAATGTGCTGCAGCATGTGTTTGTGGCATTCCAGAATTGCCTCCGGAGTGAGGACGGGTTGCTGGGTGGGGGTTGAGTCCGCTGAGTCCATGATGGCTGAAGATCACATTCTTCAGATCATCCACACACACGATCACTGGCTCTCACTCCAACACTTTCCACTCGGGAATCACACGGGGGGGAAATCCAGGGAGCTCTGTAGACAGGGAGACGGGGTTAAATACAACGCACAAAGGAAACACACTTAACTCGACTTGCAGTAGCTTGGCTTCACTAACGCGTGGTAGACAACGATCCAGCGACAAACAGCAGTCACCTCCTGGCTTAAATGCTGATCGTCTTAATGAGACCCAGGTGTCTCATCTCCCGAGGGCGTGAACCCACAGTGAGTTCCGCCCCGGCGACAGAGAAGAGGAGAGAGAGAGGAAGAGAAAGAAAAACAGAGCGTGCTGATCAGCGTGCAGCTGATCCGCCTGGCCGTGACAATTGTACTGTAAACTGTTGAACTTTGTAATTTTGTTATTTCTCTGTAGAGGATGTGCAGATATTAAGGATGTGTGTACTGTGCATTAGATAGAGGAGTTGTACCACCACAGGCACAGGAATGATTTTCTGCATTGTGCAGTGGTGCATTTGGGTAATCTCGGTCTCTCACTGAACATCAGTGTTGGGCAAGTTGCTTTGAAAAAGTAATTAGTTATAGTTCAACAACAAAACTATCGACTACACTACACACTAACTAAACAAGACAACACACTAACTACACACTCCAAACATGCTAAACATCACAAATCTCTCATATCTCAAAACTCTCTCTCTCTCTCTCTCTTTTGCTCTCTCACCGCCAGATGTTAAAAGGCCTCTGAAAATAGAGATGACTCTGGCCCTTCCTGTAAAGTGCAGTGGTATTTTTAATTCAGTCCAGTTTATTGTCAATGTGTTCTCCAAAGTATTTATAGTGCTCCCCAATGTCCACATTGATCCCCTGGCTTGAAACAGGGGTCAAAGGTTTCCTGGTCCTCCTAAAGTGAACAATCAATACTTTGGTCTTTATTACACTGAACTGCAGAGGATTCTGCTCACATCATGTGACAAAGGAGTCCACCACAGCGCAGTACTCTGTCTCATCACCCTCACTGATGCATCCAACCACTGCAGAGTCATCAGAAAACTTCTGAAAATGGAAGGTCTCTGTGAAGTGGCTGAAGTCTGTGGTGTAGAGGGCGAAGAGGAAATGACAGTCCCTCATGTTCCCACTGTGTTGCTGATCACCTTATCAGACACACAATTTTGAAAATGCACATATTGTGGTCTTCCTGTCACGTAACTAACACTTCTCAACAGTCCTCAACTCAGAGGAGACGCTTGTAACCGAACTGAAGGGGATCCTGGTGTGGCCTGACTATAAGTTGAAGGAGGATGGTGGTGAAGAATGAGTCTTTCCAGTGTCTTCATGTGTGGGAAGTCAGCACTACAGGTCTGTAATCCTGGGGGCCACCGGGACATGGCATCTTTGGTACAGGAACGAGGAATGACGTCTTCCATAGCACTGGGATCCTCTGCAGACTCAGACTCATCATAAACAGTTTATGAAAGACTCCACAAAACTGGGGGGGGTACAGGTCTTAAGGACACACAGACTGGACCCCACCTGGTCATGCAGACTTGCCTGAGTGGAGTCTTTATGCCACTCTACATATCTCCTCATGCTATCCTATTGGAGTTTCCACTCTAGCTTTCTCCTATAATTGTCTTTAGCCTCTCCCCTTCAATAATGCCTGAACTATTCTCACCTACTCTCTATTGCCCTGAAGGCCCTCTTTTTGTCATTGAGGAGGGCTTTGATGTCCTTAGTCACCCATGGCTTGTTATTTGTGTTAGATAAGATAAGAGATAAGATAAGACTACTGATCCCACGGCGAGGAAATTTGTGCTTTACCACAGCTCAGGTACAGATAGCAGTAGAACACAAAGAGTATACCAAAAATATAAAGTCAAGAAATACAAAATAAATGAATAATAAATAAATAATATTAATAATAATAAAAAAGCAATATACAATACAATATATACAACAGTAGCTGAGGTACTATGTACATGCATACACAGTACGTGTTATGGATATAGGGTTGTGGAAATATGCAAATAATAAATTTCAACTATTTTACTACTACTATTACTATGTAAGTAACAGATATCTGTTATTTATCTATAAGTATAGACATGTACATGTACATGCACACACACGTACAAATACACATACATCCATCCACAGGAAATATACATATAGAGAGATATACATATACATGCACATGTCCGTACATATATAAGATGCACTGTGCATGAGGAGGTAACTGTGGATGACCAATGGATGACCACAATGTCCAAGTGACTCATGACATCTTGATTGAGGAGTTATAGAGTCTAACTGGCTATGGGCGATCGTGGCTCAAAGAGTTGGCAGTTCATCTTGTAACCGGAAGGCTGCCAGTTCGAGCCCCGGCTTGGACAGTCTCGGTCGTTGTGTCCTTGGGCAAGACACTTCACCTACCGCCTACTGGTGATGGCCAGAGGGGCCGATGGCGCGATATGGCAGCCTCGCTTCTGTCAGGCTTTGAGGGCCCCGAAAAGCGCTATATAAATGCAATCCATTATTATTATTATTATTATTAACTGCTGTGAGGATGAATGATCTGTGAAAGCGCTCCTTCCTGCAGCGAGGGTGTTTCAGAGGGTGGTGCCACTCGTGCAGAGGGTGGTGTGCGTTGTTCATGATGAATGTAAGCTTTGCTAGCATCCTCCTCCCACCCACCACCTCCATAGACTCCAAAGGACATCCCAGCAAAGACCCAGACCTCCACGCCAGTTTGTCAATCCTGCTCATGTCCCTGTCCGTGCATCCGCTCCGCCAGTCGGCCGTTGCATAGAAAAATGTGGACGCTACCCCAGTGTCATAGAATGTCACTGAGTGTCGGAGTCCTGCAGACTCCGAAGGACATCAGTCTCCTCAGCAGGTGAAGTCAACACTGGCTCTTCTTATACAGGATGTCTATATTTGTAGTCCAGTCCAGTTTATTGTTGAGGTGAACACCCAAGTACTTGTATGAGTTCACTGTCTCAATGTCTTCATCCTAGATGTTCACCAGTGTTGTAGGAGGTGACTTCCTCCTGAAGTCTATGACCATCTGATGCGTCTTGATAGCGTTGATTTGGAGAGAGTTGGTCTCACCAGCTGACAAAGTCACTGATGACCCCTCTATATTCCTGATCTTTTTCATCATATACGCATCCAATGATGGCTGTGGTCTGTTGGTTAGGTAGTCGATGGTCCATGCAGTCAGCTGTTTGCCCACTCCAGCTTCCTCCAGCTTCCCTCTCAGTAGTGCAGGCTGGATGGTGTTGAAAGCACTGGAGAAGTAAAAAAAAAATCATCCTCACAATGCTCCCTGCCTGCTCTAGGTGAGAGAGGAATCACTGCTACTGACAGCATTATCCAACCCGATTCCAGACCAGTAAGCAAACTGCAGTGGGTCCAGGCTGGCTCTGTTGTGGGTAGATGTGTGGATGGGGGTGAAGCAGGGTGGTGGTGTGAGAAGAGCTCAGGTAACAATGACATTCCACCAGGAGAGGGGCAGGACAGCATTTGGAGGGGGGTTGATGGAACCTGGGGGGTGGGAGTGGTGATAAGGTCAAGAGCCAAATCTGTTGAAAAACACCATGGGAGTGTAAGTGGGTTGAAGAATGACCAGGTGTGGTGTGTGTGGCTAAGCGGGGGGAGGGGTGATGCGCTGTAAGCCTGCTTTGTGTTGGCAAACAGGGTTCAGGGTTTTTCTGTTCCTTCTATGGCAAGCAACATACTGCGAGAAGTTAGGGAGAGTGGCAGATAGTGAGGCATGATTGAAGTCCCCGGAGATAATAATGAGGGATTGCAGATGTGCCATCTGTAGCTGAGAGACCGTGGAGTGAATGTACTCACAGGTTGCCATAGCGTTGGCCGAGTGCGGAATGTAAACAGTCAGCACAATAACATGTGAAAAATCCCAGGCCAGGTGGTATGGCCGAACGCTAACCGCTAACAGGAAATAATTTCCCCGAGGGATCAATAAAGTATTCTGATTCTGATTCTTTGGTACAGCACTGTTCCTTCACAGTGATGTGTCCCGGGTTACATCATCTCTCATTGATCTTCATTGCTAGTCCCCCACCTCCCCTCTTACCACTCTCTACTGCGCTCCACTCCTCTAACCTAACTCTAACCAGTTGAAAGCCATCCAGAGTTACGACGGGGTCCAGTGTGTGGTCTGTGAGCCATGTCTCAGTGAACAGCAGGAGGCTGCTCTCCTGGTACTCCCACTGCAGTCTGTTTGCGCCATTAGCGCTTCCATCTTGTTGGGTAAAGATCTCACGTTACCCATGAGAATGGATGGAATGTTCAGTTTGTACAATGGACAGTCTAAGCTGGGACAATGGAGTCGGTGCAGAAGGTTATGTAGTCAGTGATACACTCAGTAAGCCCATTGATGTCCTGACCATGAGGCTCACAGAGTGTCTCCCAGTCTGTGAATCTCAAAACATGAATCAGGTTATGATCTGACCTACCCAATCAGGGGAGGGAGGAGGAGCTGTATAGCCCGTTTTCCATGAATACCTACTCGGATCAACTCGCTACAACTCGACTCGGATCAACTGGTTTTCCATTCAATCCAGTACTACCTAGCCTGCATGGTTGTTGTCATAGCAATGTATCCAAGTGTCCCGTGAAGTAATTAACATGAACGTTACAAAAAAGGTGGGTGTCTAGACAAGAATATACCTGCTGCTCGGACTGTGGCTTTTCACCAGACTTGAGCACCATGGCATTATTTTTGTAGCCATTTCCGTCATTGATATGTTTCAAAAATGGCGGTTTTAATTTTTGTGAACAAGACGCTCTCATGGCTCATCGCATGACACTACTGACCAGCCAATTGGTGATATGCAGTCTGACGATGCCACATCGGATTGCTTGGAACCTCAAGAAAGTGGGTACTAAAAAAGTACATCTTACTGTTGGGTTTATCTAGGCACAAACCTCACTGGAACACAAGGCCAAACTGCACGACAAATCAAGTCAAGACAGAGCTCTTTTGTCTTTTTGGCTTGCAAGGGAAGTCAGTCAAGGCCAAGTAATGCTCCCTTCACCTGTCCTTTAGCCAACTTCAACTGATTCCTTCGCAACAGCCCTTTTCGTGGCGATCATGGCTCAAGAGTTGGGAGTTCGCCTTGTAATCAGAAGGTTGCCGGTTCGAGCCCCGGCTCGGACAGTCTCGGTCATTGTGTCCTTGGGCAAGACACTTCACCTACCTACCAGGTAGGTGAAGTGTCCACCATCGGCACCATCGGCCCTTCTGGCGATATGGCAGCCTCGCTTCTGTCAGTGCGCCCCAGGGCAGTTGTGGCTACAACTGTAGCTTGCCTTCACCAGTGTGTCAATGTGTGTGTGAATGGGTGGATGACTGGGTGTGTAAAGCGCTTTGGGGTCCCTAGGGGGGGACTAGTGAAAGTGCTATACACTTATACCATTTTATATTTTATATACCATTTTACCATTTACCATTTTTATTGTCAGCAAGCTATCATTCATGAATATGCAATTACAAATACATGTGACATTCTTAAGCAGGCATATCTGAACAACATCAGTGTCTGTATTCTGTGGGTGTGTGTAGGTGCATGTGTGTGTGTGTGTTTACAGCTATACTATACATAGAAATACAACCTTTCAATGAACTAAAACTGTGTGTATGAGGCATGCAGAAAAGCAGAAGTAAGTGTCTCGCTAAATGATAAGAACAGGAGCTTGCAATAGGTCCTGTCTCAGACGAACATTTAAAGGTGTGAAGTTTTGCACTTTTAAGAAACACAACAATCTAGTTCCTAAAGCTATAATGGAAATTATAACGCAGAGGCTGCTTCCTCTCATCTCATGGTACACAAGTGCCCACAGAATCTTATCAGACCTAATAAGGATATGCTTTTTATCAGCATACAAATGATTATATGTTCCTAAGCACAAATGACAATATAAAAAATATCAATTCCAACATTTACCAGGTACTATGATCTAATGGAAAATCATGAAAACCGTGGTGAACCATACAGAGTCGATCTGAGAAGCTACTAATGAAACAGGCTTATGTGTGCTTGATTATAAACAGTAGGTCTAAAATACTCTCCCCTCAGGTGGGACAGACCACATACTGTGTGAAAGTTGACAATGTAGCGTCTAAGGTGACATGTTGAAGTCACCCGAGATAGCAATGAAGGCACTCAGATGCTGAGTCAGTAACTGGACTATGGCAGAGTGGAGAATGTCACATGGAGCTGTGGGGTTAGCAGAGGGAGGAACATGGACTGCCAACAAGCTCACATGGGTAGATTCCCTGGGCAAATAATATGACCTGAGTCCAACAGCATAAAGTTCAGTGTCTGGGCAATAAATCCACTTTTTGATTGTAGGTAAGCAAGTACACCACCGGTTGTTAAAAAAATGGCAACCCCCCCTCCTTTCTGCTTACCTCTGTCTGACGGCCTGAACGGTGTGGAACCCTTCCACAGATGTGTTTTCATCGGGAATATCCTGGTGCATCCATGATTCAATTAAGTTTAACACCTGAGGTTCCCTTTGACTCCAAGCTATCACTGTTAGCTTGTCCATCTTGTTTGCTACCATGACTGGTTTGGTGGTGGGTCAGTAATAGAGAGGCATAGACCTATGCAAGCCAGGCAACAGCACCCTGACTGCCATTAGATATTGAGATGCAATCCTTGGACTCGTTGTCAGACCCTACGATGGTGGAGTGGTTCCTGGGCTCCTTAGGTACACAACAATGCCTGGCCTCATGTGGCAGGAGTATACAGGCAGTTCATGGAGGATGAAGAAATTGATACCATTAATTGCCCCCCAAGCTCACCTGACCTGAATAGCACAACAAATCCAGTACGACACCTGGGAAAATTTGTTAAATCCTTCCCGCACCTCACACTCTTCAGGAGCTCAGTGATGCCCTGGTCCAGAGGAGGAGATACCCCAGCACACCATCCATTGTCTCATTAGGAGCATGCCCCAATGTTGTCCAGCTTGCATAAAAACATGGATGCATGAATTCATTTTTCAGTCAAGAGATGCTATCAGATTTTCAAACATGGAACACTGAAATCAAAGTCATTTTAAGTGCATATTCAGCAGCTTCTGGGTGGTACCTGGGACTCTGTCAGATAAAAGTGTTATAAAAATTAATGGTTATGGGATTTGATAAGTGTTTGATTATGTGTCTCTGAATAAAGTACAAATATGATTTAAATAAATTTTCCCAAAAGCAGTTACAGAAGTGCATCTCACCTCAAAGCCTCAAATGTTATTATTTTACTGCACATACACAAAATTACACAACGTTATAGCTTTGCTCAAGGTTAAATCCTAAGTGACTGCACAATCCAATCCCATGCTATTTCACATTATGGATACAGTAAACTAAAGAATACACAGTCTTCATCTTTATTGCAATCATGAGTAGAACTATAAACTTACCAACACATAGTTCGAAACTGTTGCACAAAATCATGTTTGGTTTCCCAGTTGTTCCCAAGCTGCTGAGTGGCTTTTTGGAGCTGGGGCGGGACAAGCAGCATCTTTGCCGTTACTGTTATTAATGGTTTTTCGAGTGACGTGTCACCCTAAAAATATCCCTGAATATGAACATAACATGACATCCTCCTGTAAGCTGATCACTCTAATCTGGTTCTTCTAGAATGAACGGGAGTGCGAGTGCTTGCCGGGGTATGTAGGTAATGGAGTCCAGTGTTTGGAGAAGATGGTGCCTCCTGTTGACCGCTGCTTGGAAGACAATGGAGGCTGTGACCCTGTGGCGATCTGCAAGGACCTGCATTACCACGGTAAGACATGTGAATGCAGTGAAGCCATGAACTGCAGTGTAGCCACGTGTCACATCTGCTGAGTGGGAGCCATGTTGGCTCCCAGTCCTACTCTATTGCAGTTGCCATGGTAATCAGACTGATTCTAAAGCAGATGACCTTTGTAGCATCTATGTTTCCATGGTGACATTATGGCTAGCATTGTTTATTATAGAGGACTTCCATTTGTTTATTTATTTGTTTTTCTGGGGCTGGTAAACAAATGTCAGCTCTGAGTTGAGCTCATTAGGATCTGGAGCTCGTTAAGGCTTGTTAAACATGGAGCTCATTAAAGGCTCAAAGGCTGTTATTACGTCTAACCTGACCTTCATTAATCAGGGTATACAGATAATTAGAAATTCACCATAAATGATCCGTTCAGAGTTACCCTTTTAATTAAGTTTGTGGGATATAAGCATCTGGCACCCAACCAGAGAAAAGGATTTTCTTCCAAAAATCAAATGTACACATTTTTTCAGGTCTGTAGTGAAATCAGCTGTAGAGAAATCTGCCCTCATGTCTCTTTCCAGAAATCATGACCTATTTTCTAAACAAAAATCCTCAAACCTTGAAAAATCTATTTTTTTTTTCCCACTGTCCACATCCATAGATTGCAAATTTAAAAATAAATAAATAAATTACAGTCCAGATGAGGGGGATGTTGCTGACTTGCTGACCTGCTGGAGTGCGATACATTTTAATGTTGGTTCGGCTCGTCACACAGCTCCTAATCAGGCACTCAGAACATGGCGGCATCGTAGTCATTCTCTGTAAGTTGTTATAAGGCTATGTTCATGTCACAGTTCCCACGAACAAAAAAAATCAATCACAAGCACCTGTAACTGCACGAACGCCAGCAAAAAAGCACTGCAGGTCATGAAACAGCAGAAATCTTTGTTGGTACAAGGAGCTGAAGTTGTTAGAGCTGTTGTATCGTTCACTTTGTGAAAAAGACTAAGCAGTCCAAAAAGATAATACACACAATGGACGCCATTTGTTTAAGCTTGTGAGGTGAGATTTTACTCTGTTTGCACAGTGGCAGTAAAGGTATTGATGAGCCATTTCTGTCATTTGAACTTCTTGTCACAGGAACATAAACAAGTTTTTTGTAAAAAAAAAAAAAAGTTCCCAAGGTTATGTAACATTTAATTGATTCGTGCTTTACTCATCAGAACTTAAACACCAAGTAATTACATCATATTAAAAGAAAAGCAGATGTTTCTACTGAATCTGGGGGTGAATGTCTCTTGGATTTGTTCAGCATCGGATCAAATCGTGTTTTTCACTCGTAGAGTTGATATTTGTTGTACAGAATGGTGCAGAAATCTGAGGGAAGTTAACGTGATTGTCGTGCTTCAGAAAACAGAGCTGGAGTCTTCCACCTGCGCTCTCCAAAGGGGAGGTACCAGATGAACTTCAGTCAGGCCGACGCCGAGTGCAAGGCTGAGGGCGCCACGTTGGCTACCGTTAAACAGATGGGAGACGCACAGCAGGTAAACCTACCTACTGAAAGGGTTTACATAGAGATATCAACAGGTCGATACACCTGAGTCAAATATGTATACCTATGAGAAAAAAGGAAAATGAAATAAAAGTTTGTGAACCTGCACCATCAGGGTTTTTCTACAGATTCTGTCTTCATTATAAAGACACACCCACTTCATGGTCAGTTAGGCTGACGGGGAAGCATTCAGCAGTTTTCAAGAGAAGCAGCAAAGCAGCCAACTCAAACCTTTGTTAGTGAAAGAGTACTTGAAAACAAAAATGTCATGGCGCTCTCAAACTCATTGAGTAGCATGCCACATTTTTCAGGAGCTCTGCAGGTACTACAGTTTTTTAACACTGAATGACACACTAAAAATCACCTGCACGGCCGATAGAAAAGCTTTTTCACTTCAGTCTATTAGAACCTGAACTGTGAGCTGTGCATGGTAACTGTGAGACGTTATCAGATGGCAGATGTTGTCCATCGCTGTGGTCAGATAATCTGTTTTATTTTAAAAGGCCCCTAACTGAGTGAAGTGACCAGGAAGTATCCGCCATAATAATAATAATAATAATAATAAATTTTATTGAGTTCGCCTTTCAGAAACCCAAGGTCACCTTACAAAAAAAACAATTAATAAAGGAACAGTAGTACTTAAAATATATAAAATAAGTTAAAATTACAAAACAGAGCGTGACAACAGATAAAAATCAGCATTAAAGTGAATAAGCCAGTTTTAAACAGATGTGTTTTTGAGCTGTGTCTTAAATACGGAGAGGGAGTCAATATTTCTGAGTGCAGGAGGAAGAGAGTTCCAGAGCCGAGGAGCAGAGCGACTGAAAGCTCTGTTCCCCATAGTGATAAGGTGTGAGGACGGAACAGTAAGATGAATAGCAGATGATGATTTGAGAGGGCGGTAAACAGTAGTGATATGGAGCAGGTCACACAAATATGAAGGAGCAGATTTATGGATACACTTGTATGTAAGAAGTAAGATTTTAAAATTTATCCTGGCTTCTACAGGCAACCAGTGAAGCTGCTGAAGAACTGGGGTAATATGAGCACTTAATGGAGTACGGGTTATGATCCGAGCTGCAGAATTTTGAAGAAGTTGGAGTTTATGAAGGGACCTTTTAGGGAGACCAAATAGGAGGGAATTACAGTAATCAATACGGGATGTAATAAGACTATGGACAAGGATGGCAGCAGCATGGGGAGTAAGGAAGGGGCGGAGTCGGCTAATATTACGTAAATGGAAGTAAGCAGACCGGGTTATGTAATTAATGTGAGACTGGAATGAAAGAGTATTATCAAGTATGACACCCAAACTCTTAACCTAAGGGGAGGGAAGGGTGGGTTCAATGTTAATGGAAAAACTGTGGGATTTGGTTAAGATAGATGGTGTACCAATAAGTAAAACTTCAGTTTTATTACTGTTAAGTTTGAGGAAATTGGAGGAGAACCAGGATCTAATCTCAATAAGACAGTCTGAGAGGGAGGTAGGTGGGAGGGATGAATTGGATTTAGAAGAAAGGTAGAGCTGGGTGTCATTGGCATAACAGTGAAAATTTATATTATATTTTGGGAATATATAACCAAGAGGAAACATAAATAATGAATAGAAGAGGCCCCAATACTGAACCCTGGGGCACACCAGCAGAAACAGGATAGAGAGTTGAAGAATGGGATTTAAGTTGGATAAACTGAGTGCGGTCTGAGAGATAGGAGGTAAACCAGGCAAGGGGTGTGTGACTAATACCAATGGAAGCTAACCGGTTCAGGAGAATATTGTGAGAAATGGTATCAAATGCCGCACTAAGATCAAGAAGGATGAGAATGGATAGGAAGGTGTTCGCTCGCTCGCTCTGTGGTATAGTATCGCTTCCTGTTCCTGCTCAAACACAGTGGTGTTTCTGAGTAGCTTATTTGCTTAGCAGTTTAATTAACAACTTTTAAATACATTCTTTTTTCACAGTATAATCTTCACGTGCTTCATCCGAAGCACACTTCTGTGTACTCACTACCTAATTTATAGTATTACTCACTGTCTCTGTACTGTTTCGCTAGCTTAGCTCGTAGCCGACCCGTTAGCACCATGGCTACTTCACCTGTCCCTTCTGCACTTTCTTGCTCATTGTGTCAGATGTTTAGTTACTCCTCGGCCTCCTTTAGCAGTAATGATATCTGTAACAAATGTAGCATATTTGCAGCTCTGGAGGCCAGGATTACTGAATTGGAGACTCGGCTTTGCACCCTGCTCTCACCCTTAGCTAGCCAGGCCCCTGTAGCTGGTGCAGCCGAAGATAGCGTAGGCCCCGCTAGCTGTTCCCCGGCAGACCCCAAGCAGCTGGGGAAGGCTGGGTAACGGTGAGGAGGAAGCGTAGTCCTAAACAGAAGCCCCAGGTACACCACCAACCCGTTCATGTGTCTAACCGTTTTTTCCCCACTCGGTGACACACCCGCCGGGGGTCAAACTCTGGTAATTGGTGATTCTGTTCTCAGACATGTGAAGCTAGAGACACCGGCAACCATAGTCAATTGTCTCCAGGGGCCAGAGCAGGCGACATTGAAGGAAATTTAAAAACTGCTGGCTAAGGGTAAACGTAATTCAATAAAATCATAATTCACGTCGGCAGTAATGACACCCGGTTACGCCAATCGGAGGTCACTAAATCAATATTGAATCGGTGTGTAACTTTGGCCAAAACAATGTCGGACTCTGTAGTTTTCTCTGGTCCCCTCCCCAATCAGACCAGGAGTGACATGTTTAGCCGCATGTTCTCCTTAAATGCTGGCTGTCTGAGTGGTGTCCAGAAACGATGTGGGCTTCATAGATAATGGCAAACCTTCTGGAGGAAACTGGTCTTGTTAGGAGAGATGGCATCCATCCCACTTTGGATGGAGCAGCTCTCATTTCTAGAAATATCGACAAATTTATTAAACCCCTCAAACATGACTATCCAGAGTTGGGACCAGGAAGCAGAGTTGCAGTCTTACACGCCTCTCTGCAGCTTCTCTCCTCCTGCTACCCCCCCCAAAACCCATCTCCATAGAGACTGTGTCTGCTTCCAAAAAGACAAAAAACAAACTAAAAACCAGCAACAAACAACTTAAACAATCACAAAGAAAGAACAATACAGTATCCACATCTGAACCAAAGAGTAAAACAGTGAAATGTGGATTATTAAATATTAGGTCTCTCTCCTCCAAGTCTCTGTTAGTACATGACTTAATAATTGATCATCAAATTGATTTACTCTGCCTTACAGAAACCTGGTTGCAGCAGGATGATTATGTTAGTTTAAATGAATCAACACCCCGAGTCATTCTAACTACCAGAAATCTCGAAGCACAGGTCGAGGGGGCGGTGTGGCAGCAATTTTTCACACCAGTCTATTAATTAATGAAAGACCAAGACAGACTTTTAATTCATTTGAAAGCCTGATGCTTAACATTGTCCACATTGTAGATGCTAAAAATGACAGCCTCAACATGGCATTTAATCTGTTGTTAGACTCAATTGGTTTCTCTCAAAATGTAAAAGAACCCACCCACCACTTTAATCACACTCTAGATCTTGTTTTAACATATGGCATAGAAACTGAACATTTAACAGTGTTTCCTGAAAACCCTCTCCTGTCTGATCATTTCTTGATAACATTTACATTTACAATAATTGATTACGCAGCAGTGGAGAGTGGACTTTATCAAAGTAGATGTCTTTCTGAAAGCGCTGTAACTAAGTTTAAGAATATAATCCAGCCACTGTTATCATCATCAATGTCCTGTACCAACACAGAGCAGAGCAGCTATCTGAACGCTACCCCAACAGAGGTCGATTATCTTGTTAATAATTTCACCTCCTCACTACGTACGACTCTGGATACTGTAGCTCCAGTGAAAACTAAGGTCTCTAATCAGAATTACCTGACCCCGTGGTATAATTCTCAAACACGTACCCTAAAGCAGATGACTCGTAATCTGGAGAGGAAATGGCGTGTCACAAATTTAGAGGATCATCATTTAGCCTGGAGAAATAGTTTGTTGCTTTATAAGAAAGCCCTCCGCAAAGCCAGAACAGCTTACTACTCATCACTGATTGAAGAAAATAAGAACAACCCCAGGTTTCTCTTCAGCACTGTAGCCAGGCTGACAAAAAATCAGAGCTCTTTTGAGCCAACCATCCCTTTAACGTTAACTAGTGATGACTTCATGAACTTCTTCACAATAAAATTTTTATCATTAGAGAAAAAATTACCAATAATCATCCCACAGATGTAATATTATCTGCAGCTACTCTTAGTTCCATTGATGTTAAGTTAGACTCTTTTTTTCCAATCGATCTTTCTGAGTTAACTTCAATAATTACTTCCTCCAAACCATCAACGTGTCTTTTAGACCCCATTCCTACAAAACTGCTCAAAGAAGTCCTGCCATTGATTAATTCTTCGATCTTATATATGATCAACCTATCTCTAATAATCGGCTATGTACCACAGGCCTTCAAGGTGGCTGCAGTTAAACCTTTACTCAAAAAGCCATCTCTAGACCCAGCAGTCTTAGCTAATTATAGGCCAATCTCCAACCTTCCTTTCATATCAAAAATCCTTGAAAGAGTAGTTGTCAAACAGCTAACAGATCATCTGCAGAGGAATGGTTTATTTGAAGAGTTTCAGTCAGGTTTCAGAGTTCATCACAGCACAGAAACAGCTTTATTGAAGGTTACAAATGATCTTCTTATGGCCTCTGACAGTGGACTCATCTCTGTGCTTGTCCTTCTTGACCTTAGTGCAGCATTCGATACTGTTGACCATAATATTCTATTAGAGCGATTAGAACATGCTGTAGGTATTACAGGTATTGCACTGCAGTGGTTTGTATCATATCTATCTAATAGACTCCAATTTGTGCATGTAAATGGAGAGTCCTCTTCACACACTGAGGTTAATTATGGAGTTCCACAGGGTTCGGTGCTAGGACCAATTCTGTTTACATTATACATGCTTCCCCTAGGCAGCATCATTAGAAGACATAGCATACATTTTCACTGCTATGCAGATGACACCCAGCTCTATCTGTCCATGAAGCCAGATAACACACACCATTAGTTAAACTGCAGGAATGTCTTAAAGACATAAAGACTTGGATGGCCACTAACTTTCTGCTTCTTAACTCAGATAAAACTGAGGTCATTGTACTCGGCGCTGAAAGCTTAGAAATATGGTATCTAACCAGATTCTTACTCTGGATGGCATTACCTTGGCCTCCAGTAACACTGTGAGGAACCTTGGAGTCATTTTTGACCAGGATATGTCCTTCAACGCACATATTAAACAAAAGCTGTAAGACTGCGTTTCTTCCATTTGCGCAACATCTCTAAAATTAGAAATATCCTGTCTCAGAGTGACGCTGAAAACTAGTTCATGCATTTATTACTTCCAGGCTAGACTACTGCAATTCATTATTATCAGGATGTCCAAAAAACTCACTGAAAAGCCTTCAGTTAATCCAAAATGCTGCAGCAAGAGTACTGACAGGGACTAGAAAGAGAGAGCATATTTCTCCTGTTTTGGCTTCCCTTCATTGGCTTCCTGTTAAATCCAGAATTGAATTCAAAATCCTGCTCCTCACATACAAGGTCTTAAATAATCAGGCCCCATCTTATCTTAATGACCTTGTCGTACCATATCACCCTATTAGAGCACTTCGCTCTCGCTCTGCAGGCCTACTTGTTGTTCCTAGAGTATTTAAAGTAGAATGGGAGGGAGAGCCTTCAGTTTTCAGGCCCCTCTTCTGTGGAACCAGCTTCCAGTTTGGATTCAGGAGACAGA
The DNA here is from genome assembly GCF_963576455.1 of Neolamprologus multifasciatus. NCBI lineage: Eukaryota > Metazoa > Chordata > Actinopteri > Cichliformes > Cichlidae > Neolamprologus > Neolamprologus multifasciatus. The sequence continues at coordinate 11,633,073 of NC_140443.1, forward strand.
CACTATCTCTACTTTTAAGATTAGGCTTAAAACCTTCCTTTTTGCTAAAGCATATAGTTAGGGCTGGACCAGGTGACCCTGAATCCTCCCTTAGTTATGCTGCAATAGATGTAGGCTGCCGGGGGATTCCCATGATGCATTGAGTTTTTCCTTTCCAGTCACCTTTCTCACTCACTATGTATTAACAGACCTCTCTGTATTGAATCGTATCTGTTATTAATCTCTGTCTCTCTTCCACAGCATGTCTTTATCCTGTCTTCCTTCTCTCACCCCAACCGGTCGCAGCAGATGGCCGCCCCTCCCTGAGCCTGGTTCTGCCGGAGGTTTCTTCCTGTTAAAAGGGAGTTTTTCCTTCCCACTGTCGCCCAAAGTGCTTGCTCATAGGGGGTCATATGATTGTTGGGCTTTTCTCTGTATCTATGAAGCGCCTTGAGGCGACATTTGTTGTGATTTGGCGCTATATAAATAAAATTGAATTGAATTGAATTGAATAGGAGACCAGAATCAGCTGCCATCAGAAGGTCATTGGTAAGTTTCTGTGCTATGATTGGGGCGGAAACCAGATTGAAATTGTTTATAGAGATTATGGTCATTGAGATGTAAATGAAGCTTGGTGGCGACAACTTTTTCAAGAATTTTTGAAATAAAGGGGAGATTTGATATAGGGCGAAGATTATCAAAGTTATTGGGGTCTGCACCAGGCTTTTTGAGAATTGGGATAACAGAAGCCTTTTTCAGTGCTTCAGGAACAATTCCAGTCTTCAGGGAGGAATGAATAATATTGGTTATGAGAGGTGCTAACGAGGGAAGACAGGCTTTAACTAACACAGTAGGGAGAGGGTCAAGTTGACAGGTGGACGACTTAGATTTTTTTAATGAGATTAGATACGTCAGTTATGGAGGGAAGAGTAAAGCTCAAAAATAACTGACAGGAAGAAAGTGGGGGAACCAGGAAGTCTACTTCAGAGTCAGGAGCTCCTAAAGAGTTAAGTTGACGGTGAATGTCTGAGATTTTACAAGTGAAAAAAGAGATAAGAGAGTTGCAAAAATCAACAGAATACATGTGAGAGGGGAATGTGTCTGGAGGTTTTGTAATTTTACTGAACAATGAATAGAGGGACCTGGAGTTACCTTCATTAGAACTAATTAAACCAGAGTAGTAAGCAGATTTGGCTGAGGCAATGCAGTCCTTATAGAACAAAACATGATCATTGTGCATTTCTTTATGTACAGTAAGTCCGGTTTTCTTGAATAGACGTTCGAGTTGGCGTCCTTTAGCTTTAAGGTGACGCAGGTCGGAGGTAAACCATGGAGCTGAATAGGAAAATGAGACAGTTCGATGTTTAAGGGGAGCAAATATGTTATGAAGGTTGACATTATAATGACAAACGAGTTCATAATATACATAATAGTAGTTGTTGAATTCTTCAGATATTCAGGAAAGATGGTTCAAATGGAAGAAGATAATGATGCTGCACAGTTCAAAGTGACACACTAGGAAAAAGAAACTTTGTACCTTTGTGGGACCTTATGCAACTTATGAAGTTGCTGCTTTGTGTGATTTATTTAAATGTTAAGAATAAATAAAGATAAAACTGAATTAAAGGTTCCGTATACTTCAGCCTTGCATTAGTTGTGTGTTGATTGTAAGCATTGCTGTGTTTCCAGCCTTTAGAATTATTAATAACTTGGCATCAGTCACAGAAGACATTAACAAACGCTGGAGTTACATTGATCATCTCTCTTGCAGGAAGAGAAAATACGAGCTGACAATTTGACATGTCAGCTAAAGCCAGAGTGACTGTCTGTGGGTTTTGTGGTATTATTAACTGCTGTTCTGAATATTGCTAAGCTGGAGTCTTGGACTTCTTTGGATCTTTACTCCTACATTTCCTGACAGTGACATCGTATCATTTCATTTTATAAGCTGCCTTTGCCTTTTTCTTTCTAATTTCAGCTTTGAAAAGACACATTTTTTTTACCATTTGTGTGAAATAACATGGTATGGACACATGGGGTGTTAAGATGTGCCTTTTGTAGTTAATCTTCAGGATGTTGTAGTTTTAACGCAGCACACTCATGCCAGCAACAAGTCCAAGTCCTCCTTCACACTTTCACTCGACGTCATGACAGTTTCCATCAAGGTAAAGTGGAGGAGGGAACTTTCTGGATTTTTACCCCCCAAGCCAAGGTGCCCTTTAACTGATTCCCAGACAGCAGGAAGAACGTTAGATTAATCACAAGCTTAAAAACACAAGCAGGATGTGAGTTTTCAGTTTTCTTGTGATATTTAAGATATTACCAGTCACTTCAGGAGATTTTATTTTAGTTTTAGTTCAAGGCAGAAATGTAAATCAAGCTTTATCTCAAGACTTTTTTCCCTGGCCCTGACAGCTCGGGATGCATCTGTGTGTGGCTGGCTGGCTGGACGGGGGGAAGGCGGGATACCCGACCCGCTACCCCTCGGTCACATGTGGAGACAACCACGTGGGTCTCGTATTGTACAAAGAACCCATGGACCAGAGCAGCAAGTATGACGCCTACTGCTACAGGCTCAGAGGTGAATCTGTGTGTGTGTGTGTGGACAGAAGCAGGTCCTCCCTGATCTGTACTCCCACTTTAATGTGTTGTTTACTTTGCATTGGACTTTAATGCTGTGGCTCTGTGAGCCATGCTATCTTCAATGATTCATAAAACAGCGGATGATGAGGTAAAAAGCATAAAGCACAGCCGCGGAAAACAGTCATTCTGAGTCCTGGGCTGGAGTGTGTTAACCTTGAGTCACAGCATTGGCTCATGTACATGCTTAACTCAAGGTGAAAATACTGAGCTGATTGAACGTTCAGCTCACAGTTTGTAAAAAACTATTTTTGTGTGTGCAGATGTCTCATGTGCGTGCCCTCCTGATTACGTTGGAAATGGAGATTTCTGTAACGGCGTCCTGACCAGCGTCCTCGCAACGTACAGCAACATCTCCACCTTTTACAAGGTGAGTGTTTTGGATTGAGGAGACGAACGCTCTCTCTGGTTTGAAGATTAGGCTTCAAAACGTCTGATAAAGTTGGATCACTGACCCAGACGCTTCTCTTAGTTATAGCTTTAGCTGTCGGTTCAGGCTGTTGGAGTCTCTCTCTATTCCGCTTGTCTCCTCTTTGCTCCATCCATCCCACAGCTGCTACCCATTAGATGCCTTTCCCTCCCCGAGCCTGCTTCTTCTGGAGGTCTCTACATGTTAAAGAAAAATGAAGGAAAGACATGGCTTATAATTTGCTAACAAAAATTCATACTGAGAGTAATACTGCATTATTGAAGTAATATTGAAAGTATTTATTCAGTACTTAACCATGATGCCCAGCTCATAGCATCTGTTAAAAGTTTCTAGTAAACTATTAACCAGCTAGCTTGACTCACAAACCAGAATCATGAATAAAAACACTATTTTCTGTTGACTAATGTCACCTTAGCTGATGTTTATCGCCCAAAAAAGAGCTCCATAGATCCTCTTTATGACAAATATAAGCACCTAAAATGTTAATGTAGCCACTGTTAATTGTGCGTTAGCACCTTTTTAACAATCAGGGTCTCAAAATCTATCATTGAAACTGGCTCAGTTTTGTAGTTGTAAGCTGCTGCTGTCTGTATTGGGGCTCCACGTGGAAAAGAGCAGCCAAAGTAACTGCAAACATTGATTGTGAGTCTTCACAAAGATGGAAAACGACACAGGAAGATGGCGCCTAAACTAAAATCAGTTGAGGCACGGCAGCAGGAGTAATCAGGAGGTACAGAACGAGCCAAAGTGCCTCTAATCAGAGCCCCAGGAGTGGCCCTGCTAAAATGACTCCACTAACAGCGTGCTACTCGATCAGTCTGCAGCTCTGAAAAACACACGGGCTGCTGCTTCAGACCTGGCAGCTATCGCTGGAAAGCAGAGTTTCTGTGACAACTCAGTGCCCACTGTCATTCAGTAATGAAGACAGAAAAAAACTTTCAGCACATTTCAAAGAGACCAAAGTGAGTCACCAGTCAACTGTCTCAAGCTGCGTTGCCGGCATGATTAAATCTTTTTCATTTCTATTTTTAAAGGATTTCAGGGTCAATAAAAACTAATCTGAATTCATCATTTAATGATTTCTATAGAGCTTTAATAGATCTATAGACATCCAAGGGAACATCTAATAAGTCAAGGCTCAGTTTAAACACATTAAAAAAAAGTCATGTGAGAGGAAATGTGTTCAGCTCAGTTATGAAAAATTAAAGTTGGTTGAAAATTGTGTGTTTTGTGTCACAGAAGGAAAAAAACTTCAGCTGTGTTTCTCTGATGAGGGAGAGGTACCCAACTTGAACATTTTCATCTTTTAAACACTAAGTTTAGAAACTCTAACTTTAACCCTGTAACACTAAGTGTTTTTGGCACCTTAGAAGTGTTATTGCTTTAACATTAACGTTACCATATGTTTTTGTTTAAGATGAACTTGATAAATTGTTTCAATTGTCAGAAGGTTCAATAAACACTCCAGTTAAAAGAAAAAAAAATTCTGGCAATTTTTTCATGGTTCAGGTTTTACAGGATTAAATCAAATACATTTAATTGTCAGATAACATTTGGTCCTTATTTATTTATTTATTTTTTAATCTTTCGTTTTTGCTTTCCCGTCTTTTGAATTTCAACCAGCTACCCCCAGTACAGTTTATACAATATATGCAAGAGCTTAGATGGAAAACGGGAGGAGTCTCTCCCAGCTCTAACTGCTCCTCAACCCTCTGGATGTCGATCCTGCTGCCTCTGAAGGCATGCTTGCCAGTCAAACCCGTTATCAGCAGCTCTTCCCTAAATCTGTGTACTTGGTAACTAAACTTGGTCCCAAAGGATCTGTTATTTTTTTAGGCTAGAGTCACTTGTAAGACCCTTTGAGGAATGTTAATAATGTGTAATAAAACACAGGTTTTCACCTTTACTGTTTCACCAAATGTTAAAAAGTTAATCTCCACAAGGTAGACGTTTTTAATGCAGGATATTCATCTGATATTCATCAAATCATCTTGAATGTATAATCTGAAACATCAAAAATGAGCAGAGAAAAAGCCTAAAAATATAAACCCAATTTGTGAGTCCACAGTTGATCCCTCTGCTGTCTCTGCCGAAATTCCCAACTGTGAAATCTTAGATCTGATCTTCTGTTCTGCTAATCTCACAGGAGACAAAGAGAAGAACAACTCCTCTCTCTCCTCCCTCACTTTGATGACCGTATCATACAACTATGACATTTATATCACTGTATTTTAACTCACCCCATTTTGCTTTTCTCTCTCTCTCTCTCTCTCTGACCTTGCGCATACATGATTCAAAGCAACACTAAAACCACATTTTCTTATCTTCTATATTGTACTTTAACATGATCTATCATGAACTCCATAAAACATGAATATATTTTCCTTTATGTCTCATTCAGTTTATGCTATTTTACTTCAACAGGATTTATCATCAGCTCAATCTCACGACTATCCATTTCATCATTTCATTACTTCTTTTATTAAATCATACATGTTAAAGTCAGACATTCTCTGAATATTTGCTTAGTTATTCTGACAAAGCACTAAAGGCTGTTTCTCCTTCAGACAAGATCTGGGCTTTGCAATGTTTACACTCTTCATTGACACAAAAAAATCACAGCACAGAAGTGCACACACACACATCACAGTAAGAGGTTAGGACTCAGGTATTAGAAGCATTTAATTCTAATGATTATATTCTCATTTAACTATTTGTGATTATAATTTAAGGAAATCTGTATCATTTTAATGTTCTGAGATGTCTCTTTGTCTATGGACAGAGAGGAAATTACTTCATGCTGAAACTCACCTGGATAAGCTCCAGGCTACCTTTCAAAATAAAAATAAACAGACATTAAACTCTTGTTCATTGTTCATCATAAATTCTTTCACTTACACCTACAGTTGTGAATATTTTCCTAACGAGTGAAATAAAAAACATTTAGTAGTTTTCTAAAGGACTGTGAGATTTTAAGAAAACAGATGTGTCACCTGCTGAAGATAATGAGCTCTGGAAGAAGTCCAGTTAATGAGAAGAGAAGGCAGCTGCTTCCAGCTGATCAACACAGAGGCTCAGTGTCAACTGATCCACCTCAAAAAAAGATGTAGGAGGATTCAGTTCAGGAATGTGGCGCTCCACAAAGCTACAGATCTCCTCCGGTCTTGTAATTACAGAGAAACTGTCAAAAGTTAAAGCTTAGGACATATTTATAAAGTTTTTTATATATATATTTATTCTATTTTGCTTAAAGCTGTTTTCTGCTCACAACACAAAACCTGACCACGGCCTTTTCTACTCTTCTGGCTTCCTGTCAGTTTCAAGTCTTGTCATCTCTTCCGCCCCATGCGCCCTTTAACCTTTTCATCAACAAGGAATTCGTCTTTTTCTGTTTAAAACACAAGTGGGAATTTGGCGTCTTCTGGCAGAACATTTATAACACAAAGGATCAAGAGCCTCCAGGGGCTAATGAATGTAACTTTCATGCCCATTTCCATAGCAATGTTGTATTAGATTAGTTTTCAGGTCTCAATAATACCAAGATTCAGTTCAATTCAACTTTATTTATATAGCAGCAGTTCCCAACAACAGCTTTATACTGTAAGGTAAAGATCCAGTCATAGGACCTGGCGTCCACATATGTGGACATCACATTTTGGGTTATTTAGACCAAAATACTCAATTTTGCTCTACAAGCACCTGATATCCACTTACAAGGACATTATACTGCTACTGTTCTATCAAACTTTTAAACAAATTTCCTTATATGTGGCTCTCATTTTTCTTAGAAACAAAATTAGGTTCATTTCATTTATTTGTTCATTTTCAGGCACAACAAATACCTATATTGAACATAAAATGCACAAAACAAAAAACAAAAATTGCCTGAAAAAGGAGTGGGACGAAGAAAACTTATTAAATCCCACCCCTATACTCACTCATCATCAAAAAACAATAAACTTCCCGCAGCTACGCCCATCATTACATACAGACCCATCAACAGCCCCGGACACATACAAGCATCTCAATGGCAGCTCGCAAACAACAATTAGAGCCTTCATAACTGAATACAGAATATATAAATTATAAATTGTATTACCACAGGTAACAGGCAGTAATAATTACAAGTAACAAAACACACATACATATACATACATACATACATACATATATATCTACACACACATGCACGTATATATACATACATACACACACTCTTTTTTTTTTTTTTCTCTTGGAATCCATACCAGCAATGGTAAGAGAACAGACATTACAGAGCACACTAAAAAACCATCATTGAGTATACTGTGACCAGACCAACTGTTTGTAGAGGAATTTAAATCTATGAATATTTTTGCATTGTTTCAATTGTAAACTCAGACTGTTCCAGATTTTCACACCACATACAGACACACAAAAACCTTTACGGGTTGTTCGAGTTCTGGGTAATTTGAATTCTCCAGAGCCTCTCACATTATAAACCTTTTCTCGAATTTCAAATCTAGTTTGTAAATTTGCCGGTAGAAGTTTAGTAAAAGCTTTATACAAAATTATGGATGTATTGTAATTAACCAGATCCTGGAATTTAAGTAGCTTTGCCTGAAGAAAGAATTTGTGAGTATGATCTAGATAACCAGCCTTGTGAATAATACGCAGTGCTCGTTTCTGTACTGTGACTAATGGATTAGTTGTATTTTTATATGTGTTTCCCCACACTTCCACACAATAGGTAAGATATGGAAGAACCAGGGTACAGTACAGAGTACGAAGTGCATCTTTATCAAGGTATGGTTTCACTTTGTTCAAAATTGCAAGGCTTCTGGAAATTTTGGGTTTTATGTGTCTGACGTGGGGTTTCCATGAAATTTTGTTATCAATTATGACTCCCAAAAATTTGTTTTCACTCACATTATCAATTGGTACACCTTCAATGATAATTGGTAATTCTATATTATATTTTAAATTACCAAAAAACATTGCTTTAGTTTTATTTATATTTAATGATAATTTATTTATGTCCATCCATTTTTTTATTAATTTTAGCTCCCTATTTACGGTCATTACAAGATCAGTATAATCATCGCTACTGAAAAATATGTTGGTGTCATCTGCGAACAGTATGAGCTTAAGTACTTGAGAAACATCAAAAATATCATTTATGTAAATATTGAAAAGTTTTGGTCCCAACACTGACCCTTGGGGAACACCACATGTAATACCAAGTTTCTCTGAATGGTAATGCCCTATGCTAACATATTGTTCCCGACCCGTTAGGTAACTTTTTAACCAGTTACCAGCTTTCCCTCGAATACCATATCTTTCCAATTTATCCAATAAAATTGAGTGATTAATTGTGTCGAAGGCCTTTTTGAGATCAACAAAAATACCAACTGCATATTTATTTTTATCCAGTGTATCAGTAATTTCTTCTACTGCCTCAATTATCGCCATTGAAGTGGTTCTTTGCGTTCTGAAACCATACTGACCAACATTAATTATTTGATGTTTTTCAAGGAATTTTTCTAGTCTTGAATTAAAAAGTTTTTCTAGAATTTTTGAGAATTGAGGCAGTAGAGAAATAGGCCTATAATTGGCCTGGTCTGGTAATTCTTTGTTTTTACATTCATCGGGTCCCAATCAGCCCAAATATCAAAGAGAAATTAAAAATGCATGCCGTCGAAGAGTTCGGGTCTTAGGAGGATAAAGAAAAAATACAATAATCACACAAACCCTTTGAAAGCAGTGCTTGGCAATAGTGGGAACGAACGTTTAACAGGAAGAGGCCTCCAGCAGAACCAAGTTCAGGAGGGAGCAGCCAATTAAGGGTCACGTGATCCAGTCCTAACTATAAGCTTCATCAGAAAGGAACGTTTTTAACCTAATCTTAAAGCAGGCGAGCCTAATAGCTGAAAACTCTGCCTCCTATTCTGCTGCACAGAACCACAGCTAAGCCTTTTGATTCATTTAAAAAAAAAAACTTTTCAGTTGAAACTATAAAACATTAGGTAAATGGAATTAGCACCAGAGATTTCTGAATAATTCACCCCAGGAAAACCTACTATTACTCAGAGTTCACTACACTATTTGTAAACTAGTTAACTCTGAGCATGTCACTTTTATGACGTATAATTTATGCAGTTATACTTTTTAAGAGTTCATAGAATATGACTGGTTACATTTTACCAATTTTTTGTTTTATATGTTTAAAAATAAATATATATGAGGAAAGAGAGACGGTGGTGAGGTGAGCAGTAGGGTGAAATGGGGTCAAGGTGGTGGTGGGATTACATGGGGGATCAGCTCTGAGAGCCGTAATGGACAATATGACAGATGAAGTCAGGCAGGAGTCTCCTGGGACTATAAGGTTTGCAGATGACACTGTGATCTGTAGTCAGAGTAGGGAGGAGGTAGAGGCCCTGGAGAGGTAGAGGGAGAGGAATCAGTCAGTAGAAGGAAGACAGAATACATGTGTGTGAATTAGTGGGAGACAGGGGTAGCAGTGAAGCCGCAAGAAGTTGAAGGTAGATCAGTTTAAACACAAGGTTGGCCATCTAAAACAGTGTATAAGAGAGGCATTGTGGAGACGAGTGTCAGGAGTGATTTGTGACAGAATGGGAAGGCCTGCAAGATGGTAGTGAGATCTGCTGTGATGTATGGTCTGGAGACAAACATACTGACAAAAACGACAAGAGGTCCGGGACCCCCTGTCTGGAGGCAGAGCTGAAGATGCTAAGGTGCTAAGATTTTCATTCAGAGTGACAAGAATGGACAAGATTAGAAACAGTCTTGTCCATTCTCGTGGACAAGATGTGGAGGAGGATGTGGTTGGTGGTGAGGATGCTAGAAATAGGGTGAGATGGAGGCAGATGATCTGCCAAAAGAAGGACAACAACCAGGACAGCTCTCTCTGTCCTGGTCGTTGTGTCCTTGGGCAAGACACTTTACCCTACCGCCTACTGGTGTTGGCCAGAGGGGCTGATGGCGCGATATGGCAGCCTCGCTTCTGTCAGGTCTGCCCCAGGGCAGCTGTGGCTACAACCGTAGCTGCCTCCACCAGTGTGTGAATGTGAGAGTGAATGAATAGTGGCATTGTAAAACGCTTTGGGTGCCTTGAAAAGCGCTATATAAATGCAATCCATTATTATTATTATCCATTATAAATTGAAAAAAGTCACTGTCCTTTCTCTTTGCAGATGTTGTTGGAGTACAGCAGCACGTCCTCGGAGGGCAGTCAACTTGTCAAGTTTCTTTCTCACAGGAAGGCTGAAGTCACGCTGTTTGTCCCTCAAAACAGCGGCTTTGCTCCAAATCAGGTGAAATAAATAACACAACGCTTCAGTAAATGCTTATCATTTCTTAGATTAATTAGGGCTGTCAAAAATAAGCAACTTTGTGAAACTTTGAGAGTAGTATTTGAAAGCATTTGTTTTATTCACCATGTTTAAAGTTAAAACCATAAGGAAATTAAAAGCATTTGTTGCATATTCATATTAGTATAAATGATTGAGAGAATCAACTTTTAATTGTTTCTTATTAAATGTATTAAATGGCAGTGAGTTGTGACACAGCTGTCAGTGAACTCAGTTTCTGTTTTGTTTGTGTATAGTCTTTGTCTGGAAGAGACCTGGAGTATCACATCTCAGCCAATCAGAGCAGATGGCCATTTAAGGAGCTGAATCATCAGACGGTCATCACATCGAGGCTCGGGTTCAATCTGACTGTTACTCAGGGCAACAATGAGGTCAGAGGACACACACACACAGAGTTCCTGCAGTTTTAGTTGACAAAATATAATTTTGCTGACAAAAAATATTGATAAACTAAATTAACACTGGTTTAATATCAACACGGTGAAAATCCAATACAAAATATGAAAAAATAGCATCACTACTGTTGAAAAGTAATCAGATATAGTTACTGAGAGAAAGAGCTGATGAGAGTACCTGTAAGTTACAAAAATGAAACACCTTTGTATTTATTTTGCACATTTGCTATATTGTACATATCCCGGTTCCTTTTGTTTTGGCACAAGAAAAAAAATCACAAACAAGAAAGTCACAAACACAGTTGGAGTGTTTTTGTCTCCTTCTGACAGCTTAAAACCACACTGCACTTGTGGATCGTATCCAGAGGTTCATGTTCACTCAGGTCAGCCAGCGAGATGGAGGCTGGCTGTGGAAGCGGAAGTGTTCGTGTTATTTTGTGTTGGGAGTGATAATAAATGTCTTTCAAAGCTTTGCTTTGCATTTTGAAGTGCGGCCAAGTAAGCACAGCTCCACAAACTCTGGTGGTGTGCCAGACGTGCTGTGGTAGAGAATAATGCTGATTTTATAGCTCCGTAACCACAGCTGCTTTTGCCTAAACCTCTCACTGTGCTTGTTCATTCTTACTCTCACTGGAATGAACAAGCTTGCTGCTGCTGCTTATGTGATGGAGGAGATGCTACAAAGTTCACTATGTAATGAGATAAAGTCAACACACTGAGGAAACATGGTGTGTTTTATTTTTTGGTGACACAAGATACTTAAACAACTTACCTTTTTCACAAACTAACATTACAAATTACTTCTTAATTGCAAAATCTGGTGAATTACTTGAACTTAGTGAGTTCATCTCCTCCAGTACCTAACCAGCTTGTTAATTTCCCTCTGGGTGGAAGCTTAACTAGAAGTTAGCCTGCTAGCATACTGGTGGTTCATCACAGTCTGGAGTAGAGATTATTAGCATATCAGACACTTATATAAAGGCCGTCTTCTCCACCATCACTTTAGCTGTCACTGCCCTGGTCATTGAAGACTGGAGACATTCTACAATGCAGGCCTCGTAGATGGCGTGTTAGTTTGTTTAAGCAGTTTGCTTTACATAATTTCCTCAGGGATTAATAAAGTATTCCATATGATATATAAATACCCCCCCCCCCCACACACACACACACACACACACACTGTCTCAATTATTCCACCATGCCACATGCTACAACAAGGTCTTCATGTGAGACACACACATACACACACATACACCCCACCTCCACCACCACAGATGGAAGTTTTTTTTGTATGCATCATCTTAAAAGCATTGACATTCTTATAGCTAAGCAAATGAACTTAAAATGTACTGCCATGTTTATTGTGGTTGATTTTCGATCCCTCAGAGCTCTAAACTAGTGAATGAGCGGTTGCTGCTGGAGTGGGACATTCCTGCCATAAACGGGATCATCCACATCATCGAGGCCCCGCTGACAGCACCTCCCCCACCGGTGAGTAAGGATGATTTAATGCAGAACAGCTGACGCCTGCAGCATCAGCTGCTCAGCACGCCTGCACACTTGTGAACGGGCATGTGTCACATGTTCACGTGGTTTACAACGTCATGTATCAGCATGACTTCAGCTTTTCACACAATGCCAAAAAATTTGCTTCGTTAACTATTGTATGGTGAAAATGGAAAGCTAACGTTGCTCAGTATGTCATATTTAAGGTTGCTAGTTGATTTAACTTGTCTTCTCAAACTAAACCCACACAGGGAACTGTATACAGCGAGAGCTGTGTATGATGGAAAGTAAGGAGTAAGCGAGGATTAATAAGTCATCAGCTTTTGTTTAATTAAACTAAACAAAAATATACATATAAACATATTTCCTTCACAACATTAAAACTGAATTAACTACTAGATGAAAATCAGGTGCCAAATTAAAAACGTTAATCACAAAGCTTTTTTAAAGAGGCAATTAAAAAATTCCTCTGGTTGTCAGGACAAAAGTCTATGCCACTTTGGATTTTTCCTTCGGCTTTTGAAAAGACTTCAAAGGATTCACACGTTGGCTGATGGGATCTTTTATGACTTAATTACAGAGTGTGTGAATGACTTTCAAGTTAGGCCATGTCCACACTAATATGTTTTCGTTTGAAAATGCATCTTTTTCTCTCCATTTTGGCCTTCCGCCCACACTGAGACGGTCTCAGTGTGGACAGCAAAAACTGAGACCTTTTGAAAACAATGACACATTTTAGTCATGTGATGCAGTCAAGTGACCAATTAAACTAAGATAGCGGAGGGCATTATACAGCAGTTGTTTTGTTTGCTCTGAATTTTGACAGCCCTATTAAAGATTAATATCAGTCTGTACATGCTCCACATAGCTTTTCTTCAAATTCTTTAATTTTCACTCGCTTCGCTTTTGCAACTTTGTACTTTTGTGTTACTCGCAGCAATAACTCCACCTCATTGTTAGTCCATTTAAAAAACTCGGTGGTTTCCTCGACATTTTGCCGCAACGTTTCAAAGAGCTGGAAAGTAAATAAACGGCAGACAGAAATGAGGCAGGTTGAATCGTCTTGCTTTTTTATGCATGCGCAGTACTGGAACATAAGCGTTTGCGGCTTTTTCAATGTGGATGAACAACAATGTGAAAACGATAGTGTGGACGCAGAGTGTTTTCAGACATATACACCTATTTCAAATTTATCGGGGCTGGTGTAGAAGTAGCCTCAGTGACTTTCTAGATCACCATGAAACGCACCAGGGCAGAGTCAGAAACCTCCTAAAATGGGGATGATGGATGTAAATCTTCGTCTGGTTTTTTCATATAGTTTCATAGAATTTATCTTTTTTTTTTTCTCTCAAAGCTTTGAGGAGCCACAGCTCAGAAGCTCGTCAGCAGCATGCCAAGGGTTGCTGTCCTCTGTGCTAGGCGTTAAATACCTGAGACAGTTTTCCTTTCAGAAAATTAAGCACGGCTGTTTTAAGTTGGGATGCTGTGCAGTTGATGGAATGAGTGTGAGTTGGTGGTAGCATCGTTAAAATCTTAGCTTAAACATGCTAAGATTGTTTAGGTCTTAGAACTGAAAATATCATTTGAGTGTGAAAGATTTTGGACGAGGTTAAATTACACTTCGTCCCTCTCGTGTGTGTGTGGTATGTGTGGAATGAAGTTCGGGTCCTTTCCCAGAGGTCTGAGAGTTTGAGGGTTCAGGTATCTTGGCTTTTCCTGGGACTGCGCTCTTCATGGAAAGAGACCTCTGATGCTGGGCTGGAGTCACTCTTCCATTTTGGGGATTACAGCCCCAAACTACTAATGCTCCTATTACCACTTGGTACCACTTTACCTTCCACATCTGCTCCAGTTGTTCCTTCAGCCTCTTCTTTATTTTCTTGTGCTCCTTCCCTTAAGTTGCTGTCCACTTCAGTCTTCTGCTCCTCATTAACCATCACTATGTCTGGTCAGCTGCTTGTCTGCCTGGAACTTGAATTCCTACAGGACCTTATCCCTGTTATAGTCAACCATATTTAGTGGTGGTGCGGAAGTTGAGGACTTGTGTGGTACAGATGTTTCTGTACACTCTACCAGCCAAATCATTGTGCCTCTCAGTGTACATGGACTCAGTGCTTGACTGTCTCCAGGACACCTTTGCATAACTTGCAACATGAGTTCTACTGGCTGTCGCCCAATTTAGTTCTTGTGTAATTTTGTATATCTCAGACTTTCTTCCCTGTTTCTTCTTGCCACTGAAACCATTTCTGATGACGCTTCACCGAACAGTAATGGGTCAAATGAAGGGGCAGATGCATCTCTCAGATCCTGTGTCAGGTCTGAATGTTTTTTAAGGGCATGACTTTCAGATACACAGAGACTGTTACCAGTACTGCACACCGCTGAGATAAGTTTTCAGTTTTGAGCTCTTTGGGAATCACCTTGTTGATGCAAAAAAAATCTAATTTTCATCAAACTGTTTTATTGTTGCCTTTTTTTCATTCCTTTTAAGAAGTTATAATAAATGGTGTGTTTTTATAAGGTACACAAGACTACTGTACTATACTATAGTATTTAGTACTATACTAATATACTACTACTCTACAACACTGTCACTTAACTCTAACAACACCACCATTATGGCCTTGTGTTCGACATGAGGACATCCTTGAAACCAACTCTCTGCATGTCCAGCTTCAGTACATTCATGAACCTCGTCTAAGGTCTTCATTTTCCTCCATCTTCAACATCCTTTATTTAGTTTATCCACTGTCACTGTCCTGCACATGTCAAAATTGTCTCGACACTCATATCTAATCTTATTCATCCTAGTCCTCGCAATGAAAATCTTACCATCTTCAGCTCCTCCACCTCGTCCTCCTGTCTTTTTCTCTACCATGTTGTAAACCTTCCCTTTTACTCTTACAGCCTGAGGTGGCCATATTAAGGGTTCAGTGCTAGGACCAATTCTATTTACATTATACATGCTTCCCATGGCAGCATCATTAGAAGACATAGCATACATTTTCACTGCTATGCAGATGACACCCAGCTCTATCTATCCATGAAGCCAGATAACACACACCAATTAGTTAAACTGCAGGAATGTCTTAAAGACATAAAGACCTGGATGACCGCTAACTTTCTGCTTCCTAATTCAGATAAAACTGAGGTTATTGTACTCGGCCCTGAAAATCTTAGAAATATGGTATCTAACCAGATTCTTACTCTGGATGGCATTACCTTGGCCTCCAGTAATGCTGTGAGGAACCTTGGAGTGATTTTTGACCAAGACATGTCCTTCAACGCACATATTAAACAAATATGTAAGACTGCTTTCTTCCATTTGCGTAACATCTCTAAAATTAGAAATATCCTGTCTCAGAGTGACGCTGAAAAACTAGTTCATGCATTCATTACTTCCAGGCTGGACTACTGCAATTCATTATTATCAGGATGTCCTAAAAACTTGCTGAAAAGCCTTCAGCTAATCCAAAATGCTGCAGCAAGAGTACTGACAGGGACTAGAAAGAGAGAGCATATTTCTCCTGTTTTGGCTTCCCTTCATTGGCTTCCTGTTAAATCCAGAATTGAATTCAAAATCCTGCTCCTCACATACAAGGTCTTAAATAATCAGGCCCCATCTTATCTTAATGACCTTGTAGTACCATATCGCCCTATTAGAGCACTTCGCTCTCGCACTTCAGGCCTACTTGTTGTTCCTAGAGTATTTAAAAGTAGAATGGGAGGGAGAGCCTTCAGTTTTCAGGCCCCTCTTCTGTGGAACCAGCTTCCAGTTTGGATTCGGGAGACAGACACTATCTCTGCTTTTAAGATTAGGCTTAAAACTTTCCTTTTTGCTAAAGCATATAGTTAGGGCTGGACCAGGTGACCATGAATCCTCCCTTAGTTATGCTGCAATAGACGTAGGCTGCCGGGGATTCCCATGATGCATTGAGTTTTTCTTTTCCAGTCACCTTTCTCACTCACTATGTGTTAATAGACCTCTCTGCATTGAATCATATCTGTTATTAACCTCTGTCTCTCTTCCACAGCATGTCTTTATCCTGTTTTCCTTCTCTCACCCCAACCGGTCGCAGCAGATGGCCCCGCCCCTCCCTGAGCCTGGTTCTGCCGGAGGTTTCTTCCTGTTAAAAGGGAGTTTTTCCTTCCCACTGTCGCCAAAGTGCTTGCTCATAGGGGATCATATGATTGTTGGGTTTTTCTCTGTATCTATTATTGTGCAATCTACTGTACAATATAAAGCGCCTTGAGGCGACGTTTGTTGTGATTTGGCGCTATATAAATAAAATTGAATTGAATTGAATCAAGGATATCCTACTGTTTAATGTGAGCATTGGTCATGATAACAGTATATATATATGAAATTACAAGGAAGCTCAATAGGCCCAGTTTAACAGCAGAAGTGCTAAATCCTCCTGCTCTCAGAGTGTAAAGAAACATTTTGCTGCACAGAAGAAACAGTTTTTCACTCTATTGCTTGTTAAAAGTGCGATGAGGCGCTTGCTGTATCGGGAAGAGCTGCAGTTCTAACCATAGCCACCAGGAGGCACCACCACAACCTCCCCCTCTGTTGTGCAGCGCCTCCTGATAGGCTGCCGTGTGTTGTTGCTGGGGGGGTAGTGGCAGAGAGCAGATGGCTGTGTTTAGTTTCTTGGAACAGGTTCCAGGAAATAAAGATTCAATCTGCTGCATTTTCTGTCAGATAACATCAGAGCTCTGATCAATATTCATGATGTGGGACTCAAATTATGACGATTGGGTCACAATAGAATCATTTTATGGAACCTCTGGCAAAATAACAGCTATTTAATCACCCAAAATCCACAGTGCTCAGTTTAAATCCACTTCTCCACATACTGACTGTGGGCCGAGGTGGTTTCACACTCTCTCATCTCAGATCTTTCGCATGTGCTCAACTTTGACAGTGAAAGAAATGGAACAGATTAAAGTCAACCTATTAGGCAAATTTCCAGTTCCATTGATTGATTGATTGGTAATTTATTTAAACATGTGAACAATATACAAGTACATTTAGAAAAGAAAATAAGAAAGAAAAACAATACAAATTACATACAAAAAAAAAAAACGTTCTGATTAATTTACATGTTGAAAGGGAGTGGAAAGAAGTAAACACGTATTTTATCCCACCCCTTTGCCATAAATTATCAGTTAATATGTTATAGTTATATTATATCCATAGTTTGATTCTTGGGCTTTACAAGAGTAACTGTGATTTCAGTTCAAAATAATCCTCGTTTATCTTACACTGAGCCTTGGTGCAGCCGATCAGTTTGTCCTCTGTCTGAAGCAAGTTGGTTTAGCTCTTCTTCCTTTACGGTAACATTGTTCTGAATTGCTGGAGGCAAAACAAGGAGACAATAGGGAGACAGAATGCACACGAAAACAAAGGCAGACACAGGAAATATGGCAGAAAGCAAGAAAGTAGAAATACAAGGAAGAACCTACAGGAAAAACAAGACACACGACTGAGAAAGGGGAGTGAATATGTTCTTTTCAAAAATCCATATTTCTGCTCTTGGGCTTTAATAGAGTATCTTGGGATGATTTAGAGTTAAAATTTTTATTCATCTGATGGTGAGTCTTAGTGGAGCCCTTCAGTTCACCGTCTGTCTAAAACAAGATGTTTCAGCTTGTTTCTTCTTCTTCCTCTCTGCTCCCTTTAAGGGTCAACACAGCAGATCACATGCCTCCCTTGGGACCTTATCCCTAACACGCTCCTCTGTCATACCAGCTCTCTGCAACATCTCCCCTTATTTTATGGTATTTTTATAATGTGTATTAAAACCACAATATGGATATTTCTTCTTTTCTTTTTTTTTTAAATATTGCGATTATTGTCTTAGTCCTCATGTATCATATTCTGGGTGTTGATATGGTGCCCTAGTGCTGGTGAAAGGACCTGTTTTTACTTTAAGTCAACTTTCTTCTGAATGGCTGGTTTGGACAGCAGGTGGGTGGGGCTTCTGTTATCCCCTTCCTTTGACATAATGCATATCCCAGAGTAAACAAATGATCAGTATAGATCCATTGAAGCCTGAGCTTTTGGCTCACACAGATCTCATTATTTGAAACTTTTGCCACCTTAAACACTTGAAATGAAGGCAGCTGGACTTCTTTTTGCTTAACCTCTCATATGAGATGTTTCTTCACTTTTAAAACAACTAATGGAGAGTCTCAAGTTTTAAGCCCTTAGTTGTTTTGCCCCACTATAATCATGTGAGCTGTTAATGGTGACATGAGTCACTGTGTGAATCTGTTATGAGACATCGACTCATGTGAGTTGTGAACATCCAGTGTTAGGGTCATTATCATTACTCAACAAAAAGTAAATGTATTACACATTACTCATTACTTTTCTTAACATAATACAGTTTGTTAATTACTCCCTGGAGAGAGTAATTTGTTACATTATTTCTTTGTCTAAATTATCCTTACTCCACAAAATGATCTGAAACGTATTCTCTCATAATTAACACAAAATCAACAACACAAAGCAAAGTTGAAAATGAGCCCAAAGAGACTTCAAAGCGATCACCACAGTGATTCTACTGTAGAAACATGAACAGTTAGAAAGCAGAGACTGCAACCTGACTGTTCATCAGTTTGCTACCTGTTGAAGGCTCTGGGTGCTGTGCTCGGATCCACATACTCTTGGCTTTAATATCACTCTGCTTTCGGTTAATTTTGCATTAGCATGCTGTCTGTGCAGATGTTTGCAAAAAGGCAAAGCTGTCTTATTTTTGTCCTGGACGCAGTTTGCATTTCACCATCACGCCATGTCTTTTTGTGGAAAAAATGAATACAAGTAGTGTCCATATCTTCACTCCCGAAAAGACACTCTACCATTTTTGTTCTGCATGCAACATGAGTGCACAAAAAGAAAAAAAAATGTATTTTGAATTTAGGTGCAGTGTAGGTGACTGATTGCTGGTGTCATAGGCTACCACCTTTGTTCAGTGATGATCTGTCCTTGGGCAAGACACTTTACCCTACCGCCTTCTGGTGATGGCAAGAGGGGCCGATGGCGCGATATGGCAGCCTCGCTTCTGTCAGTCTGCCCCAGGGCAGCTGTGGCTACAACCGTAGCTGCCTCCACCAGTGTGTGAATGCGAGAGTGAATGAATAGTGGCATTGTAAAGCACTTTGGGTGCCTTGAAAAGCGCTATATAAATCCAATCCATTATTATTATTATTATTATTATTATCTCCAAGGGTAAAATAGAAGACATAGTACCTGTGAATAGTGCTAATATAAACCTGTACAGCCTAAGAATGGCGGCTGAAAAAAGATACCGCCTTAAGTAACAAGAAGCAGGTTCAGTACGTCATCAATTAGCTAACAAGTTGTTTTATAGGGTGGTCCAACCTGTTTCACCCAACTAATGAGCAGCTGCACCTTTTGTCAACTCATTAGCTGGGATTATGCACAAATTTTAAATGTGATTCATATATTCCACACTAAGAAATACAGGTGAGCTTCCGTTTTATGCCTGCTATTTTCGGGAGTTCAGGTAGAGAAAGGTTCTATTTTTTTAATTCTACATGATGAGAGCTAGCTGTGCAAAAGAAGGGCTGAGTCAAGTCATACATTTTAAAACAATTTTTTTTTTTTTTTTTTAAAAAAAGGCACAATTTGTGTGTATGTATATGTATATGCGTGTATATATATATATATATATATATATATATATGTCTACATATGTGTGTATATATGTATATATGACTAGATGGTACACCCGTTTGTTTATTTTCAATTACTTGTTTATTTTGGTTCATTTGTGTTCTCATAGGTTGTTTTATCTTATGTTCCTTATTAAATAATAATAATAATAAAAAAAAGAAAATTTAAAAAAAGGCACAATTTAATTAATTTGAGGCAGTAAATTATTAAAATGTGTTTTTAAAGGTTTAAAACCATCACTGCCTGCTGGCATAAACACTGCTGCAGCTGCAGATTCCTAAATATCTGCTGAATAGAACACTTTTTTATTTTAAGCATATTCCCAAGTGTAAGAGTAGAGACACTGTGGAGCCTCAGGGATTAACCGAAAACAGGCTGTTTTTTTATGGTCTCCTCCTCTGAGCATGGTCAGGTTATCGTACATCTACAGAAGGTCGCTGAATTCTCAGAAACACTAGAAACCATCAGGCATATACTGAAGTCTGAATCACAGGTTTGAGTCAGGCAAAAACAACTAACCACACTCAAGTGCAGCAGATCAGTGTCAAATATCCTAAATTGGCTTTTATTCTAGAGACTTTTTTCTGCCAGAGCTACAAATCCTGATCACAAGGAGATTCACATTATACACAAAACCTGCTGCTTTTGTTTGAACCAGTGAAAATTCACCTACAAACTGAGTAAGGGATGGACTCTAAGAGGTGCTTAACTCTGTAAATAAACCTGCTGAAAATGGGCTTGAAAGTGCCTGCAAGCTGCAAACAACCTACTGCACAACATTGTGTAGATGATAGATTCTCCATTCAGAAGGTTTATATTCTAGCCTTTGAATAATGAATACCACTCCCACCCCATACACATAAAAAATAAGATACAGAAACACTGGGATAAGATATCTGCCAATAATGAGTATCAGTCCAATACCAGTATTAAGTAAATAAGCTTTATACTACTTAAAAATAAATGTAAACAGTGACATTAAATAAAGCTGAACTGTTAACAGAACAAATAGATGAAAAATGAGAGGAAAATGATCAAGAGTTAGTTAGCCAGTCTGTGGGGTGTTTTTGAGTGCTTCAGTGTTCGTTTCATGTGCAGACAGCTTCAGCTTCATACCATTAATACCAGCAGTGAGGATGGGAGTACTTACTGCAGTATTCATGCAGGTGTTAGCCTTAGACGAAGCCTTCTGGTCAGCACTGGAGGAGAAGTAAAAACCAGGGGCACAAAAATCAATGTTTTTCTTTTTTTCCCAGAAACTTTCCTCTTTTCAGACTATTGCAACATCTCCTTATGTATAAGCTGCCAATCTTTAAGCTTCTGTATTGATATATTATTAAAACGGTGGTAAAATCCAACGCACTCGTAAAAGCTTGTTTTCACTCCGGCTGCAGTGGCAGCACCACCAGCACAAAGTCACAAAAATTGCAACTCAACTTTTTTGTTATATACACTTTAACATGGCCGGTCATGCCAAAACAACATCAATGCACAGGCTGTGCCAGTGGATATGGTATCACTTCTGCTATTCAGCACCGTTCACAAATGCAAGAATAGTGAGCACTCAAAACTTACAAATATGCATGTATTAAACAAAATATTTTACTTCCAGTGCCATTTGGAGACTCCAGAGTTTGTTCTGTTCAGATTGGACAATCTGCTGATGTCTTTTCTGGTACTTCATATTTCCTCAATCCATGCTAAAGTTAAATGAATATGACATTTTTGTAACTGAGAACTTCCTGTTAAAAAGTATTCTACAGGTTTCATTTTGCATTATTGTGAAATTCAACTATATAACTTTTAGAAATTGTCACTAGTTTCCTTTTCCAAAGTGAAGTTCTATATTAGTTTGTTCTCAAATGTGGGTCTTTGCAGAACTGCTTAAATTGTTTTTTTCATAATTTATCTATCCAATACTCAGAGACACTTTAAAATTGTGAAAAAACTCAGAAAAACAATCTGCAAGTTAGTCGATACATTTTTCCAAAAAATATGTCTTGAAAAGTATTTAATATATGAAGCTGAAATATCACAGAATTCATATATGTTAAAATTTTGGACCATAAAATTTTTAAACTGGCGTTTGTAACGCGGTTGAAGGACCAGGGCGCCCGACTGCAGCTACATAGACAATGAGCTTTCAGAAGTAGTCTCGACTATGGAGCCTGAGTGTGCGAAGAAAACACAGGAAACCAAAAGTAGAGCTCAAAAATATATATATATATTGTGTTTGTTATGATAAATATAGAGACAGATATACAAAAAAAATATATGTATAATATATCACAAACAAAATAATGCTAACAATACAAAACAGCTTATTATGGTCCAAAAGGAGGTGGGATGAGGTTTAGTCCAGTATGAGATTTGGTTCAGTTCCATGGACCTGTGATAGGTCATGTGACAACAGTTTTTGTAATTCAGTCCATAGGTTTATGATTCCTACCGCAACATAGCGGTGGTCGGGTGGCTCGCCATCCCGCGCTGATCAGGGCTGATCGCGGGGAAAAAAACCTGACCTAAACAAGGTCAAAAACATAAATTATCATTCACAGAAGAAAATGAAACAGCATTCTACTGCTGTGACAAAATAAATACATAACTCCATAAATAACAAAGTCAAGTAATTAATGCCATGTGTCATACAACAATCAATAAACCATCTTCTCTTATAACGAATCTCATTCAAAATACTATTATAGAAAAACATTATCATGGGTCCCATCAAAGTATATCAGCAATAAAGCTAATAAACATTATCCACAGTTATTCAGATATATTTACAAAACTCATTTAATCACAGATGTTGCGCAACAGATTCAATAATCTAAATGGATTTTAACTCAATGCAAAATCTCATAGGCCGTTTTGGCATTTCATCAGAAAAGTAACAAAAAACATCCAAAACGGACAAAACTACAGAAATCAAATCACTCGTTCAACTCTAGATACGTTAATTCGAAATTCGGCCATAGTAGAATAAACAAAGACAACAATATTCAATGAATAAAACCAGTAATTCAACTTACTGTCGCTAGCCTACCATCAGCTTACCGGCATTTTAGGATGTGCGACCGCCGCTCCGCATTTACAGTGATTGCGACCGAACAAAACAAACAAATAACTCACCGTTGAGTCGATTGTGAGGTAGTGTAAAGATGAATGAATCGGCCGGGTTATTGCACGCTGTCAACTAGTATGCAATGTAAAATTTGTCAATATCTGACAAGTACGCCAACCACAGGGACAACAGCAGCCGGGGAAGCAGGGAAGATGCAGCTGATTGACCCGGAAGTTATATGGGGTTCATTCCCGCCACAATAAAGGGACTAGCGGAAGTGGGAACAGAAGTCACCGTGGTTACACGTTGGACAAGTAGAAAGTGTTCTAAAAATTAGATTATTTGAGATGGAACGACCCGGTTAGTTACCTAAATCCCTTGACACATCACTGGTTTCCTGTTAATTATACTATGAACGTTAGTTTTCACCCTTCACACTAAAAAACACTCCCACCCCTCAAGAATAAATAAAATAAAATAAAGTTTTGCTAACACCAGGTCGAGATCAGTGCAGAAGAAGCTAATGTTTTATGAAGTTTGGAATCAAACTCTGAACACAGGATCCTACTGTTCTTTTATCAGCTTCTCCCTTTGGGGTGCGCTCAAAAAGACTTTACAACTGCTGACACCTGCCAAGCTGGTTTTTGTAACTTGGCGCACAAACCACGGCCAGTTTGCAGGTGTTCTTTACCATCACTTCAATGATCTATCGCTCCGAAAGCTTAGAGATTATTAGATGACAGTGATGGAGATGCTGCAACAGTATTGACGCTGTTTTGTTTTTACTTTTGGACACTTATCCTGCATTAGAAGGCTGCAATGAGTCCAGTGTGCTTAAATTATCAGTATAAATGATTATGGCACACTTGTCATGTGTGAGCCCTCACTGTCGTCTACAGAGAGATAAATTAGGGGTTGTCTGAATCCTTAATGTTGTTCGACTAACAGGTGTTTAAGTCTTTATATGGTAAGTCTATTAGAATCAAAGTGTTTGGTTATCCCAGTTTGACCTGTAGCAGTTTCTGATGTTTGTTGTGATGTGCAATGCTGCCATAGCAGAAATCAGTGCATGGTGAACGATGGGCTGTCCAGAGTAACAGCGTGAACTCTGATAAATCTTCACATGCTCACAGTCTTAATAGACTCTCTGGCATTTAGTGGAAATATATCAAACAGATACCACAACATGATGGTTAGATCTGGACAGATTTGCTACTCTCTCTACAGTTATTTTAATACCTGCTGAGTCATCTTAATTCGTCCTTAATAAAGGATGAACGGCTGGACTGTGTGTTGTTGTTTTTTTGCTTGTTTGTTTGTTCCTCTTCATTTATTTACTCTCTTTCCCTCTTCGCCCCTATTCACCTTTTCCCCATCCCAAAGGTTTTCTTGTCTTTATTTAGCTATGTTTTTCCTTCCTTCCTTCCTTGTTTTAGTATACGCTTCACATTGTATATCTTTTGTTTTACTTCCTGTCTTTGTCTTCTTACCTCACTGCTTCCCTGATTTTTCTGCACTGTTTATAAATGTGTATTTATAGTCCTGTCTCTCAGTATCTGTCCTTGTTCTTCCATCTGTGCTTTCTTAATTTTGTTGAAATTACATATTAAAAACCCTTTTCTTTCTGTAACCATGCCTCCAGTGTTCAGACTTTGGGTGCCACTTTTTCCTTAGTCTTCAGATAGGTGACCAAAATTAGTCCCTGCTCCGGGAGAACCATGGGACCCAACCAGAACATGAGGCTGTCCCAGTAGCCTGTATCACCACTTTGCGGTGATGGAGGATGTAGTCAGTTATAATACAGATTACTTCCCACAATATGGTATCTGTTTTAGCTGTCACATCATGTTCTAGCTCAAGTTAGTAAGCCTTTAGTATAGAAGATGTGTTGAGGAACCTCAATGAGAAAAACCACTGCCTTGGAACATTTATCAGAGATACTAGGTCTGCATTGGAGTGGAGGGTCGGGTCAACAAAGATAGAGGGGGTTTTGGATAAAGGTGCCTCTCTGCCAACAGCTCCATTTGTGGCATTCAGAGGAAGCTAAGGGATATCCCCACTGTTTGACAGGAAGTTTCCCATGATGGGATGCTTCTTGCTGTATGGTTTGACTTTTCTTATCACCATTATCTCTTCAAGTAGCTCAGAGAAAACAGGCAACAAATGCTTAGCCATCTTCTATTATTACTTCTGTGTTACTTAGATGTAACACATTATTATTGTCAGTGCTTCTGATATTTATTTAGACTCTCTCTTCAATTGATCTTTCTGAGTTAAGTTCAAATAATTACTTCTTTCAAATCATCAATCTGTCTATTAGACCTCATTCTTAGAAGACTCCTCAAAGAAGTCCTACCATTAAGTAATGCTTTGATCTTAAATATGATCAATCTATCTCTATTAAAATGTTAGATACCACAGGCCTTTAAGGTGGCAGTAATTAAATCATTACTTAAAGAGCCATTACTTGGCCCAACAGTGTTGTCTAGTTACAAGACAATCTGAAACCTTCCTATATCTCAAAAATTCTTTAAAAAGTAGTTGCAAAACAGCTGACAGATTATCTGCAGAGGAATGGCTTATTTGAAGAGTTTCAGTCAGGCTTCAGAGCTCATCACAGCACAGAAACAGCTTTACTGAAGGTTACAAATGATCTTCTTATGGCCTCTGGCAGTGGACTCATGTCTGTTCTTGTTCTGCATTTTACTAAAAAGATTTGAACCTACCTCAGGTATTAAATGTACTTCGCAGCAGTGGTTACTTCTATTTAATAGACTCCAGTTTATTTAAGTAAATTGGGAGTCTTCTTCACACACTAAGGTTAATTATACAGTCCAACAGACTTCATTGGTATGCAGATGATACCTTCTTTTATCTACCAGATGACACACGGGAATGTCTTCAAGACATAAAGACCTGGATAGCCTCTAATTTCCTGCTTCTAAATTCAGATAAAACTGAGGTTAATTTAGTCAGCCCTAAAAATCTTAGAAATATAGTATCTAACCAGATACTGAGTGAATCAGGTGATCCTCCCGGGTTATGTTGCAATAGACCTAGATTGGCTTCCCAGTGTTTCTTCTTCACTATTTACTCTTTGTGTGTTTATACACCACTCTCCATTTGATTATTAGTTGTTATTAATGTCTGGCTCTCTTCTGCAGTATGCCTTTTATTGTGTCTTCCTCCTTCCTCTCGTCGCCCCCTCCGTAAGCCTGGTTCTGCTGGAGGTTTCTTTGGTTAAAAAGGATGTTTTTCCTTTTCATTATTGCTAAGTGCTTGCTCATCGGGGGTTGTCTGAATGTTGAGGTTTTCTCTGTATTATTGTGGGGTTATTACCTTACAACATAATGCACATTGAGTTAACTGCTGTCATGATTTGACACTACATAAATAAAACAGAATTTAATCAAAGAATTACAAGCAGGGATTCAAATAAATCATTATTATATACTCGCAACAAACAAGGTTACAAAAACAAAGAGGTGCACAGCCGGCTGAAACAACACCAAAACGATGCTTGTGCCAGTGGATGTGACATCTCCTTTGTTGTACATTGCTGTTTGCTAAAGTGAGAAAGCTAGCAAAATGGGCCACAAGAGTTTAGGCGGTTTGTTAACAAGTTACTGAAAATGTTGTTGCCAATTTTCAGATAATTAACTTCTCAGTGGGTTATGTTTTAGTGTTTGCTCATCTCTTATCTCCAGCATGAGTTGCTCAGGAGAAGAGGTTACCAATGTGGAATTGCCAATGAGAATAAGTGGAAGAGACAGATGGTTGGATAGATCGATGGCTCGATGGATGGTCCTAAAAACTTGGGTTTTAATATGATGTCACTTTGCTAACAGGTGTTGCTCTACTGGAGAACACCCGAAATAACTACACAGATATTTCCAGATAACTAATTTAAGTTGAAACCAGCAATACACAAACACTGAAAAGCTCTAATGTATGGGGACCTATTCAACAACTTCAGTGTGAACCAACATAGTGTTTGTGTAATGAGTCAATGTGCGACCTTCACAATAACTGAAATCCTTGTGCTTTAATCCATCAATTAAATTTTTATCATCATCTGGGAAAATGAAGCTGGTCGTGATGACCCAGCAGAATCACGTCACCATGGCAACAGTGGAGCAAAGTGTTGTCATAGTGATTAGAGCTAAACAGAAGTGTGTGTGGTGAGGATTAGATGGTTTTATTTTACTGATTCTTGTCTTTTCCTCACGTCCTCTGCAGAGCTACCATGACACTTCCCCGGGCCACGCCCACTCAAGCACAACAGTGACGGCCATCTTGGTGACGTTGATGTTGGTGTGTGCACTGGCTGCACTCGGCTGCTATGTCTTCAAACACAAGACTGATGCCTTCCGCTTCCACTACTTCAGAGTGAGACACACACACACTGCTCCTTGTTGTCCTGGTTACAGTATTTTTATTTTTTACATTTTTGCCTCATTAGCTGCATGTGATTCATAGATTATTTCCCCACCAGAATTACTTATAACTAAGTCCCTCTAGAGCTATGTTGTCCCACTTGATTTTGTAACACCTCTGGGCAGTTATTTTGAAGCTCCAGTTTAAATGAATGGGGAGTCAAAATAAATTTAACTGGGTCATAAAAACAATGCATGAATGGAAACTTAAGTTAAATATGCTAAAAAGCACTTACAAGGTTTTGATGAGCTAATAAAGTTATTTTTTCCCTTCAAGACATACTTAAGCAGTGAATTATTAATAGTTTTATCGTGGATTAATACTGAGTCATCTTTTCTCTGTCACAGAATGAGGATGAGGATGGTGCAACAGGAGGTAGGCCCAAACCCACACTGGTCTCCATCCCCAACCCTCTCTACGTCAGCTCTAGAGCCTTAGCTGAGCCATTTGAGGTAAGTCTTAGGTACTTTATCTTAAACAGAGATTCTGTGTTTCTGAGTGTTCCTCAGATAGCTGTGTGCACGGGTTTTCTTCTTAGAGCAGGCGACCCATATGCCAAGAGGCCCAAGTTCCAATCTGCATTCGGTCCATTTCCTGCAGGTCTTCCTCTTGGCCTTTTTTCCAGCTTTCTTGTCTGTTCTCTGCTGTCCTACAAAAATAAAGGCTACAAAAAAGCACCAAAAGAATCTAGAGTGACCCTGCATGACTTGGTTCTTGGTGCAGCCCCTCAGGTCATCCTCAGTTTGATTGTTTTAGCTCTTCCCCCCTTTTTTTCAATATGACATCAGAAACCACAGAGAGATACAGAGACAAGACTAAAATTAACAGGACATAAGAGGAGAGTAACTGAGACAAGAAAGTTACAACAGGAGTTCCGGAATAATACATGAAATGTGAACGTAACAACCTAAAGATATTTCAACAGAACTTCAAAACTCGGACACCGCAGAACTCTAAGCAACAGACTCGGAACCATGACAGGACTAGCCCGCTGTATCATTTTTTCACTCTGAATTTTGGGGTGGCTTTACATTTAGCCCTCTGTAGGTTGATCATTTTCATTTCCATCAAACAGTGTAGCATCTTTTTGTTCCTATCACATTACCCAGTCCATATATGTAGGTAACCATAGATAAAGATACATGATTTTATTCTTTTCATTGGGATCTGATGTGTTTTCAAAGTGTTCCTTTAGTTTTTCTGAGCACTGTGTTGTGGTGGACTGCGGCTGCCATACGTTTGCAAATGGCTGGACGACATATTTAAACAATGCTGCCCTCACTATTTGGCACCAAGATACAAATTTTGTGTTACTCCCCCCCCCCCCCCCCCCCCCCCCCCATCCACCATCTATCATGCCACACATACGGGTACAGCTGACATCCTAAGCAGACTCACAAATCCTCATATTAGACAGTCTTCTTCGACATCTCCCCTGTTTCCTGGGATGTGCAGCCTCTTGCCTGCCTCTTCTCAGAGATAAGAGGCCTGACTCCATGTGTCTGTGTGCACTTGAGGGGAAGGTGGGAGGTTTTAACCAAAATAAGTTTTAGGCCCTACAGCTGCAGCTGGCAGAGGAAGAGGAGGGTGATGGGAGATTTAATGTTGCACTCTATTACTGTAGCCTGTAGTAACACATAAATATACAGTGCCAGCTGAACAAAAGAGGAGCATCATGGAATTATATTTGTGTCAAAAGTGGCGCACGAGAGAAAATGATTTCACATGAAATTAAATTATTTCATAGGCGCAGGTATTCATGGCCACTCACTCAATTAAATTCCTCACACGTAAATTCAACAACCTGCTCACATACACCCCGGAAACCAAACGCTCAAAGAAGTCAGATTTTAATCCAATATGCAATACCATCTAGAAATAATCTGACTGGCAGCAACTTTATTTTTTAAGCACAACAATGATCCCAAACACACTTAAAATGCAGTAAAAGCATACCTGGATTGAAAAAACACACAATGGAGTACTATCAGTCATGGATTGGACTCTCCAGAGCTCAGAGCTTAACACTATTAAAGCATAATGGGATCATCTTGACACAACAAAAGAACAAAAGGCAGCCAGCATCCACAGAAGAACATCGGTGCAGACACACTGCTGTACCTCAGCATTCTGCTGCAGGGCTACTCCACATCTCTCAACCTCACTGCTGCACAGCTTCTAATTTCTAGCACCACTGGGTAAAATAAACATCAGCTGCTCATCCGCTGTTACTAATTAATGATTAGTCTGTGTGTTACTTCATAGCAATCCAAGACTGTTCTGATCTCAATCTTCATGTCCTCTCTGAGTTATTAAAACTGACAGTAAGGGTGAAAAGAAAGATTTTAATATCTAGATTATGATGTGCACTCCTTAAGGAAGCACTGAAGGCACACCCTTCATTATGCCATTATGCCCAAAGAAAAAAGAAGCACTGCTACCTGTTCACGGTAGAAACTCTCCATGGTGTCATGGGAAGGGATAGTGTTTATTGACAGTCCGAATGGCCCAGGGGATGGAGCTGTTTGTGAGTCTGGAGGTGTGGGATTGACTAGGGATGGGTATTGTTTAGGTTTTATCCGATACCAGTACCAAACTCGTACTTTTGAAACGGTGCCGGTGCTCGAACCGGTGCTCGAACCGGTGCTTAAAGAATGGAGAACACAAAATTGGTCCAAAAACCTCTCATGTTCAGCTGTTTTTTTGTAAAAAGATAACAACGTTGGCCTTTTCTGCAGCTATAGGGGATTTATGGCATCACTCTTGGCTGGAAGCAGTGCTTAAACAATGGGAAAAAAACGCAAACTTTGTCCAAAAACCTCTCATGTTTAGCTGTTTTTCACTTTTTCTTTGGTCATTTTAGCCTTTTTGGCCAGGGTGAAGGGAGTATCTGCCATCAAACAAGAAGACAGCTGCATGTAACTACGACGGTGTTTGCTAGTTCACCTTACATGCATTAATGTAATAACGTGGTTAGCCTACTCAACGTACATCACACATGAACAACATTAAGCTACTGACTCAGTGAAAAAGGGCTGCTGCTGCCATCATCATCCGTCATCATTTCTGCTACACTGGCAGAGCTAGGGGCCAGGACTCTCCTCTTCGGGTTTTTGGGGGATGTTGCTAACTCCGGGTCAGAAAACAGGCAACCCACCCGCAGTAGATGTGCACGGTGTGAGGTCTCGCAGCAAGCTATCAAATACGGGGCATTTCTGGGCTTTTAACAAAACGCTATACGTCTCCAGGTGTTTCATCAGATTCAAGGAGTTACCTCCTTTGCATAGTATCACCTTAAAGCACTTGTTTCAGGCTGCTGAGTTTGCATCTTTTGCTGTGAAGTGCAGCCAGACTTTGACTGCTACGCTTTGGGCATTTTTAATCTGTAGCTCTGCTCTCAAATAACGTACATACCTGGGCCCGCCTACTACGCTGGCAAAGGTAAAATGATTGGCTGGAATCCAAAGTGCATGACATCTCAGGAAAAAAAAAAGCACCGAAATAAAGGACCGAAATGTGCGCTGCTTTTCGGTCTGGTTACTACCGTTTATGTCAGAACCGGTGACATAATGGCACCGGATACCGGTACTCATCCCTAGGATTGACCAGAGGTGCCAACCAGAGGGCAGCAGATCAAACAGGTGGTGAGCGGGGTGCAAGGGGTCACCTTTGATGGCTCTGGTTTTCCTGAGACAGGAGGATGGCCTACATGGGTGGCAGAGGGCAGCCAATGATTTTTTTAGTTAGTTAGTTACCCACTTCACAGCTGTCCTCTTCTCAGTAGTGGCTCCTGCATACTCAACACCAAGGCAGTAGGAGAGTATGCTCTCCACTGAGGAGCTTCTGGTCAAGGTTATTCTTTAGGAAAAGGAGGAAGTGCAGCTGCCATTGATCCTTTTTTACCAGGACATTGGTGTTGTGGGTCCAGGTGAAATTGGCAGAGGTGTGGGTGCCCAGAAACCTGAAGTTAGAGACAGATTCCACCCATTGTCCATTTTTAATGAGAAGGGAGTGGACCTGTCTGTGCCTCCTGAAGTCTATTATGAGTTCTTCTGTTTTAAGGACATTCAGCTTCAGGTTGTTTTCTGAGGAACAGTGGGACAAGTTCTCTACTTCCGCCCTGTACGCTGTCTCATCTCCATCAGAGATGAGCCTAACCACGGTGGTGCTGAGAACAAAGCCCTGTGGGGATCCGGTGCTGAGTGACAGTCAGGGGGGAGGCAGGAAGTCTTTGATCCAGGAGCAAGTGACGGGGGGTTCTGAAGGTGGTCCAGTTTGGTGGTGAGGATGTCTGAGATTATGGTGTTGATTGCTGAGCTGTAGTCCACAAAGAGCATACTGATGTAGTTCTTCCTGTTCTCCAGATGGCTCAGCGCTCTGTGAAGGATGATGGCATCCTCTGTAGACCAATTTGCTCTATAGGCAAACTGGGGTGTGTGGGGGAGGGGTGGTCTTAAACCGAACAAAGAAGGCTTTGAGGTTAGCCTCTGACAGCAAGTTTGAACCTGCCGTCGGGGGTTGGAGGGTTCTGGCCTTTGTAGTTGGTGAGAGTTCTCCACATCTGGCGGGGGTTGTTATCAGTGAGGAAGCCTCCCCATCCTGTATGCCTCATTGCCTGTTTGATGCCCCTCCTCAGGTTGGCTCTGGCAGTGTTGTACAGAGAACAGTCCCTCAGCCTGAAGGCAGAGTTATGAGTTCTGATCAGAGCCTGTACTTCACTTATCATCCAAAGTTTTCGGTTTGGAAAACCACGGATGGTTTTGGTTACTGTCACATTCTCTACACAGCACTTAATGTAGAAAAGGACTGACTGAGTGAAGGTCTCCAGATCCTGGTGTTTGATGTTTTACAACTCTGTCAGATCAAAACAGCCCTGTATGCGGAGAAGCTCATCATCTGGCCAGTTTTTAATGACCCGGGTGTTTGGAGTGAGCTGTTTCCTGAGGGGGGTGTGGGCAGGAATGAGGAGCAGAGAAGAGATGGTCAGATTGTCCTAGGTGGGGGAGGGGTGTTACCCTGTAGGCCTGTTTGATGTTGCTGTACACATGGTTCAGTGTCCTGATCCCCCTGGTACAGTTACAGTTAGCATGTTGGAAGAATTTAGGGAATACAGACTTCAGAGATACCTTGTTAAAGTCCCAGCAACAATATGGACGCCCTCCGAGGCTCTCTCTGCTGTTTACTGATGATACGTTGAAGGCGGTTGAGTGCTGAGCTAACATTAGCATTGGGGGACATGTAAATGTACTATGGCTACCGTTAGCTTGCAAGGTAGATCAAAGTGCCTGCCCTGAATAGACATGGCCTCTAAGCAGTGACCATCTGTAATTCTACTGTTATGGCACCAATCCTGAAGCAGATAAGCACAGAGCCTGCCGGCCCTTCCCTAACCAGATCTTTGTTGCGGTCCTGGCGGTGTAATGTCTGGCCCAGTAACTCTACCAAGACATCGGGGAAATCTGGATGGAGCCAGGATTCAGTTACAATCAGTAGACAACACTCCCAGACAAAGCGGTTAAATAAATCTCTAATTATAGCCCCTCCATTTTATTTGTGAGGGATCTGGCATTGGTGAGGAAGACGATTGGAAACAAGGATTTGTGTTGTTCTTCTCGCAGCTGGATAGAGCAGCAGAACAAAAATCTCTAATGATCCCTGTTGTTCCCTAACAGAAAGTAAACAAATGGCAAATATCTAAACTGTGTTCTTAAATAATAAACAAGAGAAAAGGTTATTACGAAAAAGAGTCTTCTCACTCCTATTTAACTACTGCCAGGTGCTCAATTCGTATGGATAAATATTTACAATTTCCTCTCAGCTAACAACCAAAATGTTGATGTGAAAAATAAAAATCAGCTCTCCAGATTCAGTTACTGGCTGAACACACTCGATGCTTAGTTGGGTGCAGAGGAGGCGAGGAGAGGGACGAGGTGGCTGTCAGCTTGAGGTTAGGAGGCTGCTGTCCATCCAGTAATTTAATCTGCATCCAGTCTTTGTGATGAGCAAGCTTAGGGGGTTGAGGCCTAAGAAGAGCAGTGTGGACTTGCTTGTCTCAGTGATAATAATAGTGTTGATGGTGAGTAATTTTATCTTTATATCTTGCAACACCGAGTCTAGCCACAATCTTCATCCTCGGCTCAGTGGCTGCAGTGATTGCAGGTGGTTGGGCATCATATAATTCAGTTACACTGACATCTTGTACCAGGGTCACCTCATTATATCCGTACTCATTGTGTCTATACTGATCTTCAGCTTCAGTAGTAGCTTTCCTTTATTGATATCGTAGCACAGAGCTACCAAGTGCTTGTTGATCATTGTCGATGTTGGTCTGCTGCTCATTAATATAACCTCTCTTAGTGGGTTGGCTGGCATAATACAATTCAATTAATTCCATGTTCTGAGTCCTTGCTTTGTTCCTGTAGGCTGCTTGTCAGTATGTCAGTATTTGCAAACCGCTGATGATCTCTCTCTCTGAGGGTGTTTGCAGTCTGTCCAAGTCAGACTGCAATTGTTTCAGAAAGGTTGCCTCCTATCAGGCGACCTGTGCAATCGTGGGAGTGACTGTGCAACACCCTCAAGCTCTGGGCAACCATGTTGTCACCGCAAGTTGTAATCAGTCACAGAATGGGAAAAAAAATTCAATACAATCATCAGGCACTACCAATGTATTTATTCATTGTTTATTTGTGGATGCAAGGAGGTTGAGGTCCTATTTTTACTCATGACTGAGGCATTAGCTTGCTCTGAATTAGAAGGAAGCTTTGTCAAGCTGAGTGTGTCCAACACTTGAAGATTTTAGTCGGTTCAGCTGATTTAATGTATATTATTTTAAGATGGTGTTGCGTGAGATGAGCCCTCTTGTTTATTCCCACAGTATATTTATAATCATTATGTCCTCTCTTCTCCACAGTAGACATGGACCACTGGGATGTTTACAAGACTGATTCAATTGCGTTTTGTTATGTTTGTACAGTGCTAAGATTTTTTTGAGTCTCATATTATCCATAAAACTGTAACAGATGCCATGGCGTCTCCAGACTATTTCACACCTGTCACACATGCTCAGTGTGAAGCTGCTCTCATCTGTGAAGAGAACAGGGTGCCAGTGGCGGACCTGCCAGTTCTGGTGTACTCAGGTGAATGCAAATGGTGCAGCAGGATGCTAGTCTTCTGTGAGCACAGATCTCACTAAGTCAAAGGAGCTTGCAAAGAAAAGCGTCTGGACTTCTTTAAGTTACTTGAAGACGTTTCACCTCTCATCCGAGAAGCTTCTTCAGTTCTAAGGTCAAATAGTGGAGAGTCCCAGATATAAACCTAGTGGGAGTATCCCCCCACAGAGGGACAAAAGGACCCCCTGATGATCCTCTAATCGCCTGAGCCAAGGTGTGAAACTGGGTGTGGGTCCTTTACAGATGGTCACACCTTGGCTCAGGCGATTAGAGGATCATCAGGGGGTCCTTTTGTCCCTCTGTGGGGGGATACTCCCACTAGGTTTATATCTGGGACTCTCCACTATTTGACCTTAGAACTGAAGAAGCTTCTCGGATGAGAGGTGAAACGTCTTCAAGTAACTTAAAGAAGTCCAGACGCTTTTCTTTGCAAGCTCCTTTGACTACGATGACCTGGATGACTGAGAACCTTCACAGACAGATCTCACTAAGGAAGTCAGGCCCTAATGCCATGCTCATTGAGTCTGTTTCGGAGGTGTTGGTCAAAAACATGCACACGAGTAGGGCTGTAGGGCTCTGCCAGGGCTCAACAAAACACAAAGGAGCAGATACTGGTCATATTGCAGGTTTGAGGCCCTTCTATGGCCCTTTCAAGCTCTCATCATGTAACAGGCTCTCTCCTGGTATCTTCACGCTTTTGAGGCTTTACTGGAAAACACAGCAAATGGCACAGCAACCATTTTGCAATAGCGCATATGGATCTTTTATCCTACAGGAGCTGGAATAGCTGTGAAACCCAAATGGGATGCAGGTATTGTCACATGTTACGCGCAGTGCTAAGGACACTAAAAGGCAAAACGAAAGAAAAATCAGTCAGAACCGATAAGGAGAGAACAATGGTCTGTGACCACCACCTGCTAAACCGTTCCCTTTGTGGGATTTGGCTTGTTGTGCACCTGCTGTCACTTTCATTTGCACCAAAGCACCTAAAATAGATTCATAATGGTTTATATTTCTAACTGGCCTGATCGATATCCCTCAGGTTTAACTGAGTTATAAAGGATGTTCTATAAGGATGTGATAAAGGATTGTTCCCTTAATATTTTTGAGTGTGTATTTCTATAGAATATTTATCATTATGTAAATATACATAAGATAAAAATATAGAGAGAGTATATATTTATTGATACTTTAATATTTTTATTCATAATATCAGAACTTTCAGGAGAAAAGGAGAAAGGTCAGACGACTGTTTGCCACTTCTCTGTATTTGGAAGGCATGTCAATTTTAAATAAAAGGGGGGAAAAAGCTTGTGTTTAAATGGCAGCTCACAAATTAAATTAAATGCCACACAGAACATGTGGACAATATCCCTGGACAATATCAGTATAGTTACTGATACTTGTTTAATTGTTCAGGATAAAAGCAAGCGTGTGTTCATCCTAATAAAAATCCTGATAAAGAACTGAGAAACACAGTATTTGTCAGCACACAATTTGGCTCCTTCTTTAAAATTTAAGAACTAAACGATGTAATTGGAGCCTGATGTAGCTTTCTCCTTTTTCTCCAGATTCTTCCTGCATGATTTCATAAAATACTGAAACACTGCATAACAATCCAACAGCACACATTATTTCTTGCTGCTTGAGAAATAACTCGGAGAATGGGCGATTGTGGCTCAAGAGTTGGCCGTTCGTCTTATAATCAGAAGGTTGCCGGTTTGAGCCCCGGCTTGGACAGTCTTAGTTGTTGTGTCCTTGGGCAAGACACTTCACCTACCGCCTGCTGGTGATGGCCATCATCACCGCCTGCAGGTAACATGAGATGGTGTTTCTCTGACTTCCTTAGTGAGATTCTGTCAGTCTGCCCCAGGGCAGCTGTGGCTACAACTGTAGCTTGCCTCCCCCAGTGTGAGAGTGAATGAATAGTGGAATTGTAAGGCACTTTGAGGGTCTCAAAAAGTCTCGAAAATCGCTATATAAATGCAATCCATCATTATTAGAATGTCCATGTGTTCACTATCTAAACGTGTTTATGCTGTCGGAGTTCTTGTGAAGGACACTTAGCTCTCTTCACTTTGCAGCTTACACATTCCTTCTCTATCAGAGGAACTTCAGCTTGTTTTCAGCTGTGTAACCTCCAGAATCACATTAATGCCTGAGACCACAATCAGCCTTCAAGGTCACACTGACATTTCAAAAAAATGTTTGCAGAGGGTTAGATCAGAAGATTAGAAACAGTGTCATGTCTCAGTTAAATGTTATGGTGTAAGGCTATACAGACAGCAACAGATTAGCTTAGCATTGGTCATAGTCA
This sequence comes from Neolamprologus multifasciatus, assembly GCF_963576455.1. Classification (NCBI taxonomy): domain Eukaryota; kingdom Metazoa; phylum Chordata; class Actinopteri; order Cichliformes; family Cichlidae; genus Neolamprologus; species Neolamprologus multifasciatus. The sequence continues at coordinate 11,670,085 of NC_140443.1, forward strand.
CAGATAATCTCCAACTAAAGAAAGAAATTTCATGTCAGTTAATTAACAGGATCACATTTGGTGTCATCATCATTTGGGCATCCAGTTAGAATATATAACATTTTCTTTTCTTTTAAATAATCGTTTGAAATAAGCAGGGGTACAAGGAGAAGTTTAAAAAAGCTCACTGACCAGCCGCTGGCTCTGGATAGTTTCATTGTGAAAGAAAGCACCTGTTACAATCCACCACTGGCTTGTTTTACACAGCAAGAGTCTTGATATATTAAAGCTTTATCTACTCATTATTCTGCAAATTAAAATATTAAACTACCGTATTAATTCAATTCAATTCAATTTTATTTATATAGCGCCAAATCACAACAAATGTCGCCTCAAGGCGCTTCATAGATACAGAGAAAAGCCCAACAATCATATGACCCCCTATGAGCAAGCACTTTGGCGACAGTGGGAAGGAAAAACTCCCTTTTAACAGGAAGAAACCTCCGGCAGAACCAGGCTCAGGGAGGGGCGGCCATCTGCTGCGACCGGTTGGGGTGAGAGAAGGAAGACAGGATAAAGACATGCTGTGGAAGAGAGACAGAGATTAATAACAGATACGATTCAATACAGAGAGGTCTGTTAATACATAGTGAGTGAGAAAGGTGACTGGAAAGGAAAAACTCAATGCATCATGGGAATCCCCCGGCAGCCTACATCTATTGCAGCATAACTAAGGGAGGATTCAGGGTCACCTGGTCCAGCCCTAACTATATGCTTTAGCAAAAAGGAAGGTTTTAAGCCTAATCTTAAAAGTAGAGATAGTGTCTGTCTCCTGAATCCAAACTGGAAGCTGGTTCCACAGAAGAGGGGCCTGAAAACTGAAGGCTCTCCCTCCCATTCTACTTTTAAATACTCTAGGAACAACAAGTAGGCCTGCAGAGCGAGAGCGAAGTGCTCTAATAGGGTGATATGGTACTACAAGGTCATTAAGATAAGATGGGGCCTGATTATTTAAGACCTTGTATGTGAGGAGCAGGATTTTGAATTCAATTCTGGATTTAACAGGAAGCCAATGAAGGGAAGCCAAAACAGGAGAAATATGCTCTCTCTTTCTAGTCCCTGTCAGTACTCTTGCTGCAGCATTTTGGATTAACTGAAGGCTTTTCAGTGAGTTTTTTGGACATCCTGATAATAATGAATTGCAGTAGTCCAGCCTGGAAGTAATAAATGCATGAACTAGTTTTTCAGCGTCACTCTGAGACAGGATATTTCTAATTTTAGAGATGTTGCGCAAATGGAAGAACGCAGTCTTACATATTTGTTTAATATGTGCGTTGAAGGACATATCCTGGTCAAAAATGACTCCAAGGTTCCTCACAGTGTTACTGGAGGCCAAGGTAATGCCATCCAGAGTAAGAATCTGGTTAGATACCATATTTCTAAGCTTTTCAGCGCCGAGTACAATGACCTCAGTTTTATCTGAGTTAAGAAGCAATTATTAAGAATTGCTAAGAAGAATTAAGAAGTATTATTATGCGTGAAGCAAGGAGCATATGAAATATCTAAATTCAAATTAATAGAAGTATGAATTAGCTGTTTTAGTTGCCCAGTGAGTCTGATCTGCAATTCCAGGGACCCAATGGGAAAGAAATGTTATGTTAGATCCACTTTGTTTTTTAGGCAGCTCTCATTTCTTTATATTTTGATTTAAATGAGCCAGACCTTTACTGTAATATGAGCTGAGCAATAGTTCTCCAGGTTTTCTGGAGGCCTTTCAGAGTTCTTCTTTGGACATTGGCTGCTTTTTTACTCAGTTTCAGTCCAGTCCTTGTACTTGACCACTTGTTTTTTTGTGTGTTGAACCAATTTACACTGACCTATGAATCATTCAAGCAGTGCAAAAGCGCCTAACTGAAGGGATGAATCAGTATTGTGTCTATACGTAACAGACAACTTAGCAAAGAACCAATTTTAAATTTTAAATTAGCACTTAATTGGTTGGCCTCCCCAGAGTCCAGACCTCAATGTTATTGAAGCAGTGTGGGATCATCTTGTCAGAGAAAGAAACAAAAGGCAGCCAAGAACATCTCTGAATATCCTTCAAGAAGCCTGGAGAACTAGTCCTGAAGACTAACTAAACAAATTACAAGAAAGCTTGCATAAGATGTTAAATAATAAAGGTGGTCATAGCAAATATTGACTTCAAACTCGTTATAGTTGTACAGAATCTGTTTGTGCCTTTTGTACCGTATTTACATTCATGTTTGTACATGTTTGAAGCATTTCACTCATTTCCTATTTTCCCAGCAAAGTTTTAAAACATGGGTGCCAGTCCAGACTCTTGCACAGTGCTGTAATTAAAAATACTTGTTAATTAAATGTTTTTACACAATTCCTGTCTGTGCTCTACACCCTCTCCATACACACTTTCACTTCATTTGTGCATTCATGTGGAAGTTCTGCCACATTGAGTGCCTTTCCATAGCAACTGCCATTATATTATGAAGCCCTCCAACAGACTCCAAGTCTGTTGGAGGGCAATTATCACTGTTGGAGTGATAATTGATGATAAGCTGAGTTGGAAGTCTCATATAAACCATGTGAAAACAAAAATGTCAAAAACCATTGCTATTCTCTATAAAACAAAGCATGTCCTGAACAAAAAATCATTATACACACTCTATTGTACTCTGTTGCTTCCATATATGACTTACTGTCTGGAGATATGGGGTAATGCATATAAAACGAACACTCTTCCTATTTTCAAGTTGCAAAAAAGAGCTATAAGAATTATAAACCAATCAAACTATATAGAACCAACTAACATTTTGTTTATTAATCTGAATACCCTGAAATTTTATGATTTAGTTGAATATAAAATGGCACAGATAATGTATAAAGCACAAAATAACTTGCTTTGCCCCAGTACTCAGAAGCTGTTCAAAGTCAGAGAGAGTCAATATGACTTAAGGGGAACAGATTTCTTTAAAAAAAACAAGATAAGGACAAATATAAAGCAGAGATGTGTTTCTGTTAGAGGAGTTAACCTGTGGAATAGTTATGACAGTGATTTAAAAAGGTGTAGTTCATTTTCCTTGTTTAAAAATATGTTTAAAAATAGAGTATTAGAAAAATATATATATCAAGAATGAAAAGAGCAAAAAAAAACAAAAACAAAAAACAAAAAAACCTCTTGATTCTTTTGCTTTGATGTAGTTACTTATCTAAGGTGGAAAGTTTTTTGTTTTTTTGTTTTTTTCTTGTTTGTTTGTTTGTTTGTTTTGTTTTTGCTTTGTTTTATTATTTGCTTCGAGCCCTGTGTACAGGAGCTGCATGCTAAAAGATCTTTTGTTAAAAGGGTTGGCGTAATAAGCAAATGCTTCAGCCAATACCTTTTGATTAGCCTTGTCTCATGCTTTCTTGCTTTGTGGTAGATCTTTGTTCTGTCTTCACTGAGATATTTGAATGCTAATCAATAAAAACATATCACTCACTCACTTAACTACACACTCAATCAAGGTGTGGCACCCATTTGTGTCATTACACTTCCAGACCTTGTGTGATTATTTCAGGAGTTTGGGTTTAATGAAATGAAACAGCTTGGACATGTTTGAGATTTCTTTCACATTTTTGTTGTAAAGGTTAATTTAAAAAAAGGAAAAGAGTGTCCCAAGTGACTCCATGTAGATTCATAATTTCCTGAGTGGCAGGGTGAAATTGGGCAGAGGCTTTTGGGCAGCATTTTCTCGTTCTCTCACACGTTACACACAGCAGGAGATAATTCATATCAGCCTCACTCTCATTGCTGTAAATAGTGTGTGGGGCTTAAGGGGTGTGGGACACACAGTCTGATCCCACTGTTCTGGGCATTAGCTTTCTTGCATCCACCAAAATCAGGCAAGTTCTAGAAAAGGTAAAGGAGTGGAAGGGGTGGGGTGTTCAGGTGAGGGAGACCTTTGCGGTGGATGTAGACCTTGGTTGCCGTGGTGCTCTGGGGTGCTGTGCTTACGGCCCCAGATCTACTTCCCCCGCCCTGCGATGGGTGTGGGCTTACCGAGCCAGATGCTTAACTGGCTTTCTCATTCCGGTCTTAAGTATCATGACAGCGCGCGCACACACACACACACACACACACACACACCCCTCAAACAACAAACCACTCACACATGTAGAGTCTGACACACCCAGCATATCACTCCCAAGTCAAGTCGGGGCAGGTCTTCCTACACCCATTTCCTGCACCCTACCCAGGGTGGGGGTCGACTGTTGGTTCATGGTGGCGGTGGTGGTTCTGGTGGTTGTTGGGCAGTTTCTTGCATCTGGAGCCCTGTTCTCAGTTCATGGCAGTTCTTTGGCCTTAAGGGCTCCATCTCTGGCCTCCCTCCTCCTTCTGCTGGGAGGGGCACACAGTTGTCATCGAGACGTGTGACCTGGGGTCTTCAGTACTCTAGGGGTCTCCTGGGTGTTTCTCTGTCTGCTTCTGGCTCCTGGGGACATTATTGTAATTTCTCACCGTCATTGTCAATACACACACACACACATATAGATCGCTGGTTTGTGTATCCATGTTTTTGTTTTTGTTTTTTTTTCTTCAGGTGTGATTTGGGTTTTTTTTGTATGTGTTGTGTGGTTTCCACGTGTGCTCTGTCCTCTTATTCTTATGTTTTCCCCATAAATGAACAAAGATAATTTTAGAATATTACTTTTAATGTAAATATGTGGTTTGCTGCAGTCAGCTGTCAGATTTATTGCTGTAGGTGAAATTTGTTAATTATTAAAAAGCTTCAAAGCTCAGAAGGGGCAATGATTTATTAAGTTTAATAGTAAAAGGGTCTTTTATGGGAAATGACGAAACACCTCAGTGTAAATATGCAACCATGTGAAGTTATTGATTGTTCTGAGTTTTCAGTCCTGACTTGAAACAAAAACATTTCTTCTCAAACTTCATCTGAAACCATACACGGTATTATTTTATCAAATTCAAATTCACAAGTTGGCAAATTTTACCTAGATTATATCAATGATGACGATATAATGCCAATGAAAAATCTGGAAAGAATATAAAAATATAACAGTAAAGTACAACACTGTTGCAAATAAGACAAGAGATTAATGCTGCAGAAAAATGTTAATCTTTGGATTTAGCACATATAACAAACATTTCAATTTAAGTTAATTGTTTTATTTTGTTCACTGTAAAGCTGTTGTTTGTTTCTAAGGTGACAGCTGCACATTAGAGTTCTATAAGTTTAAACTGGATACATTTAAACATTAAAGTTAATAAAGGAGACATGGAAACTGCTTCAATTTCACCGCAAATTCTTTGCATCACCAAATTAATACATGAAATTACAGATCTACAATAATGTAGCGCTTCATTTAGTGGTTTTAGTAGGTGCAGCTTAATAAACTCCACATCTTTGGTGGAGCCAGAATTTATAATATAGTCTTAAAACATTCAGAAAAAAATGAAATTGAAAGGAATCAGCAGGATTTGAACCAGGGTCTCCTTGCTGCTAATCTTGCAATTCAATTCAATTCAATTCAATTCAATTTTATTTATATAGCGCCAAATCACAACAAATGTCGCCTCAAGGCGCTTCATAGATACAGAGAAAAGCCCAACAATCATATGACCCCCTATGAGCAAGCACTTTGGCGACAGTGGGAAGGAAAAACTCCCTTTTAACAGGAAGAAACCTCCAGCAGAACCAGGCTCAGGGAGGGGCGGCCATCTGCTGCGACCGGTTGGGGTGAGAGAAGGAAGACAGGATAAAAGACATGCTGTGGAAGAGAGACAGAGATTAATAACAGATACGATTCAATACAGAGAGGTCTGTTAACACATAGTGAGTGAGAAAGGTGACTGGAAAGGAAAAACTCAATGCATCATGGGAATCCCCCGGCAGCCTACATCTATTGCAGCATAACTAAGGGAGGATTCAGGGTCACCTGGTCCAGCCCTAACTATATGCTTTAGCAAAAAGGAAAGTTTTAAGCCTAATCTTAAAAGTAGAGATAGTGTCTGTCTCCCGAATCCAAACTGGAAGCTGGTTCCACAGAAGAGGGGCCTGAAAACTGAAGGCTCTCCCTCCCATTCTACTTTTAAATACTCTAGGAACAACAAGTAGGCCTGCAGAGCAAGAGCGAAGTGCTCTAATAGGGTGATATGGTACTACAAGGTCATTAAGATAAGATGGGGCCTGATTATTTAAGACCTTGTATGTGAGGAGCAGGATTTTGAATTCAATTCTGGATTTAACAGGAAGCCAATGAAGGGAAGCCAAAACAGGAGAAATATGCTCTCTCTTTCTAGTCCCTGTCAGTACTCTTGCTGCAGCATTTTGGATTAACTGAAGGCTTTTCAGTGAGTTTTTTGGACATCCTGATAATAATGAATTGCAGTAGTCCAGCCTGGAAGTAATAAATGCATGAACTAGTTTTTCAGCGTCACTCTGAGACAGGATATTTCTAATTTTAGAGATGTTGCGCAAATGGAAGAACGCAGTCTTACATATTTGTTTAATATGTGCGTTGAAGGACATATCCTGGTCAAAAATGACTCCAAGGTTCCTCACAGTGTTACTGGAGGCCAAGGTAATGCCATCCAGAGTAAGAATCTGGTTAGATACCATATTTCTAAGCTTTTCAGCGCCGAGTACAATGACCTCAGTTTTATCTGAGTTAAGAAGCAGAAAGTTAGTGGCCATCCAAGTCTTTATGTCTTTAAGACATTCCTGCAGTTTAACTAATTGGTGTGTGTTATCTGGCTTCATGGACAGATAGAGCTGGGTGTCATCTGCATAGCAGTGAAAATGTATGCTATGTCTTCTAATGATGCTGCCTAGGGGAAGCATGTATAATGTAAACAGAATTGGTCCTAGCACTGAACCCTGTGCTAGGACCAATGCAATGTGTGCAACCACCAGCCATACAACCTTCCAGCAGATATCTTTGCACATCTGTGCAGCTGCAGTAACCACAGCCAGAGCATCTGCTCTTCCATGACCCTCCAGCAGATTACAATAAAAAAAAATCTGTCCTGTTCACCACAGCTTTCTACACTTTGTGGTTTACCTGTTCTAAACATCTGCTTTCCTTCCTGCAGGACACCAATCAGGAGGTGGAGCCAGAAGAACCGCCAAATATTCTTGACCTGGGCCATTAAAACCAGCTGACCCAGTATAACTGGAGCTGGCTGTTAACAAACCACAATAACTCAGTGACTTCATCTTGCTTTAGAAATTTCCACACAGTTTAACTGTAATCAATTATGGAATAAAAGTTTACTAAACCCAAATCCTCTCTGGGTAAAAACCTCAGTCCGTGTTTTTATTGTGTTAAATAATTGTTCAAAAAAGTGTCGTTCCTCTAACAGCCACTAAAGGCTGGCTCCAAAGGTGAGTCAGTCCCTACAGAGTCCCATGTTCAACACAGTTACACCTGGTTTTGGATAGTTTCTCCCTTAGTAAAAAATCTCAGGTGAATCTTATCCATTTTCATTTGGTAAGGCTTAATGTAAGGGGCATGACTGTTCTGGCTAATAGGTGGTGAAACTATGGAGAACAGTTAATATTTTTGTAGGATAGCCATTAATTCAGGATGCTGCGTTTGGATAGTGACAGCCAGGAGATTTCCAGGAAAAGCAGAGGTTGGTAGATATCATTGTGTTTGTGCTGCTGGTGCCTTAAGAAGCATTTTAAATAGATTATCTGATGAATATTGTGGACTTCTGTGTGATACAGTTGATCAAAGTTTGAGATTCTGTGAGTCAATTTCTGATATTGCATTAGTCTGTTCCTTACCTCTAACTGAACCTAACCCACACAGTTTATGAATATGGCTGGCGAGTGTTAGCTAGCTTAATACTCTACCTTCTTGTCTAAATACGGTCACTTCTGGCTCAAAATACCAAAAATAACTCTTCAAATTGTGGAGTCCCTCGCGCTGTAAAGGAACTGAATTCTTACAGATAATATTTCCTGTGAACAGGCAGTCAATCTCATCAGGAATGTGCCAGACCAACTTTGTACCTCTGCACATCAGAAACACTAGTCAGTTAAATATATTGTCGGAAAAGCACACAACCCTACCCAGACCACAAAGGGCATAAAATACAGATATAGCCAATGTGGCATTGTCGAATGATTAGTGAAGTCCCATTATGAAGTCTTAGACTGAGTGATTTCACTGTTGTTAATTGCTAACATTATGCATTATTGAGATAAGAAAAAAAACAATAATACCATAATTTGATAGCCTGTGTCTCTTGTGTCTTGTGTTTAGTTTTTCTTCCCCTCTGTCTTGTTAGTTTGATTCTGATCACTTGTGTCTTATTTTCCTCAGCTGTTCTCTCTAGCTGTGTCCCAAAACGTAGGCTGCATCCTTCAGAGGCCGCATTTGAAGGCCGATTATGACACAGCCATAATGTCCCAATTCGTCGACTCCTTTAAATGCGGCCGACAAATGCGTCCTTCATTTCCACGAATTTGAAGGCTTGGTCGGGTGTGTCCTTCATGGCCCACCATATCCCAGAATTAATAGCGTGGCCCAGCCAATTCCAATTTCCAACAATGGTGCCCGCTACTAAGTTTTAATATTACCCTTATTAATCTTTCTGGGTCACAAAATAAACTTTTAACATATTTTCAGGCGAGAAAGTAGCCGTGTAAACTTATTTTCAAAAGTGCTCCAACATTTTCGGAGACGTCTGTTACCCACCCGCTCGATATCTAGCCGGGGGTTCAATGGTCACTCGAGCTGGTGAGAGCAGCGGACTCCCGGCTTCATCGTTTTCAGACCCCCGCCGTCTTTCGCTATTCAGGTTAAACACGATATATAAGTCACTCGGATAACTTAAAATGTTATTGTTTGGCTTTTTTCAGTGTTTTATTTGTTCGTGAGTAAATCGGTTTGGCTGAGATCAAAGTTATTAGATTAGATTAGATTAGATTAGATTAGATAAAACTTTATTAATCCATCAGGTGGGTTCCTCCGGGATTTTCACACAGCTGAATAAATGTCAAACAGAAAACTGATTAAACAGAAATGTGAGATGGTCGAGAATTTATTCCAGTGTCCTGTTATATTTTAGCAAGGAGCAGATGGCTGAGTTTGTTAAACTCCACGAGACAGCGGTGACGCAAATCTGATGGCTAGACTGTCCCATTTCACAGCCTTGCACTTCCGGCCTTCTCGGTCTTCAGAGGACCTGGCCCACGTAGACCGTGAAGGCCGGGTCCTTCGAAGGATGTGGCCTACGTTTTGTGACTCAATCTCTCCCTCCCTGATTACCCCATGTGTGTATTTAAGTTCTTGGAGTTTCTTAGTTCTTTGCCTGGTTTTCCTGTTGGGTACTGGTTGTCTTGTGGCTCTCTGCCATAGGTTGGAGTTTTTAACCTAAGTTTTCATCTACATGTGGGTTTGCTGCTGTTTAAATAAAGGTCAGTTTTCTTTTCCTCAAGTTTGCTTTAAGTCTGCATTTTGGGTCCTTTTCCCTTTTAATAATGACAAAAAAAAATTGTAGTTGGCTCCTCCTGTGTATTCCTAGGCTCTAATAATGAGAAGAAAGTGGAAAATTTAGTTACCAGAAAGATTTTATTCAAAATGGTTTCTGTCAGTGCAGAGAGCCGGCTGTACAAAGTGGTTGATTCAAAGCCTGAAGTCTCATCTTCTACTGCTCACTTCTACAGTGAGCCACACTTTTGCACTGTTTGACCTGCTCCTTCATCACCATGAAATCACACAGACAGCAGTTTACTTTTGCCTAAAAGTAAACTGTAAAATTTAGTTTAATCTGCTGCTCAAAATAGCCAAAAACAATGCTGTCCTCTTTCAGTTTGATAAAGTCCACGGTGCCAATATAGATTTACTTGAAAAATAAGGACATCATCCTTTAGTGTCAAACATACTGTACTGCCTCAGGGAGCAGCTGCATTTCCACAAACACCCAAAATGTCCACCATCATTTAAAATAACAACCTGAAAGGGGACATTAAAGTTCATCAATCTTCCAATCTGCTGCCGTTTTGGTCATGAATCATTGATGGTGTTGCATGTCTGCAGTGAGGCACTAGTGCTGAATCTGCAATAAAACAGCTGCAGTGATGTCACACACAGAATGGAGGAAATAACTGCATGCTCATCTGACAGCAGCAATGACACCGACTGCATGAACCTCACAATACAGCGTCACCAAGGGTTTCAAAACATGGGGAAAACTGCTCATCTTTAGCATAATGACTGGGATACTCAAATTATTATCCTTTAGCACTGAAAACTAAAAACAGAAACTGTTAGCCTTTTGCATAAAGACTGGAAATAGATGTAAACTGCTAGCCAAAGCATAAAATCAGAGAAATGGAAACAGCTAGCCTTTATCACAGAAGACTAGAAGGAGAAATGAAACTGCTAGCCTTTAGCATAATACTCTATCTTCCTTTGTAAAATGTTTCTAGGTGCCTAATTTTCAGAGATCTGTGTTCCTGCTGGTCTTACAACTCGCCTCTCCAGCTCTTAGCTGACCAGGTAGTCGAAACTCATGATACCTGACGAGAACAACATAATTTACAAAACACTGCTGGCTTTTGCAGCTCAGTGGAAGTTAACCATGAGATATATTTCACTTTAGTGATTTCCAGTGGTTAAGGATCAATTTATTTCAGTGTTTTATTTTTTCCTGAGCAAGTAGGTTTAACTAAGTTAAGCTTAATATATGGACAGATTTATTTAGTTCTCATAGAATAGCTTTCTGTATATTTGGAAAATAATATTTCACTCATCTTTGTTCCCTGATAAAGAAATGCGCTATACTTGTTTTAAAATTAACATTAAAGTATTTTAGTTCAGGTGGAAATTGCAAGCTTTATCACTAGGAGCAGAGATACCTGGACCAACATGTTGATGCTATACATGGAGATCCTCCAGAAATTATCAAAATATGTTTTAATATTTATTCAACTCTATTATAAACACCAGCTGTCTGTTAAGTTTTGGGAATCTACAGAATAAAAATAAAGTAATTCTGACATGTGACCTGTTTTTTGTTTTGTTTTGTTTAATACGCAGCATGAGCTGTGTGCACATGTATATGTGTTTTATTCAAAGACAGTTTATGTTTCAGTCATGTAGTGACAATTGGTGCTCAACTTAATGAACTTAATGTTAGACATTATAAAACAGATCATATACATCTCTGATAGTTAGAAAACAGCTAATAGTGGTCATGAAGACTAAAGGGAGGTAGGTGTTTTTTAGATCTAAAGACAACTTTTATTTTTGTTTGTCTTGGTGCATGCTCAACCATCCAGGTAAGGATATCACAAAAAGTTGATTCTGTTCATTTGAACATAGCATTTCAGAAATATTTCATTATCATCCAAGTGACTTCTTCAGTCTGAGCTCCCCAACCTTATAAACAGTATCTTTGCACAATGACTGATACTAGAACTACTGATGAACAATGGGCTGAGGGGGTCAGTTTTTTGATCATTAATATTCTAATTGTCATGACTATTGATCAACCATTTGTCAGTAGCCATTGATCAAAAACCATGTATCAATGGCCATGAGTACCATTCACGGAGAGGATTGGCTGCAATCACAGCATTGTAAGATGGTGAAAGATATACCCTTAGGTCCCGTCCTCGATTTAGAATAGAATAGAACAGCCCTATATTTTCATTGTACAGTTTTATCTGCTTATCCAGAGGTTGTTCAGTTTCCCCCAATGTAAAAATCACAGCAATTCTCCTGGCACTTAACAGCGTATGATATATTACTCTGTTACGGTGGACCAATTTATAAATAATAGATAATAAAGTGGTCCACCCCAAGTATCCAGTCTCCAGGCAATATAAATAAAAATAGTAATATAATGTATGCTGTTGAGTGCCAGGAGGATTGCCGTGATTTATACGTTAGGAAACCAAACAACTTCTGGCTAAGCGGTTGGCACAACACAGAAGAGTTAATTTGTCCAGCCAGGACTCCACAGTCAATTTACACCTACAGGCCAGTGGGTACTCTTTCAATTCAATTCAATTCAATTTTATTTATATAGCGCCAAATCACAACAAATGTCGCCTCAAGGCGCTTCATAGATACAGAGAAAAGCCCAACAATCATATGACCCCCTATGAGCAAGCACTTTGGCGACAGTGGGAAGGAAAAACTCCCTTTTAACAGGAAGAAACCTCCGGCAGAACCAGGCTCAGGGAGGGGCGGCCATCTGCTGCGACCGGTTGGGGTGAGAGAAGGAAGACAGGATAAAGACATGCTGTGGAAGAGAGACAGAGATTAATAACAGATACGATTCAATACAGAGAGGTCTGTTAATACATAGTGAGTGAGAAAGGTGACTGGAAAGGAAAAACTCAATGCATCATGGGAATCCCCCGGCAGCCTACATCTATTGCAGCATAACTAAGGGAGGATTCAGGGTCACCTGGTCCAGCCCTAACTATATGCTTTAGCAAAAAGGAAGGTTTTAAGCCTAATCTTAAAAGTAGAGATAGTGTCTGTCTCCTGAATCCAAACTGGAAGCTGGTTCCACAGAAGAGGGGCCTGAAAACTGAAGGCTCTCCCTCCCATTCTACTTTTAAATACTCTAGGAACAACAAGTAGGCCTGCAGAGCGGGAGCGAAGTGCTCTAATAGGGTGATATGGTACTACAAGGTCATTAAGATAAGATGGGGCCTGATTATTTAAGACCTTGTATGTGAGGAGCAGGATTTTGAATTCAATTCTGGATTTAACAGGAAGCCAATGAAGGGAAGCCAAAACAGGAGAAATATGCTCTCTCCTTCTAGTCCCTGTCAGTACTCTTGCTGCAGCATTTTGGATTAACTGAAGGCTTTTCAGTGAGTTTTTTGGACATCCTGATAATAATGAATTGCAGTAGTCCAGCCTGGAAGTAATAAATGCATGAACTAGTTTTTCAGCGTCACTCTGAGACAGGATATTTCTAATTTTAGAGATGTTGCGCAAATGGAAGAACGCAGTCTTACATATTTGTTTAATATGTGCGTTGAAGGACATATCCTGGTCAAAAATGACTCCAAGGTTCCTCACAGTGTTACTGGAGGCCAAGGTAATGCCATCCAGAGTAAGAATCTGGTTAGATACCATATTTCTAAGCTTTTCAGCGCCGAGTACAATGACCTCAGTTTTATCTGAGTTAAGAAGCAGAAAGTTAGTGGCCATCCAAGTCTTTATGTCTTTAAGACATTCCTGCAGTTTAACTAATTGGTGTGTGTTATCTGGCTTCATGGACAGATAGAGCTGGGTGTCATCTGCATAGCAGTGAAAATGTATGCTATGTCTTCTAATGATGCTGCCTAGGGGAAGCATGTATAATGTAAACAGAATTGGTCCTAGCACCGAACCCTGTGGAACTCCATAATTAACCTCAGTGTGTGAAGAGGACTCTCCATTTACATGCACAAATTGGAGTCTATTAGATAGATATGATACAAACCACTGCAGTGCAATACCTGTAATACCTACAGCATGTTCTAATCGCTCTAATAGAATATTATGGTCAACAGTATCGAATGCTGCACTAAGGTCAAGAAGGACAAGCACAGAGATGAGTCCACTGTCAGAGGCCATAAGAAGATCATTTGTAACCTTCAATAAAGCTGTTTCTGTGCTGTGATGAACTCTGAAACCTGACTGAAACTCTTCAAATAAACCATTCCTCTGCAGATGATCTGTTAGCTGTTTGACAACTACTCTTTCAAGGATTTTTGATATGAAAGGAAGGTTGGAGATTGGCCTATAATTAGCTAAGACTGCTGGGTCTAGAGATGGCTTTTTGAGTAAAGGTTTAACTGCAGCCACCTTGAAGGCCTGTGGTACATAGCCGATTATTAGAGATAGGTTGATCATATATAAGATCGAAGAATTAATCAATGGCAGGACTTCTTTGAGCAGTTTTGTAGGAATGGGGTCTAAAAGACACGTTGATGGTTTGGAGGAAGTAATTATTGAAGTTAACTCAGAAAGATCGATTGGAAAAAAAGAGTCTAACTTAACATCAATGGAACTAAGAGTAGCTGTAGATAATATTACATCTGTGGGATGATTATTGGTAATTTTTTCTCTAATGATAAAAATTTTATTTGTGAAGAAGTTATAATTATTAAACATTTATTAAACAATTATTAAAAATAATTAAATTATTGTTAAATTATTAACAAGATAATCGACCTCTGTTGGGGTAGTGTTCAGATAGCTGCTCTGCTCTGTGTTGGTACAGGGCATTGACGATGATAACAGTGGCTGGATTATATTCTTAAACTTAGTTACAGCGCTTTCAGAAAGACATCTACTTTGATAAAGTCCACTCTCCACTGCTGCGTAATCAATTATTGTAAATGTAAATGTTATCAAGAAATGATCAGACAGGAGAGGGTTTTCAGGAAACACTGTTAAATGTTCAGTTTCTATGCCATATGTTAAAACAAGATCTAGAGTGTGATTAAAGTGGTGGGTGGGTTCTTTTACATTTTGAGAGAAACCAATTGAGTCTAACAACAGATTAAATGCCATGTTGAGGCTGTCATTTTTAGCATCTACATGGATGTTAAAATCACCCACAATAATTATTTTATCTGAGCTCAGAACTAAATTAGATATAAAGTCTGAGAAATCAGACAGAAACTCTGTGTAAGGCCCAGGTGGACGATAGATGATAACAAGTAAGACTGGTTTCTGAGTTTCACAGCTGGGGTGGACAATGCTAAGCATCAGGCTTTCAAATGAATTAAAAGTCTGTCTTGGTCTATCATTAATTAATAGACTGGTGTGAAAAATTGCTGCCACACCGCCCCCTCGACCTGTGCTTCGAGATTTCTGGTAGTTAGAATGACTCGGGGGTGTTGATTCATTTAAACTAACATAATCATCCTGCTGCAACCAGGTTTCTGTAAGGCAGAGTAAATCAATTTGTTGATCAATTATTAAGTCATGTACTAACAGAGACTTGGAGGAGAGAGACCTAATATTTAATAATCCACATTTCACTGTTTTACTCTTTGGTTCAGATGTGGATACTGTATTGTTCTTTCTTTGTGATTGTTTAAGTTGTTTGTTTTTTGTCTTTTTGGAAGCAGACACAGTCTCTATGGAGATGGGTTTTTGGGGGGGTAGCAGGAGGAGAGAAGCTGCAGAGAGGCGTGTAAGACTGCAACTCTGCTTCCTGGTCCCAACTCTGGATAGTCATGTTTTGAGGGGTTTAATAAATTTGTCGATATTTCTAGAAATGAGAGCTGCTCCATCCAAAGTGGGATGGATGCCATCTCTCCTAACAAGACCAGGTTTCCTCCAGAAGGTTTGCCAATTATCTATGAAGCCCACATCGTTTCTGGGACACCACTCAGACAGACAGCAATTTAAGGAGAACATGCGGCTAAACATGTCACTCCTGGTCTGATTGGGGAGGGGACCAGAGAAAACTACAGAGTCCGACATTGTTTTGGCAAAGTTACACACCGATTCAATATTGATTTTAGTGACCTCCGATTGGCGTAACCGGGTGTCATTACTGCCGACGTGAATTATAATTTTATTGAATTTACGTTTACCCTTAGCCAGCAGTTTTAAATTTCCTTCAATGTCGCCTGCTCTGGCCCCTGGAAGACAATTGACTATGGTTGCCGGTGTCTCTAGCTTCACATGTCTGAGAACAGAGTCACCAATTACCAGAGTTTGACCCCCGGCGGGTGTGTCACCGAGTGGGGAAAAACGGTTAGACACATGAACGGGTTGGTGGTGTACCTGGGGCTTCTGTTTAGGACTACGCTTCCTTCTCACCGTTACCCAGCCTTTCCCCAGCTGCTTGGGGTCTGCCGGGGAACAGCTAGCGGGGCCTACGCTATCTTCGGCTGCACCAGCTACAGGGGCCTGGCTAGCTAAGGGTGAGAGCAGGGTGCAAAGCCGAGTCTCCAATTCAGTAATCCTGGCCTCCAGAGCTGCAAATATGCTACATTTGTTACAGATATCATTACTGCTAAAGGAGGCCGAGGAGTAACTAAACATCTGACACAATGAGCAAGAAAGTGCAGAAGGGACAGGTGAAGTAGCCATGGTGCTAACGGGTCGGCTACGAGCTAAGCTAGCGAAACAGTACAGAGACAGTGAGTGAATACTATAAATTAGGTAGTGAGTACACAGAAAGTGTGCTTCGGATGAAGCACGTGAAGATTATACTGTGAAAAAAGAATGTATTTAAAAGTTGTTAATTAAACTGCTAAGCAAATAAGCTACTCAGAAACACCACTGTGTTTGAGCAGGAACAGGAAGCGATACTATACCACAGAGCGAACACCAAGTGATGAGGATGTACACATCTTGGACAGGGAGGAACGCTGGTTTGAGTGGGGAGTCAAGGAGGCCACTTACGTGAAAAGGGAACAACAATCCCTGAATCGAATAGGGGGCCTAAGGGTTCACTATCTTACAATGCTGCCATTCTGCAGCCATTCTCCAACTCTCTGTGAATGGTACTCATGACCATTGATCAATAGTCTTTGATCAGTAGTTGTTCATCAATGGTTGCTGATCAATCGTCATGGCAATTTGCATATTAATGATCAAGAAACTAACTTCACAATGCAAATGTACTGTTTAGAAGGTTGGGGAAGCCTGCAGTCGCATGGTTGAGTGACGGAATGTTTCTCCCACTGAAAACGTTATGTTCAGATGAACAGAATCAACTTTCTGAGATATTTTTGTTTGTTGTTCTTTAAGAAATCGAGTAATTAGATGTATCATGGGCAATTTCTGTTGTAATTATTAATCAGTGAAATTACAGGGGAATGGCAATAAAAACAAACTACAGCTGAGCTGAGCTGTGATGTCATTTTGTGCACTGTCAATTGTAGAATGATTGCGCTGCATCCTCCCATCCTCAGAAAGTCCAGATTCCCATGTGAACTTGCTAAGTAAGTCAAGTAAATGTCATAATTATCTGAGGTTTAAATCTTCACTAAATCCAGTTAACTGAAAACATGAATAAAACAATTAAGTGAGCCAAAGCTTAAGTTTAAGAAATAGCAACAAGATTTTTCTGACAAATGACAGGTCTGTGGGTGGTGGGTTTGTGATTGATTAATTTGTAATCTCAAATATAACCTTTTCTGGAGCCAGTTAAAAATGCAGGAAAAGTTACTATGGTGATAGTTAGGAATTAAACCATCTCTGTAAATCAAAAAAACAAATTAAACCTGAACAGACTTCTTTGAGACCCAAATAATGTTTTTGTTACAAGTATCTGGCAGCAGAACCAGTGGAGGCATCAACATTACAATCCATTTTAAAGATCCGTGGATCAATCCCAGGAGGAGAAACAAATCCCTTGGGTGTTGTGTTAATATGGGCATCTGGTGCAAAAAACTTCCAAATCAAATATTGGGTGTTCCTTGCTGCTCCCTGCAGGGACTTCTTGTGAATAAGTGAGTAACCAAAACTAATACTCTGTCATACTGACATTTTTTTTTATTGTCTAAACAAGCCAAAGTCTTATTTTGTTGGCTTTCAGTTCATTTCTTTGCTGCCAGAACTGATGTTTCCATCAAAACCAGCCTCATTCAGGCTGCATTTGAAGTTATGTGTCTTTCATTGGATGTCAAATGTGTTCTTTTTCCCCACTTCTGGTTTCCCTCCCGGCTGTCTAAACAGACAAACTGTGTTGTGTTTACACAGCAGGTTTGTGTGTGTGTGTGTGTGTGTGTGTGTGTGTGTGTGTGTGTGTGTACGTGTGTGTGTGTCTCAAAGCAGCCATGTTGTTAATGAGAGGAACTGGTGTGGCTTTTCATCCTCAGCTGTGTTTGAATCTCCTCACAGGAGAAGGAGGTGGTTGTTATTCTGCTGCATCAACTGGCTCGCTCTGAAACACCTCAAAAGCTTCCTCTCTCTGTAGACCTTCACCTTAAATAGCTTCGCTACTCCAGACATTCAAGACAAAAAAACAAGGCTGACCTCCTCCTGTTGTCAGACAGCAGAAGGAGGCTTGACGCTGCAGAGGGCGCTGCATACAGGTTAAACAAAGCAGAGTAATTACACATTCGAGTTGTACTGAGAATTGTGTATCTCTGACGAGGTAACCTTTCCAAAATGGAGAGCGAACAGTTGTGGAGGTGACTGTTCCCGGCTGTTTCTCCGCCTGCTCAGCTCCCTTCCCCCCAGCACACAAAGAGCTGAGCTGCAGTGCTGGCTGCAGAGCAGAACAGCTTGGAAATGGTTTCGCCTGAAAAGAGTCACTGTGGGGGGATAAAGGAGGAGGAGGGGGCTGAGTGAAGACCAGAGACCCTGACCTCTACTGCTGCGGGCAGGCAGGCTGTTTGCCGCCACTGCAGAGCTCATTTAAAACAGGCAATGTCGGCTCACGTCCGACATCCTTTCTGATAAAACATCCTGATCACACCTGATGTTCAGCCGAGGTAACGCTCAGTCAGACCGAGGAGCTCAAAGTAACAGCTGGTTTCTGTTCACGTGGAAAAAGGAGCTCGTTTCTAAACTATTACGAGTTGGTGTCTCTCATCCCTTAAGCTTGCAGGCATCAACCATGTGATTATACTCAACTCAGTTCTTTTCTCAAATTGACACAACTCCAGCTTTCATACATCACTTCTTTTATTCACCCCTTCAGAGTCTCCAAAGTCTAGAAGATTGTGAAGCCCTAACCCTTTGTTCCCCCTCGACTAGTAAACCTTTCTCAGTTTCACGAGCTGCTTGGCCGTCACTTCTACCAGTCAGATACTGAACCTCACCCAACTTCTCTGCATTGCTGCATTGCTCTCCTTCCTCAACGAGCTCAACAACTTTTATGCTCGTTTTGAGCGAGGGAACCCCAAGACCACAACCAAAACAGACATGACGCCAGACCACCAACCTCTGACTCTCTCCCCCGCCGATGTAGGAGCGGTGCTGAGCAGGATCAATGTCCACAAGGCTGCAGGTCCTGATGGCATCCCCGGGCGTGTTCTCAGAGCGTGTTCTGGGGAGCTTGCAGGAGTGCTCACAGACATATTCAATCTGTCCTCGGCCCACGCTGTGGTACCGGCCTGCTTCAAATCCACCTCCATCGTCCCGATACCCAAAAACTCCAACCCATCTAGCCTCAATGACTACTGCCCAGTAGCACTCACCCCCATCATCACTAAGTGCTTAGAGCAGCTGGTCCTAGCACACTTCAAATCCTGTACACCCCCCCCCCCCCCCACCCTGGACCCCCACCAATTCGCATACCGCCAGAACAGGAGCACAGAGGATGCAGTCTCCATCGCACTGCATTCTGTCCTCTCACACCTGGACAACAACAACACATATGCCAGAATGCTGTTTATAGACTTCAGTTCAGCATTCAATACAATCCACCCCTCACAACTCATCAGGAAACTGACAGACCTGGGCATCAGTTCCCTCATCTGCAAATGGTTACTGGACTTCCTGACCAACCGCCCCCAACATGTCCGGCTGGATAACCGCTGCTCATCTACAATTACAATGAACACCGGTGTACCACAAGGCTGTGTGATGAGCCCCTTCCTCTACTCCCTCTTCACCCACGACTGCAGACCTGCTGATGGTTCCAACACCATCATTAAGTTTGCAGATGACACCACGGTGATTGGCCTCATCAGTGACAACGATGAGACTGCCTACAGGGAAGAGGTGGATCGTCTGGCTGAGTGGTGCGACAGAAGCAACCTGCTGCATAACACAGAGAAGACCAAGGAGCTCATCGTGGACTACAGGAGGAATGCTGACCCACATCCACCCATCCACATTAAGGGGACGGCTGTGGAGCGTGTGAGCAGCTTCAAGTTCCTGGGAGTCCACATCTCCGAGGATCTCATCTGGACGACCAACTGCTCCAAGCTGGTCAAGAAGGCTCACCAGCGCCTCTTCTTCTTGAGGACTCTGAGGAAGAACCACCTGTCCTCAGACATCCTGGTGAACTTCTATCGCTGCACCATCGAGAGCATCCTGACCAACTGTATAACAGTCTGGTACGCGAACTGCTCTGCCTCGGACCGGAAGGCGTTGCAGAGGGTCGTGAAAACTGCCCAGCGCATCACCGGAGCACCACTTCCTGCCATAAAAGACATCTACAGGAAGCGGTGTCTGAAAAGGGCTGGGAAAATCATCAAAGACCCCAGTCACCCATCACATAGACTCTTCACCCTCCTGCCCTCTGGGAGGCGCTACAGGAGCCTCCGGACTAAGACCACCAGGTACCGGAACAGCTTCTTCCCCACAGCTGTCAGACTCCTGAACTCTGCCTCCTGACATCTGACCCACATTAAACTCATGGACTGGACATACACACACCCACAACCACCTACACACACACACAATGGACAACCGTACCCTCAAACACACAATAATAACATGGACTGAACCACCACTCACAACCACTAGCACTTTATACAGCCTCTGTAGAAATTATCCACATATCTCACTTATCTTAACTGCACTACTGTATAGCTCTGTGTAAATAATCATTCTGTACATACGATCATTTCTAATCCTACAACTGTTTATAACTTGCATAGTTTACATTTCTGTATAACTGTATATCTCAGATTTCTGTATAGTTTTTTTATTTCATATTTATATCCTGTTCATAGCCTGTACATAGCTTGTACTCACTACAGCCTGTACATACTTATAGTTATAGAATATTCATAACATACTTCATACCGTGTACATTATAACATACCATAATAGACCCATTTCTGTAATATACTTACATATCTATATTATTGCTAATATATATTGTAATATATCTATATCACTAAAGCACTTCTGGATGGATGCAAACTGCATTTCGTTGCCGTGTACCTGTGCATGTGCAATGACAATAAAGTTGAATTCTATTCTATTCTATTCTAAAGGACAGTAAATTATGATTATGGTAATCACAATTATTTTGTTCCATATTGAGATGCAATCACATCTACATAAATTCTTAATTAAGCTTCTTTCAGCTGCCTCAGGACAAGACTCAGCAGTCCATCGGCATCTTAAGGATAAAGAACACTCTTTCGAGGATGCGATTCACATTTTGGACAGAGAGGACAGATGGTTTGAAAGAGGAGTGAAAGAAAACATCTATGTCCACTGTGAGCGACCATCTTTGAACAGAGGCGGTGGTTTACGACACCAACTGTCTGCCATCTACAATCCAGTTTTGAGTTCCCTCCCCAGACGCCTTAACGCCCACTCACATCCTGGGCCATCTGACCTCAGGAATTCGCATGATAAGGTGGGGCCAGGTTTCACAATGAGCTCAGCGAAACTCTGGCTGATTGTGACCCACACCCAGTTTCACACCTTGGCTCAGGCGATTAGAGGATCATCAGGGGGTCCTTTTGTCCCTCTGTGGGGGGATACTCCCACTAGGTTTAAATCTGGGACTCCCCACCATTTGACCTTGGAACTGAAGAAGCTTCTCGGATGAGAGGTGAAACGTCTTCAAGCAACTTAAAGAAGTCCAGATGCTTTTCTTTGCAAGCTCCTTTGACAGCTCATAGTATATTTTCCAAAAGCTAAAACAGTGTAGTCATTTACAAATTTGCTTCAGATACTTAGGATGTCAAACAAGTACCAAACAAAACAACAGATTCCCCACATAGCAGGCAGGTCTGGCCCAGATCTGGTATCAAGCCAGCACTGCTGGTTGACTTCTGGCATGATAAGACATATGTCATCCAGATATGGGCCAGGCCTGGCATAGATGGCAATGTCTATGTGATGGCATGCCATATCTGTCTCGATTGTGGTTTGGTTTATGTGGCCCAGGCCCATAGAAAACAGGTCTGGCCCAGATCTGGCATCAAGCTGGCACTTCTGACTGACCGGTGTTATAGCAGATGTGCGCCATGTCTGGCAATGATGGCACTATTTATGTTCCTATTTTCCTATTTTAGTTTGAAGACCCAAATACCATGTTGCAATACTATACTGCTATGGCAGCAAATGTTTCAAATGCAGATTTGACAGGTTTGTGAAAGTACACTTTATCCAAAACCTAGTGACGGTTTACTCATCTGTGCCAGTGGGTGGCTGTAGCTCAGGAGGTAGAGCAGGTCACCTACTGATCAGAAGGTTAGTAGTTTGATCCCTGGCTCCTCCAGTCTGCATGTCAAGAATGTGTATGAATGTAGTTAGGAAGCGCTCAATTTAGAGAAATTGCGTGATTATGTATAGTGTACTTTGAGTAATCTGGAAGAATAGAAAAGAGTGAGTCCATTCAATGTCTGAACAGAGTTTCGTCATGTTACTTTTGTGTTCTGGCACATGTTGTTATTACATGGCTTGATTAAGGTACACATTAGGCTGATATATGGGCCAGCACAGGGCCGGCGGTGTGTCTGCAACTGGCCCATGGCTGCACACAACTTACACATGGCCCACATACCGCAAAGAATGACGGCCCTTTGGTGGCCCAGATCAGGTTTGCCAGAGGTAATCCACACATGGGCCAGCACAGGACCACCAGTGTGTCTGCAACTGGCCTTGTGCTGGCCCATGTGTGGGCCACCTCTGGCAAACCTGATCTCGGCCACCAAAGGGCCGTCATTCTTTGTGGTATGCGGGCCATGCGTAAGCAGATTGTGTGGGCCAGATAAGGACCATACTAATTTTGCTATGTGGGTCCAGTTCAGAAGATGCCAGATCACTGACACCACACTGCGTGTGTAACTACAAGACATTCAAAAGATTCCTTAACCAGATAAACCCTGCAAAGGGAACCTTTTAGACTATCTCTACATTTTTTCCTGGGACTTCAGAGCAGGTTTGCATGAATGGGAGTTTAAAGTGATCGTTATCTATCATATACTGGGTCTTGGTATATATGGTCTTCTCATTAGTTTGTTACCTCTTAAAGTTCAGCATCTGGCTGCTGGGCTGGGATCAGCATTTACTCTGTGTTCTTGACTAGCTTAGTGGTAGCATGCTGTCTGGCTAGCTTAGCTTCTGCATGGACAACTTGCTTGGAAAGAGCCAAAGTTGTGTGTAATGTAGCTGTTCCTGCCCTGGGTGCAGCTTCCACTTTACCATCACACTTTCATTCTTTTGTGGATTAAAAATAAAAGTTATTCACCCAAATGATTACCCACAATCGAATACTATAAAAGAATGACCGTCTTTATAGTAAGAAAAAAAAGTGTTTGGTGGCTGAGGGGTAAATGTTGGTTAGCTTTTCAGTCAATAATTGTAGCCTTCATGCTATAGTTGCACCTCAGAAAACATTTTAAAAGCCTTTTTAGCTATTACCCTGACATAGATGCTAAAATGTTTGGTACTGATATCTCTCATACTTGATTTTGATTCATCCAGCAGATGTGGTGAGGTGAAGACTCCAGCGACCCTCTCCATGCACCTTGGAAGTAGGTGAAGTTGTGCCAGGAACTTTTGTATTTTCATCCAGCTGATGGACTGGTGAGCTTAATGCCAGTCTGCCTGCAATTTACAAGAAACACTCCTCCTCCTGAAGACCTGATGGGTCATTCTGCTTGATATCAAGGTCACATTTTTGTTTTCCATTCACCTTCTTCCTCTTATTTTTATCTCTGGTACACAAACCCAAACATTTGTGTATACTACACCTATAGGTAGTGCTGTAAAAGGGCCACATTTTTGCAGTTTTCTTAAAGGTCATGGTTTGATAGTATATTAGTCATACGTAAAACTTTGCAAACCCATGTTTTCATGCTTTTTATTGTCCCATAAGAGACCATGTCAGGAATATGCAAAACAATCAGTAATGTTGGTGACTCATTGTTGTCAGCTTAGCATCAGCTGCAGAGAACACAAAAACCATAAAAAGCAAAAGAGATTGTTAAATACAATTTTAAACCCTCCATTGCTGTCATTGTCTACGATAACTGATCTCAATAATTGGTGGAAAATAACTGCTTTTACCCTTTTTTAGTTGTTAGTTTGTGACGTCTGGTACTAAATAAACAGAAGTTCTGGTAAACTCATCAAATAGCATGAAAATTTGAGTTTGGGACAAAAGCATAAACACAGATTTGAGTTTTTCCCAATAACTCAACTGTTACAGCTCATCCACTCTGTTGGTGTAGTTTTTTAATCCTGTAGCTGGGGGAGTCACTGAGAGGAAACTAAAATGAAACGGGGATGGAGCTGGACTACACCCTGGGTGATAGCGCAGTGTTTTTATTGTTGCACAGCTGCTATGAGATTCAGAAAGATTGCTGCTGACATCATCTATCTGCTGTAGTTGGAGCAGGTGGGGGGGGGGGGGGGGGGGGGTGAGATATCAGAGCCAAAGATGGAAAACACACAGGGTGACATTTCAGAGGGCATTTCAAACACTTTGAGTACACCACAGTTATGTTCACTAATAAGGTAAATACTGATTGTCTCATGATTTCATGATCTTAATTTAGCGCTGAATGGAGGGGGGGCGGGGGGGCGGGGGGGGCGGGGCTACAGATGGAAAAGGTACCACTGATTTTCTGTACAAGAATGACCTTCCTTCAGAAATGGTCTTCCAAAACCCCATTTGGAGATTGCAAAATATATAAGCGGGTGTAGTTGAGCCTTGATGGCAGAGTGAATATGTTGGGCTGATATTAGGATATATTTTTGCAAGTTTATCATTTAAATAGTGTAAAGGATGTAATAATGGATTGCATTTATATAGCACTTTTCAAGACCCTCAAAGCACTTTACAATTCCACTATTCATTCACACACACTGGTGGAGACAAGCTACAGTTGTAGCCACGGCTGCCCTGGGACAGACTGACAGAAACAAACCATCGGAAACGCACCAAAGGCACTATCGCACCATCGGCCCCTCTGGCTATCACCAGTAGGTGAAGTGTCTTGCCCAAGGACACAACGACCAAGACTGTCCGAGCCGGGGCTCGAACCGGCATCCTTCCGATTACAAGACAAACTGCTAACTCTTGAGCCACGATCGCCCTCGTGCTACATTAAATTGCATCAGGCACTGCTTGAAACAAAAGGAGGAAGACTGAGTACATTCTACTCAGTGTTGCCAAAACCCCGGGGGGTTCAGTGTTTAGATACATGAAGTCTTTGCTTTACCCCTTGAGGGCAGATAATACTGAGTCTTAGTTTACATTCTAGATATATTGCCTTTTCTGTAGAGTATAAAGCAACTGTCGTGAGTTCTCAGAATCGACTCCTTGAGCACAAGAAATGACAACATCACAGAACGCAAGTATGGCGAAGCTCGTGGCTCTCCAACGGGAGATTGAGAGACCAGTGTTGGACTCTAGAACTGCTTTGAAATTCATATGAGCTGTTCGCACTATTAAAACCACCATCACTTCATGCAGATACACCTTGGGCGGCAGCTGCGGTCTCAAGGCTAGAGCTGAACAACAACACCCTGATAACGACTGTGTTTAGTCCGCTCCTTCTCATTCCATGCAAGGCCACCTGGGTTGGCTGGAAGACTGTTTACTTAGCCTGGCAGGGCGAAGGACACTGTCTCAGCTGAACTCTGGACACGCACACACATACATATACACTGATATGCACACACTCATCCCCGCTCCCTTTCCAAACGCCTTCGACGCTTATTCCCTTCCGATGCTGACGGTGGATCAAGGAGACCAGCGCACGCAGGCCCGGATGTACTGTCTAATTCGGCTGTCTCTCACCCTTTACCCACCCCTGTTGCTTGTCATGTGTTTCTTTGGTGTATTAAGAGTTTTTTCATGTGCTATGTGCAGAGGTGTTTTCTGTTCTCAAACTGATCTCCCTGTTGGAGCTCAGTCTGGGGGGAGTTATTTTTTTCTCCTTATCTTTCCTCATGTGGTGCATTTTCCATTGTTATACCTCTCTGACCTGTCTTCCCCATGTGATGTTTTGTGTAATGTATGTATGGTCGGAGGGTAAGATGGCGCCGCCATTGTGTGCAATAGGTCGGCAGCCTTATGAAATTTCACCTTGTGGGACTAATAAAGGTATATCAATTCAATTCAAGAATATGGTGAATAGCATAATTGGCTGGCAGATATGGAAACCTGAAATGCCTAAAGAAAAGGGATTTTGGAATATTATGACTTTTCTCTACTGCCTCAAATAAATTGAGTGATCATTTTTGTGCCATTTTGAAAGACTGTGTCTGTTTGGGATGGCTGAAAGAGGTTATTGTTTACCAGAGGAGAAAATTAGCACAGTTGATTGATGTTGTGGGAATAAAGAAAATATTTTACTGCTACATATGGCTTTCATCATTATCATTGCATTAAAACGTTCATTAAAAGCTACTGGCATTAGATTAAAACTTTTATTAAAGGTGCGGCTATAATCGTTTTATACACACATTACAGATTATGCTCATGAAGAGTTGATGCTCAGTCTATTTAAAGGTCGCAAGCTTCGTTTGGCGTGATGTTCCGATGATCCATGGTGTAAAGTGACTTGGAGCAACAGAAGGTTAAAAGGCATACACGCTTACAAACACAAATGATTTTAAAGATAGGCGAGTCCAAAGGCCTGGAATTTATTTAGCTTCTAACTGCATTTGAGTTTGCCTAGTAACAGGTGACAGAAGAAGAGTGAAGGATGAAACAAATTGCCATGTATGGAAGAATGTGATAGAAAGAGGAACTTCTCTGTCTGTTTTTAGCTTTTTTAATTGACCATTTACTGTAACTGATGCATGTCATATTCTTTTTGACGCATGAAGGGGCGGAACCCTGATATATAATAAACCATTCTGAAGTGTATTCTTGGGTGAAGATCTACGTTGATGTGTTGCAGTGTACATCTTCCCACGCGTTTGTTCAATAAAATCATTGTTTGACTGAACTCTTCTGGGCCAGTGTTGGTTTGTTCTTATCCTCAATATTTTGAATTTGGGACAATGTGAAAATGTTTCCTAAAGTAGGAACAGTTTTTTGTTTGTTTTTTTGTTTGTTTTACAACTTAGACCGTTTTTCTGAATCCACGCTTGTTCTTTTGGATGTAAATTCGGTGTAATATCAGTACAAAAAATGTTTTCCGTTATCTTTCCGAGATAAGTGACAGGCATTTAATTATTGTTGGAAGTCAAAATTGAAATGAGAAATTGATTAATTGATATTGCAATAGTGCAATATTTATCCATGTTCTTTTAAAATAAAAAATCAGAAATGTTTAACTGTATAACTAACTGTCTAACTGTCATATATATATATATATATATATATATAAATAGAAAAAACACCCAGCACGCCCCTGCGGGCGGTTTATCCTTCAAGCTCGGGTCCTCTACCAGAGGCCTGGGAGCTTGAGGGTCCTGCGCAGTATCTTAGCTGTTCCCAGGACTGCGCTCTTCTGGACAGAGATTTCCGATGTTATTCCCGGGATCTGCTGGAGCCACTCACCTAGCTTGGGAGTCACCGCACCTAGTGCTCCGATTACCACGGGGACCACCGTTACCTTCACCCTCCACATCCTCTCGAGCTCTTCTCTGAGCCCTTGGTATTTCTCCAGCTTCTCGTGTTCCTTCTTCCTGATATTGCTGTCATTTGGAACTGCTACATCGATCACTACGGCCGTCTTCTTCTGTTTGTCTACCACCACTATGTCCGGTTGGTTAGCCACCACCATGTTGTCCGTCTGTATCTGGAAGTCCCACAGGATCTTAGCTCGGTCATTCTCCACCACCCTTGGGGGCATTTCCCATTTTGACCATGGGACTTCCAGGTTATACTCGGCACAGATGTTCCTGTACACTATGCCGGCCACTTGGTTATGGCGTTCCATGTATGCCTTGCCTGCTAGCATCTTGCACCCTGCTGTTATGTGCTAGATTGTCTCTGGGGCATCTTTACACAGCCTGCACCTGGGGTCTTGCCTGGTGTGATAGACCCCAGCTTCTATGGATCTTGTACTCAGAGCTTGTTCTTGTGCTGCCATGATTAGTGCCTCTGTGCTATCTTTCAGTCCAGCTTTGTCCAGCCACTGGTAGGATTTCTGGATATCTGCCACTTCCTCTATCTGCCGGTGGTACATACCGTGTAGGGGCCTGTCCTTCCATGATGGTTCCTCGTCTCCCTCCTCTTTCTTGGTTTTCTGCTGCCTGAGGTATTCACTGAGCACGCTGTCAGTTGGGGCCATCTTCGTGATGTATTCTTGGATGTTCGTTGTCTCATCCTGGACTGTGGTGCTGACACTCACCACTCCCCGGCCCCCTTCCTTCCGCTTAGCGTACAGCCTCAAGGTGCTGGACTTGGGGTGAAACCCTCCATGTTTGTTGTTGATGGCCCGGATCTTGTTCTTACCGTTCAACTGACTCCTCAGGACTTGCCTGACCCTCTGCAGGTACTTGGTGGTTGCAGCTTTTCTAGCGGCCTCTTCATGGTTCCCATTCGCCTGCGGGATCCCCAGGTACTTGTAACTGTCCTCTATGTCTGCAATGTTGCCTTCTGGTAGTTCAATCCCCTTAGTTCTGACTACCTTCCCTCTCTTTGTTACCATCCGACTACACTTCTCCAGCCCGAACGACATTCCAATGTCATTGCTGTATAGCCTGGTAGTGTGGATCAGTGAATCAATGTCTCGTTCACTCTTGGCATACAGCTTGATGTCATCCATGTACAGGAGGTGGCTGACAACTGCTCCGTTCCTTAGTTTGGTATCCGTAGCCAGTCTTGTTAATGATCTCACTGAGGGGGTTCAGGCCTATGCAGAACAGCAGTGGGGACAGAGCATCTCCTTGGTAGATCCCGCACTTGATGGTGACTTGTGCTATGGGCTTGGAGTTGGCCTCTAGTGTTGTACGCCACATCCCCATTGAGTTCCCGATGAAGGCTCTTAGGGTCCCATTGATCTTGTACAATTCTAGGCATTCCAGTATCCAGCTGTGGGGCATTGAGTCATAGGCCTTCTTGTAATCAATCCAGGCAGTGCACAGGTTGGTCAGTCTGGTCTTGCAGTCTCGGCTGACTGTTCTGTCTACCAGTAGCTGGTGTTTTGCACCTCTGGTATTCTTGCCAATTCCTTTCTGTGTCCCGCTCATGTATTGACCCATGTGCCTGTTCACCTTAGCCGATATGATGCCTGACAGGAGCTTCCATGTAGTACTGAGGCAGGTTATTGGTCGGTAGTTGGAGGGGACTGGTCCCTTCTTGGGGTCCTTGGGCATCAGGACCGTCCAACCTTCGGTTAGCCATTCCGGGTGTCCCTCGTTAACTAGCAGCTGGTTCATTTGTGCTGCCAGACGCTCGTGGAGTGCAGTCAGCTTCTTTAGCCAGTAGGCGTGAACCATGTCGGGCCCTGGTGCTGTCCAACTCTTCATACTGGAGACCCTTTCTTGGATATCTGCCACTGTGATGGTTACTGGACCCTATTCAGGGAGGTTGCTATGGTCTGCCCTCAGATCCACTAGCCACTGAGCATTGCCATTATGGCTTGCGTCCTTCTCCCATATGCTCTTCCAGTATTGCTCCGTCTCCAGCCTTGGTGGTGCTGTTCTCTTATTATTGTTCCCTTGCCACTGAGAGTACACCTTTGCTGGTTCTGTGGAGAACAGCTGGTTTATTCTCCTGCCTTCTATCTCTCTGGTGTACCTCCTCAAGTGGCTGGCCAAGGCTGTGAGTCTTTGCTTGGCAGTTTCCAAGGCCTCAGGTATGGACAGCTTGCTGTATTTCTTATGCACCTTCTTTGTCGTACCTTTCTGCAACTCCGTTAGTTGGCTAACCTCCCTCCGTGCTACTTTGATCTTGTCCTCTAGCCTCCTTCTCCATGGAGGGTACTGCCCCTTGTGGCTGTTCAACTTGTAGCCAAGCATCTCACTGATCACTGCTGCCGTATTGTAGATCAGCTTGTTAGTGTCGGTAATCGTGGTTGTAGGTATTAACATCCTCTAGCAGACCTTCTGAGGGTACTTCATGTAATCTTGGTAACCGGCTTCGGGGGATCCAGGTTTCAAGCTTGGCCATGATCCTACTCGCACTCAACGATCCTTCTGCTGTTGCACTTGGGGCTATGTACCCAATCTCTCTATGTACCCCTGACCTGGCGTCCTGACTCCTCCTTGCCGTAGCATTTATGTTGTACTTCGGCAATCTCTAGCTGTGAAAGCAGTCCCTTCTTTCGAATGTTGGAACACTGAGCTACTAGTTGTTTCGCCGTCATTGTGAATGTTGGGTATCGAAGAATCCATAGGTCCCTCATCCCTCATCCCTCATCCTCATCATGTAGCCCCTTCCGCCGGGGTTACTTGCATAGTAGCATTCCAACAACGCCCTGTTTTTGTCTCTTGCCCACCGATGCCTTCTTGTTCCAGTAGCCCACTTCTCGTCAGGGTGCCCTGGTTCCTCAACACCTGACGCGGACCTTGTTGATCCAGGCGACGTCCAAGCCGGCATGCCTTCATATTTATCTGTCTCGCTCATGTCTGCGGTAGGCTCGCTTAGCATAGGGGGTCTAGCCTTAGGACCCTTACTGGATACAGACGCCCCAGGCAGGAATCGAACTTGCGATCCCCTGTTCCAAAGGCGGAACAGAGGCTAACCACTACGCTATCCAGCTGCTTATATATATATATATATATAAAGAGAGAGAAATGTCTTTATCTATAAGCTAGAATTTTTTTAATCCACACTAAATAGAGTCAGTACAATATTAAGCAATAAGTCAGAATCAGAAAGGGTTATTGCCAAACGTTGAGCAGATTTACAACATTAGGAAATTTTTGCGGTGATGGAGGAGGTGAGGGTGGACTCGATGATTGCAGTGTAGAATTACATCATCATCCATGTTGTCACGTTGAATTTCTTCAGCTGCCTCAGAAAGTACATCCTCTGCTGGGCCTTCTTTATGATGGAGGTGATGGTGGGCTCCCACTTGAGGTCCTGGGTGATGGTGGTACCCAGGAAGCTGAACACCAAATGTTTAGCCTCCATCCTGTAGGCAGACTCGTCCATGTGGTGAGATGTGATGAGATAAGATGAGTCCGATAATGGTGGCGTCATCTGCAAACTTAATTAGCTTGACAGACTGGTGGTTCCAGGTGCAGCAGTTGGTGTACAGGGAGAAGCACTGGCTCCCTGAGGGGAGCCAATGCTGAACGTCCGGGAGCTTTTCCCAGCCTCACATTTTGTTTGCTGTCCATCAGGAAGTCAGTGATCCACCGACAGATGGAATCAGGCACATTCATCTGGGAAAGTTTGCCTTGGAGAAGGTCTGGAAAGATGGTGTTGAAGGCAGAGCTGAGGTCCACAAACAGGACCCTGGCGTAAGTTCCCGCAGAGTCCAGATGCTGAAGTGTAGTGAAGTGTAGGGCCACATTGATAGCATCGTCTACAGACTTTTTGGCTCTGTATGCAAACTGCAGGGGGTCCAGGAGGGGAGCCGTGAGGGTCTTGGGATAGGAGAGAACCAGGTGCTCAAAACACTTCATGACCACAGATGTCAGAGCCACAGGTCTGTAGTCATTTAGTCCAGTGATCCTTGGCTTCTTGGGGATAGGGACTATGGTGAAGGACTTGAAGCAGGCAGGCACATGAAATGCCTGCAGAAAGGAATTGAAAATGCCAGAAAACACTGGGGCCAGCAAGGCTCAGGCTACGTCCACACTAATGCGTTTTAGTTTGAAAATGCATCGTTTTCTCTCCGTTTTGGCCTCCCGTCCACACTGAGACGGCGTTTTCGCTCATGGAAAACGCAGCGTTTTCAAAACGCTGTCGAAAAGGCATACATTTGAAAACGGTGTTTTCGCATCATAGTGTGGACAACAAAAACGGAGACTTTTTGAAAACTATGACACATTTTAGTCATGTGATGCAGTCAAGTGAGCAATTAAACTAAGCGCAGGGTATTATACAGCAGTTGTTTTGTTTGCTCTCAATTTTGACAGCCTTATTAAAGATAAATATCAGTCTGTACATGCTTCAGATAGCTTCCTTCAAATTCTTCAATTCTCACTCACTTTTGCAACTTTGTACTTTTATGTTACTCGCAGCAACAACTCCACCTCATTGTTAGTCCATTTAAAAAACTCAGTGCTTTTCCTCGACATTTTGCCGCAAAAGAGCTGGTAAGTAGATAAACAGCAGACAGAAATGAGGCAGGTCGAATCTTCTTGCGTTTCACGCATGTTCAGTACTGGAACTGGCGCTATATAAATAAAATTGAATTGAATTGAATTGGAACGTAGGCGTTTTCGGCCATTTCCATGTGGATGCACAACTCTGTGAAAATGACTGAAAACGCTAGTGTGGACGCAGAGCACCTTCAGACGAAAACGCTGTTTTCAGATCTATCTAGGCCAGTGTTGCCAACTTAGCGACTTTGTTGCTATATTTAGCGAGTTTTCAGACCACCTTAGCGACTTTTTTTCTAAAAAGCGACTAGCGGTAAATCTGGCGACTTTTTCTGGTGTTATTGGAGACTTATTTATGATGACTTTTTGACGTGAAAGCGCGTATCGCTTTTACTCTCAACAAGCAGCGGGTGCTGCCGTGGGCACCTCGCCCTTTCCAAAGCGCTCACGGGCGGAGGATAGTCCTCCCCCAGCTGCTATCAGGGCAGAAGATTTTCACACCTATGTGTTCGAACTGCAAATGAATCACGCATGAGCGAAGCCGCTGCTCCCGCACTGACTGTAACGCAGTCAGTTCTTCTTTTACTGTTATGCTGTTTTGTGGATCACGAGGTTTAAAACTAATTATAAACACACACACACACACACACACACACACAAAGTAACTCCACCAGAGTGCCTATTTCGGGTCACTTTTGCCGGTAAAGGAGCAGGGTTGGAATTGTGACATTACAAAAAACAATAATTGCTAAAATAAATTTAATTTGTAGTTCTAAATAAATTCAAGATGCATTTAGGACGTTTTTTACTCACTTTATGTCTCTTCCACGATGTTATTTCTCTCTCCAACAACGTAGGTTACAATTATATTAGCATGACCAATTATGCAAATTGGGCGATGACGTCATTTAGCCACTTCTAGAGACTTTTAGGACAGCCAATAGCGATTTTCCTTACTGAGGAGTTGGCAACACTGATCTAGGCTAGTGTGGATGTAGCCTGAGAGTCGCAGGGGGACACACCGCCTGGGTCGGGAGCTTTCCAAGCATTCAGGCTGGTGTGAGATTCTGTGTGTGGGGGATGAGGAGGGGGGTGCTGTAGGTGAAGTCTTTGATGGTGGTGATGGCTCTGTGGTGGGGGAAGTGGGGGAGGTGGGGGAATGAGTGTCCAAAGTGTCTCTACTGTTGGGGCTGGGGAAGGTGTGAAGGCTGCTTGATGGATCATCAAAACAGCAATAAAAGTCGTTGAGGGTGTTGTCCAAGACCAAGCCGTGAGTGGAGGGGGGTTTTAGGCTTGCAGTTGGTGATCTTCCTAAAACGTTTCCACACAGAGGCCGAGTCGTTCTCTGAGGCTACTAATGCGTTTTCGTTTTTCAAACGAAAAACGCATTAGTGTCCGACTGGGGTCTGGAATGTGGGGCCTCCCTGCTGCTGCGGAGTCGGGGGTGGTCTGCTTCTCCCCACCCCAGGGAAAAGGGTAACGCCACCTGGGTCTGGATGCAGTTTCCCCCTCCAGGGACAAGGGTACCTAGACCCGGGGGCTTAGAGTACGCTTGGGGAGTGTGACTGTGTGTACAGTGTCTCTCTATGTCTGTCTCCACGTTGGGTGAGTGTTGAGTAATTGCATATGAGAGCATGAGGGTGGGAATGGACGTTTGTATCTGTGTGTGCCTGTTTGTCTGTGTCCATATGTCAGGTCGGGTATCAGACGCCACTTCTCTGGGGACATCCCAGGTCCTCCAAGATATGGGGTCCTATCTCCCCCACCACTTCCCCTACCAGTGGCAGACGCCCTCAGACATCGGTGCGTTGGTGGTTCTTTGGGTCCGGGGATGGGCATCCAGATACACACCGGCTCACTCCCGGTTGTTTTGATTGCTCTCAATTTTGATTGCCCTAAAAAAGATGAATATCAGTTTGTACATGCTCCAGATAGCTTTTCTTCAAATTCTTTAATTCTCACTCACTTTTGCGCATGCGCAGGACTGGAACGTAAGCGTTTTCATCCGTTTCAGTTTGGACGCACGACTCTGTGAAAACGACCGAAAACGCTAGTGTGGACGCGGAGCATTTTCAGATGAAAACGCTGTTTTCAAATCTATCCGGGCTAGTGTGGACGTAACCCGAGATCTGCTGCTGAATCTTCTTAGAGTGCTGGTGTTTAGCAATGTCCACTTATTTTCCGAACCTGTACTTGGCCTCTATGTAGCAGTCCCTGTCTCCGCTACATTACGCCTTCTGTCTTTTCTAGCCACAGCTGTTTGAGTTTAGGAGTAAACTAGGGTTTGTCATCATCATAACTCACCCTGGTGCTTGATGGCACAATGCTGTCCTCGCACAAGTGGATATAAGTAGGGGCTGGGTATCGTCACTAATTTCCAGAATCAATTCAATTCCGATTCACAAGGTCCTGAATCGATAGGATTCAATTTGAATCGGTGAAATTTTGCCTCAGACAGTCAGAAATATTATAATTCTGATCGCTTATCAGTACATATCTATATTTTTATATCTATAAAAAAAAACCTGACACTTGTGAGACTTTATCAAAGGTGTAAGCATCACAGCAGATTCCTTTGTGTCAAAGTAACTGAGGATAAAACACAGAAAAACATGAAGGCGGTTTTCCTGGTCTGGGTTTTTATAACAGATGACCTTAAAAATATTGCGCAGTCAAAAACGAAGTGAAGCAGAGCAAAGTTACAGAGGTTTGATTAGAGATACAGCTAAGCATTTTGCAATTTTGCATAATTGTAAAAAGTTTAAATTTGTTCCGTTTTGAACAGCAGAAATGAGGCTTTCTTGTTGGAAGTAAGTAAAAAAAACAAAGAGAAAACAGCGGCTGACACCGTAGACTGGTGGGTAATAAGTAGGGGTGTGTTTTGATTATCGATTTTAGAGAGAGAGAGAGAGAGAGCTCTACATGAAGTGTGATTTTATCATGGTGGAAGCAAAACGGCAAAAGTAAGAGGAAATTTGTGACGATGTTTACGTGAAGCAAAATGTGAACCATAGTTTGCATTGTCTTTGACTGCTGGTTCAGTCAATATTGTTTGGAGAGAGATAAAACCTGCAGCTTCAGAATCTAGCGCAAAAAGGACGTAAACACAAAGCGCCTGCCGACGCTTCAAAATCAGTGAGCTGTCGGCTTTCAGCCTCGACGGCGTGTCCGCGTACGTGCCGTCGGGCGAGAAAGGCGACATCTTACTGATTCGGATGCGTTGGGTCCGCGTTTTGTGTTTACGTCTTTGTGCAGAATCCGTGTACCTGCTCTCATTTACTGTTTTAGCTGTTTGGTGGTTGTAGAAATTTTGTGAGGTTTAACCTGAGATTTTGGCATTTCAGCCAAAATAAATTTATATTTAAAAATAGATTCAGGATTTTAATGAATCAATATCACGTTATCCAAGCCAGAATCGATTTTAATCGATAAATCAATAATTAAAACCCACCCCTAGATATAAGAGGTGACAGTGTCCGTAAACTCCACCAAGCTGTTAGAAGCAGCCCTCAATGTGTCCCAGTCTGTAGATTCGTGCAAAGCTCCTCCACAGTCTTTTGCATTAGCTAAGTGAGCATACAAACAAATTTATGTAAAACGTTTTATAAAAAAGTTAATTCAGGAAGGCATACACAGTAATTGTACTGGCTGTGGTGAAGAGGGAGTTGAGACAATAGGGAGAAAAATACAATTTATCAGTCAGTAAACAGCATTACTATTGTCCAGATGTATGAGGGTTGCTATTATGGTATCCTGTCAACCTGTTTGCCTTGTATGCAAACTGGTATTGTATGGAATGACAGCCTTGATGTGTTCAATACCTTTTCCCTGTGTCATTTCTCATTGTTACACATAATTTATGGGCTTCTATGGTTTGATTTCTTTGCACGTGTGGATTCCATAAATTGTCTAAAGAGCTTGAAAAGTATCTGGACCTCTTTAAGTTTCTTGAAGACGTTTCACCTCTCATCCAAGAAGTTTCTTCAATTCCAAGAGCAATTGGTGGAGAGTCCCAGAGCGTTCCTAAGAGGGTTGTGGACCTCTGTTGATCCTCTGCCTAAACTAACGCCAAAGTGTGAAAACAGGTGTGGACACAATCAGCCAAGGTTTCAGGTGAACCCATTGTGAGCCCTTGCCCCACCCTATCATGTGACTTACTGGGATCAAATGACCCCAGATGTGAGTAGGCATTAAGGCGTCTGGGAAGGGATTTCACAACTGGATTATAGATGGCAGACAGTTGGTGTCATAAGCCACCATCTCTGTTCAAGGATGGTTGTTCACAGTGGACATAGATTCTTTCACTCCTTTTTTTTTAAACCAACAGTCTTCTTGGTCCAAAATGTGAATATTTGCTCACTCTTTCGAGGATGCCATTGTCCTTTTGATGCAGATGTACACCTGAGTCTTGACCTATCGAGATCGCTTTTCTATGTTGTGCCCTGCATTTATGAAGTGTTTGGTCTAACCAATGTAGACGTCTAAGCATTACTTGCTGCACTGTACAGCATAAACTAAGCTGTTAAGTTTGTGATTGAGAGTTTTGTCTTTAGGATGATCCAGTTTTTGTGTATGGTTGGGTCTGAGGTACAATGGGATGTCATGCTTGGAAAAGACTCTCCTGAGTTTCTCTGATAAACCTACTACACAAGGGATGACAATTGTTCCGTTTGTCCTTCGGATTCTTCCCAGTTGGTGTCTGACCTTCTTTTCTGTGCTTCTTTGCTGATTTGATGAAGAGTACAAAATTTTTTAATAGAATCTGGTGTGAATTTCTAATCAATAGCACCTTTAAAAATATTTTTACTTAGAAAATGGATGACATGTTCAGTTCTAAACTTCATTCAAAACCCAATGAAAGTGCAATTGAGCATTGGGTATTTTTTTCTGATTTTGGTATTGAGTATAAAATATGGACATAGTTACTACAATGAGTTTAAGATGAGCAATTTGAGTGTTTTAATCCTGCATTATTTCAAATGGTGAAGGGAAGCAGCTGTATGGTGTAAACCAACCCAACTGTTCAGGTCGGGTAGTTAAAAATTTGCAACCAGCCACACTCAGTCCAACAGCCTGTGATTGCTGACGTTCTTACTGTGTTTGCAGCATGAATATATCAATCAACGACTAACCCTAATGCTCAGATAATCTTTGACCCAAGGAAGGAAAGTAAACAAAGATGGGTGTGGCTGAAATATTCCAGTTGAGACTTTAAGGCACAACGTCACAAAACAATGGGGTACATCACTGAGGAAAAAAGTAACTTGGATCATTTTCCTTTCAAACGGTCAAAACCCGAATTAACATATTTGAATAGAGCAAGCTTTTCATGTCTCATTAACCTATATAAGTGAAAATTTGCTTCAAACAAATATTTAGTTTAAAAGGTGTTTGATTAGGTGGGTTGTTTATTTAGATGGAAGAACAAATTCTGTCTGTTAGTTTTTGATAAGATTGTGTGTTTTTTTGTTTTGTTTTGTAAACAGTGTTATCTGCAGTCTGTTTTAAAAACAGTAGGAGTCCATTGATCACTTTACCTGCTGTTTCAAAGCAGCTCACAGCATTGAAATCTGTGATTGTTCCCGAGGAGTGGAGACTTCATCCCCTGGGAGTCTGAGAAATCGGATGCTGCTCCACCTGTAAGCCCCAATGGAATTCATGCTTTGTGCTTTCTGTTGGGCCCTGAAAAAGGTAAAAACCCACCCATATGCCTCACTGATCAGCTCCTCTTTAAAAAAGAAAAATCTTTTATGGTTTTACTAATTTTCCTGTGGGTGTGTGTAGTTACAGTGGTCTATGCTCATATTAAACTTGGCCAAAGTTTAATTAATGAGGTCAGTGTTCATTATATTGCCAAAAGTATTCCCTAATATAAACTTGAGTGACATTCCATTCTTAATCCATAGAGTTTAATATAATGTCAGTCCACCGTTTGCAGCTATAACAACTTCAACTCTCCAGTGAAGGCTTTCCATTTCATGGCTCAGTTTGTAAAAGGCTTAGGGGTGTGTTTATGTGTTCATGGGTTTTTGTAACCATTCTTCCAGAAGTACATTCGTGAGGTCAGACACTGATGCTGTATGAGAAGGCCTGTCTCCCAGTTTCTGCTCTAATTCATCCCAAAGGTCCTGAGGTCAGGAAAGTTCTTCCACACCAAACTCACTCATCCTTATCTTTATGGGCCTTGCTTTGTGCACTGGTGCGCTGTCATGTTGGAACTGGAAGGGGCTGTCCCCAAACTGGGAGCATGAAATTGTCCAAAATGTCTCGGTATGCTGAAGCATTAAGAATTCCTTTGACTGGGCGCTCAGGTATGTACCAGCTCACTCCCAGTGGCTACTTGGCGGGGCCTGGCGCCTGTTGCTCGGTCAGGCCTCTTCCAGGGCGCGGGGGGCCCTCGGGCCTCCCGCCTCTGGGCCTGGGGCTCGGTTCACTCTGGCACAGCTGGCTGCTGGCGGAGCCGGCGGGCACGCTGGTGCAGCCCCCTCTAGCTTCTGCTTGGTGGCTACTGGGTGACCCCTCGTCTGGGGATCCTCAGCCCTTCCCATGAGGGTGGCACGGATGCCCCTCCGGTGGTCCTCCTTGGGCTCTTGCACTCTGGGGCCTCTGGATGTCTGGGGCCTGGATCTCCTCCATGCCTGCTTCATGCCCTGGGGGACAGGGCTATGGCTCTCTACATCCTCTTGCAGACCATTACACGGGGAAACCATCTGAATACAAGTGTGCAGATCCACACAGGCGTGCACACGGGTGTTCACTGTTCGTAGACTTAAAACACACCTTTCTTGGCTACTACTTCAAAGCACATTGTACGCTGTCTGTCCTGCGTGCTGCACAACAACATTCAATATTTAGTATTTACTGCTGTTTACACTTAGCTAGATTAATGTGATGGTGTTGTGTTTAGTATGTTGCTTTGTTTTAACCTCTGTCTCTCTTCCACAGCATGTCTTTTATCCTGTCTTCCTTCTCTCACCCCAACCGGTCGCAGCAGATGGCCGCCCCTCCCTGAGCCTGGTTCTGTCAGAGGTTTCTTCCTGTTAAAAGGGAGTTTTTCCTTCCCACTGTCGCCAAAGTGCTTGCTCATAGGGGGTCATATGATTGTTGGGTTTTTCTCTGTATCTATGAAGCGCCTTGAGGCGACTTTTGTTGTGATTTGGCGCTATATAAATAAAATTGAATTGAATTGAGTTTTTTTTTTTGTTGCTTGTTTTCTATTCTTTTTCTCTCAACAGGTGATCCAGGAGATTTTTTTCCCTTTCTCACTGTCCCTCTCCCCTTCTGTTTTTCTTTTCCTTCCTCTTTCTTTCTCCCTTTCCTATCCCTCACTCATGTCTGTCCCGTCTGTAACAACTGAAAATAAAATAAAATAAATAATAAAAACAAAGGTTGATCAAATGGACCAATACGGCAATGCCATGATGATCCATTTGGCAAAATAAATCCATTGGGTATCCTTGTTGGTCTTCAGACAACAATTCTGACGGCTAAAGAACCAAATGGGACAGGCAAAAAAAGAAAAAAAGAAAAAAAGAATTCCTTTCACTTTACTAAGGGGTAAGCCCAACTACTGTAAAACAACCCCATACCATAAATTCCCTCCACTAAACTTTACATTAGGACAATACAGTTAACAAGTACTTTTCTCCTGCCAACTGCCAAACCCAGATGGAAAAACATGATTTGTCATTCCAGATAACACATTTCCTCTGCTGTACAATCTAAAGCGCTCTACAGACTGGGTTAGACCTCTTGATCTAATCTGAAGGCCACATGAAGTTGATCCACTCTGTGGTTTTACATGGCCTACCATTTCATGGCTAAATAGCTTTATTCTCAATCACTTCCACTTTGTTCTTACACCACTATTGGTTAACGGTGGAGCATTTAGTAGTGAGGACATTTCACAACTGGACATGCTGCACAGATGGCAGTCTATCTCAGTACCATGCTGAAATTCATTGAGCTCTTGAGAGCAACCCATTCTTTCAAAGATGTTTGCAGATGTACTCTGCATACTAGGTGCTTGATACACTTGTGCTGATGGAAGTGGTTGGAACACTTGAATTTAATGATTTGGATGCATGAGCGAATATTTTTGCCAATGTACTGTACATTTAACCTTAATAATCATATCTATTCTTGCTTTGCAAGAGATGGTCTAACTGGAACCCAATGGTACATGAAAACAATGTCAACATCCATCTATAAAGCATCCATCTTATTTTGATTATCTGGGCCAAGTCGTGGGGACAGCAGCCTAAGCAGAGAACCCCAGACCTCCCTCTCCCCAGCCACCTCCAGCTTGTCCAGGGGAACACCAAGGCGTTCCTAAGCTAGCCGAGAGATACAATCTACACTGGGGCCTCCTCTTGGTGGGACATGCCCGGAACACCTCACTCAGGTGGCATCCAGAAGGCATCATTATCAAATGGTCAAACCACCTCAAATGGCTCCTTTCAATGTGGAGTAGCAGAGGCTCTATTCTGAGCCCCACCCAGATGGGCAAACTTCTCATCCTATATCTCTAAGGGAGAGGCCAGCCACCCCTCGGAGGAAACTCATTTTTGCTGCTTGTATCCACAATCTCATTCTTTCGGTCACTACTCATAGCTCGTGACCATAGGTGAGGGTAGGGACGTAGATCAACCAGTAACCTGAGAGCTTCACTTTTACACTCAGCTCTATCTTCACCACAACAGACCAGTACAGTGTCTGCATCATTGCAGCCGCAACACCAATCTATCTGTTGATCTCCCGCTCCCTCAGTCACTCATGAACAAGACCCTGAGATACCTAAATTCCTCCACTTGGGGCAGGAATTCGTCCCTGACCCAGAGTGGGCACGCCACCGGCACCTCCGACTCAGATTTGGAGGTGCTGATTCTCATTCCTACCGTTTCACACTCAGCTGCAAAAAGCTCTAGTGTGAGCTGGAAGCCATCACCCGATGAAGCCTGATATTAAGCTTTTCTCACATCATCTGAGAAAAGCAGAGATGAGATTCTGAGATCACCCAAGACTGAGCCAAGTGGCGCAAGAAATTCTGTCTATAAGAATTACAAACAGAATTGGTGACAAAGGGCAGCCCTGGTGGAGCCCATCAGCATCGGTTGTTTAAGGATCAAATGGTCCGTAGCAATGGGCCAGACACCCCATACTCCCAAAGCACCTCCCACAGGACACTGAGGGACATGGTCAAATGCCTTCTCTAAATCCACAAAACACATGTAGACTGGTTGGGCAAACTTCCATGCACCCTTAAGTATCCTTGAGAAGATAAAGAGCTGGTCCAGTGTTCCAGAACCAGGACAAAAACCGCATTGTTCCTCCTGTATCCGAGGTTTGACTAGATGGACACTCCTTTTCAGCACCCTGGTATAGACTTTCCAAGGGAGGCTGAGGAGTGTGATCCCCTATAGTTGGAACACACCCTCCAGCCCCTTTTCTTAAAGATAGGAATCACCACCCCGGTCTACCAGTCCAGAGGTACCACCTCTGATCTCCACACAACATTGTAGAGATGTGTCAACCAAAACAGCCCTATAACAGCAGTGTCAGCATGGCCCCTCCCAAGAACCCTCAATTTCTACATGTATATAAAATTAAGAGGTGGTCACCAGCACCAGAGATGAGGTTGAATAAACAGACTGTCCTCTGGACGCCATTTAGTGTGCTCACCCCAAGACTCTATATGTATCCGTTATGAGCTGTGAAACTCAGAAACCAGTCTTACTTGTTATCATCTATCGTCCACCTGGGCCTTACACAGAGTTTCTGTCTGATTTCTCAGACTTTATATCTAATTTAGTTCTGAGCTCAGATAAAATAATTATTGTGGGTGATTTTAACATCCATGTAGATGCTAAAGATGACAGCCTCAACATGGCATTTAATCTGTTGTTAGACTCAATTGGTTTCTCTCAAAATGTAAAAGAACCCCACCCACCACTTTAATCACACTCTAGATCTTGTTTTAACATATGGCATAGAAACTGAACATTTAACAGTGTTCCTGAAAACCCTCTCCTGTCTGATCATTTCTTGATAACATTTACATTTACAATAATTGATTACGCAGCAGTGGAGAGTGGACTTTATCAAAGTAGATGTCTTTCTGAAAGCGCTGTAACTAAGTTTAAGAATATAATCCAGCCACTGTTATCATCGTCAATGCCCTGTACCAACACAGAGCAGAGCAGCTATCTGAACACTACCCCAACAGAGGTCGATTATCTTGTTAATAATTTCACCTCCTCACTACGTACGACTCTGGATACTGTAGCTCCAGTGAAACTAAGGTCTCTAATCAGAAGTACCTGACCCCGTGGTATAATTCTCAAACACGTACCCTAAAGCAGATGACTCGTAATCTGGAGAGGAAATGGCGTGCCACAAATTTAGAGGATCATCATTTAGCCTGGAGAAATAGTTTGTTGCTTTATAAGAAAGCCCTCCGCAAAGCCAGAACAGCTTACTACTCATCACTGATTGAAGAAAATAAGAACAACCCCAGGTTTCTCTTCAGCACTGTAGCCAGGCTGACAAAAAGTCAGAGCTCTTTTGAGCAAACCATCCCTTTAACGTTAACTAGTGATGACTTCATGAACTTCTTCACAAATAAAATTTTTATCATTAGAGAAAAAATTACAATAATCATCCCACAGATGTAATATTATCTACAGCTACTCTTAGTTCCATTGATGTTAAGTTAGACTCTTTTTTTCCAATCGATCTTTCTGAGTTAACTTCAATAATTACTTCCTCCAAACCATCAACGTGTCTTTAGACCCCATTCCTACAAAACTGCTCAAAGAAAGTCCTGCCATTGGTTAATTCTTCGATCTTATATATGATCAACCTATCTCTAATAATCGGCTATGTACCACAGGCCTTCAAGGTGGCTGCAGTTAAACCTTTACTCAAAAAGCCATCTCTAGACCCAGCAGTCTTAGCTAATTATAGGCCAATCTCCAACCTTCCTTTCATATCAAAAATCCTTGAAAGAGTAGTTGTCAAACAGCTAACAGATCATCTGCAGAGGAATGGTTTATTTGAAGAGTTTCAGTCAGGTTTCAGAGTTCATCACAGCACAGAAACAGCTTTATTGAAGGTTACAAATGATCTTCTTATGGCCTCTGACAGTGGACTCATCTCTGTGCTTGTCCTTCTTGACCTTAGTGCAGCATTCGATACTGTTGACCATAATATTCTATTAGAGCGATTAGAACATGCTGTAGGTATTACAGGTATTGCACTGCAGTGGTTTGTATCATATCTATCTAATAGACTCCAATTTGTGCATGTAAATGGAGAGTCCTCTTCACACACTGAGGTTAATTATGGAGTTCCACAGGGTTCGGTGCTAGGACCAATTCTGTTTACATTATACATGCTTCCCCTAGGCAGCATCATTAGAAGACATAGCATACATTTTCACTGCTATGCAGATGACACCCAGCTCTATCTGTCCATGAAGCCAGATAACACACACCAATTAGTTAAACTGCAGGAATGTCTTA
This sequence comes from Neolamprologus multifasciatus, assembly GCF_963576455.1. Taxonomy (NCBI): domain Eukaryota; kingdom Metazoa; phylum Chordata; class Actinopteri; order Cichliformes; family Cichlidae; genus Neolamprologus; species Neolamprologus multifasciatus. The sequence continues at coordinate 11,713,638 of NC_140443.1, forward strand.
AAGACATAAAGACTTGGATGGCCACTAACTTTCTGCTTCTTAACTCAGATAAAACTGAGGTCATTGTACTCGGCGCTGAAAAGCTTAGAAATATGGTATCTAACCAGATTCTTACTCTGGATGGCATTACCTTGGCCTCCAGTAACACTGTGAGGAACCTTGGAGTCATTTTTGACCAGGATATGTCCTTCAACGCACATATTAAACAAATATGTAAGACTGCGTTCTTCCATTTGCGCAACATCTCTAAAATTAGAAATATCCTGTCTCAGAGTGACGCTGAAAAACTAGTTCATGCATTTATTACTTCCAGGCTAGACTACTGCAATTCATTATTATCAGGATGTCCAAAAAACTCACTGAAAAGCCTTCAGTTAATCCAAAATGCTGCAGCAAGAGTACTGACAGGGACTAGAAAGAGAGAGCATATTTCTCCTGTTTTGGCTTCCCTTCATTGGCTTCCTGTTAAATCCAGAATTGAATTCAAAATCCTGCTCCTCACATACAAGGTCTTAAATAATCAGGCCCCATCTTATCTTAATGACCTTGTAGTACCATATCACCCCTATTAGAGCACTTCGCTCTCGCTCTGCAGGCCTACTTGTTGTTCCTAGAGTATTTAAAAGTAGAATGGGAGGGAGAGCCTTCAGTTTTCAGGCCCCTCTTCTGTGGAACAGCTTCCAGTTTGGATTCAGGAGACAGACACTATCTCTACTTTTAAGATTAGGCTTAAAACCTTCCTTTTTGCTAAAGCATATAGTTAGGGCTGGACCAGGTGACCCTGAATCCTCCCTTAGTTATGCTGCAATAGATGTAGGCTGCCGGGGATTCCCATGATGCATTGAGTTTTTCCTTTCCAGTCACCTTTTCTCACTCACTATGTATTAACTGACCTCTCTGTATTGAATCGTATCTGTTATTAATCTCTGTCTCTCTTCCACAGCATGTCTTTATCCTGTCTTCCTTCTCTCACCCCAACCGGTCGCAGCAGATGGCCGCCCCCCTCCCTGAGCCTGGTTCTGCCGGAGGTTTCTTCCTGTTAAAAGGGAGTTTTTCCTTTCCACTGTCGCCAAAGTGCTTGCTCATAGGGGGTCATATGATTGTTGGGCTTTTCTCTGTATCTATGAAGCGCCTTGAGGCGACATTTGTTGTGATTTGGCGCTATATAAATAAAATTGAATTGAATTGAATTGAATGAGAGTCTAAGTAATGTGGGTGGCTGGGTTGTAGAATAAAATTTAGGCACAAGTGGCCAAAAGGAGACAGAGGAGGAATGCCTACCCTGCACCTCAGTGACACACCTGTACCTCAAGGCAGTTGAGGATGGGGAGGGAAGGATTGGGGAGCAAAGTACCCCCTCCCTGGAGCCAGCTCCCCTGCTGACCCTGGTAAGTGTTGTTTTGTCTTTCCTCAACCCAATTAGTAGTAGCAGATGGCTGCCCTCCCTGGTTCTGGTTATCCAGAATGTCAATAAGGAATTTTGTTTTTCCCCAGTTGTCACAAAGTACTCCCCCATATTAGGTTTTCCTTTGTAATTTTTTTTTATAATAAAAATCGCCCAGAGAATATATTTGTTGGCATTATATAAATAAAAAAAATATGTCTACAAGTTAGGTTACTAAAAGAGCAGGAATTAAGTATTACGTTTATGGCTGTTATAGGATCAAACATTCAATAAATATCCAAGTTATTAGTTATTAATTCCAGTACCATCAATAAATATAATTTTAAATGGTTTAATGTGAACTCTTATTTTTGGTAAATGAATTCCACTCAAAGTATAAGGAAATGTTACACTTTTAAATATCACAATTATTGTCAACATTGTTCTATTGCAGTAACCCCAATTGCATTAAAAAGTTGGCCAATCAAGTATGTCCCCGAGGGGATCCCGTAGGGGTTTTAAGGAGTATAGGGTTGTGGGTCATTTTGGTCCATATTGCCATTAATGACTGACCCATTTCCGGTGGGTGTTTTACTCCACCATGGTTGTCCTTTGTCACCAGTTCTGCTCAGAATATTTATGGAGATTTTCTAGATGTAGCCAGATTGCAGAAATTTTTTGTTGTGGTGGCCTCAGTGTGTTGTTTGCTTTTTGCAGATGATCTGTTTCTGTTGGCTTCAGGTGGTGACATCAAGTTTGAGGCAGAATTTCAAGTGGTGGGAAAGAAAATTGGCACCTCCAATTCAAGGCCATTATTATTGGCCAGAAAAGGTGAAGAGCCCACTTGAGATCAGGGAGGCGCGGCTTCCTCAGATGATGAGTTCTGAGTATTTGGAGGTCTTGATTATGAATGAAGGAAAAGTGAAGCAGGAGACTGAGCTATTACTTTTACAACAGTTCTGTACAGAATTTTCTTTACTCTGACGCTCCACCAATGTTTAGGTGAAGCTGTCGAGTTAGCCAGTCAATATTTCTACCTTCCTCCTATCCTGACTGCAAGTTCTAGTTACTGACCAAATGAATGAGATAGCAGAAATTACTTTCCTCTAAAAATCTACCTGGCTCTTAATTAGAGATAGTGTAAGGAGCTTGATCATGCTGGAGAGATTCCCTCAGCTGGGAAGGCCTCAATATCCTTGAGGTGATGGCTGAGGAGAGGGATGTCTGAGCTTGTCTGCTTAAGACTGCTGCACCCACAACTTGACCCCACATTAGCAGCAGAAAAATGGAAGAAAAAAAAAAAAAATCATAGAAACACATGGATATCGTTAATTAAATGTTGTGGCTCAACCATTAGAGGTTTTGATTTTTTTTTTCCTCACAGCAAGATGTTTTAACACCACAAGATTTGAGTTAAGGTTACTAGATAAATATACAGGAAATGTCTGATCATAGTGTACCTGCGTTAGTGGACCTATAGGTGGATAAAAGAGACTGTACAGATACATTTCAGATCAGTTTTATTGAACAAAAACATTTTTTCAAAGTTCATGTAGGAAATACAATATTATACAAGTGTTGCACAAACAAGACTAACAGAAAGCAGATCCAGAAAAGGGCATGAGCAAGACAGACCAATTGCAAGGGGGTACAACAAAACTGAGACTCCCAGAACAAAAGGTTCACCAGGACAAATGTGGGTAATCTGCAAAGACAGACGCTAAACAGCAGATGTGGTCTCAGTTCAAACAATGTGGGGATGTTTCCAATTCATCAATCTTACTTTGTAACCTAAATTACATATTTCTAGATCAATCATCAAATTTAATGTGTTCTTTCTGCTACAGATCCCACATAAGAAAACAGCATTTGAACATCAGTGTTTTGGAAATCCAAAGACTGGCATTATTTACTGGGCTGGAGATTAAATTTGTCTATTTTCTTGGGACTGTACAGCCAGACAGTGGAATTTAAGTTACATTTCTGGATTTAGAGCTTCATTTAATGGTCTTGCGTTCACTAAAAGCTTCAGAAAATCTATGGAGACTGACTTTAAGATCTTGTATGTATATCAAACTGATTTTTTTTTTTTTTTTTTTTTTTTTTTTTAAAGTTGGCACGCAACAATATTTGTCTAGTGGAATGTGGATTTCTGGAGGGAAATACAGATGTTTGTCACAACTAACATGAAAACAGATTCCTTACTTGCTCACAGTAGAAACCCTTTGAAAAGCACAAAAGGCGGTTTGGCGTGCTCATCCCACCCGGCAGACGAACTATCAAGTCCCTCAACAGGAAGTTCCTGCTCTTAAATGCATCAAGTTGACTAAGAAGACGAGAAACTATGCTGCGCTAATCTTTTTGTTCAGCACCACCTTTGGAAGATTAGCACCTGTAGAGGAAACCAGTGTGGAGTTAAAAGAAATCAGATTTTCAGATATCTTCTAAATGAAGCAGCGGAAAAGAACATTAAAGACTTCTGTGTCAGGAACAGGTGACAGCAAAGCACTGGCACACTGTCAAAGTGCATTTTGTTTAGTCAGAAGGTGGACGACATCACTCAAATCAAAGCTGGAAGAAAAAAAAAAATCATTAATTGGGCAAATTCAGCTCAACAAAATACAGAACAAATGAGTTCTGGTAGTAGATCAAACTTGCTGTAATACTGGACAGGAAACAAACTGCCCTGCCACTCAAGTAAACAGATTCCACCACAAATGTCTCCAACTCAGTCAAACAAATGTGTTCCATCAGGACTCCTCTGTTTTCTGCCTGTTAGGTACTGGAAAACAGGAAACTGGAGCAGCAGCTGATCCTGAGTACATGCATTGGATATTTTTTATTTTTTTCCCCTCATGTGAAATAGTTTTAACTCATGGGTATAAACCAGAGCCACACACTATGAAGTAGAGGAAATGAAATTATTAATTAAAAATTATAAATCAAGTTGTATAACCTGGGTTTTAAATTTAGAAAACATGAGAAAATATTGAAATTTAAGCTTGAATTCTTTTTACTATCAGAAATCTGTGTGGAATTATTATGCTTTTTCTCATTTGCTATCATAGGTTTACACCATTACATGCTCAATTAACCTGATCAAACATTCAAAAAAAAAAAAAAAATCCCTTTACTGATTCTACTCTTGGCTTTGTTTGATGTAAGTGAGAGAGGATGTCCTTATAAGGCCATCTCCAACCCAGCTTCGGCTGTTATCACAGTAAGTTAGATGTGAGTGGGTAATAGTTTTGCCAACTATGTGAAGGGCAGCCAATCAGAAGAAAGATGGCTTACAAACCATCTAGGTAAACTGGCTGGTTTCAGATAGTGCACAAATGCTCAGTGTAATAAATAACTCAATTATTTTTATTATTTTGAACTGTGAACCATGCAAAGTTAGAATAAACTTTAAAGCTGGATATCACTATTACCGGTACCTTCAAAAAGACTGATAACAAGACCTGAGAACTCTTCCATACTCATTTTCTTCAACCAATTCATATTTTGTCATTTTATTTTTGTTTACCGATTCTCTAAACCTAAGGAACACTTTGTGATGGACTCTAGTTTTAAATGTTTGGTTCAATGCTGTACTCATGCACAGAACACCTTCCTGATTTCCAGCAGAAACAAAAACTTCACAGAAGGAAGACACAATTCCCCTCCTTTAATTTAGTTTATTTATAGAAATTAAACAGCGGTGGTTGTCCCAGCACTAGCTTCACTTTTTTCCTTCTTTCCAGTGGTGTTGCAGAGAGACATAGCAAGTTGGAAACAAAAAAGAAAGACAAAAAAACCTTTATAAAAAAAAAAATGGCGCTCTACTTCAAATGAGTTTAAATACTCTACACCGTTAAAGGTGCTGATTCTGGTACAAGCTCACTTATTTCCCAAACAACTCAAAGCAAAGAAGGATGTTTGGTTGAAGTGTTGCGTAGCATAAACAAACATCAACAGTGAAAATGTACCAGCATTTGGCCAATAGTCATTTCCCAGCCTGCTAGGAAAACACCACCTAACTTCAAATGCCTTTAAATCCCAGATGTCTCCATCAGGAACCAGCAGTTCCACAAAACAGACCAACATCTTGTCCATCTTCAACACCGGATACCTCCCGGTGGAGGCTACTGTAAAATACTAAAATCTGCTAAAAGAAACAGGAATTGTCACTTGTTCTGGTATCTGAAGCCTCTCAGCACATGGTTGAGAGGTTGGATCTGAATCACTGGGGAAAGGTTGACCTGTAGAATCTTCTGCGCTTTTCTGCAGGCCTCTTCCACAGACCGAGAGTCATCTACCTTTATCACTTTCCCTCTAAAACTTTTCTTGTCCTTCCAACTATTTCTCTGTCGGGTTGGGTTGTTCAGATCCTTGGGGCCATGAACGTCTCTATGGAGCCCATTGCTCCTCCAGCCATTGCTGGTCAGCTCTGTGTCAGTCTGTGGGAATGCCCGACCATTAGCATACAAAACCGGTGCAGAGTCTCCAATTAGAGCACCATCTAGTCGGATAGGGCAGGACAGAGTCTTCTGGCTGAACAAGGCCACAGCTTTGGTGGGTGCCCCGCCACCGTTCTGAGAAGGCTGAGAAGGTATTCCTGAAATCGCTGGCGGGTACTGTTGCTGTAAAAAGCCACTAGAGGCCACCTCAGAGGATGAGTGTGGAGTAGTGTGGATTTGGAGTCTGGCTGTGTGGAAGCCAGATAGACCTTCAATACTGGTCAGTCTGAGGCACGGCTGCATGTCCACATTTGAATTTGCCACAATCCGACTGGGTGTCCTGCTACAAACAATGATGCGATGGTCCACCAATGGTTCTGGAGGGCGAATGCCTTGAATCCTGGGGTTGCTCCTCTCAGAGGTGTTCCAGGATGGGTGAACTTCCCTCTTCTTGGTCAGAGGCCTTCTCCTCCGCCTCTTAGCTGTGGGTTTGACATTCCTGTTTGGTGGTCTCAGCATGTCCTCAGTCAGGGGTTGGCTTGTGCACGACCGGTAGTCATACACATCCTTGCTGCGAAGCACGGTGGGCTTGTGACCCTCCTCACTTAGCTCCTGCAGGAAGGTGACAAGCTCCTCAGTGCTTGAAAGGTCACGGGACATTGGGCTGAGAATCTTCAAAGCATCTAGGAGGACATTATGTCCTGCTGATGAAATCCGGGACCAGGAATGAACAGCCCTCCGCTCTTCATTAGCAAACGCCAATGGCCGGCCGACCGTGGAACATTGTGCCTCATAAGCCATGACTTGAATTCTGTCAGGAGAAAAAAAAATTACCACATTTGGTCAAAACAAATTGCAGAAAACAATGATTCAAGAATTATAACCCATACAGACAGATCAATGCCTCAAGTCTTACTCCACATCATTTTTGACCAGAAAATATATGTTAACTTGCCCATCAAACAAATATGTAGAGCTCTCTTTTCTCTGCGCAATACTGCCAAAATTAAAATTATGCTCTTGTCTCTGTGTTTCCATTACAATTACATTAAATCCCTATAAATGGTCTGTAAAACCTATTACTGGCACCATTAAAAGATTGAAGGTTTAGCCATCATGTACTTTAATGATAAAGCAATGTCAGGCTTTAAAATAAATATTTATACCATACATTTTAGATCTTCAACATCTCCTTGGACATCTCCATTTTATTGTGAGAGGTTGCTGCTACATATAAACATGATCACTGACAGCAAAAGAGTTTAAAGAAATTTGGAAACTTCTAGTACCACTGAATTAATAATCCAAGTCTTTGTAAATACAATTAGGTCAGTTAGTTTGGACAATGCCAAATTTGGTTTGTTAAATAATTTTGACTTTATTCATTATTTGCAAAACTGATCATATGCTGTCCATCAGTTTTGCAGCATTTGCCTGATTTTGAGGAGCGAGAACAACCCTGGGCATTTTACAATTCATCTTGCTGGTTCTCACGCCGTCCCCCCCTCCCCCAGTCTTAAACTGGGGCAAACTGACTACAACAACTGCAAATGCTGCATCGTCTTTATCATCTGTACATGTTTTAGATTCTGTACTGTCCATGCATGGGAAGTCATCTACAATTGTGCTATCTCCTGGGCCTGGATGCTGTGACCTTCGGACTCCTGCAGCTGAGCTCACAGTGAGATGTTTTGATAAGAGGCGCCTGAACATAAAATGTTAACATCAGTATGTACTGCTGCAGCTGCGAACACATGGGCTGGAGACTTTTAATAGGCAGATTAATGCTTGAGGGAGAAGTCAGTTTACTGACAGCAGCAGTGTAATCAGACATCCCTCTACAGCTGGAACAGCAAATATTGAGAGCTGGCTCGTTATTAGACAATATCAACCTTCAGAGCCACCTTACCACCTTTATACCTCTTCAGATCAAGCCTCGTTATGCACTTTGGAAACCAGGGCATAAAGACAGACCAAAAAAAACAACAAAACAAAAAAAACCTAATACGAATAAATAAAGGTTTACAATATTTCAAGATGTGAAATGGCCAAACAATTTATCTGCAGCACTACATAGCAAAAGCAGTTAGTCAGAAACAACATATTTCTGTGAACACACCCAGTTCGTAGAAATACTACTGTACTTGTACATTGTGTTTTCTGAAAAGAACTAGACACTGCTATTCTATAGCAATGAGACCAAATGGTGTATATGGGTCATGCCATGTAATAGTTTCCACCTGGCTCATTAAACGGAGAACTTTAAATGCGTTTATCAGCTGAGGTGGTGTAATTTAATAATTTCAACCAAAAATTATGATACAAGATTAAAAACATGATTTGATATAATTTTATATAAATAAAATTGAATTGAACACTTGTTTAATGAAGAGTTAAAGAAAGTGGTTTCACTTCCCGCTGCCACTAAGACAGGAAATCATTCTTTCTTCATGCAACAGCTCTCAACAGTGCAGTACATTTGTCTAGCAGAGAAACATCTGCGCTCTCATGCTAATGTGCCATTTCAACCCTGAACTGCTACTACACTGCAAAAGCCCTCCGTAGAGCTAGAACATCTTACTATTTATCACTGGAAAAATATAACAACTGTAGGTTTCTCTTTGAGTTAACTTCAGTAGTTACTTCAGCAATTACTTCCTCCAAACAATTAACGTGCCTTTTACACCCCATTCCTTTGAGACTGCTCAAAGACGTCCTACTATTAATAAATGCTTCAAGCTTACATATGCTCAACCTCTTTATATTAATCCAGTGCGTACCACAGGCCTTCAAGCTGGCAGTAGATCTCACCATAGTGAAGCTTAAATGATCTCATAGCCTCAGAGTGGACTCTGCTCTGTGCTGTAGGTATTTAAAGGTACTTCACTGTTTTGAATGATATTAGTCTTTTCCCCCCTCCTTTTTTAAAATACATAAGGCTAATTAAATTCCACAATGGTCTTCACCAGGATCGAGGTAACACTTCCCTTTAGTAGTGTTATCAGAAGGCATGCCATATATTTTATTACTATGCAGACGACTCGCAGCTTTATCTATCCATGAACCCAGACGGCACACACCAATTAGTTAAACTCCCAGTATGTCATTAAAACAAAAACCTGGATGACTTTTTTAAATTCACAAAAAACTTAAGTCATTATTCTTGGCCAAAAATCTTTGTGTCCGATTCTTATTCTGGATGGCATTACCTTGGCCAGCAGTAAGAGTACTGAGAGGGACCATCAAGCAATCATATTTCTCCGATACCGACGTCTCTTTATTGGCTCCCTGTTAAATCCATAATCGAATCAAGAAATCCTTCTTAACTCATCCAAGGTCTTGAATAATCAGGTCCCATCTTATCTTAAAGTCCTCATAATATCATATCACCCCAAGAGAGCACTTCTTTCAGTGGGAGTCACTTTGTCTTCAGTCAAGTTACTAGAATGAAGAAGTTACTTGGACTAGTGACGAAACATTTCTCCACTGAAAACACTACATCCAGATGAACAGATTCAACTTTTTTTTTAATACATCCTTACCTGGATGATTGAGCAAGCATGAAGACAGGCTTAAAACTTCCCCTTTCCATAAAGCATGTAGTTAGCACTGGTTCAGGTAACTCTGAATTCTCCCCTAATGACACTGCAAAGCCTAGGCTACTGGCTGTCCTGTGACTCTCCATTTAATCATTAGTTATTATTCATCTCCAATTCTCTTCTACAATTTGTCTTTTGTCCTTCTTTCTTTGTTAGGTAGATAAAATAGAAGAATAGGATTTAAAATTCAAAATAATTATCATGATAATTCAAAATACTGTTTGGGCTTCTTTTGTAGGTGTACAGTGGAAGGAACACAAATTATGTCGCTTTTATCGGCACCTAGTGATTAAAACCTTAAAGAACACAGCTAAAGGCTGTCAGCCTCTGTAACCATTTGCTTCCAAGTGACTAAATTTATACCCACATTCCAATGTGTGATTTACCATCAGCTTGAGAGCAATTTTATGTGTTTTGGTACTGCAAACTGTGGTCTAACAAGGCTACTGAAATAATAATAATGACTGCTGCATGCTGAATCAAACACCAGCCCATTTTCTTTCTTTAATAGTCAGCTCTACAGCTCTGACTTGCCACTGCTTGCTACATGGTAGTTACTCATCTAGGTTAAACACATGAGACCTTGTTTCACTGAAACAAGTCCTACCAAATTGCCAACTGTGTTTATCAACCTCACCTTAACATCAGCTTCAGTTTTGCTTAAGCTTATCTGTACTTTGATATGCAAACTGTTGCATGCTAACAACACTTTCTAAAAGGTTACTAATAACACTTATAGGTGCAAAAAAAACACTGGTAATGGAAAATACAGTATTTCTGTGAGATATGTAACAAGTTAGCAAAAACTGACCAATTAAGACCTACATTTTATACATCTGCAAAGATTTTTTAAGTTTTCAGAGTGGGTTCTTAGTCTCATTTTCTGAGCATTTCATTGGTGATTCCGGCCTTTTGTGGCAGTTCTGAGCATCTTTGCAGTGATTTTAAGTACAGTTGTATAGTTTATTTTCACCCTGGACTGCAATATAATATTGACAATGAGTATTTCCTTTAGCTTTGCCAAAGATGAAGCATATCACTGTAATTTATCATGTAGCACTTGTCTGTAGTTGCTGATGATGGACACAATGCAAAAGATTTGTCAAAAAATGCACCACAGGGCATGTTTAAGCATGCTTAATAATCTGATGTGCACAGTCACTAACCAAAGGGCCATCCTGAGCCAGGAAAAACCCTTATTTGTCATACTTATTACAGAATTCATTGCACTGATGACAACATCAATGTTTTTCCTGTATACAGAATAGAAAAATTGTGGTGCCACCCAGTGAGGAATGATATGGAGCAAAAAATAACCTTATTCACCAACACAATAATAAATAAAAGATGTCAGTTGTGGTTGAGTATGTGAAACCCAAAAAATTAAAACAAGATTTTTGAAGTAACACGTAACAAAGACTAACTAACTTTAAGAAGTCATATATTCCAAAAAACAAACAAACAACGTATTTATATAATGTTATGGGACTTTTATATTCAGTATGTAAAGTATAAGCTGCAAAAATCTGAAATCTTCTTCAGGTGTTCTTCTAGACCCCCTTCCAGCTCAACGAGCTAGTAAAACTTTCTCTTACTTATACTGAACAGTAGGGCTGTCACAAACGATTATTTTGACAGCTGACTACTCACTGATTATTTTTGCTATTAGTCAACTTGCATCCATTGGATGTAAAATGTACAGCTTATTGCACCAGCATACATCTGCTCTTATATAACTATCATTACCTGGGTGTCATTACCTGTTTATCATTACCATTAAGTCTTTAAGTATGTGCTAACTAAAAATAAAGACAAGATTAGGGCTGTTTGATATAACGATATATATCGGATGACGATATAAAAACGTCTATCGTTTCATTTTACGCTATCGTTTGTTTCGTGGTGTTGCAAAATAAACTGCTTACGGCAATATTTTTCATCGTTTTGATGGTCACTGTAGTGGCTATATTAATTTCTTAAAGTTCTCTCTTTCTCTTATATTTTATATAACCACACTACGGACGGACAAACGACTGTTTTTATGAGTTTTGGTAAGCAACAACGACGGTAACACCATCGCGTGTCCGCTTGTTTATGTTCCACATAAACCTTGCACAATAAAGCTCAAGGTCCTGTTGAGACTTTTCAAAATAAACTAAATCACGAAAGAGCAGATTATTTACAGATGAGAAGTAAAAAAAGAGCCGCCAGGTGCTAAAAAATAAACCTTAGACTCAAACGTTAGAACAGGCTTTTCCCCGCAGCACACCGTGTAATAAATACTCACAAAGAAAACGGCGGCCATTACAACTTGTGTCTAAAAATGTATAGTTTCATGCATCTGTTAAAACACTCGACTCCAGCTGGAAACACTTCCCGCAAGTCGAGCTGCGAAAACGATGTGCTCGGTAGGGGTGAGGGGAAAAAAAATCGATACTGTGTAGTATCGTGATATTTTGTTTGCTAACAATGTATCGATACGGGGACAGCAGAAATCGATATTTTGTTACAAACAATTTTTTGTGGACTCTGACTTCAGAGCATGTTGATCAGCTCCTTTTTCTGAGTAAGAATCCTGACATTCCTTCACTGTCCAAATGTGTTTAACTTTTTTTTTGGCAGCAATAAACATGACTGTTTACCTATTTTAATTTAAGACATGTTTTATTTTAATTAGGTTTAAAACTTTTTTATTTAATGTAAAATTATATTTTGTTTTAATTTACTTTCAAATTCTTCAGTTGCTGAATGGGCTGCATAGTTTTCAGAAATTGCATAGTTTAGAATAGCTATAATTGTACCAGATGGTTGCATTCAGTTAAGTTGGACTAGACTGTAATACAAACCGTTCAGTTTGACAACAATAAAACTGACTGAAATGAGAGAAAGACTGAGTGTGAGACTTTGATATTAGATATGAATATTGATAAAGTTTACCTTTATGTACAGAATCTGAATATCGCAAAATATTTTTAAAAATTGCAATAATATCGTATCGTGCGTTAAGTATTGTGATAATATCGTATCGGGGGATGTATGGTGATTCCCACCTCTGGTGCTCGGAGTTCGCTGTTCTCGCTGGCTCTAGTGAGCCTTGACCTCCCGGCCAGCTATCGAGCTAGTGGGGTAACAGACGTCTCCGAAAACGTCACAGCACTTTTGCAAATATGTGGTGTCTTGGTAAATTGAGCAGATATTTGAAGTTTACACAGCTACATTCTGGCATGAAAATATGTTGAAAGTTTATTTTGTGACCCAGAAAGAGTAATATTAAAAACTAAGTAGCTTTTGGGGGTCCACATTAATGTTTTTTTCATGCATTACCCCACCCCCACCACAATACCCTGTAGAGATCGAAAATGTGACGTCAAAATCGCAAAGGATTGTAGGTACGAGTGGCAAGTGGTACTAGCGCACGCAGGCTTTCACAAGAAAACAGTCACACAGCGATAAAAAAGAAAGAATGGCAAGAAGCTGTTATATCATTAACCGTAATAGCCGCGGGAAGCCGACGGGTAAAGAGTTTTTTTATCGGATTCTGTCGTGAAAGAAAAATTGTTCAAGCCTTGTGTCCGAAGTAACAAAGAACCGAAGGATGGCCTGGATTGCAGCCATTCGAAGACCAAATATAACGTTCCAGCACACTCCAGCTCACATGTTAGTCTGCTCCAAGCATTTCCACAAAGTTAAGTCTTTTGTTGTAGTTATTACGTAATTTATCATAACATAATTGTTGATGTAGGTTACAAATAAGTCTTATATTGATCTGAATTGAATTCGTTGCACTATGCTGCTTTGTTTACTGGGGCTCTGCAGGCTAATGTTTGTTGTGTTTTGTAGGAAAACCAGCATACAAAATGCTGGAATGCGATCCAGACTGGGCGCCCTCTATCAACCTGGGTCATACCGAGTTTAAAACTGCTACCACAGCGAGATTTGATCGGTTAAGAGAGAGAACGATATCAAAACAGCCACGAAAAGTCACGCATATATGTGCCCAAGTGTTGTACTGAAGCAATCAAGTGATGAATAACTGTTTGAGTATGTTGTTTTGATATGGTTATTTATTTTATTATTTTCTTTGCATTGTTGATTTGTTTTTCAACAAAGCAGTAATAAAGCATGAAGGAATACAATTTTGCTTCTTTCTTGTAAGATTCTATAATAGAATGAAACAATAATGGCAGTCATAAATAAAGACAATAAATTGAATGAATTACGAAACACTTATTTTATTTCTATTGGATCTGAAAATGTTGTGTAATACTACAACCTGAAACGACAAATAGATTATCTCCTGTACAGGCCAACGCAAACGGAAATTTTTTTTAACAACAGCTGTGAATCACCAAAGTAAACTGGACCTGGGCTTGTTGCAGGGATCTGAAGTTACTAAACACTTTGTGAGTGTATGCACTCACACTTAGGACCACATAATTATAAATATGTGTGTGATGAAAGTTGGGCAGCACGCGTCTTTAGTCCACTGTGTATGCTCGTATGGGTCTAACCGTTTCACTCCTTTGATTTTTTCCTCTTGCTTTTTTTTGCCTTTTCATCAAGTCTTTGTACGGACCTGCCGTGTTCTCCTTCGTTTTGTACATAACTGTTTCTGGGGCAAATAAAATGCAAGTATGGATTATTAACCGCAGAATTAATGGTTACCAGTGCTGGAATCACGTGGTCTGTCGATCTCTATAGAGACAGTAAACAGTAACAACATGTAGCAAAGGTCATCAAGCAACTGCAATGACTTAAGTTTTTAACTACATGAGAAACTCTTAAATTAGTTGACAAAAAAAAAAAAAAAAAAAAAAAAAAAAGCAAAACAAAAAACACATTCCTTTTTAAACTGCAGGGTGCATTACTAAAAGTGCTGAAATGCCTTTAACCTCGGGTATTATGTAACTTTCTCCAGTTCTGTCTCAATGGTTCAACACCAGAGCGATTGACTTGAAATGCTTTAGTTGGCTGCGAGTCCCCTGAAACTTACTTTGTTTCTCTGAGGACCTAGACGATTTGAGTGTTCAGCTGACGTTTTAATGAAAAGCCACCAAGTTTCAAACAGAATTGTGACGGACATTTGATGTGCTTTCTTTGTCTTCAAAATACCAAAATTGTGCCCCCCCATACGTTTTGCTCCAATACTAGTATTTAAACCAATTCCAACAGTTATCTCTCGTGGAAAAATAGTGAACAGTGAACTTAAAGATTAAGATGTTAAGTTATAAAGCAGAGCTTGATATTTCTAAGCATTTTCCAAATCTTAGTTTCCAAATCAAAGTTACATCGGAGACAAAATATACCCTAAATATATAACCAAGCCCAACTCACAAAAAAAAAAAAAAAAAAAAAAAAAAAAAAAAAAAAAAAATCAAACCTCTACCAGAAACAACAACAACAACAAAAAAAAAAAAAGAAGAAGAGGAATCTAATACACGATCTAAGCACACCCTGGATGTGCTTTAGTAGACTGTAGGGCTGCCACAAACGATTATTTTGATAATCGACAAGTCACCGATTATTTTTGCGATTAGTCGGCTAATCAGATCATGCATCCATTGGACATAAAACGTACAGCTTATTGCACCAGCAGCATCTGCTCTTATATAACTATCATTAGCTTACAGCTTTACGTGTTTAAGGTATGTGCTAACTAAAAATAAAGGCAAAATGATAGTTCATTAAATTTTAATGAAATTTGCAGATTGTTTCGGTGAAGTTTATAAACTCCTTGCTATCTAAAATATAACAGGACACCGGAGTATATTCTCGAGCATCTCATACTTCTGATAATCAGTTGTCTGCTTGACGTTTATTCAGCTGTGTAAAAACTATAACTTTAATCTCAGCCAAACCGATTTACTCAGGAACAAATAAAATACTAAAAAAAAGCCAAACAATAACATTTTGAAGTTATCTAATTGACTTATATATATTTAACTGGAGTAGCGAAAGACGGCAGTGGGTTTGAAAACGATTTGCCAGGAGTCCGGTGTTTTCACGGGCTCTAGTGAGCCTTGCCCCCGGCTAGCTATCGAGCTAGTGGGTAACAGGCGTCTCCGAAAACGTTGGCGCGCTTTTGAAAATATGTGGTGTCTTGATAAACTGAGCAGATATTTGAAGTTTACACAGTTACATTCTCGCCTGAAAATATGTTAAACGTTTATTTTGTGACCCAGAAAGAATAATAAGAGAAATATTAAAACTAACTAGCTGCCGCCATTGATGGCAACTGAGCTGGGCTGCGCTATGAATTCTGGGACACAGTTTCTTCTTCTTCGGGGTTTAACGGCAGCTGGCATCCTTGTACAAGCAGTGCTGCCATCTTCTGTCTCAGTCTGTTATTACACTCTTAAATCCTACTACTTATTCCTGCGTCTTTTTTGATCTTACAAAGCTTCAAACGACGCGTCGACTATTAAATCAGTCGTCAACGATTTTGATAGTCGACGTATCGTGACTAGTCGACCAATCGTGCAGCCCTAGAACAGACATCTAAACCTTTGCTAGCAAAGCTGCAAAAGCAACAAGTACGTTTAAGCAACCTGACAAAATGTCAGACTTTTTAAGCGGATGCAAAATAATGTGGCTGAAAGGAACCCGGAACCGAAACTGGTATTTTTGCATTATAAGCAGGAGGCATTCTGTAAGTCTGTGCTAAAGTTATGTCAACAACATTTTAATTAACTAAATAAAACAGTTAGCTTCATCAAAGCCATGGCACTGAACCCCAGACAGTTTGTTGCAATTTTGAAGGAGCATGAGTCTGAACATGGTGACATAGGCTACCACAAAGCCTCAGATAGCTCAGCCTGGGCGAAGTGCTCAAGAGGACATTAACAATCAGGAATAGATAGATTTGGTGAAAACTACCCTCTCTCACTCACACACAGTAGACATTACAGCAGTACTGCAACTGAAGACCCTTTTATGGTCTCTACCTTACAATATAGAGAACGCTGAGGCAACTGCTGTGGTTATTTAGCACCATATAAAATACAATTTGTTTGAATTGAGAGGAATGATAAAAGATACTCTGACTGAAGATTTGTTGTGAAGTCAGCCTTTTGATGTGTCCTCCAATTTTAAAATTTGAATTTCAAGCCTTTTGTACATTAGGACGGAGGACCCTAACCCGTTCTCAGAATTTCAGGGGAACGAAAACCAAAAAAACCCCCCCAATAATAATAATAATAATAATAATAATAATAATATGGGGTTGACTTGAACTGAAATACATGTTTTTTTTCCAGGCAAGATCACTGAACACCTCCTGCCTAACACATCAACACCCCTTTCTTGGTCTCTTTTGAGCATTATTAACAACGAGTCACCTCTGCTGCTGAGGATAAAAATAATCTAAGTCACCAGCCTCAGAAACCTGAAGTTAACAGCACCTAAGATTAGATCACAGATAAGTGCCAAACAGAGCAGCAGACACATCTCTACATCAACTGTTCAGGAGGAGACTGCATGAATCAGGCCTTTACGGTCAAATAGCTGCTAAGAAACCACTTGTAACAAAAAGCAACAAGCAGAAGAGATTTGTTTGGGTCAAGAAACCCAAGCAATGGACATTAGACCAGTGGAAATCTATGCTTGGGTCTGATGAGTCCAAATTTGAGATCTCTGGTTCCACCCAACCAAAGGGGGAGCTTTGCTGGTAACACTGTTGGGGAGAGATTGAAAATTGAAGGTACACTAAACTAGCGTGGCTACCACAGCATCCTGCAGCGACATGCCATCCCAATCAGTTTGTGTTTAGTTGGACCACCATTTATTTTTCAACAGGACAATGACAGCAAACACACCTCCAGGTTGTGTAAGGGCAATTTGACCAAGAAGGAATGTGATGGGGTGCTTCCAAAGTCGCCTGACCTAAACCCAATCAAGTTGCTTGGCAATTCTGCCTTACTAGTATTAAGTACGGGCATATAGATGAGTTTTTCCCAAAAAGAGGCTCACGCAACTCCCAAATAGCTGAAGTCATAACAGAGAACAATCTTAGAATGGTTATCAGCAGCTGGGAATATCGTTTCAAAGATAAGATCAAGCCCAACTTCAGAGTATGTCCAATCATCTGTAAGCTTTGTTAACTTGTTATTTTGGACTGGATTTTTTTGGATGTGAACTTTTGGACGAAAACCAGTTTTAGTTTTCTATCTGCACATAATTATTTGGCTTAAAATACTACTAGCACTTAATTTTGTATTACCTAATATCTTGATTTATTTCATTTTATTGTGATGGTCCTGTTAAAAATACATTTGATTATTTTCAAATTCATAAGTTTCCTTGGTCATTATTTAAATTTGCTATGGTAAGAGGGATGCCACGATTAGTCACAATAACGTCGACTATCAAAAAGACAAATTTAATATTCGACGGGTCATTTGAAGCTTTGTAAGATCCTGAAAGACGCAGGAATAATAATAATAATAATAATAATAATAATAATAATAATAATAATAATAATAATGGATTGGATTTATATAGCGCTTTTCAAGGCACCCAAAGCGCTTTACAATGCCACTATTCATTCACTCTCGCATTCACATACTGGTGGAGGCAAGCTGTGGTTGTAGCCACAGCTGCCCTGGGGCAGATTGACAGAAGCGAGGCTGCCATATCGCGCCATCGGCTCCTCTGGCCAACACCAGTAGGCGGTAGGGTAAAGTGTCTTGCCCAAGGACACAACGACCAGGACAGAGAGCCCGGGGATCGAACCGGCGACCGTCCAGTTACAGATGGCGCTTCCCAACCCCCTGAGCCACGGTCATAGTATATTTTAAGAGTGTAATAATGGACTGAAACTAAAGATGGCAGCACTGCATGTACAAGGATGCCAGCTGCCGTTAAACGCCAAAGAAGAAGAAGCTGTTTCCGGTATCGTAGCTGTGTCCAAATTCAGGGACTGCATCCTTTGGAGGTTGCATTTGTAGGCCGATTACATTATAGTGACGCAACGAAGACTGTCCAAATGTGAAGACTTCTCCAAATGCATCCTCCTTTTCCCCAGATTTGAAGGGTGGGTCGGGTGTTTCCTTCGTGGCCCAACCCTATCCCAGAATTCATAGCGCGGCTCAGCCAATTCCAGTTTCCAACAATTGCGTCAGCTACTTAGTTTTTATAAGTTTTACTCTTATTACTCTTTCTGGATCACAAAATAAACTTTAAACATATTTTCAGACAAAAATATAGCTTTGTAAACTTCAAATACGGTTTGTCAAGACATCACATATTTGCAAAAGTGCAGTGATGTTTTCAGAGACGTCCATTACCCCACCAGCTCGATAGCTAACCGGGGTTCAAGGCTCACTAGAGCCAGCAAAAAACACCGGACTCCGAGCACATCGTTTTCAAACCCAGCCCTAGTACAAGACAACAGATATTCATAGGTAGGCAGCCTTGAGCATGAGAGGAACTGAAGCTTAGAAAAGGAAATCTGCCACAGGAAGCGGATATAAGACTTATTGAAAGAACACAAACAACATATTATTCGTCATCCAAGTATGTCATGAATGGAGGACCTTTGGAGAAAATGCATAAGACTCACTACAAGATTCAAACTATTGGCTCATGATCTGAAGCACACAATGGCATGGGTCACTACCAATTATTGAAGCAACTGGACACAGTATGCCTTAAAACAAAAAACCTAAAACAAAACTAAACAAAATAAGAAACTGAGAAGTATAATTACAAAGTAGACAACTCAATGCTTGGTAGTACTCTGTCCAAATATTTCCAGACAAAATTTTAAACTCTGTGCAGCTCCACTAACATGAAAGGTTTTGGAAAGCACATAAATATTTTATAGATCCATCAAATAACAACTGGTAGAAATTTTGCTTAAACATATTTATCCAGGTTGCACAACACAGAAAAGCCAGAGAACTATAATCTCATAGTGTAACAAGAAATCTTGAGTCTTAGGGAATTCAAATGAGCTTATATGCCTTGCATTGTAAGTCACCTATACACCAGCTGTAACTCAAGATGCACTCAGGGATGTGTGACAATGTTGCTTAAATGCTATGAGAAACTTATTTGGTCTGTCACCACTTTTTTAAAATCAATACCAGCATTAGATTTCTTATGGGTTAACCACTATTGCTAACATAACTTTAAACAAGGCAATCTGAAGAGAAATTTCATACTTATGAAAGTCAGCTTTTTATGGTACTGGGTTTAACGAGTCTATAGGAGTTCCACAACCACTGCTGATGGGTTCTACTACGTCTCCAGATGGAAGAAACTAACATCCTGAATAAAATCTGCAGGAGGGGGAGATACAGGAGAGGTGGAGGAAGATCTCAGCCTGGACGTCTATTGTCTTGTGTAGTCTGGAAGATAAGTGGATGACGGGGTGGGTGCAGTTTTCTCTGTGGTGGGGTCAGGTGGGCTGTCCCGGACTCTGTGGGGCCGGGCAGTGCTTCTGTTCTGGGCCCTGGTCCGGATGGGCCTGGGCCCCCTTTCCCTGGCGGGTTGCGGAGTATGGGGGTGCCTACTGGGGTCAGCGGGGGAGCTGGCTGGCCCCAGGGAGGGGTCATTTGCCCCTCCCTTCCTTCCCTCCCCCCCCAATCTCCAGCTGCCTCCCTCTTCCCGCTCCACCACAATCACCCACACATGCAGGGCCTTGGGGTAAAGGTGTGTCACCAGGGTGCAGGGGAGGCATCCCCCCCTCTGTCCCCTTCTGGCTGCCTGTGCCTCAATTTTATCTCACAACTTAGATATTCACATTACTCACACTCTCATAACACATACATATAGGATCTTGGGGGTGGGCACGCTACACGGACTCCAAAAGACCATCAGGGTGTACACCTCACCCCTGGCGTCGTTGCCCACCTCTCAATTTTAAATACACGTAGACACTGAGGGCTATCAGGAGGGGCTATGCGCTTACCTGCTGCTACCTAGCAGGTAGCTCCATGCCCTCCTGGGTTTTAAATGCACCTTAGAACACACATGCATCAACACTACATATGAGCTTGCGGAGGGAGGTTTGGAGTCTTCTCACATCCCCGTTCTCTGCAACTTTTTTTCCACTCGATAAAAGTTAACGTGAGGGATTCTGGTGGTCAGGGACAAATGCAATCGCATAGCAGGATGCTATACACGGGGCAAACTTCAGTCAGGAGAACAACTGAGATCATTCATCCACAATACAAGGTTAGTTATTAATATACTGCAACAACATGGGCATAGAACAGCTGCGAGAGAATTCAACATTAATGTATCAATGTTATAGAAGTGGAGGAAGCGCAGTTTTTGGATTCCCCATATTTCAAAAGTGCTTCATCTCTTTGCTATGACTGTTGGCTTAATTTGCAGATGATAATGGTTGTAGCCACTGCGATGCTTTCGACCAAAACAGGCACAGCTTGATGACATCATCAACATGCGCTATCGCGATAGAGATTATGACTATACCGCTCTATTGTTGGCCAACTTTATATCGTTTCTATCGTATATCATTTATATCGCCCACCCCCAATGTTCCCTCTAATTTTTCACGTGTCTGAGCGAACAAACTCCCTGAGCGGTCTCTTGGACCACTGTGAGTGACATCAGACGTGTGCACTGTGGTCACGCCAGCATCAAATCCATCCAAGTTACATGGTTTATTAAAAGAATCAAATTACAGCGTTTACATTTATATTAAACTACTTTTAATTAACTGCTTTAGCCCATTTACAATGAAAATGTAAAAAAAAAAATCTAGTCATTGACCTGTGTAGCATGTTAACACTACTGGAAGTAAAAATAACCTGAACTCCAATTTCGAAAACACAACTTTCTTTTCTTTTCTTTTTTTTTTATAAAACTCTGACTTGTATTATGAGTCTGTGGTCTGGGAGACAGTCCTGTAACTCTCTGTCTGCAAAATATAGTACATAATGACCAATGCTGGGCAATTAATTATATAGTTACTTTTTCAAAAAAGTAACTGAGTTATGCAAACAAAGTTTTTTGCAGCTTTTTTTTTTAATGCAGCCAAGGTGTTTTTTTTAAATAAACATTTCAAACTATTTACAGAACAATCAGCTGTTCTCCATCAAATCTAATGCCACACAAATTATTTGTGCCACTCCAAAAAATTATTTCTGTCCACTATAAGATAAAGGAGAACAACAGCCTGATACCTGCAGGCCTGACAACAGAAGATGTATCACTCCTGTAACACCTGTAACATTCAGCAGTCGCCTCATTGTTCTGACACACACAACAAAACTATTGACTACACTACACACTAACTACACAAGATTTGCACTAAACGTCTCAAATCTCTCACATCTCAAAACACCACCGTCACTCCTAAAACTTCCCCCCATTTCTTAACAACTAGATGCCACGTTGCCATATCATTTTTTGATTGGTCGACATGGTACTTTTTTGGACGAATAGGAAAGGTAGAGGGGGGTAGGGTTTGTCTTTGCTCACAGGCAGAGAGTGTTTTCGAGCTTTTTCTTATAAAACGCCGTTTTTACCGTTTCTTCCCGCGGTAAATATAAACAACGATAGTACTCAGGAAGAAAACCAAACATTGCAGATATTTTTATCATAACTCTGGTTTTACGTGGCCTATCAACTCAATTTAAAAACTAGTATAAAGTCCACACTTTTCCCGTCAGTTGTTCCATCTGTCCTGCTCACATCTCCAATGTTTGTACACGTCTTCATTAACATGGCTTCACTCCACATCAGCCACGCCGCTTTGCTCGCTAAAACACCGGTGTCGGCACATAAGGACGCTGTCATAGCCTGTCAACGACGTTGATTAGCTGCGTATGTGCGACTATGAATCGTATTATTGGCTGGACAATGGGATAAGGTGGCATTGTTCTAATCCCATACGGGAGCAGCCTGTCACTTACTGACTAATACTGCAAAACAGAATTGTTAAAGTATTAATTTTAATTTCAATTCAGGTTAGATTTTTTTGTGCGCAACGCAGATATTCTGTGCGCAGAGACCGTGCCAGCAGTGCGCAATTGCGCACGTGCGCAGCTTAGAGGGAACATTGCCCACCCCTACCTTAAAGTATGAAATATTCATATACAAAAACACATAAATGTGTCTACTGTCTCAGTGCCTGATAGTGCCCCACAGGCCTCAGTGTGAGCTTGAAGACATTTATAATGTTTAAGTAGTTTAATGTGTAGGTGCTGACGATAAACACATTTTGAATGAAAGCCAGGGAACTTTGGTAGCACAGAAACAAGAGGCTATTCTCTGTGACCATATGGATCGCTCCCTCATATTACCATTATTTCACCCAAGTTAATACTCAAAAAAGCTGCAGCAATACACACATATATAAACAGTACTTGGTGACAACTTTGCTTTTAGCCTCTAACCCTCTGGAGTCCAAGGTATAATTGGCTGTTTGACTACTTTTGATTTGGCCTCTATATTTCACCTTTAAAAACTGTTCATCTTGCCAATCTGTTATTTTCTCATTTTGACAAACTGTATCAGCACAATTTATCTAAATTCAGACAAAATTTAAAATACGAGTAGAAAGTGATATTTTAGCCTGTAAAAACCACAAGCATGTTTAACGAATCATTTTCATAACTTGTAATGCAAATAGAAATTGTACATTTTTAAAAAATATGCACAAGCTTTACAAACAACAAAGTTATATGGTACTATTTACCTAAAAATGCAGCCAAGGCTCTTTTTATATAACCATTTAAAACTATGTACAGAACAATCAGGTGTTCTGCATCAAATAAGAAGGCACAAATTATTTATGCAACTCCAAAAGATAGTTTATGTCCACTATAAGACAGATGAGAACAGCACAGGGATAAACCTGCAGGTCTGACAGCAGGTGTGTCACTCAGCATTTACACTGCAATCTGCCTTTGGTGGCTTTTTTGCAGCAGCTGTGACATTCACTAGTAGAACTGACACACAAAACGACTACACTACACACTAACTACACACTAACTTGAGACTCCAAACACAGTAAACGTCACAAATCTCTCACGTATCAAAACTCTCTCTCTCTCTTTCGCTCACTCGCTCTCTCTCGCCGGTCACTCCTAAAACTTCCCCCTCTTCCCAAACAACCAAATGCCACATGTTGCAATATCATTTTTTGATTGGTCGACATGGTACATTTTTCCACCAATAGGGAAGGAGAGTTTTTTCTTTTTTCACTCACAAGCAAAGCGTGTTTGCTAGCACTCTCCTTAGAAAACTGTGTTTTAACCGTTTCTTCCCGGCGTAAACGCCACTGTTTTAATCAGAAAAAAAACATCGGTTTTACGTGGCCTATCAACACAATTTAAAAACTGGTATATAGTTTGAAGTCCGCACATTCAACCCAAGTTGAAATGGAGACTCTGGGTCCATCAACCCCAGAGGGTTAATCAGAAAGCCTTAAGTTGGCTAGTTATGTATCGGGCTAATGTTTAAAGCTTTCACTTGAGTAAATTAACTCATATTACTGCTAAGTAATGTTAGCTAAGTTCACAGCATATTTCATAATAGCGCTGCCATACTGCATCACACTCAGTGCATTTCAATCATTTCTCCAGCGAGTTTGATAGCTAGCAAAATAATAATAATCATAAGTTTAAAAAATAGCATGTGTAACGTACACGTACTGGAAAATTATTTACTAGGACTCACCTATCACGCAACTAGAGAGCGCAAAGTCCGCCATTTTCGTTTTCCATCAAACACTCATTAAAACAGCGACCTACAGGTATGTTAGCGCACTCATCACCAACTGGCCGAGGGAGGGGCGGGGTCACACATTGAAACTGACGCAAGGCAGCCCAGGCGGAGAAATGTTGCTTTTACATTTCGCGACTCATTTTAGTTCTCTATCTGATAAGAAAACTATTCAATCAGATAGTTATTTGTGGTGAATGAAATACAGTTACACTTTCAAGCACTTTTAAGCACCACATCTAAAATTCAAGCACTTTTCAAACCTTGAAAAGACAACATTAAAATTCAAGCATTTTCAAGGATTTCAAGCACCCGTACGAACCCTGTAATTATGTTCGTGAGGTCATTATACATGCAACCTAAAGTCCTGCAACGTCATTTTTATGTGACATTTTGATTAGATTTTATTGATTGGCATTAAAATATCTACATGAACAGTACAGCAATAAAGGACATCGAGGCAATGCTGCTGCTAGTTGTATGGCTTTTTGTCAGACAGTGACCACAGTTTTTTTGTTTTTTTGTGAAGTCAGTCCCCTCACTGCCAGGTTTGCAAATTAATGCTTTTGATTTTTGTAACGCAGTCACACTCATGGCTCACGTGCTGCCACCATGTACCAAATCGGCAGTCTACTGACTTTTGGATTACCTCAGATCATTTGGAATCCCAGCAGAGTAGGTATTACAAAAGTACCATGTACCAGATAGTACCTCCTAAAGGAAAACACTAAAAACCAAGTTGAGTCATGTGAAGCTGACCCGAGTCAGTGGAAAAGGGCTCGTTCAAGTGCCATGTGTGTTGGAGTGACCACACAGCTAGCATTTGTGTGGAACCCCTTCAAAAAACAAAAGCTAAGTCCAATCCAAACTTCAGTCTGTAAAGCTAGCATGATACCAACCTAACACAACTGTCAAACAATTCCCAGTAAAAACAGAACTGTATTTTTCCTTGAAATCTCTATTTAAAAATATTTATAAAAAACAAGCTCCCAACACCAAGTAGTGACGACAGTAGGGCTGCACGATTAATCATTAGAAAATCGCGATCTCAATTCATACTTATGTGCGATCTC
This sequence comes from Neolamprologus multifasciatus, assembly GCF_963576455.1. Classification (NCBI taxonomy): domain Eukaryota; kingdom Metazoa; phylum Chordata; class Actinopteri; order Cichliformes; family Cichlidae; genus Neolamprologus; species Neolamprologus multifasciatus. The sequence continues at coordinate 11,738,830 of NC_140443.1, forward strand.
ATTTCCAAATGACAACGATTTGAAAAAAAAGAAAAAAAAAAGAAAAAAAAAGACGACGATTGTACCGCATTTTGATCCGGGACGTAATCTGCATGAAAACAAGCGCTCACTCTTCCTGCTCAACAAATGACAAGGGCGGAGCCTTATACCACGTGATACAGAAGCTGGCTGCTAAAATTGGCAGGGAAAAAACAACGGAGAGCACGTCAGGGATGACGAGAAAGTGACAGGAGAAAATCCGTCCCGGTCAACCACCCAAACATCAATAACGGGAACCTTATACAGCGCTTCCCTATACCTGTCGAACTCCCGCAGGCACAAATAAATTACAGAGGCTATTACTTATCACCTGACCAAAGATATGGCTCCCATCAATACTGTGCAAAACGAGGGATTTAGGAAAATGATCAACACCCTAGACAAACGCTACACAGTGCCGTCCCGCAACTATTTTTCTATTGTTGCACTACCTGCTCTATACACGCAGTGTCGAGCAACGGTGGAGATGGAATTTCAAACAGTACAACATTTTGTGACAACGACAAAATGTGATACATTTGTTGTTTTTGTGTTTATTTATTGTTTTTATGTTCAGTCTCAACTGTTACGAAGTTGATGTGCAGTTAATAAGCGCAATAAATATTTATATTGGAAAAGAAAATCATGAGAGAATCATGATCTCAAATCTAAGCAAAAAAAAATCGTGATTCTCATTTTATGCAAAATCGTGCAGCCCTAGACGACAGTATTTTAACCCAAACCACAACGTCCTAATTCAGAGTAGTTTTACACACTCACCAAGATGTTTTAAAATACCTAACCCGGACTAAGTAACTTATTATTTAATTGCCTAAGGCCCACTCTTTGCTGTGGTCAAGTATATATTTTTCTAAAGAAAATATATAATAAAAATAAATATTCACTGCTCAAGTTTTTCCACTTTCAACATTCCCTGCAAACATTTTAGCTACTTTTGGCAACCAGCCTTCAAGAATTTGCTACTATCAGAGCCTTTCTGTCGAGGCAGACATTTGTATTCTTTTAATGAAGAAATAAAATAAAAATCTAAAAACGGTGACATAAAATCACCAGAAGAACAAATGAGGAATCAACAGTACTGAGAAGACTAATCATAATAGTTGTGGGTTGGGGCAATGTAATGTGTAGATGCATGTCAGGTTACAACGTAGGATGTCTGAGAGCTTTGTGGTTATGATGTACTTAAAGCGTAGATTTAATGAGCACAAAAAACCCCAACAACAAAGAAGTTAAACTGAACATTTGTGTACGAACTTGTGTCATTGCTCTGCAACTTGATTCCACCTAGCAGGAGTAGTACTTCACCTCCCACCAGCTGCTCGAAACAAATATCTTAAGGTTTTTACAAACAGTAGATGTAACATGAAGCTTAAGTTACTTTCTGTTTAGCATGAACACACTTTTGTAAGCCTAAAAAGGAAAATGACTACAAGAAACTATAAATGAATGCTAGCAATATGAAACTGACAACGCTCCAAACTTATTGCTGGGTGATGGGCATGACTTGCCCCAAACAAAAGTTCAGCTAGCATCACCTTATTTTCAACAGTACACTAATGGACTTAAAGTCATGTTTAATTAATTAGAACGAATAAAGAAGCTCAAAATGTTGTTCCTATTAAGTAAAAAGTGACAGAACACATTTAAAAACAGGCTAGCCTGTTAATGATTAAACGGAAATATCGACGGGTAAATAAGCTCTCGAGCGCCCCCTTCTTCGCGCTGCTCTCGTGCGCCCCCTTGCCGAATGCGCCAACGTGAGTCAGTCAAATTTATACAAAAACATTGCTTTTACAGCGCGCTTAAACTTGGATCAAACGAAGCCGGATGTAAGCTTATATTACAACTTTCAGCAGTCTGATAGGAGACGTCGCCATTTTTCGCACAGATATGCGAAGTGGCAGCAGAAAGCTTCGCTCGCCAAACATTCTCCCAACGATCTTTCTTCTCTTTGAGCAGCTACGAGTTGTTGAGGCTCCCTGAGCTCCCTCCTGCCGGCTGGGCCTCCACTCGTCAGACACTAGCCGACGCATTTGCACGGTCAGAAATGTAAAGATTACCCATTGAATTTAAAGAGCTCGTGAAAAAAGCGGAATTACCTTTTAACGGTGCTCCCTCGGCATCCTCCGGTGGTCGCTGTGCCTGCCGACGCTCCACGGTAAAATGGCTGCAACAACAGCGGTGTGGATGACAGACCAGGGAAGAGAGGCGGAGGCTGCTGGGGAGAGAAGGGCGGGCTCTGTTAACCCCGCCGAGGGGTGGGGGTGGGAAACGGGCATAAACGGCTGGGAAATAATCCCGGGTTTAACTGAACAAAACTCAAAACTCAGAAAAAAAAGTGTATTTCACAGTGCAACAGTTAACTGGAACGCACACTACCCCCCTCCAAAATCCAAAATCTTGATTGTGCTCTGATGTCACGTGTAGGCGGGGCTTATTGCCATTTTTGTCTTTGTAGCTAACAAATCTCTGGGCAAGCATGGCGTTTAACAGTAAAGCTGCTACTAAATGTATTTTACTTTATTTTAACAAAAAATAAAAAATAAATAAAGAGTATATATAAATCTATCTATATATATATCTATCTCTCTCTCGCTAGATATATGTGTACATATGTGTACCTATATATATATATATATATATATATATATATATATATATATATACATACATATATATATATATATATATGTATATATATATATATGTATATATATATATACACATATATATATATATACACACATATATATATATATATATATATATATATATATATATATATACAGACAGACAAAATGGTGGCAAACCAACCGGACATAGTGCTGGTAGACAAACAGAAGAAGACGGTGGTAGTGATAGATGTAGCAGTTCCGAATGACAGCAACATCAGGGAGAAGGAACACAAGAAGGTCGAAAAATACCAAGGGCTTAGAGAAGAGCTCGAGAAAATGTGGAGGGTGAAGGTGATAGTGGTCCCCGTGGTAATCGGAGCACTAGGTGTGGTGACTCCCAAACTAGGCAAGTGGCTCCAGCAGATCCCAGGAACAGCGTCGGAGAACTCTGTCCAGAAGAGCGCAGTCCTAGGAACAGCTAAGATACTGCGCAGGACCCTCAAGCTCCCGGGCCTCTCGTAGAGGACCCGAGAGGATAGACCACTCGCAGGGGCGAGCAGGAAATTTCATATATATATATATATATATATATATATATATATATATATATATATATATATATTAGGGGTGCAACGATACTCGTATCGATATTGAACCGTTCGATACAGTGCTTTCGGTTCGGTACGCATATGTATCGAACAATACAACATTTTTAATTTATTTTATCAACTTTTCTTCTGACGGTGCTGTCTGTGTTGAGCGCTCAGTGGATCTGTGCCAGTGTTGCCAACTCCTCAGTAAGGAAAATCGCTATTGGTTGTCCTAAAAGTCGCTAGAAGTCGCTAAATGACGTCATCACCTAATTTGCATAATTGGTCATGCTAATGTAATTGTAACCTACGCTGCTGGAGAGAGAAATAACATCGTGGACGAGACATAAAGTGAGCAAAAAACGTCCTAAATGCAGTGAAAAATGGGTATTCACAGACTGGTTGAGAGTGGTCTGGAGTTTGATGGTCAGTATCGCCCAGTAACTGTCTATCCCTTTGAGAAAAATGTATATTCGCCAAACAATTGGCAAAAATTTGTTGAACAGTCGTAGTTTCAATGGAAGTGATGGACTTGCCTGCAAATACTTGCTAACTACTAGCCCAGCTAGTAAAACTTGCCAAGCAAGGAGGGTCATGAAGCCCTAAAATCCGGCAGCTTAACCACCACAGCAAAAATTAAAACATACAGCTCTGCAATCACTTCTGACCTAAATTAAGACAGAAAACTAAACAGCGGTGGCGTTTGTAGGGTTACTGAAGTTGGGCTAGCTGGTATATAATGATGTGCTCTGTGTTGGCTGGCCACACAGCTATGGTTAACATAATATAAACACAGTGAAGCAGGAAGCAGGTTTCATCAGGTCATCACTTAAAGATTGGATATCCCACCTGCTTTGAATGTTTTAATGCAGTACAGTTGTTATATATTATCACTTGTCACATCCTGTTTATGACAGTTAAAATAAATAACATCCATATAAGAAATAAAATTGTCTGTGTAAACTGCATGTGGTGTTAAATAGGCCTATACTACTGTACTTTAATGTTGGTCATAAGGGTAGTACTTCAAGAGCCATATATTTTATGAGGTGGTACTCATTGTAAAAAGTTTGAGAACAACTGATCTGTGGTATGCTCATTGGCTAACAATTTTGGTGGGGATTTTACAGTCAGACTTATCCATCTCTCATCACATGAAGAGCTAAACTGGTGCCAATCACATCCATGACATCATCCATACCATCGCATGGAGGAGAAACCTAGATTTCCATCATCCTGGCCACCTCATTTGAGAGGAAATCCAAGTCAGCCAAGAAATGCAATTTCTCATCTCCCCAAGGAGGTATCCAGGAGGCATCCTAATTAGATGCCTAAACCATCTCAAATGGCTCCTTTCCATGTAGAGGAGCAGTGAGTCCACTTTGTCTCTCTCAATTTACAAAGTTTCAATCTCTGCTCTAATTCATTCTATCAGACTAGGACAGGACAGAGCTCTATTTAGGCCATAGGCTGATGACCCCAACCTCTCATCCTAAACATTTCTTCAAAAAAAGCCAACAGGCTTGGAGGCTTTAAAACAAGTCTTTACAAACCAACCACCAGTTATCCCACAAACCAATAGCTGATGTTACAGCCACAACACATTTTATTTAAAAAAAAAACTTTAAAAATATATATATAACCATTATTATTGCTCATAGAGACACTGCAGTTGTTGGTTGCATGGTAAAGGAACATATAAAGTAGTAGTAGTAATTGGCTACTACTAGTACAACTGCCTTATATAATATTGAGTCTGAAGAAAGAAAAAAAGCCCGATTATTAAAACAAGTTGGCACGGGATCACCAAACACTAGTGTCCAGAGGTCTGTAAATTGTCTCATTTGAAGGGCCTCCAGCTGTACACAGGCCTCTGGACACCTACCCAGAATCCCCACTGGATAATCCATCCCAGCCAATGAGTACCCTTCACCAAACGCTTGATGACTTTCAAAACTCATCAGACTACAGCTTGTTTTACTCTGTCCTGATTTCTACTTACCTATGTACCTATAATTTGTTGCATTAATTGGTTCAGGTCAGCATGTGGTATGCTGTAATAGGCTGATGGTTCATCCAATCATCTGCCAAGTGCCATTGTTCATTCACTTTCCAAGGTAGATTTCCTAGACCGGCCTGTTTTTCAAACCATCTGGTGACCAAGGTTACCACACACTGTGTGAGTTAATTTCTCCAGGTTTAGATCATGGCTGAGCTTAAGACATTGCATTCCTGATGGGAAATAAGATGCTTGGCAGTACGGAGGTAACCCAAGTTCTTATGGTCAGTCCAAAACTGAAAGGATAATTTGCTTCTTCGAGCCATTGCCTCCATTCTTTCAGTGCCAGCTTGATGACCTCTTGGTCCCCAATATCATAGTTACCCTCTGTTGGTGATAATCCGCAAAAAGAGAAGGCACATGGATAATTGTTTCTGACCTTGGGAGTAATCTGATGGAGGTAGGTGATAATGGTCAGCATATGTCTGTGAAGGTTCTCAGGAGAACAAAGGAGCTTGTAAAGAAAAGCGTCTGGACTTCTTTAAGTTGCTTGAAGATGTTTCACCTCTCATCCGAGAAGCTTCTTCAGTTCTAAGGTCAAATGGCAGAGAGTCCCAGATTTAAACCCAGTGGTGGGATCCCCCCCCAAAGAGGGACAAAAGGACCCCCTGATGATCCTCTAATCACCTGAGCCAAGGTGTGAAAGTGGTGGTGGGTCTCAATCAGCCAGGGTTTCGGGTGAGCTCATTGTGAAACCTGGCCCCACCTTATCATGCGAATTCCTGAGGTCAGATGGCCCAGGATGTGAGTGGGTGTCTGGGGAGGGAACTCAAAACTGGATTATAGATGGCAGACAGTTGGTGTTGTAAACCACCGCCTCTGTTCAAAGATGGTTGCTCACAGTGGAGTTTTGTCTTTCGGGTGAACCAGTTTTTGTCTGAGCGTGTTGCTGGGTCTGAAATGCTTGGAGAAAACTCTCCTGAGTTTTTCTGATACACCGGCTACATTGGGGATGACAATGTTGTTGCGTCTGTCCTTCTTATCCTCCCTCGCTGGTGTCTGATCTTCTTTTCTGTGCCTCTTTGCTGACTTTAAGAACGCCCATTTAGGATAGCTGCACGTTTTGAGTGCTTTCTTTACATGCGTGTGTTCCTTCGTTTTTCCTTCAGGCTTAGAGGGAACATGTTCTGCCCGGTGGTGTAGGGTCCTAATTTCCAAAGGTGCCGACAACGATGAGATGATGGTGGACAGATGGGACATTAGGTTCCTGTCACATGGATTTATTTTGTCATTCTTTCTCTGAAACAGAACTGCAGCTTCCCCTGAACCAGAGGCATCGATGTCAACAATAAATGGAAAACACAGGTCCAGGTTAAGCCAGGATTGGTGCAGAGTGTTTGAGAGTGTTAAATGAGTACTGTCAACCTGCATGGGCTTTGGATCTGACACCGCCATGTGTTCTCTGCCTGCTTGCTACTCCGCAAAAAAACGTTCTGATGAATGTGGAAATTCCATAGGATTAGAGTTCACGGACCCAGCTGGTCCGGCGGTGTTGATGCTCACGCACATGGTCTTCCAACCTAACGCACATAGAAACACGTTTATAAAGAGAATGGGTAAATCTTTTGCAGCGAACTCCCTTGCCATGTCGTCATTGAAGCCATGAAGGAAAGCACCATTTCCTCCCTGCCTGTCTCCTCAGGGAGGAGTATCCACGGAGTAATCTGCAGCACTTTGTTTTCCTTGTTGGATGATGAATATGCAATATCTGCGGAATCTGAGCTAATCCTTTTTATAAAAACACATCTGAACTTATTCATAAACTCAGCATAGGATAATTCAACATTGGAATTAATTACTGCTTGAGCGCACTGCAGTGTCCTGCCTTTCAGATTCAGTATGTAAGTAATTTTAGCCATTTTCTGAAGCATAGGTTCTGCAAAGCTTCTTTGTAAACCTGGGAAAGAAAACCTTGTGCTTCATCCCTCTCACCAGAGAAGGCTTTGGTTGAAGGCAGATCCTGTGGAAAAGGGCTGGGGTTGACCAATGCAACACAAGTTTATTTACCGTCTGAAGTAGAAAGTCTGGATTATAGGCGAGCTGACAAAAAACTACTGTGTGCGCTCCAAGCTCTTATTCCTACCTACAGGGAGATTGGGTCCAAACCAAGATTAATGTTGTTGGGTTGATGGTTGGAAAGATTGTTCTGTCATAAGAGGACAGAAGGATGGACCAACAGTCTGAGCCCTGGAACGGTTTAACATATTTATTTACAAGTTTGTGAGTTTAAAACCCATTAGCACAGTTGGTGATATTTCCAGGCAAACTGTCAAGGTAACACTCCTTGATGTACTGCACAGCATACACCATGTTTTTTAGTTTGTGTCTGGGAGTTTTGGGAAAGTGTAGCTGAGTGCACTGGTATGTCATGGTTGGAGAAAATTCTCCAGAGTTTCTTTGACAAACATGAGACATAATGAATAACAATGTTCTGTTTGTCCTTCTGTTTCTCTCTAGTTGGTGTTTGACCTTCTTTCCTGTGCATCTTTGTTGATTTGATGAAGCCACGGATGGATAACCACAGGTTTTAAGAGTTTTCTTTAAATGTTTGTATTCCTTTCCTCCCTCTGCTTTAGAGGAAACAGTAGGTTCTAGTCTGCGTGTGTGAGTTTCCAGTAAACCTAAATCTTGAGGTTTCAACCTCTCCACCTTTTGTTTTTAGACCTAAAGAAGCCTCTAAGATTTAAGATTTAAAGAACTCAAGGCATCTTTTTTAAAAAAAATTTTTTTTTTTTTTTAAGAGTACCTGCATCAATTTGCTCAGCATCAAACTGAAGACCAGTTGCGCCCTCATCCAAAATCTCTGGTTCTTCTATCTATAATCTATAGTTCTTCTAAAGGAGATCCTCCAAATTTTCCTTCCACCACCTGACTATTTCTGTTCCAGTTACCTTGGAAGTCAGATGTCAGAGCACAAAATTGACATCGCTCCCAAGTTAGTGTGTTCTAATAGTAAAGTTGGAAAAGCACTGAAAAAGGATTTGTTTTGCTTCTTAGCAAGGTAGAGACATTCGTGAATGACTAGCTATATGGAAAGTTGAGAAAAATTTAAGATCTAGTCTAATGCTTGATACCAGACATTATTCACCCATTGTTGCTTGAAGTCGTGAAATGTGATTCACTTTTTACTGTTTGTGGTTGCTGCATCACTTTCAGTGTGACTGGAGCTGGAAAGTCCATGCCCAGTGACACAAGCTGTTATCTGTCAAACAGGAATATAGTGATCCAGGTCCAGATGGGAACAGACACTCAGCTGGGAGAGCTTGTTTTAAAGCATTGCCGGAATGCTGGTAATGAAAGTAGAACTAAAGTCAATAAAAAGTAACTTGGCATAACTTCCTTAAGAGTCTAGGTACTGGAGGATCGAGGATGAAACATAGTACTATGTCAACTGGATCACTGACCACGGCATCATCTCATTGGAAATTGCAGAGGGTCCAGGAGATGTCAGCAATGGATTAGAGATGGGACAGTACAAGGTGCTCATATGATAGGTCAGGAAAAATAGTTGCTGTGACCTTTGAACAGAGAGGGTTGCTTACGACACCGACTGTCTGCCACCTACAATACAGTTTTGAGATTCCTTCCCAGGCGCCTCAACCCCCACTCACATCTTGCGTTAGTTGACCTCAGTAGGTTACATGATTGCATGAGGCAATGTCTCATAATGGTTTCACCCAAAACCTCTGGTGATAATGACCTAAACCTTGTTTCACACTTCCTGTGATGAGACACATGATCAACATTGGGTCAGTGAAACTCTTAACGGATAACCCCACTGGCGTTTAAATAAGAAAACCTTCTTGTTAAAAGGGAGTTTTTCCTTCCCACTGTCGCCAAAGTGCTTGCTCATAGAGGGTCATATGATTTTTGGGTTTTTCTCTGTATCTATGAAGCGCCTTGAGGCGACTTTTGTTGTGATTTGGCGCTATATAAATAAAATTGAATTGAATTGAATACCTGGGACTCTTTACGATTTGGTTTTAGACTCAAAGAAGCTCTCAAATAAGGGGTGAAACGTCTTCACAAAACCTACACAAGTCAAGTCACTTTATTTCAAGCTCATTACAATAGAACGAGGGGGAAAATTCAGGCTTAGGACTTCTTTAAATGCAGAGTTTTAGACAGCTTCATCTACACTTGGCTCTGTTATATAGAATCACAGGTGACCGAGCTCAAGAGTTTCACCAACCTGCTATTCAAACCTTCTGCTGATCAGGGTCAACCAATCAGAAGAATGTTGGCTTAAGACAGTGGTTCTTAAAATTTTTCTGCCATGGCTCACTTTAGAAGCTACTTAAAATAAAAATGTCCGGCAAACCCCATAATAAAATAATCTTCATTTTAATAAAACAAACAAGGCACAATAGCATGAGCTATAACCCGATTTCAAGAAAAGTTGGGTCGTTCTTTCAAATTACACAAGTCAATATTTTATTCACAACAGAACATAAATAACATAACATGTTTAAACTGAGAAATTGTACACCTTCATCCACTAAATGAGCTAATTTCAAATTTCAAGCCTGCTACAGGTCCCAAAAACCTGTAGGCAAGAAAGTTCAAAAATATTTACCTGGGATAACATCTAACAAGTAATTAATTTAACTGATATCAGTATTCAGTCTGTAACATGATTAACAATATAAGTGACGTATTAGGTCTCCTCTGTTCCTCAATGTCACATTGCAAAGGCTTTGCAACTCTCATTATCTACAGTGCATATCATCATCAAAAAATTCAGAGAAACTGGAGATATCTCTGTGAACAAGGCACAAGGCCAATGATTATTATTGGATGCCCATGGTCTTCGGGCCCTCAGACGACACTGCATCACTCATCAACATGATTGTGTCACTGACATTACTAAATGGACTCAGGAATACTTCCAGAAACCACTGTTGTTTAACACATTCCACCATGTCTTGTTGAGATCTAGCAAGAGTAGATAGTTGCTTGGACAAAATTCACAAGAGTAGTAATACACCTGCACTTTTTTTGCCCCCCCCCCCCCCCCCCCCCCCCACCCCCCTCACCCCCCACCCCACACCTCCCACCCCGTTTGGTCGGATTCGTGCGTGTGCGCATGCGCGTACAGATGTGCTCGGCGCATGCGCGTTCAGGTGTGAAAACACACCCTCTGGGCGGTATCGACTCCTCCTAGTGGGATGGCTTAGGTTATATAGGTATAAAAGTGATCCTTTCACATTCTAAGACCATCACCGCCACGGCCTAAGGAGCACAGACACATCGCGCTAAGGACCCCAACGACTCACCGACCTAAGGAGCACAGAATACCATCTGTATCAACCATGACACCCAGCCAGGACATCGCCCATGCCACAGCCGCTCTAGGTATGTCTACAGGAGTATGCAGCCGGGGTCCTCAACGTAAAAAGCAACGCTGTGAAAATGCCGTAGATGGGACTGTATTTAAGTTAGAATATCGCGGCGCTGAAGGGTATGTGTATACCATTAAATATACCGAAGGGACAGTTGTGCTTAGTGTAGATTGTGGCGAGGGATTGTTTTGGGGGGAACCCCAAAGCATCTCTACCAAAAACTGGAAGCTCTTCCGGACCGTAGTGTGTGCGGACCTGGACAATGTGGGCTTCCCAGAGGTGCTGTATGTTTCCCAGTGGAACAGTGCATCAGGCCCTGAGCTTTACAGGGTTGAGGCTGATCGTTTCAATCGCAACCCTGAAGACTTTATTTTTCTCAGTGCATGTGATGACAGGGATAGTCTTATTGCTTCCAGAGGGCTTGAAAACTGGAGGTTAAATCCTTACCCTCTAAACCTTGAAGAGCGCACAAGATGGTTTAAGGACTTGTTTTTTATACAGTGGTGCGACTGGAGAGGTTTGTCGCGTCTGTTTAGCCAGATTGACGACGCGATCAAGAGGGACAGACTCAACACTGCGTACGAGAGTATTAGAAAACGCCTTGTTTTTGACGATCTGGCGAGTTGTCCGAAGACTGGTTTGCCTGCTACCCTGTGCAAACCTAAAATCATAAGACCTTCCGACAACTAAACAATAAACTGGTAGGTTTAATGTGAGGGGTGTGTGTGGGGTTGCGTGTGTATCTATGTGACAAATTAAGAGCTTGTGGTTTTCATTTTACAGAGAATGACTCGCCGTCGTGGGACCTGTCAGAGTCACCATCAATAGGGCTGCTAATCCCGACCCCCCAGACTCCACCACCCTCACCATCATGCTCGCAGGACCCCCTCATATCAGACCTGTGGGAGGAAACTGTAATCGACATCAAACTCGCAACTCTCCACCTGTTGATGTTGGCGCTGAATGAGTTTCTACAAGAGACATGTTACGGATGCCAAACAGGCCACCCCAGTCAGGTGCAACACAGCTGCTTGCAGGAATTGTCTGAGTATTTCTTCGACACCTACTATGACGATGTGATGATAAGGCTCAAGACTGACCGATTCATCCCAGCCATCCAGCTGTTTGTACGCTCAAACACCACAGATGGGACTGGAACACAAATCCGCAGAGTTGCAGAACACCTCATGTGTGAACTGAGATCAGAGCGAAATATAGTATGCGCCATTAATGACAACATTGTGGACCTGCTAGAAGCAAGTACTTGCGCCCGACGTGTTAAACCAGCCATGCTCCGCATGATTGGAAACTACTGGGGTGGGAGACACCTGGTTTAATGTGTGCTGTTCAAGTATCCATTGTCTGTGATTGTGTCTGTGTGAAAATTAAATAAAAAGACGTGTTAACACCAACTTCTTAGTCATTTGTGGTTTGCACAGTCATGGAAAGCACATTGCATAAAATATATCATGATCCAGCCCATCCTGCGGGGTTGGCCAGTTTAAATAAGCTACGTATAGCGGCAGGGGAGGCATCAGGTGTAACACCTCCAATATCTCAGGTCAAACATTATTTAGAACAAGACGACACTTACACACTCCATAAACCTGTGAGGATCCATTTCCCCAGAAATAGAGTATTGGTGACAGGGATCGACAAACAGTTTCAAGCCGATCTGGTTGACATGTGTGAATATGTGTCAGATAATGATAATGTGAGATATCTGCTAACATGTATAGATGTATTCTCAAAATACGCATGGGTTAGATGCCTAACAAACAAGACAGCGAATGTTGTATCAGCTGCTTTTGAGGATATACTTAGTGAGGGTAGGATCCCTGTGAAACTACAAACAGATGAAGGCAAAGAGTTTTATAATACAACCTTTAAACACCTAATGGAGCGATATAATATCAAACATTTCTCAACAGCTAGCGAGGTTAAATGCAGTATTGTCGAGAGATTCAATCGTAGCTTCAAGGGTAGAATGTGGAAGTACTTAACATCAGCCAACTCCCGGAGATATGTAGATGTCATACCAGATCTCACACAAGCATATAACAATGCTTATCACAGATCTATCCAAATGGCTCCGGCAGAGGTGAATAAGGATAATGAGAAGTCGGTGTTTAACGCGCTGTACAAAACGAGGCCTCAGAGGGAACTGTGCTTTAAATTTAATATTGGCGACACTGTACGAATATCAAAACTGAGAGGAAAGTTTCGAAAAGGATACGAGCAGACCTACACCGATGAGATTTTCACAGTCAAGGAACGTATAGGGAGACAGCCCCCAGTGTACAGACTAGCGGATCTAGCTGGAGAGGTATTGAAAGGGTCATTTTATGAGCCTGAGATACAACGTGTGGTTGTTGATGAAAACAAAACATTTAAAATTGAAAACATATTGGCTAGAAAAAAAGTGGGTCGGAAAAAGCATGTGCTAGTGAAATGGCTAGGATGGCCCGACAGCTTTAATTCGTGGATTCCAGAAAAAGACATCGTTGAGGCGTAATTAACTCAGATGACGCAGCTCTACACACATTCATTCAACACTGAGCATAGACGGAGAAAGCATGAATAAAAAGAACAACAACAATGCAGGCTTCTATGTAAGCCTCTTCTCGAATGCTTCGGCGCATGTTTACCCGGGTAATAAGATATCTAATTTTAGAACAAAGCTAGCAAAACCTATCGTTTTGGATCAGCCGTATGAGGTTGCTGTTATAGAGATACAGTACCCACGCATATGGATGTCTTTTCCACAATCAGATTCGCAAGTGGAAATTCATGACCCAGTCAAAGATGGAACCATCGCCGTAACCATGATCGAACTGTCTGTGGGTCATTATGCATCTGTGGAACAGATAATAAAAGAATTTAATTTTAAATGTCAGCAGTACCAAACCACTGGAGACCTTAAAATGCAATACAACACAGTTACTAACCATGCCTGTGTTATGGGACCTAGGGGCACTATTCTCACATTTAGAGGGAGACTGGCGGAAATCCTAGGATTCGAAACAGGAGAGCCGTTTGTACTTCATTATAAAAACACATATGCCCCGCACCCCGCAGACATATACGGGGGAAAATATAACATCTTTATTTATGCAGATATCGTTGATTACCAGCTTGTGGGTGACGCCCACGCGAGGCTATTAAGAGCTATAAATATCACGGACGATGACCGCCGCTTGCCTATTCTACAATTTGACAGCCCACACTACACACCTGTGTCAAAGACATTGATCGACGACATAGAAATTGATTTGAAAGACGATCGAAATCAACACATACCCTTTTTATACGGCAAGGTGTTTGTCAAGTTACACTTCCGACCGATAACCCACCATTTTTGAAAAAAAGGATGGCCGTCTACAACACTGATGACTCAAAATATGTAAAATACTACTTATCACAGGCTGGTGGAGAGCTCGGAGGGTATGTTGGGACCAGTACGCAATATGGGTCAGGGCTGGGTGGTTTGTTCCGCAGCTTGTTTAGATTTGCTGTACCACTGTTTAAAAAAGGAGTTAGCATAGTCAAACCACACCTAAAAACAGCCGCATCGGGCATAGTGTCTGATGTCATAACCAACATAACCAGACCCTCAACCACTAAGCAGGACGGTAGCGGATTGTATGTGTATACGCCCAGACCATCTAAGACCCCACCCCCAGGGCAACCGTTGTCTAAAAAGCGTAAAACCACAAAACCTAGCAGGAGAGCTAGCAAACGGACACCGTCACGCAGAGTGAAAAGACCCAGAACCAGTCGTTCTAAAACTGCAGAGTTTGACATATTCTAAATGGCACTGTTACACAGTCATTCTGGAGAATGTGTAAAAACAGAGCTGGACCTGTTTACTGTTCCCTACACACAGACTAGCATTGAGAAAAGTACATTTATCGAAATCCCACCTGTATCTGCAATCACTGATGGAGGGCCGATCGAGTTTTACATCTCATCGTCCGGTGAAGATTACCTGGATCTAAATGACTCATATATCTACACACGTGTGAGAATCACAAACGCTGATGGCTCAAACCTGGCTAGGGACGCTAATGTAGGATTTATTAATTATCCTGGATGCAGCATATTTAGTCAAGTTGATGTTAATTTGGGAGACCGCCTCATTAGTCAATCATCCAACACATATCCATACAGAGGTGTGATAGAATGTCTTATCAATTATAATAAGGACACTTTAGACACACAGTTCAGCACCGGGTTATTCTGTAAGGATACATCATCACACATGAATGACACATCTATAGAAGGAGAGAACCAGGGCCTGGTGACCAGAGGTGGCTACACAGCAAATAGCAGTATTGTTGAATTGATTGCACCAGTACATGCAGACCTGTTTTTTCAAGAAAAACTGTTACTTAATGGAATCGACCTGTCACTGAAATTTGTGCGCTCTAAAGACGAATTTGCTCTCATGACAGCGGATGCCAATGCATACAGAGTTAAAATTGTCTCAGCCAGTCTCTTTGTCAAGAAAGTTAGTGTATCACCGACCGTCAGACTTGCACACAGCAAGGCATTGCACCATGCAAACGCAAAATACACGGTAGACAGAGTGTCTTTAAAGACCTTCTCCATACCTGCAGGGGCTAGAATATCAACAAATGACAATTTATTTATGGGTAGGATACCTAAATTTGTGATCATTGCATTTATAGACAATGAAGCATACACTGGCTCCTACCAGCGTAATCCATTTCATTTTGAAAACTGCGATATAGAATTTATGTCTTTATATGCTGATAGTCAGGCTTATCCTGCTAAACCATTCCAGCCCAATTTCCAGAGAAAACACTATACCAGAGAATTTTACCAGCTGATACAAACCACAGGAAGACATTTAAAGGATAGATCTTTAGCTATTACGCGTGCGGACTTTGGTAACGGCTACACTTTATTCTGTTTCAATCTGGAAGCTGACGAAGGACATTCAGGGAATGTGTCGTTAATTAAAACAGGGAACGTGAGATTGGAAACCCGTTTCAGAAATCCACTACCCCGTACAGTGAACCTCTTGTGTTATTCGGTATTTGATTCAGTCATTGAAATATCTAACATGAGACAGGTGCTCTTGGACTACTATTGAGACAAAAACGGTCATGAACACTATAGAACTATCAGCCGTGATCGGCAGCATTATCAATAAAAACACACATTTCCTAGGCGTGTTAGCCTATGATCAGCTAACCACTGAACGGCTTCAAAGACTCCCTGCTATGAGTATTGTAAACACCCACCCTTCTACGATGCCCGGGGAACATTGGCTTGCTGTTTATATTTCGAGAGACAGACGCGGTTATTTTTTTGATAGTTTTGGTCACTCGTTAGACAGTTTTCCCCCAGCAATAAAGATGTTTCTTCTAAAAAACTGTTCCACTGTTTTATATTCAGGAAAACAAGTGCAGAACGACTTCTCCATCACATGCGGTCAACACTGTGTATT
Organism: Neolamprologus multifasciatus; assembly: GCF_963576455.1. Taxonomy (NCBI): domain Eukaryota; kingdom Metazoa; phylum Chordata; class Actinopteri; order Cichliformes; family Cichlidae; genus Neolamprologus; species Neolamprologus multifasciatus. Next base: position 11,754,951 of record NC_140443.1, read on the forward strand.
TTTTTTATATCATGTGCAAAATGGTGTATCTTATGAGCGTGTGCTTAACATGTATGGGTCTGATTTAATTTGTAATGATGCTATGGTGTGTCGATTTGTCAACAACATACAACCTGTTGCTGTATGCAGTGATTACGTGTGTGTGCAATGCGGATACTGACATGTACTAATGAGAATAATAAAAACAACATGAGAGCATGATAATCGAGTCAATGGTATTTATTATCAAATCTCGTATATAAATATATAGATTTACAACATACATTGTTTAAACATAAATAAAAGAAATCAAACATTAACCAGTAATAAAAAAGAAAAACATATATTTAACAGTAATAAAGACATAATATATTTAACAGTAATAAAATAAAACAAAACAAAACAATTTAGCAGCAATAAGTGAAAAAACATTACAGTAGAAAAAACACCAAACAGCAAATATTTTTAGCAGAAAAACAATTTCAGGTGCAATAAGAAAAAACCTGAATTCAAAAATCCAACCACTCTACAGGACCCCCCTTTAATTTGTTTTTTTTATTCTTTATTTTTTTTAGTGTACTATGTCGCAGCGGTCCACCAGGGGTGATCTTTTTTGGTGTGTGTTTTAAAAAACCAGGGTCTTCAGACAGTGTGTGATCGGTTTTATACATGGCGACGGTCTTACGTATGCCTGTGTTAGATATGGCTGATAACGGTACGTTTAAATCTGAGACAGCTTTTAAAAACTCTGTCCAGCCGATAGGTCTCAAACCCTCAGAGGGTGTGTGTGTGGTTGTGACGCCTTTAATTAGATCATAAATGTGTGAACCAGGGATGGTGTGTTTATCAACAACAATTTCGCCTTTGTCGTTGTAAGAGATCAAGTGTGGCGAACGGCTCACCGCTGATAGAATAAGTTCTGCATTCCTCCTACACCTTTTAGGTATGTGTGTTAAAACATTCTCCGCAACAAGATCCCTCACCCCTGCATCACCATGAACAGGCGATGTGTCCGTCGACTGGGGTTGCACATCCCTGTTAAATTGTTCAGGTAATGATAAAGACAATACATTCTTTTCACGGGCACCTTGTCTCACAAGGGTAAGGTATCTTTGGAGAATATCGCTGTATTTTTTAGCCTTCTCATACACATCTATGTCAGAATCTTGTAACACTTGTAACATCTCCTTGTCCAACTCGTTCTGAGACTGTTGTCTGATGCTGTCTGTTTGCTGCTGCTGCTGCTGCTGGTGTTGCTTTATTAAGTCCAACTGGTGTTGGGGTACCAAAAACATCTTTTGCACATGTTCCATTTTCACCTGTTTGCTATCAGACTGGTTATGAAAGGGATTGCAGCCCCTAATAGCGGCAGTAAAAACCCTCCAGATTGGTTGATTGTCTTTCTCTTTTTCAAAGTTTTTATTTTTTTGTCTGCAATCAGTCTGATTATTGATTTTTTCTTTTTCAGCTGTTTGTACTGCTGATTGGTCAGTGGTATGTTACCATGCAATACATTAAAGGCTATCTCACACAGCGCATTGATAAAATCTAAGTTTGAATTACTAATAATAACTCTGCGTAGAGTAGGAGGAGCCCTGTATATCATCTCCAACAGAGACAGATTCCTCCGCATGCGTGATGACATCCTTTCACCTCTTTGCTGATTTTTGTTTTGGAATGTAAACAACCGGACGCTCTGATAGTAAATTTGTTCTGAGTCTTAAATAGTCCGGGGTCTTAGCTTTATAGTCTATTAAAAGATACCCGTATGTTGTGGATGTGGCATCATTAAACGCTTCTATAAAATATTTAGTATTACCCGGAAACATTTGCCTACCTAAAAGCATAACCTGATATTTATCTCTCGGATTTTTAAACAATATTAGATAGTTAGTGTTCAAGGAAATGGTTCTACTGGATTTTCCTTGAATAAACAAATTCTGAACTAGATATATACAACTCAAATTCCTATGATGCACATACTTTGTGAACACATTTTGAACTTCTAAATTGTTAGCTGCATCGTTCGTGGAAAAGACATCCATATGCGTGGGTACTGTATCTCTATAACAGCAACCTCATACGGCTGATCCAAAACGATAGGTTTTGCTAGCTTTGTTCTAAAATTAGATATCTTATTACCCGGGTAAACATGCGCCGAAGCATTCGAGAAGAGGCTTACATAGAAGCCTGCATTGTTGTTGTTCTTTTTATTCATGCTTTCTCCGTCTATGCTCAGTGTTGAATGAATGTGTGTAGAGCTGCGTCATCTGAGTTAATTACGCCTCAACGATGTCTTTTTCTGGAATCCACGAATTAAAGCTGTCGGGCCATCCTAGCCATTTCACTAGCACATGCTTTTTCCGACCCACTTTTTTTCTAGCCAATATGTTTTCAATTTTAAATGTTTTGTTTTCATCAACAACCACACGTTGTATCTCAGGCTCATAAAATGACCCTTTCAATACCTCTCCTGCTAGATCCGCTAGTCTGTACACTGGGGGCTGTCTCCCTATACGTTCCTTGACTGTGAAAATCTCATCGGTGTAGGTCTGCTCGTATCCTTTTCGAAACTTTCCTCTCAGTTTTGATATTCGTACAGTGTCGCCAATATTAAATTTAAAGCACAGTTCCCTCTGAGGCCTCGTTTTGTACAGCGCGTTAAACACCGACTTCTCATTATCCTTATTCACCTCTGCCGGAGCCATTTGGATAGATCTGTGATAAGCATTGTTATATGCTTGTGTGAGATCTGGTATGACATCTACATATCTCCGGGAGTTGGCTGATGTTAAGTACTTCCACATTCTACCCTTGAAGCTACGATTGAATCTCTCGACAATACTGCATTTAACCTCGCTAGCTGTTGAGAAATGCTTGATATTATATCGCTCCATTAGGTGTTTAAAGGTTGTATTATAAAACTCTTTGCCTTCATCTGTTTGTAGTTTCACAGGGATCCTACCCTCACTAAGTATATCCTCAAAAGCAGCTGATACAACATTCGCTGTCTTGTTTGTTAGGCATCTAACCCATGCGTATTTTGAGAATACATCTATACATGTTAGCAGATATCTCACATTATCATTATCTGACACATATTCACACATGTCAACCAGATCGGCTTGAAACTGTTTGTCGATCCCTGTCACCAATACTCTATTTCTGGGGAAATGGATCCTCACAGGTTTATGGAGTGTGTAAGTGTCGTCTTGTTCTAAATAATGTTTGACCTGAGATATTGGAGGTGTTACACCTGATGCCTCCCCTGCCGCTATACGTAGCTTATTTAAACTGGCCAACCCCGCAGGATGGGCTGGATCATGATATATTTTATGCAATGTGCTTTCCATGACTGTACAAACCACAAATGACTAAGAAGTTGGTGTTAACACGTCTTTTTATTTAATTTTCACACAGACACAATCACAGACAATGGATACTTGAACAGCACACATTAAACCAGGTGTCTCCCACCCCAGTAGTTTCCAATCATGCGGAGCATGGCTGGTTTAACACGTCGGGCGCAAGTACTTGCTTCTAGCAGGTCCACAATGTTGTCATTAATGGCGCATACTATATTTCGCTCTGATCTCAGTTCACACATGAGGTGTTCTGCAACTCTGCGGATTTGTGTTCCAGTCCCATCTGTGGTGTTTGAGCGTACAAACAGCTGGATGGCTGGGATGAATCGGTCAGTCTTGAGCCTTATCATCACATCGTCATAGTAGGTGTCGAAGAAATACTCAGACAATTCCTGCAAGCAGCTGTGTTGCACCTGACTGGGGTGGCCTGTTTGGCATCCGTAACATGTCTCTTGTAGAAACTCATTCAGCGCCAACATCAACAGGTGGAGAGTTGCGAGTTTGATGTCGATTACAGTTTCCTCCCACAGGTCTGATATGAGGGGGTCCTGTGAGCATGATGGTGAGGGTGGTGGAGTCTGGGGGGTCGGGATTAGCAGCCCTATTGATGGTGACTCTGACAGGTCCCACGACGGCGAGTCATTCTCTGTAAAATGAAAACCACAAGCTCTTAATTTGTCACATAGATACACACGCAACCCCACACACACACACCCCTCACATTAAACCTACCAGTTTATGGTTTAGTTGTCGGAAGGTCTTATGATTTTAGGTTTGCACAGGGTAGCAGGCAAACCAGTCTTCGGACAACTCGCCAGATCGTCAAAAACAAGGCGTTTTCTAATACTCTCGTACGCAGTGTTGAGTCTGTCCCTCTTGATCGCGTCGTCAATCTGGCTAAACAGACGCGACAAACCTCTCCAGTCGCACCACTGTATAAAAAACAAGTCCTTAAACCATCTTGTGCGCTCTTCAAGGTTTAGAGGGTAAGGATTTAACCTCCAGTTTTCAAGCCCTCTGGAAGCAATAAGACTATCCCTGTCATCACATGCACTGAGAAAAATAAAGTCTTCAGGGTTGCGATTGAAACGATCAGCCTCAACCCTGTAAAGCTCAGGGCCTGATGCACTGTTCCACTGGGAAACATACAGCACCTCTGGGAAGCCCACATTGTCCAGGTCCGCACACACTACGGTCCGGAAGAGCTTCCAGTTTTTGGTAGAGATGCTTTGGGGTTCCCCCCAAAACAATCCCTCGCCACAATCTACACTAAGCACAACTGTCCCTTCGGTATATTTAATGGTATACACATACCCTTCAGCGCCGCGATATTCTAACTTAAATACAGTCCCATCTACGGCATTTTCACAGCGTTGCTTTTTACGTTGAGGACCCCGGCTGCATACTCCTGTAGACATACCTAGAGCGGCTGTGGCATGGGCGATGTCCTGGCTGGGTGTCATGGTTGATACAGATGGTATTCTGTGCTCCTTAGGTCGGTGAGTCGTTGGGGTCCTTAGCGCGATGTGTCTGTGCTCCTTAGGCCGTGGCGGTGATGGTCTTAGAATGTGAAAGGATCACTTTTATACCTATATAACCTAAGCCATCCCACTAGGAGGAGTCGATACCGCCCAGAGGGTGTGTTTTCACACCTGAACGCGCATGCGCCGAGCACATCTGAACGCGCATGCGCACACGCACGAATCCGACCAAACGGGGTGGGAGGTGTGGGGTGGGGGGTGAGGGGGGTGGGGGTGGGGGGGGGGGGGGGCAAAAAAAGTGCAGGTGTATTACTACTCACAAGATCATACAAGATTTCAAAGTGCAGGAAAATCTCTGGGGTTATAAGAGGCAGTAAAGCATACACACACAATGTGTATGCTATTGCTATTTATTGTGGTTTAACATGTCAAGGACAAACATATAATATTGTCTGTCTCTCAGTGTTAGCCCTGTGATAGACCGGTGACCCGTCCAGGGTGTACCCTGTTCCTCGACTCCAACCTTTTTTTTAAGCTTCAGTTATACGAAATATACTAAACAACTGACAAATAACTAACCACATCTGCTTAATCATCTCCAACACAGCGGGGGAGGACAGCGTAATTTGCAGTCCACAAATATAATTAAAGAGGACATGAGCAATTTTGGATTTTGCAACGCATGGCGTTCCCTTCACCTCAACCGTAAGGAATATACTTTTTTCTCACATGTCCATCACTCATACTCTTGTCTGGATTATTTCCTAGTCAACAGCTCACTGACACTGAAATACACCCTATAGTTGTCAGCAATCATGCTTCTGTATCTTTAATTTTAATACATAAGAAGATCATTCTGCCAAGTAAAAACTGGAGATTTGATACATCATTGCTTACAGATGAAGATTTTATTAAATATTTAAAAAAAAACAGTGGGCTTTATATTTAGATTATAATGATCTCCCTGGAACATCCACATCTGTTCTGTGGGAAGCAGGGAAAGCTGTGATGAGAGGTAAAGTAATTTTATTCTCATCACATAAAAAGAAAACAAACATATTCAGAAATGAGAAGAAATCATCAAATCTTTAGAAGAAGCCTTTGTGTCATTTCAGGAACAGAAATACTGAACAAAAGATGTAAAACAAAACTACAATTAAATTAAATTATTAATTGAAAAAAACAGTTCTTAGTACAAAGATTTCGCTTGCAAAATTTTAAACATGGTAACAAATCTGCTCGATGTCTAGCTAACCAGTTAAAATTAAATAAAGAAAAATAAACTATATGTGCCATTAAAGACTTATCTGGGAACACCGAAATAACCAAACAGTCAAGTCATAGCACTGGAATCACCACTGACATCAGGTGAGAATTCTACAAAGAGTTTTGGACAATTCTGGCACCTGTATTCCACAGAATGTTGCAGGAAATTAAGGAAGATGGCAGACTACCACCAAATATGAATTCTGCCAACATTAGTCTCCTGCTAAAACCAGGCAAAGACCCTATATTTCCCACCAGCTATCAACATTAATAAGCCTGGCTAGACATAGAACAGGCACTATGCAATAATATGGAGATTTTGGATCTACCATTAATCAGCTCAAACATCATACAACATCAAATGATCTCATCTTTTTGTCCCACCTTTGTTATTATACTTGATGTGGGGGGTGGGTAAAGGCGTTGAGTGTCTGGGGATTGCCTAGCGACAAGTTTTTTGGGTGGGTTCAACCCGGGGGCTGTGGTCATGACCTGGATGGGGCTCTGGTCGGTCTTGGGTGGTATTTTCCTGGTGGCTGGGGGAGGGTCTGTGTCGGCGGACGTAGGTTACCGGCCATGGGTCTGGGACGGGTTTGGTGACTTGGGGTTCTGAGGATGCTCCGCCTCCGGGCTGGGGTTCTGGCTGGGCCTTGGTGGCTTGGGTCCTGGTTGGTGTGTTGCCAGGGTTGTGGGTAGGTGCATGCCTGGGGGCCCACCCCTAGTGCAGGGGGGCCTCTGGTGCGTCTAGGTTGGACAACTGTAATTCATTATTATCAGGATGTCCTATTACTCCCTGAAAAGCCTTCAGTTGATCTAAAATACTGCAACCAGAGTAATGACCAGGACTAGAAAGAGAGCGCATATCTCATCCCGTATCCACTTCCCTTCACTGGCACCCTATTAAATCCAAAATCGATTTTAAAAATCCTGCTCCTCATATATGAGGTCTTGAATAATAAGGCCCCTGCTTTTAAGGTCCAATCCTACTTCCCTACTTTTAAGATCAGGCTTAAATGTTTGTTTTTGATCAAGCATATAGTTAGGGTTGGATCAGGTGACCTTTAATCCTCCCTTATGCTGCACTGACTGTTTCTTCTTCAGTCACCTTTTTCACTCACACTGTGTTTATACCTCTCTGCATTTAATCATTAGTTGTTATTAATCTCTGGCTCTCATCCACAACACGTGTTTGTCCTTTCTTCCTCCCCTCACCCCAAACCAGTCATAGGAGATGGGTGCCCCTCCCCGAGCCTGGTTCTGCTGGAGGTTTCTTTCTGTTAAAAGGGAGTTTTTCCTTTGCATGGTACCAAAACACTTGCTCATAGGGTTGTTTATATGATTGCTGGGGTCTTTTCTGTTCTCTTTGTATTATTGTAAAGCACCTGGAGGCAACCACTGTTGCACGATATATAAAAAAAATGAATTTGAACTAAATAGAAAATTAAATTAATCACCAGCACCGTGACCTCTGGGTTAAAGAGGGAAACCTTCCAGCATGTTACCAGCATTCAGTTCAAAAGGTAGAATCTCGGATGATATTGGGGTACATAAGTGCATTCGGTATGGGCAGCTTGCATTTTTTGGAAGGAACTATGAATGCTGAAAAGTATATAAAGGTTTCCCTATAGAGAAAATATGGCACATCATTAAATGAAAAATACGTTAAAGACAACCACAAACTCTTCAGCAGCTGTAAACCTATATCAGGCAAGAATGGGAATTCGAACACCAAATTTGCAGACTCATAACCTTGATGCCCAGACGTCTTCAAGAAGTTTTGAATAGAAGAGGAGATGCTACACCATGGTAAACATGCCCCTGCCCCAATTTTGAGACCAGTAGCAAGCATCAAATTTGAAATGAGCTAAATTTGTGCAACTTCTCAGTTTAAACATTTGTTATATAATTTATGTTCTGTTGTGGATAAAATATTGGCTTGTGTGATTTTAAACTCTCTTAGTTGTCATTTTGTTCAAATTCAAAGTTTAGAACCCCCCCCCCCCCCCAAAAAAAACAAAAAAACAAAACAAAACAAAAACCAACAAAAGCACAAAAACAAAACCCTAAAACCTAATTCTGACCAATTTTAATAACACAAAACGGACCTTTTTTTAAAAAAAAAAGTAATATGTAGTGAACAATGATTGGCAGACAACCAATTTCGACCCCACTGACATGCCAAAACTGTATCCAACACTCACAATGTACTCAAAGGTATGATGAAGCATTCAAGGTATTTGATAACTGAACACCTGCATTTAAAACCATGAATATTAATCTGCTACTATAATCATTTTCAATCTGTTGATTTGCTCCAGATTAGTGAAGTCCAACACTGAGGAAGTGACATGATAAGCAGACATTCATAGATCCAGCTCATCTCAAAAGGTGCTTGAGGGTCAAACACCAACAGATTCCACATGCTTGAAGACTGTCTGTAAACATTTGTCCATTGGGTGTTTGTTTTAAAGCAGTAGTAGTATTTGTTGAAGTCGTCATGATGTCAGTGACCTCACTTTGTGCTTTAACCTTGGGTGGATTAACTCCAAAACACAAAACATACAATGTTTTCACAAAACAACAAACACAAAGAAGTTTCTGTCAGTGCCTGATGGCACATTAAATATCTGTAATGTAAATCAATCCTTTGTTTCATCCATCACTCATCGACTTTGCGAGCTCGGCGGCAGAATGTCCAATGATGTTCCACTGTGTTCTCATTAGCCCGTTCGCTCATGTGATGAACACGTGTGTTGCGTATCGTAAACCCCTGAAACATGAAGATGGACACAAAGTCATAGCACCACATTAAATCCAATTATATTATTGACTATATTTGGTTTTTAATACTTTCATTTCTTCCAAGATAATTTATTTCTACACACAATGCTAGCGGTGAGCTAAAAAAAATGGACTCACAGATTTGGAGATGAAGTCGAGGAGGTGGACACGCAGGCTGACCTCCTGTTGGTGGTCACATGGCCCGAAGGTGAAGGACACCTGGTAATCTCTGGTGTCCATCATGTGTTTGTTCCATTTTGTGAAACTGCAGGAGATTGACTCCAGCATTGCATGGATCTGGAGAAAGAGAGAACTGTGTGAGTGGTTAAACTTTAACACCGTCTCCACCAACTATGAGATTTTCTGGAGCAAATATGAAGACATTGACTCATCAATAGCGACAAAGCTTTCACCAAGGTAGGAGAGGGTGTTGAGGTTGTTACATATGTACAAAAGTACAGCTGTGCATCGTGAGCATAGCAATAGGAGAAGCCCTTGAAGCAGTTTAGTAGATGATCCAGGGTAATATGTATAAAGAAAACAAAACTGGATCAAGGATCGAGCCCTGAGGTACCCCTCACATGGGGGGCACAGATGAGGACAATGTAGTTATTAATAAGAATTCTGATGGATCTTTCAACTGAGTATGATCAGAGCCTTTGAATGGCGAGTCGTATCAGTGGGGACCCAGAATGCGGGCTTGACATGTTGTTCATATAGACTTCAGAGTAAAAATGTATACATAATATAATTATACAAAGTGCTAACAGAAAACCTTACAGTGCCTGCCTTCTTGACATACTGTATTTAAGTTTATGTGTCACAGTCAAAGCTGCTGTTGTTAATTTAATTTTTCAACATTGTATGCTAACCAACCCCAGTCACAACTTAGTATTTTTTGTTATTATTAATGGAATATAGATTTTTAAATCATTATAATTTTTTTTATCTGTCAGATTTTCTTCATTGTGTTGTCAGTAATTCCACAATAACTCAGACTGAAAATAATCTTAATGACAAATTAATTTAAGACTTTCAAAAGAAAGGATGCGATTGTCATGTGACTCTCGGTACTGTTAGCTGACATCAGAATGATTCGGTGGACCAGCATGAGGTTTGTTTAGAAAATACATTTCTCACTTAATAGTTTAAACATGAAATATTCACACACAAAAAAACACAAGTTACAAAAATTCACAAATATGCTCTTTGAATCTTAATTATACCTATATATCACAAAAACAGCTAGCCATTTACCTTACTGTTGTGCACTTATCATTTTATTACAGCAGTGGATAAATATGTTTAAACAGGCCACAAAGCTACAGGCCGTAATGTTATATTTCATTCAACCAGCAAAAGTTGTTTTTCTAATTTCATAACATTCGGATAAAATTATAAATATTTTTTTGTTCCTGGTTAATATTAAGTGTTTGATGCGTTATTGTCAACTGGTCATATGTCCAAAATCTACAAATTAATTCAACTTCAAATTCATGTTTTTATAGAGTGATCTTCTGTGGGAGCAGCCGATCACATAATGTATGAACTTCCTTTGGGATTAATAACACTCTATGAAAAAAATCAACTAACATGTTTTACTCCACAGCTGAAAGTGATTTCTGCATGGTAATACCTTACTGTCTAGTTTTTTAAACTTCTTACTTTCTTAAAAGTGCATCCCCAGCTAGTGTTACTAACTTTCAGGAACAATTGCGAGACACTATGACACACCATTGCCCTTAAAACATTTTTTAAAATTGGTCCACTAGAATGAACGGAGAAGATGCGACTCTCTATTCAACATCTCTGAGTATAAACCCATTTGAGAGCAGTGCCAGAGATACCAACCTAGCTGTATAAATCTAGATCTAGATCTGTCAGTGGTGTCTAAAACTGAAGGTAAGTCTTAGAGGACTAAAATGGAATATTCACCCTTATCTGGGTTCAAAAGAAGCATCATTAGCATTTTTTTAATAATACTGTTTCAGTGCTGTGGTTTCATTAGTAACCAGACTTGAATTTATCAAAGATATTGTTTTCCTGACAGGTCTATCAAGACTTTTTTTAATTGAATGCAAGTTTAGAAATAGTTCTGTAATTGGGATCTAGAGAGTGTTTTAAGCAGAGGGAAGACAATGTTTTGCAGTAATATGGAATGCAGCCAGATGAAAGGAAATGATTTATTTTAGACTAGGAAAGATGACTGGCAAAACATCATTAATAAATTTAGGAGGGACGTCAGCTTGGAAGGAAGAAGTACCTATGTGGGAGACTATATTTTAAGGAGATTTTGGAAATCAGATAAAACTTGGAAAACAAAACTTGATGAGACAGTTGAGCAGATGAAAAGGATCAAGACTTTTCCATTGTCTTCTACGGCAATGAATCTAATCTGTCGGGCTTTTATCAGAGCTATGCTATTGAGAACTGATGAACATACACTAACAAACCAATGAACTAAATCACTAAATTAAAAAAATAAAATAAAATTAGGTGTTGATATGGGCATATTGGAAAGAAGAGCTGAAAACCTAGCTGCTGAATTCTCATTAATGATACAAGACTGAGGAGTTTGCTTCTGGGAAGACTGGGAAGAACACTGGCTCTGACAAAAAAAATTATACAGTCATGTGAAATACAATAAAATTATGGAGTCAAATGAAATATTCTTAACTGTGATGGGATTAAGAATATATATTTTAAAAAAAAGCTTTAGACTTCAAACTACAATCTCCTGCTCTGAAGTCCATTTCTCATCTTAAACACTGAACAACATAACAGGTTTTTAATGATCAGATTTATGAGCAGAGAAGCAACGCAACAAATACGAAAGGATTAACATGAAGCTAGACATAGCTTCATTGTCTGATCATAGCCATTTAATATTCAAATAACTTGTCAATCAAATATCATAAAAAGAGAAGAAAGGCATGCATTTAATTTCTCCACTTCATTAATCCAACAGATAGTTCGCTCTTTGAGGAGCCAGTCTGACTGAAGCTTTGTGCAGCCATCTGTCCTACTACAGAGCACTTTCTGCTGTCACACTGCTCCCCCACTGGGGAGATAATGTCGATGTTTCACCCATGTTTGCTGAGAGAGTGAAGATTTATTGCTGTGGAAGCCTTGAAGCAAAAATGTAATCCTCAAAATAACAATGATGCTTTTTTGAGGAGTTGAGCAACAAAACTTGTCACACAAGTACATTTTAGTCCCCTGAAGGTTCTAATCTATATCAGATATTATGATGTCATCGTATTGCCTAGCAACGATCTAGCAATGGATTAAAATGACCTGTGTTTACCTTTTATACATCTGTAATGCCTTATAAAGAAAGTTTATCTTATGACAATAACACCCTCCATCCATCTAAATCTACAGCTTCACTTGTCCTCAGATGTCCCCTCCTGGTGACACTCCTGCAACACCAATCTGTCTGTAAAGCTCCAGTTTCACTCTCCCCTCTTGAACAAGACCCAGAGATATTTAAACTCCTTTGCTTGGGGGAGCAGCTCATCCCTGACCTGGAGTGGACACCTATCCATTTCCTGCTAAGGAAACCTAATTTTTAATTAACAAAAGCTGAATTATGCATGGTATATTATGATGCAATCACATTGCCTGGCAATCACCCAGCAACTGCCTTCTTATTGCCTTTATGCATCTACAACAGCTCACAAAAACATCTTGTTTTTTCTTTTTTTTTTTTGTATAATTTCAACAACATCTCATTTATATCTACAATATTTGAATTATAGACTTTTAGCAGGCTATAATGTACATGTTTGATAAAACAGCTTGGACACTCGAGTTAAAACTCCTTCTCTTGACATTGATTAATCTCTTAAAAATTATTTCTGTTCATCAGAATTACATATTTAGAGTTTTTGTCCTCATTTACACAAGTAACTCAACACTTCTGGCTCTTTTAGTATTCATGAATCTATGAATATAACATCAGCCACCAACTCCTTCGCTTCCTTCCCCACCTCCAGAGCTTTCCTCTGCTTCTGTGAGCCCCTCTCACAAGTTTCAAGCCACATGAAGGGAGACCCAGTGCCAGTCTACACTGCTGAAGTGTGCCTTTCATTAAGCAGGCAAGGAAAAACCTGAAACAAAGTGTGAAAATCAGGAGGTCACAAATAGAAGAAAGAGTGCTGTTCTAGGAGTCAAGGTAAAGAAGTTTGACACTTCTTGGAAAGCTTTTACTGCACACTTAAGGTATCGTCAGTTCACCCATCTGTAAGGTGCTTTCACATGGGCTGTGTCAAAAGATTTTACCTTCATGTTTAGCTTATTTGAATTGCACAGTAATGCCTGTACATAGCGTGTCAGCAAATTCTTTAGCTGGAACAAAGTGATCACATGAGGAAGTTGCTCAAGTTTAGACAACACCCACATGTATTGTTTTAACCCACTACAAGATCGTTAATCAACTTGTCCATCTTTGTCTTGCAAGGCTGCATCCTGTGCAGCCTCGTATGCAATCACCAGATAAGAAGTTGTTTTTTCCTAACTTGTACTCCACCAATGAGTGTTACGTGAGTAGGGCACTGTATAATAAAGTCTGACCAGATGCTTGGTGCGCATTTCTGCACTGACTCTGTAGTTGACAGATCGTGCACAGAAATCGTCCATGTACATGAATTAACTCTGGGCCCGTGATTCTTTGCTTTCCTGAGGTTTTTCTCCTTACAGGCTGTGATTTGAAACATGTTATTTTCAGTGGTTTCCACCTTGCAACGATGGTCTGGTGCTGTGCTGAGTAAAGTGCAACTGCAGCACAGCTTGGGAGATCCAGTGGATTTGGACCCTTCCTTGAAAGGGTTTGCATTAAAATAAAGTATACACAACAAGTGTGCTAACAGTCCTTGAGAAATGTACATAAACAAAGCGTAGATGTGTTATGAACACTGTGTGGCTCCCAATATAGAGGTTTCGAACCTTTGCAGTTCAGGTTTCAGCACTCTCCCACCTCTTATTCACTTTGAACATGATGGTGCAATTTGTTGCCAATCTGAATTGTGGATTGTGGAGCTGGAAAATGATGAACTTTTCTAACAGGATCCAATCAAATCAAGTTATAGAGAATAGAGAAGATGTTGCTTGTGCAGCCTGTTAGCTGTCCTGTAATTGCCCTGTTGTACATGAGCACAGTAACACTTTATCTCACACTAATGGTCTATTAGTTTGCCATTTGTTGCAGTTGTTGAGGGTTGAACCAATGTGGCAGAGCAACCTGAGCACTGAACAGCCTCTGAGCTACAACCCGCTACAGATCATAGAAAATTAGGATTAATGTATAAATTCAAAACATGTATTTAAAATTTTGTAGAAAAAAGCAAAAAATACTGGTAGCTGCTATTCCTCAGTCTCCTAGTAGATGTACCTTAGCTTTATATTTGAAAGTCCTAGGTCATATGCAGAAAAGTTGACCCCTGACTTTGAACTTGAGATCAAGGTCACTGAGATTCAAACTCATCCAAGGTTTTTAGTAGTTGCGTCTATGGTACAAATTTCAAAATCCTATGTCATCTCACTCTCAAGTTATTACATTCACAACCTTGGGTGTCCACGCTGTCCACCTGCCCAGTTGGGTCATGAAAATACGCCATCAATACACTTATGATTATGGGTCAGGCTTCATCAGGTGTGGCCTCCAGCTCGCACTGGAACAGTTTGCAGCTGAGTGTGAAGCAGCAGGAATGAGAATCAGCACTGAAGTCTGAAGCCATGGTCCTCAGCTGGAAAAGGATGGAGTACCCATGCCAGGCCAGGAACGAATTACTGCCCCAAGTGGTCGACTACTGGTGATGGCCAGAGGGGCTGATGGCGCGATATGGCAGCCTCGCTTCTGTCAGTCTGCCCCAGGGTAGCTGTGGCTACAACTGTAGCTTGCCTCCACCAGTGTGAATATGAGAGTGAATGAATAGTGGAATTGTAAAGCGCTTTGATGGTCCCAAAAAGCGCTATATAAATGCAATCCATTATTATTATTATAAGTGAAAGAGTTTAAGTATCTCGGGCTCCTGTGAGGGGAGAGGGCATGTCCCACCGAGAGGAGGCCCCGGGTAGACCCAGGACAGGCTGGAGAGATTATATCTCTTGGCTGGCCTGGGAACACCTTGGTGTTTCCCCAGATAAGCTGGAGGAGGTGGCTGGGAAAAGGGAGGCCTGGGTTTCCCTGTTTAGGCTGCGCGTCCACATTGAAATGGCCGAAAACACTTACGTTCCAGTACTGCGCATGCGTGAAACGCAAGAAGATTCGACCTGCCTCATTTCTGTCTGCTGCTTATTTACTTTCCGGCTCTTGAGGTGGAGTTTTTGCTGCCAGTAACACAAAAGTAGGAAGTTGCAAAAGAGAGTTAAAGAATTTGAAGAAAAGCTATCTGGAGCATGTACAGACTGATATTAATCTTTAATAAGGCTGTCAAAATTGAGAGCAAACAAAACAACTGCTGTGTCTTAGTTTAATTGGTCACATGACTGCATCATATGACTAACATGTGTCATCCTTTTAGAAAGTTTGCATTTTCGCTGTCCACACTGCGGCACAAGAGCAGTTTTGCACGTTTTCAAATGTATGCGTTTTCGAGAGCGTTTTGAAAACGCTGCGTTTTCCATGAGTGAAAACGCCATCTCAGTGTGGACGGGAGGCCAAAACGAAGAGAAAACAACGCAGCCAAAGCTACTGTTTTTATTGTTTCTTCACCACTTCCAGGTGTGAGGACAGTGAAGAGAGAAAAAAAAAAACCAAATACTGCAGAGTCATCACACTCTTCAGAGTCTGTGACAAGAAGATTTTAAACTTCAGTGAACGTAGAAAGATATTCAACAATTTAAGATTCCAGAATTAATAATATATAAGGGGAAAAAATGCAATACTGTAGATGTTAACTTCACACAGTGTACTTTTTCCAAAAAGCATGTCACATCACCTATTTTGTAGTGGTTAAACTAGTTAAAAGAAATAACCTATTATAGGCGTGCCGAATTAGTTATGGTAAAACTGTAATAATTAGTATTATTTTTTAAAAAGTAACATTTCCAGGCAGCATGTATAGACACTCAATGGAAAATGCAAAAGCAGTAGCAGAACTTAAAATTTATGAATCCGGCATTAAGCATAAAAAACGAATCACTTTTATTCAAATTTTTTTTTTTTTTTTCTAGAAGCAGACTCAGAAGCAGTCTACAGGAAAAATAAATAAATATACTGTATAATCTGCTGTGATAGATCAATACAGCCTGACCAGGCCTTTTCCCACTAACCTTGGTGGTGATGGTGAGCTGGGTGATGATGACTGCAACAGGATTGGAGTACTTGGAAAGCTTCCTGGTGCTGGACAGCTCAACCACCTCTTCGTAGCTGTCTGTGGGGTAGGGCAGATGCGGCTTGGGGTCTCCCAGGCACTGGATAAGGGGCTCAATCTGATAGAAGTCAGCCTCCTTTCTTAGCAGCTCTGTCTCCTTGAAGTCACATGGTAATGTGAGCTCTGACGTCCGCAGGAAGTTGAGGATGTAGCTGAAATAGCATAACCAGAGACAGGATCAGTCAAGACTGCTGAAATAGCAGAACAAGAGACAGGATCAGTCAAGACTGCTGAGCCAACAATTCTGAGCTGTCGGCTCTCCTGTTGGGGCAGGAGAGCTGCTAAATGATGTGCAAGTAAGCTAAATAATCATGTTTCAGCTAGTCTAGTTCATTTGCTGTTATGGAGTTCTTGTTATGGATAAAAAAAATGTCTTTTTTTGTTTCAAAATAGCTGATAACTATTCGCTGATAGCTGCCAACATCTGCGAACAAATATTATTCTATAAAGTGGTTCTATATAGTGTGTAACTGTTCATATAGAGCGTTATTAAATTTATTGCTAATGCAGTCATATGGCACACTGACCTCTGAGGAAATTTTAAATGGAACTCGCCATCAGAAAGGTTGCCTACCCCTGGTTTACTGTATTTGCAGCTGTTGAAAAAAAAAATTGATGATTACTGCCATTAGGTTCTGGATGTATTAAACAGACATACTATGTTTAATACAAAGGTTTCTAGTCCTTTAGTCAAAGGCTTTTGTTGGTTGGGCTAGACTGTGAATTAACGTTAACTGTTACATAGCAAAGAGAACTTATGTTAACCAAAGAGTTTTCACAGGTATTCTTGTGGCTGGCCACAGGGGAGACTTTTGGCAGCGGATAATGAGCCTCTTTGTTTCAGCCATCTACACAAAACATAGCAAAAAACCCCAAACAAACAAAAAAACAAAACAAACAGTTGAGTGTAGCCCAAATATAAATAGTAATTAGTTAAGATGTCTTATCATACTATTGTAATAATAAGTGTAACCCAGAGATAAATCTGTTTTACTAGATTTTAGTAATTTCCCAATTGCCTACTGGTGATGGCCAGAGGGGCCGAGGGCGCGATATGGCAGCCTCGCTTCTGTCAGTCTGTCCCAGGGCAGCTGTGGCTACAACTGTAGCTGCCTCCACCAGTGTATGAATGTGAATGAATGAATAGTAGAATTGTAAAGCGCTTTGAGGGCCCTGAAAAGCGCTATATAAATGCAATCCATTATTATTATTATTATTATTATTTTCTGCCATTGAACACATCACAAAAACATGACTCCAACCACATGACTTTGCTCAGCCAATCGGATGGCATGTAGGTCATAGTAAGCCTGTCCTCCCGTCAGATGCGTGGAGACAAGCCAGGTGACAGAGTTGTTGCAGGTTTGTATTGGCAAATACTTGCTTTTCCCGTTTTAATGCATTTTTTTAACACCAACTAACTTATGCGACTTAGACGCTGATTACTGTGAGCCAGAGCCGTAGTGTTGTTGTGCACCGAACGGAACGGAATTGGTGAGTTTGAACTTTTAATTGACTGTTTGTATTGCTACCAGCTGACGCCAATTGGCGGCTGCCGGTCCAAACAATTTGATTTTGATTTTTGATTTGTCTGATATTTGTTGAATAACAAATGTTGTGAAGCTATATAATATGTATATAGCAGTTGGAATGTTTCAGTTAAATCCTTATTGGCTAAATATACTGTTTATTCATTTATAAATCGTGTACACAGGAACAAGAATAACTTAAATAGCAGAACCAGAGACAGGATCAGTCAAGACTGCTGAGCCAACAATTCTGAGCTGTCAGTTAAAGTTGGGGCAGGAGAGCTGCTAAATGATGTGCAAGTAAGCTAAATAATCATGTTTCATACATTTTTTCCTAATGTTCACTCTATATGACATTAAAGAGATGTTATATAGATTGGGGTGGCTGTGGCTCAGGTGGTAAAGCATATCAGCTACTGATTGGAAGGTAGGTGGTTCAATCCTTGGCTTCCCCATGCCAAGTATCCTTGGCCTAGTTGCTCTCCGATGCATTCATCGGAATGTGAATGTTGGTTAGACTGAACTTGAGTTTAGAAGTGCTTGTATGAATGGGGTGAATGAGACATGTTGTATACAGTGCTTTTAGTACTCCAGGAGAGCAGAAAAGCGCTATATAAGAATCAGTCCATTAAAGAGAGAGCATTTTCCTAATCATTGTCCAACAAAAGGTTTTCCCCACTGACTTTGATTTATTTATATACTACAGTGGAGTCTAATATGTGAAAAAGCACCATTTAGTAGATTTATATGTTATCTGTCCATCCAGTGCATCCATCGTCTACCACTGCTCCAGGTCCTGGAGGATGCTATCTAAGCAGAGATGCCCAGATCTTCCTCTCCCAAGCTAACTTGTCTAGCTCTTCAGCGAGGCATTCCCAAGTCAGCCAAAAAAGGACAGAGGGAGATGTACTAAGCGGGACAAATTAGTTTAAGGTTGCAAATGAACCAATGGGAAGGGAAAGTGGGACTCACCCAATTATTGGAGTTGATTCTAATTTGGTTGTATTCTAGTTTGTGTGAATGTGAGTATGAATGGTTGTCTGTTTCTCTGTGTATGTCCTAGAACACATTGGCAACCTGTCCCGGGTGTACCCCATTTCTTGTGCCATGGCAAGACAGGCTCCATTCCCCACAACCCTGAATTAGATAAGTGGGGGGAAAAAACAGATGGATGGATGGCTATACCAAGATGCAACCACTTTATTTCAGTAATGACTGGCATTCTGCCAAGAGCAGCACAAATTAGCAGGTCATAAACAAACAGAGCCAATGAGGAAATGAGTAACATACTGATAAAAAATTACAGTGTAAATGCAGAGTTTATCAATTTGTTTCTTTCTGAAAAGAGCAAGGCAATTTAGATCAGTGAGAGGAAACTAAAGGAAAAATCAATGTTTCTATCATAAGGGCTAACTCATCTGTTAAAAAAAGAAATAGCTAGAGACTGTGTGTGGATAAAGGTGTGTAAATTCTGGATGAATCTGTATCCTTGTATCCCTCAGACACACCACATTAATTTCTGCTTTGTTTCACTGAAATTTTATCATTACTGAGGACCAGACAGACAAACATTCAGGTTAAGGACTCAATGTAAAGCTTTAAGAGAGAGACAATGTTTTGGCATTGTGCTGACAGCTTTGAGCCATCCACCTGTGCCAATTACACACTCATTCTGATAAACTCTCCCTCCATCATCACACATGAAAGAACACTCCTAGTGGCAACACATACATATCAGTCACAAACTACGATGCTTTTTCTGTATTAAATCGAGCACAGATTAATGCCACATACCTATATCAGGTCTGTGTGATTTATTTAAATAATGTCCTCCTAAAATGTTGTGTTATGAAAGGAAAACTTATAAATTCTTATGAAAGAATACACAGGCTGCAGAATTTCCCTTGGTCCTCCAGCAACCACCACATTCTGGTCAGATGCCCGAACCAGCTACTAGCAAATTATTCTTTTTATTTCAATGTGTTTCATTTTTGTTTTTCTTTTTGCTCTGGAGGTTTGCAAAGGCCTCTGTAGCAACTCGAGTCCCCTGAGCCCAGCCTCTCTTTCATCATGAGATTTTTGGACTCATTTTTCATTCAGCCATGCTTCACAGAATCCCAGGAGGTTTTGAGAAGAACAGAATAACATAGTTCAGGGTCAGACTGAATAAAACGTTGATTCTTTTTTCCATTCGTTTACTGCAGGGGTCGTCAACCCTAGGCACGCATGCCACAGTTGGCACGCGAAGGGTTAACTGATGGCACGGCCATAGCTGGACTGGTCATAGGGCATACTGGGCATTTGCTCGGTGGCCCGATGATTTTTTTAATTATTATTATTTTTGTAACGGTATAAACAATGAAAGGTGTTGGATTGGCCAAATGTTGGCCGGTGTGTAAAAATAACTCAGTTGGTTGGTGGTGGCATCGCAGAGCTTCCACAGATTCAGTAACATTAACAAGTGGTAGAGGCCAGCACGTGGATGAGAGCGATCGGAGGCAGGACGAGGAGAGACCTGAGGCGGCTGCTGGTCTGAGCGTCAGGTGAACTGAACTTCAGGTAAGAAGTTATGATCGGCTTTTCTCTCTTATTTGTTTGTCGCCCACTTTGCGCCAGAAAGAAGAAACCAGCGGAGGTCTCGTTAAACAACAGCAGCACGTTTAAGCTTGATCAGTTGTTGTTAGAATTTATTTAATGTTAAATTCTAGTATCAGCTGAGGTTTGCTGGAGCCACAGCTGTAAAAGCTGCTGGTAATGATATCGGTTTGTATATCTGGTGAGAGGGAAACATTAAGATGAAACCAGGAAATGTCCTTACTGAATCATCAGAGCTGAACAGGTGATGGAGAAACAGGTTTACCTTTTAGGTGACATGAATGAGTTGAAGGGAAGTTATGAACTGTTTCTGAGAGACAAATAACACCAGGATCATTTTCTAAGTAGCTGACAGCTGGTAACTGTGCAGGGGCGGATCTAGCAAAGTTTTGCTAGGGGGGCCAGGTGGGGCATTAACAGGGAAAGGGGGCACAAAGAAATACTTTATTTTCATTTAAAATGTCTGGCTGTTATTAAATAATTATCTGAAGCTTACAACCAAAGTTTTTATCTGATGTAAAATGCATAGAAATCATACATATACCAACAAGACTGTACATCACTGTCACAACAGCGTTTGTTTCCATTCAAAGGCTTTATGGCTTTAATACCTGGTGGGCCGGTCTCTAGTCAAAATGCCCGGGCTGTTTTTTTGTCCCAGTCCAGCCCTGGGAACGACACGCAGTGAATTAATCTGAGAAGGTGCATCAAAAAATAAATGGCCGCGCCAGCGGTGCACATTGCAAATCAGCTCGCATAGACACATTAGTTGTGCCTCTTCTTAATGACGGTATCTTAACTAACAACCCCAACTACCAGACTAAAAATAACTTAGCCTACTGGTAAGAGGGTTAGCTTTCCACATTCCGACACTTCAAAAGCTTCAGGAGCTTTCCGCTCAGCACAGCATCAGCACCACGGAAATACACAGATACATCCGTAGACTTGAGACACAATGCATTTTTGGGACTTTCAGGTGTATGGACCAATGTTTTATTTTCTGATCAAACCAGAAATCTTTAATGAGCAGCTAGATTTGTCTTGCATTAACTGGCTGAGTTAATGCCAGTTAATGCAACATCGAAGCAGCTGGAATCCACAGCTGTGCGTGTTCATGGAGCTGCATTTTCACCTGCTGGACATCACTACCTGACAAGTTTAACTGTCTTCAGAACATTGCAGAGGCCTTATTGACAGTATTTGGCTCTACATACAGTGGGGCAAAAAAGTATTTAGTCAGCCACCGATTGTGCAAGTTCCCCCACTTAAAATGATGACAGAGGTCAGTAATTTGCACCAGAGGTACACTTCAACTGTGAGAGACAGAATGTGAAAAAAAAAATCCATGAATTCACATGGTAGGATTTGTAAAGAATTTATTCGTAAATCAGGGTGGAAAATAAGTATTTGGTCAATAACAAAAATACAACTCAATACTTTGTAACATAACCTTTGTTGGCAATAACAGAGGTCAAACGTTTACTATAGGTCTTTACCAGGTTTGCACACACAGTAGCTGGTATTTTGGCCCATTCCTCCATGCAGATCTTCTCAAGAGCAGTGATGTTTTGGGGCTGTCGCCGAGCAACACGGACTTTCAACTCCCGCCACAGATTTTCTATGGGGTTGAGGTCTGGAGACTGGCTAGGCCACTCCAGGACTTTCAAATGCTTCTTACGGAGCCACTCCTTTGTTGCCCGGGCGGTGTGTTTTGGATCATTGTCATGTTGGAAGACCCAGCCTCGTTTCATCTTCAAAGTTCTCACTGATGGAAGGAGGTTTTGGCTCAAAATCTCACGATACTTGGCCCCATTCATTCTGTCCTTAACACGGATCAGTCGTCCTGTCCCCTTGGCAGAAAAACAGCCCCATAGCATGATGTTTCCACCCCCATGCTTCACAGTAGGTATGGTGTTCTTGGGATGCAACTCAGTATTCTTCTTCCTCCAAACATGACGAGTTGAGTTTATACCAAAAAGTTCTACTTTGGTTTCATCTGACCACATGACATTCTCCCAATCCTCTGCTGTATCATCCATGTGCTCTCTGGCAAACTTCAGACGGGCCTGGACATGCACTGGCTTCAGCAGCGGAACACGTCTGGCACTGCGGGATTTGATTCCCTGCCGTTGTAGTGTGTTACTGATGGTGACCTTTGTTACTTTGGTCCCAGCTCTCTGCAGGTCATTCACCAGGTCCCCCCGTGTGGTTCTGGGATCTTTGCTCACCGTTCTCATGATCATTTTGACCCCACGGGATGAGATCTTGCGTGGAGCCCCAGATCGAGGGAGATTATCAGTGGTCTTGTATGTCTTCCATTTTCTGATGATTGCTCCCACAGTTGATTTTTTTCACACCAAGCTGCTTGCCTATTGTAGATTCACTCTTCCCAGTCTGGTGCAGGTCTACAATTCTTTTCCTGGTGTCCTTCGAAAGCTCTTTGGTCTTGGCCATGGCGGAGTTTGGAGTCTGACTGGTTGAGGCTGTGGACAGGTGTCTTTTATACAGATGATGAGGTCAAACAGGTGCCATTCATACAGGTAACGAGTGGGGGACAGAAAAGCTTCTTACAGAAGATGTTACAGGTCTGTGAGAGCCAGGGATTTTCCTTGTTTGAGGTGACCAAATACTTATTTTCCACCCTGATTTACGAATAAATTCTTTACAAATCCTACCATGTGAATTCATGGATTTTTTTTTCACATTCTGTCTCTCACAGTTGAAGTGTACCTCTGGTGCAAATTACTGACCTCTGTCATCATTTTAAGTGGGGGAACTTGCACAATCGGTGGCTGACTAAATACTTTTTTGCCCCACTGTATCTGTGTGAGCAGATTTTCTCTCACATGAGTGTCCTCAGGTAGCCGTCTGAATGCTGGACACTCGGAGACCTGTGTCTCTGAGTGGGAGACCAGAGATCATATTAGCATGTGTGTCTCTGTATTAACAGACATGCCATATTGGCTTAGTTTATTTTTCTTATCATTGTTGTGAGGAGACCATAAATAGCATTTGTATTTTCCGTTGTACAGTTCATTTGCTGTTATGGATAAAAAGTCTTTTTTTGTTTCAAAATAGTTGATAACTATTCACTGATAGCTGCCAACATATGCAAACAAATATTATTCTATAAAGTGGTTCTATATAGTGTGTAACTGTTCATATAGAGCGTTATTAAATTTATTGCTAATGCAGTCATATGGCACACTGACCTCTGAGGAAATTTTAAATAGCACTCGCCGTCAGAAAGGTTGCCTACCCCTGGTTTACTGTATTTGCAGCTGTTGAAAAAAAATTTGATGATTACTGCCATTAGGTTCTGGATGTATTAAACAGACATACTATGTTTAATACAAAGGTTTCTTTAAAGTCCTTTAGTCAAAGGCTTTTGTTGGTTGGGCTAGACTGTGAATTAACGTTAACTGTTACATAGCAAAGAGAACTTATGTTAACCAAAGAGTTTTCACAGGTATTCTTGTGGCTGGCCACAGGGGAGACTTTTGGGAGCGGATAATGAGCCTCTTTGTTTCAGCCATCTACACAAAACATAGCAAAAAAACCCAAACAAACAAAAAAACAAAACAAACAGGTACTAGGTGAGTGTAGCCCAAATATAAATAGTAATTAGTTAAGATGTCTTATCATACTATTGTAATAATAAGTGTAACCCAGAGTAAAATCTGTTTTACTAGATTTTAGTAATTTCCTAATTGCCTACTGGTGATGACCAGAGGGGCCAATGGCGCGATATGGCAGCCTCGCTTCTGTCAGTCTGCCCCAGGGCAGCTGTGGCTACAACTGTAGCTGCCTCCACCAGTGTATGAATGTGAGAGTGAATGAATAGTGGAATTGTAAAGGGCTTTGAGGGCCCCGAAAAGCGCTATATAAATGCAATCCATTATTATTATTATTATTATTATTATTATTATTATTTCCTGCCATTGAACACATCACAAAAACATGACTCCAACCACATGACTTTGCTCAGCCAATCGGATGGCATGTAGGTCATAGTAAGCCTGTCCTCCCATCAGATGGGTGGAGGCAAGCCAGGTGACAGAGTTGTTGCAGGTTTGTATTGGCAAACACTTGCTTTTCCTGTTTTAATGCATTTTTTTAACACCAACTAACTTATGCGACTTAGACGCTGATTACTGTGAGCCAGAGCTGTAGTGTTGTTGTGCACCGAACGGAATTGGTGAGTTTGAACTTTTAATTGACTGTTTGTATTGCTACCAGCTGACGCTAATTGGCGGCTGCTGGTCCAAACAATTTGATTTTGATTTTTGATTTGTCCGATATTTGTTGAATAACAAATGTTGTGAAGCTATATAATATGTATATAGTTGGAATGTTTCAGTTAAATCCTTATTGGCTAAATATACTGTTCATTCATTTATAAATTGTGTACACAGGAAAAAGAATAACTTAATGTATTTAGCTTAACTGGCTGACATTTTTGTATTATTCTTGTGATTTCTTATTGGCCTTGTTTATTTAATGCAGGCCAGATGAACCTTTTTGGGTATGAAAAAGGATGGCGAGCCAATGAACGGCTAGGAGCAGGAATCATTCTGCATTGAAGCTTCCACTGGACTGGTAGGAAGTTATCAAAGACGATGCTCTGTCCCCATTTTCCGAATACACTGATTTCCGCAATCATGCACACCATTCCCCCCGTTTATGGACAATAGCGCTTGGACATCTCTCATGGACATAAAAGATTTTTTTTAATGTGCACAATTAGTCCAGTGCATGCTCTAAAAGCTCTAAGACCCTAAAAATAAAAAAAATTAAGAACTATTTGGTTTAGGGTATCAGTGTTATGATAGATTTCAAAATTTTATATTTAAAGATTAGTGTCTTGAAATTTCCCGTACTTATAACAGGATCGTTTGGACATTCATTTGAATGGTGACTTTCCAGCAGACTACCACTTGCCATGTTATCCATTTAATCTCAGCTGGCACAGCCTTAATGTCCCTTTTTCCACTCATATAGTGTTGCTGCCCAATCTAAAAGCAGTTTCCACCAAGGATACACTAGTGCCAGTGCCGAAAAGTATGACTTCACATAACTTCTGGGGCCAAAGTTGGAACCACAGATGCAAATAGCTATGGTAGAGAATACCACAGGAATTTAATGATTAACAGGCCACAGATTCTGTTAACAATGACTGTGTTCCCATGGAAATTATCTCAACTCCTGATAGTGATACTACTTGAGAATCAATAGACTATGTGCACGTTAGCATATGCTACTTCAGGTGTGGAAACTCCTGTGGGGAGCTTTGTTTCCGGTGTCCTATTCGCGCTTTGTTTACGGTCCAAAACAAGTTAAGCAAATGAATGAATCAAGCGGCGATTTACATTTCTATAGATGTCTTGGGCATTTACCCAATATATCTGTAAATGATGTTCATCGACTTGTCGATATTTTTTCCCCCGCGCCTCAGAGCAAAACAGAAAAGGGATTCAAATTTTATATTTCTCAGTATCTGTAAACAGCGGTCCCTCGTTTATTGCGGGTGTTATGTTCTAAAAGTAACCAGCGATAGGTGAAATCAAGTAGCCAATTTTATTTTTTGACGGTGCAAAACGTTTCGTCGACATACAGTACTGCACTTCAGAGTCACACTGCTAGCGATCGATGCAGCGATTCTGTACTGTACAGGAGAGACGTCACGGAGGAGATCATCTGCAGCGATCAGGACGCAGGACACAATGTGATGTAAAATAAGCATGCAAACTTGCACTAAAAAATCTGCGAAACAGCGAGGTGAAAGGTGAACAGCGTTATAACGAGGGACCACTGTAATTTTGAAGGTAAGTCACAACATACCCTTCGTAAATACTAATGTATAGAAACCCTTACCAGCAATCATTCATTTGTGTGGCTTTTTTCACGGTTTGTTAACATGCTGTGTAGGTGTGTACTTGACTAGCTGATATCGACATAACGGGGAAACATCTGGTTTGACTATTCTTCACCTGTAGTTTGAATGCTGAACATTTGCCTGTTTAAATCATAAGACCAGTCACTATACAGAGATGTGCTTCTGAATGTGGACGATGTGCCTTCTGCATGCAGTAATGCAGTTCTGCTTGTGTTGAGTGATGTAAACAACTGATCGATCTAAACTCTTTCAACGTCAAAATTGATCATTCGATTTTTTATGACACAACAGTGGCGAGTGTTCCCACCTTCTGCTCTTTGTAACTTAACGCGAGCTTTCCGTCTTCGAGTTTTGGACATGATTTTGGAGTATATCTTCGCAGTAGCGATTGACCGCAAAGTAAAGCTACCGGAAATGTACAACCCCACATCCGGTCTCAAACCAGGAAGTTAGCATTTTCTCGTGCACAGGGTCTATTATCAAACCTGTTGAAACTTGGCCAGGTCCTCAAAAAGCACTGCATTGCATCTCATCAATCAACTGCAGAAGTTAAAATTAAAAAAACCCATCTCACTCACCGAAACAGTGGGCCGTCACGGTCAATGAAGTAGTTCCCGTGCGCATCCCTGACAGTGGGGAGGTCACCTCTGAACATGGCTCCCAGCATAGAGTCTGGGTAGCGCTGTAGCGTAGACAGGGATGTGCTATACACACAGCCGCCCACATTCAGAGTAACTGGCTCCCCCATCTGGACAAAGTAGGCAGGCAGAGAAAACACTCAAGGCTTTTGTAAATGGCAGTTTTTTTCCACAGCAGACATTGTGACTTCTCACTAGGGTTATACCTAGGGCTGTTCGATATAACGGTATATATCGGATAACGATATAAAAACGTCTATTGTTTCATTTTACGCTATCGTTTGTTTTGTGGTGTCGCAAAATAAACTGTTTACGGCAATATTTTTTCATCGTTTTGATGGTCACTGTAGTGGCTATATTAATTTCTTAAAGTTCTCTCTTTCTCTTATATTTTATATAACCACACTACGGACGGACAAGCAACTGTTTTTATGCGTCGTCGTTAGCAACAACGACTGTAAAACCATGGCGTGTCCGCTTGTTTATCTTCCACATAAACCTTTCACAATAAAGCATAAGATCCTGTTGAGACTTTTCAAAATAAACTTAATCACGTAAAAGAGTATGCAGATTATTTACAGATGAGAAGTAAAAAACAGCCGCCAGGTGCTAAAAAAATAAACGTTAAACTCAAACGTTAGAACAGGCTTTTCCCCGCAGCACGCCGTGTAATAAATACTCACAAAGAAAACGGCGGCCGTTACAACTTATGTCTAAAAATGTATAGTTTCATGCATCGGTTAAAACACTCGACTCCAGGTACACGACGCCCAGCTGGAAACACTTTACGCAAGTCGAGCTGCGCGAGATTCTCAGAATGTACATAAAATGTTACATTTTTGTGATTTATTACGTTATCGGGACGATAGATGTCTTATATTGGGATATGAGATTTTGGTCATATCGCACAGCCCTAGTTGTACCTAGATTTTCAGTCCCATGCAGACTCAAGGGGTTAAACAGTGAAAACAGGCCTAATATGCATGAAAATCAGGAGAACATGAGCATGAGACTGAACATGATGACCTAGGCTACCACACAGCTGCAAGCTGTTTCAGCCTGGGCAAAGTGCTATAAAGAGTATGAGACAAAACAGAAGACAGACATGGACATTGCTCAACTCTCAGATGCAGACTTGAAGACTGGTCTCACATTTGCTGGTGATGTGTCTATTCTTTATATTCTGACATCAAATATTGAACCTGGCTTGAGATCAACATTAAACAATGAAGCGTCACATGGATTAGCACTACTCAACACTTTATTATAGTCCTCATGTATTGCCTTACAAATTGTGGGAGTGTTGCATTTTATCTCACAACACACGTGGTTTTCTGAGCACAGATGATCAGTATTTTAAGTCTACCAAAGTCGAATTTTATGTGTGTATTTTGTGTACTTTATTTGGATTTGCCTTTATGCCATTTTATTGGCTTTGAACATAGTGGAGGATGGAGAGCACATGTGCTCCTTTGATGGGTGATGGTACTGGAGTGTTTCAGGTCGTTGTGACCCGCTAATGGTGGTAAACACAGAACTGGAAAATACTGGATTTTCTGAGCTGAACACATGCCAGAGATGACATCAGGACTGGAATTTTAAGGGGGAGTGGAAAAGGTTAAGCCTAATAAACCATTCTCTGAATTGAAGTGAAAGCCCCTGTGGGTCTGGAGGGGTCCATGTGTCTACAGTTTAACACCCCAGGGGACCTTTTTGACGATTTCTGTCTATATTCTCAGAGTTTTTTTCGAAAGTGATTTTCAATAAACTGAAATTTGAAGCTACAACTCCAATGTTTTTCAAATATATTAGCACCAGCTTGAAAGTTTGGATTGACTAAATTTGGTCTTTGCTTTCAGTTTTTTGACACAACTCTACAATAATCTGTAATATTAAATCATTTCTAAAACACTAAAGTGTCTGAATTTTGCAGTAAAAGGTTTAAAAGCACCTATTTTCATCAGCTTAACATATCTCCCTTGTTCTTATCCTCAGATAGTTTTCTGAAGGTCATGACCAGAGCGAGGAAACCCCAAAATATCTACACAAAAAAAGACAAGAAAAGATCACACAAAGAGAAAAGGACAGAGGTGCCATCATTCAAATGCCAGACATGTTTGGCTGGTGAAAGGCTAGCAGAGAGAAGGACAGGTTGGACAGCAAAATGGCTGCATACCAAAAAAAAAAAGACAGACAAACAGATCTGATTTACAATAATTTCCTTATGAGGACTTGTTGCTTGTCCAGAAAAACTGGTCAAGTCCAGACCATGTGCTACACAAACAGCTCCCTTAGGAGGAAATATAAGCACAGTGGTAGGTTCAAATGCACTCATCATCTACAACTGAGCAAACAAATGTGAAACTGAATAAACTGAATACGGGATCATATAAAATCATCTCTATGCTTCATCTCAGTCTCTGCCCATTTAGTACTGGATGGTATACTTAATATAGCTGTATACTGGCCTCAATTTCACACATGATAGGACTTCTTTAAATCCTACTAGATCAATGAACAAAGACACAGCCACTGGGGGGTTTTATTATGATGTATTTATAGTAGCCACTAGTAGTAGAAACCGCACACTGACACATAGCTTGAACATAGCCTGGATAATCCTCCTTTCTGACACTTTGAATGACCAAAATTTACAAAATGGACTCATTGTTTTATTCAATCAGACCTGAAATGAGTCAGGGCATGAACTCATCTAGAGAGGGTTTACAGAGGTCAGGGCAAAAGTCCCTTTTCCCATAGAATTCTATAGGATAGGAAGTGTTTTTGCAGCCACAGCTATCACCCCCTGGTGGCCATTATAAACAATGCAGGTTTAAGATATTTCCCTGTTGGCTTCACGTTTCAGACCCAGAAACAGTCTTTTTTTAAAAAAAAAAAAATACTATATGATATTATATAAAAAAACAATTAGTTGATAACTAGAAGAAGAAGCTCCACTGACACACAGAGACAGGGAACCAGGTATAGAAGAAGTAGAAGTGGAAACAGGAAGCAAAGAAATCTATGTTGATTTTTTTTTTTTTTTTTTGCTTTCTCTTTATTGGAGTGTCCACTTCCTGACACTTTTTCTATCCTCCTGATGTGCTGTTCATTTACATTCATATCTTATGCACATAATATTAAAAATTCATTGTGTGCATACTGTGAGTACAAGAAAACTATTATTGGATATATTATATATTAGATATATTTGCTTAGATGAGAGGGTCCAGCAGTAGATCAGAGGAATAGGGAAGTGTGTTTCAGTTTGGTTTACCTATAGGCCTGAGTGTGTGTAATTGTGTAGAGGGAGAGGAATTTATTGACACTGGGGGTCTGCCTGCCATAAAAGGAGACAGGAAGCTACAGTTGGGGGATGCTAGGACTGTATGGAACAGATAGTATAGAGAGGAGAAGTCTGTTACCCATTGTCCCTGAATGTAATAAAAGCTCATAATTGTCACAACTTAGAAGTAGGTTTGCAGGAGACCCTCCACATGCTTAGCTGTAAAAGTAAGACAACAAGAGGCCAATGGCCCAGTGGATGCAGAGTGGGGGTCTCAGTGCTTGTAATCTGATAACTATGCTTTGTATGTTTTGTAGAGGAATTTGGTGTAGTTTGGGTGAAGGGAGATGGACTTTTATGACCGACAGGAAGTCACATATATAGAGACGCACAGTCACTAACGTGCATTCACATACACACACAGGTAAGCGCATACACAAGCACTCACTAGGGCTGCCACAATTAGTTGACTAGTCATGATTACGTCGACGATTTTGATAGTCTTTTGAAAGAAGCTTTGTAAGATCACAAAAGACGCAGGAATAAGTAGTAGGATTTAAGAGTGTAATAACGGACTGAAACAGAAGATGACAGCACTGCATGTACAAGGATGCCAGCTGCCGTTAAACCCCGAAGAAGAAGAAACTGTGTCCCAGAATTCATAGCGCGGCCCTGTTCAGTTTCCAACAATGGCGGCAGCTAGTTAGTTTTAATATTACAATTATTATTCTTTCTGGGTCACAAAATAAATTTTCAACATATTTTCAGGCGAGAATGTAGCTGTGTAAACCGCAAATATCTGCTCAGTTTATCAAGACACCACATATTTTCAAAAGCGCTCTGACGTTTTAGGAGACGTCTGTTACCCACTAGCTCGATAGCTAGCTGGGGGCAAGGCTCACTAGAGCCCGTGAGAACACCGGACTCCCGGCAAATCGTTTTCAAACCCACCGCCGTCTTTCGCTACTCAGGTTAAACATGATATATAAGTCACTTAGATAACTTCAAAATGTTATTGTTTGTTTGTTTTTTAGTATTTTATTTGTTCCTGAGTAAGTCGGTTTGGCTTAGAGATGGCACGATACCACTTTTTTATGTCCGATACCGATATCATAAATTTGGATATCTGCCGATACCGATATGAATCCGATATAGTGTGTTTTTTAATCAATAAAACGTTTATTTTAATATCTTGCTGCATTTTGTATACGTTTATACTCAAGTTTAAATAAATAACAACACTAAAGCTATTCTGTTATACCTGTATGTAAAAAATACACTGCGCCCAAAATATTTCATAGTTCAGCAACACTGATCAATCTAATAAACTTAAACCTACTCCATCCTCCCTATTCTGGTATTTTAAAGAGTACTTAGCAGAAATATTAAGAAACCTAACTAATAGGGTTGCAAACTCCCAGCAAAAAAAAAAATAGGGAACCACCCTCCACCTCATGATGCTTAATCGATGTAATCAAATTTAATTTGATGCAGGGGGAAAATGCACACAAATAAATTATTTTTCAAGAATAATTAAATAGATTCAACATCTTTCTTCAACAGAATTGCAGACTGCACAGATGGTATCTTCCCAAAGGAAAAAGTACAAGCTTACTAGGGTATATTACAGTTACTATACACAGTAATGGACTTCTATATATTTTACATCAGATTAAAACTTTGGGTGTAAGAGTCAGATAATTATTTATTAAAAGCTAGACATTTTAAATGAGAATAAGAAAGAAAAGTATGTCTTTGTGCCCCCCTTTCCCTGTTCATGCCCTATCGGCCCCCCTGGCTAAACTTTACTAGATCCGCCCCTGCACAGTTACCAGCTGTCAGCTGTAGAAAAAGATCCTGGTGTAGAAAGTAATATTAAATACATTCTAACAACAGCTTATCAAGCTTAAACGTGCTGCTGTTGTTCAGCCGCTGGTTTCCTCTTTCTGGTGCAAAGTGGGCCAAAAACAAACAAGAGAGAGGGACTCACGACAGAAAACCCGATCAGCTGATCATTGATCAGTTTCATGATTGAAGTAGCAGCAGGAGAGAGAGAGAGAGAGAGAGAGAGGGGCAGTCGCTCCATATATCGGTTGTTAAGCTTAACGTGGGAACGCTTTACAAACATTCAGAGATGAACTTACACACTTGCTTTACTTCTCTCTGGGAAAACTTCCTCGGAGATGAAATGCTGGTTTGCTAGCAGCCACTCTATCACGTGATGCATACTGCTGCGGTTATGAGCCGAGTTAGCCGTGTAGCAAGTTTTGTGAGGTGCTTTTTTGATATTTAATGGATCGGATTACATTTTTTATTTCTCGCCGATATCCGATCCAGTAATTTAGGTCAGTATTGGACCGATACCGATACGTAATATCGGATCGGTCCATCTCTAGTTTGGCTGAGATCAAAGTTATAGTTTTTGCACAGTTGAATAAACGTCAAGCAGACAGCTGATTATTAGAAGTGTGAGATGCTCGAGACTATACTCCGGTGTCCCGTTATATTTTAGATAGCAAGGAGTTTATTAAACTTCACCGAAACAATCTGCAAATTTCATAAAATTTTAATAAACTATCATCTTGTCTTTATTTTTAGTTAGCACATACCTTAAACACTTAAAGCTGTAAGCTAATGATAGTTATATAAGAGCAGATGCTGCTGGTGCAATAAGCTGTACGTTTTACGTCCAATGGATGCATGATCTGATTAGTCGACAAATCGCAAAAATAATTGGTGACTAGTCGACTATCAAAATAATCGTTTGTGGCAGCCCTAGCACTCACGTGCTCGCGCATACATACACAAACAAAGAGTTTACAACACATGATGGGGTCGCTTCTATAAAACTGGTTGTAACAAACAAAGAAGTTATGATCTGCAGAGGGACACCGGCCTTGCACATCTCCCCTTCTAGAAGATGCATGCGTAACTGAAGATGAATAAAGGTTTTGTGAAATGACTACCGAGTCCGGTGTAGTCTCTGGAGGCCCGAGGAATAAAAAAAGAACGGGGGTGAAACTGCTTTACGTAACAATACCCACACACAAATAATAAGCTATTTGTGAGACACTGTTCTGTGACTTTATATGTTCAAAACATCACCGCTCCTCTTCTTAAAATGAGTCTGTTCCTCCAAAATATTGACTTTATTCTAAGCTTCTCAAAATACTTCAGCTTCACTCTTGAAATATGCCTCATCAGATATTTTCTCATAAATTTAACATTGATTTTTGATAGTTTTCTCCATTTCAAAACTTGCGTTTTACAACTTGTCAAAACAAACACATCTCTCACCACTCCAGTGGTATAGAGGATGATCTTCATGTGTAACTGATGAACAAAAGGTTTTTTGTACTTGTTTTTTTAGAAAGAGAGACGAAAACAGGTATTTTCTTCGCCTCTCATCAAGGGAACTGTTGTGATTTGGCCCTATTTAAAACAAAAATGAATTGAGTTTTCTCCAGAGTGTCATCATTCTAAACTGCTGATTAGCAAGTCTTCCTATAGTCTAGGAACCTCTTAGCTGCTGCACTGATATGTCATTAAAATAACAATAAGTAATGACAAGCCTGTGCACAACAAGCCAAAGTGCCTCTTAACTCGTGCTTTTCCTTCATGACAGAATAATTTGCGCTACAAAGTTTGAAAGACAAAGTCTAATTGGAGTTTGTGTGGATTAACTTATTATTTTGATTATCTTAATTTATTGTAGTTTTAGTTATTTATTTATTCAGATAACAGTTAAGAGTTTCATATTCTATATAGTCCTGACAGACAAATGAGCCACAATAAACCAGTAAACGCCTTCTTATGAAAAATACTAATAAAAATAATATCCTGAGCTTTTGGTCATGCACCTCATCACTGACAGCATTACTTTTCTCCAGTGTTGGGACTAACGCGTTATTAAGTAACGCGTTACAGTAACTACGTTATTATTGTGGTAACGAGCACGGTAACTAGTTATTATGCCAAAATCAGGAACGTGTTAGTCGTTACTGGGATTTAGATAGGGTCGTTACTCGTTACTTCGTGTGGTGGCTATCGCAGAGCTTCCACAGATTCAGTAACATTAGCAAGTGGTGGAGGCAGCAGGTGGAGGAGAGAAAGGGGAGGCAGGAGGAAAAGAGACCCGAGGCGGCCGCCGGTCGAAGTGTGAACTTCAGGTAAGAAGTTATGACCTGCAGTCTATCTGGGTCAGATATAAACCAGGTTTAGGTGGAGTTTATTTTCGTTGTGCTGACCTTTTCCGTACTGCGTACTAGCTAGCATGACAGAGTTTCTATACAGCTGGGTGGGTGCTATGAAGTTAATGATGTTGAACTTTATTTTGTTCATAAGTTATTAGAGTTGCCAACCGTCCCGTCTGGTATTCAGAGAAAATATTCTTTGCTGCACAGCTGCCTCTTCTTCTTTCATTCTCCTCCCTCCCTTTCCTGTTTCTACTTCAATCATGAAAACTGATCAATGATCAGCGGATCGGCTCTCTTGTTTGTTTATCGCCCACTTTGCGCCAGAAAGAGGAAACCAGCGGATGTCGCGCTAAACAACAGCCGCACGTTTAAGCTTGATCAGCTGTTGTTAGAATTTATTTAATATTAATTTCTAGTATCAGCTGATGTTTGCTGGAGCCACAGCTGCAAAAAAGCTGCTGGTCATGATATCGGTTTGGTTATCTGGTGAGAGGGAAACATGAAGATGTAACCAGGAGATGTCCTTACTGAATCATCAGAGCTGAACAGGTGATGGAGAAACAGGTTTACCTTTTAGGTGACATGAATGAGTTGAAGGGAAGTTATGAACTGTTTCTGAGAGACAGATAACCCCAGGATCCCCTTTTAGGTAGCTGACAGCTGGTAACTGTGCAGGTGCGGATCTAGCAAAGTTTTTCCAGGGGGGCCAGGTAGGGCATTAACAGGGAGAGGTGGGCACAAAGAAATACTTTTCTTTCTTATTCTCATTTAAAATGTCTAGCTTTTAAAAAATAATTATCTGAATCTTACAACAAACAATTGATAGATTGATACATATATACCATCAAGACAGTGAACATCACTGTCACAACAGCGTTTGTTTTCATTCAAAGGCTTTATGATCTTTCCTATAATGGCGGGCCAGTCTCTAGTCAAAATGCCCGGGCCGATTTTTTGTCCCAGTCCAGCCCTGTATGCAGCTCATCTGCAGTCTGGTGTTACCTACATCTTCCTATTCAGAAGGCAGAATTTCCGAGTTCTGAGTACAATCAAAGCACCACGACTGCAGTTTTTGTGTTGGATGTAAAAGGCGCACATGGCAGCAGTCAATGACGGTCCAGGCGTGGGATTTCTCTCATGGAAAAATGCACATTATCTTTTCCTTTCTATTGGTAGGTGGCACAGTGCACTTGTGGCAAGTAAGCAAGCTAGAAGACTGGCAATCTTGCTGGGTATCCAGTTACAGAAGCAACACATTAACAAGAGAATTCTGAGTAAAACCAAAGTTACTTTCCCTAGTAACTAGTTACTTTGAAAGTAACGAGTAACTTGAAGTAACTGAGTTACTTTTGATAGAAGTAACTAGTAATGTAACTAAGTTACTATTTTAAAGTAACTTACCCAACACTGCTTTTCTCTTATGGTAATTTTTGGCTAATGTGATGGCAATGCTTTTAAATACTGGATATTAAAAAAAGAAATCATATTGTGTTATAAAATTAAAACCAGTTACTACCCACCATGTGACCCAGGTCTCCATTCTCCATCTGCAGTCAATGTTACTTCTTAGTTCAGGTGGTCGAGAAGATCATTTCTCAGTTTCCACAAACACCTGCAACAAGAGGGCGAACAGCTTGTGAGACGGTTGCCATGGAGACGAGCAATAAGCTGATGCAGCGGCGGTCACGATCAGGAAGACTAATCGAGGCTGATTAGTCTCGAGTTTGCCGACGTGTCCTATGCACACGGCCAGCCGATATGAAAGGGGAAGAGACGCGTTTCTTAAATCAGATGAATGAAGCTCACATGGCGACTGATTAATGGAACTCAAACAGCATCTTAATGAGCCGTGATTAAGTTTTAAAATTACAAATCAGACCCAGCTGTGGCTGAAAATCTCCAAACACTGCTTCTCCTATGTTTAATTTTAATTTGGTGTGGTTCAAAATGACTGCAGCAGCACTGCAGAGGTTTTCTTAGTCCACTCATTCTTCCTTCCTGTCATATTCAGGCACCCACATTACCTACAATGCTACTCAACAGCTGAAAGTTTGCTTGACGTGGTAGTGGCTAATGTAGCCTTGATGAGCAAACAGAGGTGGCATAAACTCAGTCATTTAAAATCATCATCTTCTTCTTCTTTCGGCAGCTCCCTTTAGGCATCGCCACGGGGGATCTGCCTACATTTCACACCATCTCTAGCATCCTCCTCTTCTCTCACACCAACCTTCTATATGTCCTAACTAGGGCTGCCACAAATGATTATTTTCATTATTTATCAGATCATGCATCCATTGGACGTGAAACGTACAGCTTATTGCACCAGCCTGCATCTGCTCTTATATAACTATCATTAGCTTACAGCTTTAAGTGTTTAAGGTATGTGCTAACTAAAAATAAAGACAAGATGATAGTTTATTAAATTTTAATGAAATTTGCAGATTGTTTCTGTGAAGTTTAATAAACTCCTTGCTATCTAAAATATAACGGGACACCTGAGTATATTCTCAAGCATCTCACACTTCTGATGATCAGTTGTCTGCTTGACGTTTATTCAGCTGTGTAAAAACTATAACTTTAATCTCAGCCAAACCGACTTACTCAGGAACAAATAAAATACTAAAAAAAAAGCCAAACAATAACATTTTGAAGTTATCTAAGTGACTTATATATCATGTTTAACCTGAGTAGCGAAAGACAGCAGTGGGTTTGAAAACGATTTGCCGGGAGTCCGGTGTTCTCACGGCTCTAGTGAGCCTTGCCCCCAGCTAGCTATCGTGCAGGTGGGTAACAGACGTCTCCGAAAACATCGGAGCGCTTTTGAAAATATGTGGTGTCTTGATAAACTGAGCAGATATTTGAAGTTTACACAGCTACATTCTCGCCTGAAAATATATTAAACGTTTATTTTGTGACCCAGAAAGAATAACAAGAGTAATATTAAAACTAACTAGCTGCTGCCATTGTTGGAAACTGAGCTGGGCTGTGCTATGAATTCTGGGACAGAGCTACTTCTTCTTCTTCGGGGTTTAAGGGCAGCTGGCATCCTTGTACATGCAATGCTGCCATCTTCTGTTTCAGTCCGTTATTACACTCTTAAGTCCTACTACTTACTCCTGCGGCTTTTGTGATCTTACAAAGCTTCAAACGACGCGTCGACTATTAAATCAGTCGTCGACGATCGTCGACGTAATCATGACTAGTCGACTAATCGTGGCAGCCCTAGTCCTAACTACGCCCATGAGTCTTTTCTCTGGTCTTCTACTTTTTCTCCTGCTTGGCAGCTCCATAATCACCATCCTTTGTGCAGTATATCCAGTATCTCTACTCTGCACATGTCCAAACCATCTCAGCCTTGCTGCTCTAATTTGTCACCAAATTGCTCCAACCTGAGCTGTCCCTATTATGTACTTATTTCTAATCTTGTTCATCCACACCACTCTCAACAAATAGCATTGTAACTCTGCCCCTTCCAAACCATACATCATTGCAGGTCTCACTACCAACTTGTAAACTTTCCTTTTACCCTTGCTGCTATCCTAATGTGAAAAATCCCCCCTGACACTCACTGTCCTCTCCACCCTGACAGCACTCTTCACCTCTTGTGCACTCTTTGTTGCTTTGGATGGTAAACTCATCCACCTTTTTATCTCTACTCATTGCAGCTTCGATGTTACACTTGTCTCTCCCTTAAAATGAAATTTTCATAGAGGGGCTCATAATTCTGTACTTGTCTGTACTTCCATCACTCCAGGTTCTCTTCCTACCCTACTCTCAGAAAAGATCCCAATGTCCCTGCAAACATCACAGTCCACAGATTTCCCTGATGTAATCCAACCCCAACCTTGAACCCATCTCTCACTCCTACTACACACCTCACCACTGTATCGCTGTCCACTTACATGTGCTGCACAACCCTCACACTCTTCTGCACACAGTGCAACTCCTTCTGACCTCCTCTACACTTCTTCATCATCACTCTCAAAGCAAGCATTGCTTCTGTAGCGCTCTCTCTCAGCATAAAGTCGTACTGCAGCTCACTGATCATCACCTAGCTTCTTGGTATGGCTCATCAACTTAATCCCTCTGTAGTTATTACAGCTCTGCATATCACCCTTATTCTTGAAAATATGCACCGGTACGCTTCTTCTCTATTCCACAGACACCTGCTCACTCTCCAGGATTCTGTTAAACACTCTGGTAAAAAGTACACGGCCATCTCCCCTAGATGTCTCCAAACCTCTTCCGGTATGTTATTAGACCAACTGCCTTTCCACTCATTCATTTAACAATGTTAATAATAAAACAACTCCATAGACTCCCAAATGCTTGGGTTATTAAAACTGGCAGTCTTCAGTCTCATAAGTCTCTGCTACACTTTGTACATCTTCTTTTCATATGTACATATTCATGATTGACAAACAGATTTTTATGTATGCAAATCACAATAGTTACTACAAACTAC
Organism: Neolamprologus multifasciatus; assembly: GCF_963576455.1. Classification (NCBI taxonomy): domain Eukaryota; kingdom Metazoa; phylum Chordata; class Actinopteri; order Cichliformes; family Cichlidae; genus Neolamprologus; species Neolamprologus multifasciatus. The sequence continues at coordinate 11,793,804 of NC_140443.1, forward strand.
AGCTTGCAGGTTCAAAAACTTTATTATATTTCATGAAGCCATGCAAAATTTGATCTTTGTACCACAAACCAAGTTAAAACATTTCGAACTGAGTGAAATTTGGTTTTTAATACACCAAAGCTCAAATTTTTGAGCCCTAATAACGTCTTAAGTACAGACGACAGAAACGTGAATTTCTCACATTTACTCTAATAAAGGAAAATATAAAAATATACTTAAATACTATTAACTGTATTAGCACAGGAATAAAAGTTACTAACTGCATATCTTCATTTCATATCAATGTGAAAAAAACGATTTGTAAATGTCACTTTAGTCTTTGTGCTTGGCAGATAAACACACAGGCAATTCCACTGACTACTTTCCTAATCTGGGTCTGTTTTTAATAATTACTACTTAATTTATTTAGATTTTTGAAGAATTTCTGAATTACTTAGAGGAAAAGTTTAGGTATTCCCCAAACCAAATATTCCTTGAAAATCTAACCTACATGTAGCCTTGTTGAGATATGAAAACAATCAGGTAAAGGCCTCCTTAGTGATCATAGTTCAGTTGATGGCTGGTATCTGTCTCACTGAAGCTGACCAGTGTGCTGCGGCTAACGCCTGCTAGCTCGTTAGCATCATAGCTGTAAGGGGAAAAAAAGCATCACACTGATACTTTCATAAAAATATATATTTAAAAAGTCAGTCGGCTCTTACCTATAACGGCTCCATCACTACCAACCACCGCTTCAACCACAAACACAGATGGAGGTTAGAGCTATTGCTAGCTAACCTGTATGTCCGTCATAATTAATACTAAAGACTTCCGGTAAGATCTGCCAAAATAAAAGTGGAGAATGTAAATAAACCAGTCTAGAAAGACATGCAGGTGTGTTTAAAAAAATAATCTAAAATAACCTACTAATAACCTACTAAAATCTGTAAAGCTTAAAACTGTAACTTGACCCCCCCCCCCCCTCACTTCTGCAATATGTACAGGACAAACACGAGACTGAACTGTTCTTTTCGCCTAACCTACAGTGTGCAGCTCGAATGAATCAGAAAATGAAAAAATAACTTGATAGATATGAAAACAAATGAGTTATCAAAGTATAAATATGAATTACACAAGATATATGAAAGCTTTGAATGAAAGAAAGAAAGAAAGAAAGAAAGAAAGATTAAGCTGACCATGGGAGGAGGAGATTGATGCCACTGATATCAATATGAAAAATCTTCACAATGCACAGAGGTCTCCACCCAAAGCCCAGAATCCCTCAGTCTCTATAATCAATGGAAAGAGGAAGGGCAAGGATTCGTGAATTTTGGAACCACAATCTAGAATTAAACACAGTGTGTCCACAAATACATCAGGAAGCTGCACCCCTGAAATGAGCTGCTCAAAAATGCCTTAGGCAGCAGAAGACAAACGGTGATGAGGACACATAAAGAAAGTGGGTGATATTAAGAAATCCTATCAGTGGCTAGAAAAGGCCAGCTTGAAAGACAGCACATAGCAGATCTGCCTTAAAGAGCAGATCCACAGAGGCAGGAGTCTACCATGGCCAATAGGATTCACATTGCAGACTGTGCAAAAGTGCCCTGGAGACTTTCCAGGATGTAACATGAAAGCTGGGACAGTACACTGAGAGCCACACCCAAGTGGCTGGGTGGGTTAGGAGGTGTGACCCCTAAACTGGAAGCGTGGCTGATTTATTTTTTTCAGTTCTGATTATAATGAGCTTGGGAGTGTAGCAATTACCTCCCACCACAGGGGGCGCTCAGAACAACCGGTCACCCAATAGGGACACGATCTGTTTTATTTATCAGAGACTACATCCTGTAGCTCTCAGCTCGTCTGTTTTCCATTTGTTGCTGAGTTTTTGCAGCTGGAAGTCTGCCTTTATTTTCACTGCACTGTTTTCGAATATCAACCAGATTTTCTCTCGCACATATCTGTGAAGGCCCCTAGAGGAGTTCCGCCGGGCAAGGATTCCAGGCTAACGCTGGCGGGATTTGGCGTTAGCTCACACCGTTAGCCCTCTGCTGTGAACCGGATCCGGACAGAGTTTTTCTCTCTGCGTATCTCACCACAAACAGAAGACTGAAGTTATGATGGCGAGTGAAAATGCTGACGCCAACGCGGGGAACGATGAGGAAACGGGTCCCTCAGCCGAATCTAACGAGCACGACTATGCCCATACTGCAGACACAAACTTGGCGAGCTCTTCCACCGATCCTCCGGGAGAGCCCATGCAGAGCGTCCTGGTGCAGCCCTCTGAGTCCCTGCAAATGGAGCTTCCAGAACCCACTGTGGGTGCAGAGGTAGACTGCCCTGTTGGGAATGAAGTGGAGGCACAGACCGGAGTACACCCCCAAAAGACTGAAGACTCTCAGTTGGCTGCTTCGGCGGTCCATCGCGGAGGTCCGCGGCGAGTGAGGCGGCCGGAGGACAAAAACTGCTCCTGCTGCAGGCTCGAGTTCGAGCGGCACGGTCGGTCCTTCAACCGGAGGGCGGTGTACACGTTCACCTCCCCGGAGACTGTGCACTGGGCCTTCCCGGGCTGCGTGGTCCACGAAAAGTCCTTCCTGTGCGAGACGTGCGCACAGGTGATCCGGAGCAAATGCAAACGCAAACAGAGCGGGAAACGGAATCTGTGGCTGAAGCCGCCTCCGACCAAACCGGTGTGTGTGACAGATGCTGTGAAAGTTCAGCTTCTCTATTGTGTATATAAGCACGTGTAGGGCAGCAGGTATTTCCCCTTTGGATACAGGTACCGCTTGCAATTATCCCCCTTCCCACCAGGGGGCAGCATTTCACAGTGACATCTGCTGATGTTTTTGAACATGAGCTCCTGGGTTTGTAGTTGTTTCCTTTTAGTCTCACCCCCATCTTCTGAAGGGGCTCTACTTTTTCCTTAGGTTATCATTACCATTGTGTCCCAAATTACTTACCTGGTTGACCCAATGTACTGTCCTTGTGGTATAAATTCATAAAACAAAAAGTATGGCCTAACCTTAGTTGAGCTGCAGCTAATAGTGCTTCAAAGCAAAACACTTGCATTTTTGGACATAGCAGTTGTTTCTTCATATTCTTTTCATAGCTACTTTTCTGTCCCATAGACTAGAGTCCTTGCTCAGAGTACTGTTTTGGTAGTTTATCAAAAGTGGTAGCACTTTTATCAAAAGTGGTAGCACGGTGGCACGGTGGTTAACACTGTTGCCGCACAGCAAGAAGGTCCTGAGTTCAATTCCAACATCAGGCCAGGGTCTTTCTGTGTGGAGTTTGCATGTTCTCCCCGTGTTTGCGTGGGTTCCCTCCGGGTACTCTGGCTTCCTCCCACCGTCCAAAGACATGCAGCTTGTGGGGATAGGTTAATTGGATAATCCAAATTGTCACTAGGTGTGAATGTGCGAGTGAATGTGAGTGCGAATGGTCGTCTGTCCCTGTGTGTTGGCCCTGCGACAGACTGGCGACCTGTCCAGGGTGTACCCTGCCTCTCGCCCTATGACAGCTGGGATAGGCTCCAGCACCCCCCGCGACCCTGAAAAGGATAAGCGGAAGCGAATGGATGGATGGATGGATCAAAAGTGGTTTGAATCCTTCGTGCAGACAGAAGTCAGCTTTGATTTATTTTTAGACATATGAAGCATATGTTCATCTGTTGGAAGGGCCTTAGATAAAAAGGTAAAGCTGCAGGTAGAGGGATGCAACTTCTGGGTATGAAACCTGAGCCCTACATTGTTTTTCTTGGACAGCATGGGACAACTCCTCTGATTTAAAAAATAAATAAATAAATAAAAAATTTAAAGTGTATGGAAAACTAGGGGAAATGACTCTTTGTTTTACGTAATGTTTGATCTCAATAAAAACTTTACAGAAGTTTTTGCTTTTTCAGTTGTTAGTTTCAATTCTTACTTAATTCATCATGATATTTATTTATAAATTGGAGTTTTCTCATCATTGCGAGGAAAAAGGACAATAAGATTATGGTGGATTTGCTGTGTAATTGGTAACTTGTTACCATATGTGCAGGTTTCATAACCTTCACTGACCAGTTGGTGACATTATGTCTGTTCTTTATATACAGTCTCTGTCTGCCATCAAAATCTGCAATTTCTTCCTATTTTTTTCTGCCTTCTGCAGTTTTTCTCTGTCAGTTACTTCCTTGATAAATGTCTGTTAAAACTGTGAAAAAGTCTACTTCAGATTTTCCAAGCCGAATCACAAATCTTGTACTCAAATGCATTTGTAAGCACATTTTTTGAAGTTGTCATTGGTGTGTTGGTGTTTTAAAAACACTCTTACTCTGTGTGTGTGTGTGTGTGTGTGTGTGTGTGTGTGTGTGTGTAGTCGCAGGTGAATGATAAGAAGGCGGCAGGTTGCAGGATGGGGAAAAAGAGCAAAGCAGCGCTGCTTGTGAGCAAGTCCAGCTACAAAGCTGCTTTCCAAATGCTCTGGTCCTCTAAAGGTGCCCGGAAACCCATGATGGAGTTCTGGAGCAAACAGCTGAAAAATGAGGTGAGGAAAGAAGCTTCCTGACATCTCGTGTTTGATCTCTTCTTAACTGGTAGCTGTTTTTGTAATCGTGACTGCCTACATTCTTGTGTTTCCCGGTGATGTTTTAGATGAAGACGCTGTCGCGACTGTCAGACAATCCCTTCCATCAGAAGGTATCTGGGAAAAAACCGCTGTCGTCCTTCCCCTGGCGGCGATGTCTGAACTGGGTTCAGGAAAAGGCTCCGCTTGTCACCACGTGCCTCCGCTCACTGTTCCCAGACATCAATGCCCTCTACAAAAGCAACAGGTAAGTTTGACTCTGAATGTTTTTACATCAGTACTAAGACTTCATCACATCCAAGCAAACATGGGTCAACAGTTTGAATTTGCTTTATTTGTTCGACAGCCAGCTGACAGAGGAGCAGGCTTTCATGCTGCTGGAGCGACGGACTGTGGTGGCGCTCTCCATCCCTCTCTTCACCAGGAACATCTGGAAGAACAACTTCCTGCAGGCCGCTCTGGGGGCTGAGCTCCGCCTGCAGGGCTGTTCCGGGTCTGCCCTTGAAATCCTCAACACTATGGGCCTGTGCCAGAACAAAGACACCGTCAGGTTGCTGCTGCACAGACTGCGAAATGGCAAAGACATGGTGAGTGTCACCACTGGTAGGGCTGGACTGAAAACAAGATAAATATGCAATCTGTATCGATGTGGCTGAGATTGAACTAATGTGTGAACTATAGAATCAAGCAAGTTTTAAAAATGAAACTCTTCATGCCACCAAAATACTTCAAGACAGTGATTATGTGACCCCTGCAGGTACTCTGTGGGGTCGGGTACTGTGAGAACGTCGGGGATGTTTGAAGTCCTCTGGGCTGTGCTTTTTTTTTTTTTTAACCAGACATGTGTTTAATTCACATGCTTTAATGAATCTGTAAAATAAACATGTCCTTGATTATAAAGGCCTGGACTAATCTGCATCCTCGTATAAAATCATCCATCCATTCTTGCATTTAAAAAAAACGTTTTTTTTGTCATTTTGTTGGTCCAGCTCTTGGGGGCTAGACTTCCCACTCCCCAGCCACCACAACCAGTGAGGCATTCCCAAGCCAATGTGTCGTGGCTCAGCCTCAGGGTCTCCTCCCAGTATAACATAACCTCTGAACCAGGAGGCATCCTGGTCAGACGCTGAACACCTTCAGCTGGCTCTACTTTGAGCCCCTCCCACATCTCTAAGGGAAAGCGCAGACATGTCTGCTGCATGTATGTGGGATCTCACCTTTTTGGTTAGTACCCACAGCTTGTAGATGTAAGTGAGGGTAGGAATGTGGCTCCACCAGAAAATTTACTGCTTGGTTTTTATACTTCGCCAACTTGTCACCAAAACAAACCCGTGTACAAATCCCCTGCTCCCCTCATTCATGAGACACACCCTGAGATACTCCGCCACTTGGCGTAGCAACTTTTCACCCTTTTCTGCTCCGAGACTTGGAGGTGCTAATGCTCGTCTCAACTTCTATACAATACAGTTTAATTTTGTTTTTCCCTTTTTATTTTAAGACCACGATTCTTGCCATGACTATTCAGTGGCTGTGGGGAAGACGCGAAGAAAAGTTCACTGAGGATGTTACAGTGGTTTGAATGTTCTGAATACTTATCATAGCATCAACTGTTCAGCACAAGTGATTGGACTTCATGATGATTGCTGTATGGGGGCGAGGGAATCCAAGCTTTGCATGTGATTTGTTTACATTTAGAAAAATGTTAGATTGGTCATTTAACATGAAATTCAAACAGCTAGCTGTAAACATACTTTAAACTCTTAAAGTGATATTTTTGACCACACCGGCGCTGTTTTTCACTGTTTCTATCGATCGACACAGGATGGAGACACCGGGATGAACGCTAAAGAAGAGCAACTGAAAGAACAGATGGGAGAAGTGATGACAGATGAGGAGGAAGAGGAAGATGAAGAAGAGAAAGATGAGGAGGAAGAAGATGATGACAATGAAGAGGAGGAGGAAGAGGAGGAAATGGTGATGGCAGTAGAAGAGGAGGTAGTTGAAGAGGAAGTGCAGGACGGGATGCAAGAGGAGGAAGAAGTTGAGGAGGATCGTGCAGAGGAGGAAAAAGAAGAAAAGAAGAGAAAGAAGAGGGCGAAAAAGCAGAGGAAGGAGGAGAAGAGGAAGGAGAGAGTGAAACGAAAGGCGAAGGAGCAGCAGGAGGAGGATGACGATGATGATGAGGACTCGGAGCAGAAAAAGAAGAGGGTGGTGGTTGTGAGGCTCGGATTGCTGAAGGGACACTCGGAGGTCGGACGATCAGATCTGTCAGCTCCTTAAGACTGCAGGCCCCTCCTCCAATCAGAGAGCAGCACAGAGTCCCCGCCCTCTTCCCTGGCATGGTTAATAACTGTAGAGGGAAAGTAATAAGAGCTTTACTATAAATGTTCTGTTTCAGTTTGAGCCCAAGAACACAAAAACTGCTCCAATGTGAGTAACAGCAAAACACCCACAGCTGATTAATTATGACTGAAAATCAACAAATTCTTCCTTTCATTGTACCTCATAGCAAATTTAAAAAATTCAGATTTAAAAAGGAAAATAACTAATTTGGCTCAAATCACAAGAACAGCAACGGGATGAAGTACAATGACCTAGAGAATAAAAGAGTAAAAACACTGGGTGATTAAAGTAATTATTCCACATGATATTGAAATATTATGTTAGTAAAGTCAAATATAGCAACAGAAAATAAATGTTATGAGAATAAAGTAATTTTGTTTTGATTATTTGTTAGTTAATCGTGCACTTGTGTTTTGCACTTGGTCACAAGTTTTCACATTAAACCCAAATATTCTCTTTATAGTATTTTGAACTTTTAGCAACAGAAGATGAGATGCTGGTAAACATTGAACAGCACTCTCTGTCAGGAAACTCTGTTAAGCTAGTTCATTGATTTACTGCCAAATTCCATTCACCAAAACTCTGTTAGTCATCCAAAAGCTCTATATAGAGCAGCTAGGACCACTTCAGAGTCTCAGATTAGCACAGGTGAGGCCTAGCAGGCAGCGATTGGTTACACCTGGCTTTGTTTCCGTACCTTCCCACTCTAACTGTATGCCTAACAATCTCCAAAAATATGAGTTCCATCAAAACCCACTGCTTGTAAAGTTGATACAAAGTGGAAAACTATCCATTACAGACCAAAACATGTTTCTATTTGTTGTAAAGTCATCTATTTAACCATATGACTCTATGGGGATTGGCTCGTGTTTGGAGACAGCCTCAAGTGGCCAGTAGGAGTACTGCAGTTCTTTGACTTAGCTTGGCTTTGTTTTTTTTAGCTTTGAGGCTGCTGCTTGCATCACACTTCCTCAAACCTGACTGGGTAATACAAATTCTGGTTATGCCACATGTCCAAGTATAAAAGAAAAGAAAACTGAACAGTAAATTTGAATCAATGAACCTACAAAGTCTCTAAAATATGGTTAAATGTGGTCTAGATGAGTAATTAAAAATGTAACATTACTCAAAATTCTCTTGTAAATCAATCAGTTATTTTTCTGTTGACTTTATTCTCATTACATTATGGCTTGATTCTCATAACACTGAATCTTTTTCTGCTCATAAGATTTACACTTAAACACACCTTACCTTTCAGTAAAGTCCGAGCAGTTCCCTGCACGGAGTTTTTCTTAAATTCTGGATATCTATTGAATCTCAAAGCACTTCCCTGTAATTACACAGTTACTCTTACAAAAAAAATTAAACTGCTTGTGATGCCATGTAAAATATATGAGAGGGGGGTACAAGCTGCACTTTTAGCTTCAGAGAGACTGGATATCCTCAAACACTTTGACTAAAGCCATCAGTGACCGTCGTGGACTCCGTGTTCATTGGACTGTCAGCTATCAGGAGGTGAAAATTTTCTAATCCTGCTGCTGTTACGCCATCTTTATTTTTACAAACTGGCAGGAGAAGATTGTGCGAGTTTGATTCTGAACACTGTGACGTCTCAAAGGACTGAGGCTGGGAGCTGAGTAGATCCACACCCGAGAAAAGGACCTGGACTTTTTGTTAGCTTTGATGAACCAAACTGAAGCGATCGAAGGCTTTGGTGTGCTTGTTCGATGCACAGCAAAGCTTTTATGCATTGTTTCTTCGTGTCATGCTGGACCGATGGCAGGATTGCAGATTCGGGTGCCTGCAGACATCATAGCCACTGAGTAACCATTAAAACACACTTTCAGTGGTAGTTAGTGTCCTTATGTTTGGTTTTCAGGAGATTGTTTAATGTATCAGAGCTTTTAGAGGAACTTTTTTGGCATGACATGAACACAGAGGAAAATGTGTAAAAAGCCTTTAAAGATGGGATAAATACCAAAAAAAAGTTCCTTAGACTGTAATTTCAGTGAAGTTTACTAAGAAGTTTCAGAAAAGATAATTTTTTGCACTTCGGTCCTGATTACAGTGGAAATGAATGTTAGATAGGTTTGGGGTTTTTGGTTTTTTTGTAACTGTAATTTGAACCAGAGTGTGATGTTCTTTTCATGAGATTATTACAAAGTCAAAGACCTGTAACATTTATGAGTTTATAAATGATGATCTGTTTGCTCAGTTCAGTCTGAGAGCTTCCTGAAGCAGGACACTCTGTAACTCACTCTGATTTGTAACGAGGTTTGGTCCTTTGGGGTTTCTCAGAGTCTCAGAGATGGTTTTTATTTTTATTTTTAAGTTGTGGATCGCTGTGTTTTCCAACTGATCTCAGATCTGGCGCTCAGACAGGGGAAGCACAGCAAGTCTGAAACTGAGATTCTTACTGCAAAAAGTTAACCAATAAAAATGTTTAAGGCTTCACTGACTCTTGTTTATTGCTGCTCTTAAAGGGTATCCGTGATGTTTTTCCCTATTTTCTGTCACATATTATGAACACACTATACTAGTGTATATGTTTAAACAATTTATAAATAATGAAGTCTGTATATAAAGAGGCATAGCTAATAGGCACCAAATTCTCTTTGTGGGAGCCAGAGGAGGGGCAGCCAATGAGGAAACTGTTTAGACAGGATGTACTGAGGTGCTGATAAAGGGTCAAAAGTACAGACCTGGAAATTAGCATAATGCATCTTTTTAATCCACATCACATAAACAGTTGCTGGGTTGTGACAGCACATCATCTGCCTCCATCCAGGACTTTGACCAGAATTATTTTAATCTGCATAAAGATCATGAATCATGCACCCAATGCCCTTCCCAACACAACTCTCCTCTTTTTATCTGAACTGGGCACCAGTATAAGGTGCACCCTGGGCCTGTGGGTTCTCCTGCAGACTGAGTGTCCTCAAAACCAAAATGTACAAATTCACTGAGGCTCTGTTTCTCAGGTGTGGATGAAACCTAACCCTAGAATAAAAAAATCTTAATCTTCTAAGTTTGCTTTTAGTCCAGGACGAGGATTAATCCAAGTTGGGAAAACTGGCTGACACTGTGTGACCGATTCTATTGCATGAACCAGTTTTAATCTCAACCAGTAAAACCACTGGATAACAAACAGTTGAAAGTATTCTTCTTTCAGAGCTGTTGAACTCCATCAATAATTTAAACTATCAACACACTTTGTTGTCATAATACAATGAGTAACTGCACTTCATTAACCTTGTAAGGTCCCAGTCATGACTCTGAGCCCAAGGTGGCGCTTTCTTAGGAGACAGATCATGTGCTCATTGGAAGGTCAGCGGTGTGATCCCTGGCGGGTGCTGTCTGCATGTCAAGGTGTCTTTGGGCAGGATGGTGTAGATGTAGTAAATCAAACCAAACATGAGGATCAAAGTTTATTTCAGCAACAGAAATGAGCCGCTACATTAAATGTTTCCAGCTCACAGCCATTTCCCTTTTTTAAAGACAAACCCAAGTCTGAGGAGTTAAGTGAACTGTGCATTTTAAAGGCAGCAGCAGGATGACTTTCATCCCAGTTCAGATGAAGAAAGTGGAAAAATAAAAATGATTATCCAAATCTGAAGAACTTCTTGAGAAGGGTAATTGAAAGCAAATAGCCGAGAACAGTTTACAGATACTTTAAAGCCTTTAGAGTCCAGACTAATTGGTAAACTTTGGGAAGAGTCAAAAATTTAACTTGACAATAAATTACAGCCAACAGATTGTACGATACATTTTTCTTTTTTAATTGGGAAAAGTGCAAGAGAGCAGCCAGAGCCACAGACAGTTAAGTCAAGTTAGTAACAGAGTTAACACATAGGTGCTTGGATGACTGAAACAGTGTCCACTGCTCTGAGCTACACAGCTGTGTGCGCATTGTTCAACATCTGGAGCATTTGGCGGTATTTACACATTAGATATTTTGCCACCATCTGTAAACAAGGACTCCAGTGGATGAGGGTCTCAGATGTTGAGGGTCTTTTTCACAGAGAAGATGATGTCTTTGACTTGCGGCAGGCTGTGGTCCTCCAGGATTTTAGCGTATGGCATGGGGATGTCCACGCCAGTTACTCTGGTAACAGGAGAATCCAGGTAGTTGAAGGCAGGACCTGAGAAATTAAAGGCATGTTAGTCTTGAGGCCTGAAATAATTAGAGGTTTTGACTTCAGACTGAACAGCTATTAGTAAACACACGAGCAATCATTACAGTGTCGATCCCAATACGTGTCATCTGTGCTTTGGCTCCTGAAGATCCAGATCTAGGAGTGTAAGGGAACCAGTTATGCGTGCTAATTTTTTTTAAATTAGTTGGAGCTTAGATTACCTTCCATGATCCTGGCACAGATCTCTGCTCCAACCCCAAACTGAGGCCAGCCACCCTCAACAGTCACCAGGTGATTGGTCTTCATCACACTGGTCTCAATAGACTCCACATCCATGGGTCGGATGGTCCGAAGGTTGATCACCTGACAGACAAGAAATGGTTAAGAGGCTGCAAAGCAGTCTAGCTCAGCCAGTCAATAGGTGTTGCATTACCTCACACTCTATTCCCTCTTTGGCAAGGACAGCTGCGGCATCCAGGCAGTGACCAACATACCGAGAGTGAGCAACGAGGGTGACGCCATTGCCTGAAAACGACATGTTCAGAAATTAGTTTTGAAGCCTCAGTGTTAAAAACCTAGGATCCAGATCCTGGTGTTCTGTCACTCACCTTGTCTCTCAATCTTTGCTTTTCCAATGGGAATGGTGAAGTCTTTGGACTGCGCTTCCTCTGACATCTCAAAGGGAACGCCATACAGCAGCTCATTCTCCAGCACCACCACTGCAGACAGATTCAGTTCACATGTCTGTTTGAACAGCCAGGCTGCTACAAACTCACTCAAGCTGCAGTTTCAGCTGATGTTTATGTCATTTTGAATACTTTCAAACTATAAGGGGAATAATTTCTGCTTCTCCCGGTAGCACCTCATCCTGTGAATGAGGGACAAGTGCCTTGATTGGTAGCTGGGAGAAGTGTTTGTTGCGTTAAAGTTACCCTTCAGAGCAGAACAAGGACTAGTCAGTTGCAGTCCAATGCTTGAGTTACTGTTTGACTGAGACACATAGGGACCAGCTGGCTTGTTTAATTAAAAACTTTGTAATCAACTGGAGCTAGCAGTGCCTGAACATTGATATGCAGGGTTACTGTCCAAGTTTTAAGCATTTCAGTGTGGCATCTCACCAGGATTTTCATCTCTGATGGCTGATTTCAAGAGGCCTTTAGCATCTTCTGAGTTCCATGGACTTACAACCTTCAGTCCTGGACAGTGACCATACCTGGAGACAAATGACCACACTGATGTCAGAGCTGCCAAACATCAGCTAGAGTTACTTCAAACAGTAAAGTGACGTCTTGAACGCACCATGCAGCAAAGCACTGTGAATGCTGTGCAGCGACACCTGCTGATGCTCCATTAGGGCCTCTGAAAACAATTGGGACTGACTGTAGCCCAGCTGACATGTAGTAGGTCTTTGCTGCAGAATTGATGATCTGGTCAATGGCTTGCATGGAGAAGTTAAAGGTCATGAATTCACAGATGGGTCTCAGACCAGCCTGCAAGAGGACATTATCTTGTTAGGGAATTTGTCACTTGCAAGTTTTAAGTATAATCAGGTAGTTTGTGAATCTGAAGAGCTTTCATAATCTGTACTTTGAAGCATTCTGGTCTAAAGGAGGCATTTATGGCTTCAAGGTAGGAAAAGTGCTTTATTATACAGGTCAAGGTGGCTTGGGAGTTGCCTGTGTACTGCTTTATTGGCCTTATTGAGGTGTAAAGCTAATTTGGTGGGCAATGGAGCCATAATTCAGGTCTGTAGAGAGCGAAGTGTGCACAGAACTGAATTACTGCTTAGAATTCAAGTGTAATTATGAAGATCTTGAACTTAAGCCCATTATCTCAGGAAATTCTTGACCAAGTTATTATTCAGTGTTTAGACAAACTGTTACAAAAGTCAGTGCTTAATATATCCCATCAGGAACATGTCAGACTTACCATAGCAGCTCCCACTGCAATACCAGTAAACCCCATCTGCACCAAAAACAAAAAGTTGCTAAAATGAGTCCAACACCACCAGTGGGGATACTTAGATTTGTGGAAAACATCTGTTGGGCAGGCCGTTTGTATCTCACCTCTGAGATTGGAGTGTCAATAATTCGTTTGTCTCCATACTTCTTCCACAGTCCTCTGCTTACCTGCACCAGTAACCACCATTAGTCTGACTGCCCTCATTGGGACAGAACACAAACTGCACTCACTTGCAGTCTGAGCTTTAAACTTACCTTGTAGGCACCGTCATACTGGGCGACTTCCTCACCCAGCAGGAACACCCGCTCGTCCCTCTCCAACTCCTCGTCCATTGCCTGGTTCAGGGCATCACGGACTGTCATCTAACAGTGGCAACAAAACCATCAGTACAGGTCAGAACGCTTCCTTCCACAAACTGAAGTTAAAATGTAACTTATGGACACCACAATAGCAATTCTCCATCCAAAACCTGTTTCACGTAAGGCTGTAAACATTCAGGAGACTTTAGTCTCAAGTGGCTATCAGAAGACTGCAGGTTTTAGTTCAGAATCTAAAAGCCATTCTTGGTAGTTATTTGTATCCAACACAAGTAGAAATTGTTTAAATCTGCTCAATTTTGTCACCGATTTAATGACGACTTAAAAACCACAGCTCTGATTTAAACTTGTCTGCTACTCTGCCCTAGAGTGCACAGTATGATGTCAATGTTACAACCAATGTTCCCTCTAATTTTTCATGTGTCTGAGCAAACACACAAACTCCCTGAAGATCCCTTGGACTTCCCGCCAATTATGAAGGAACTGCTTGAAAGACAGACCCGATACACGAGCAAGCCCAGATACAGCTACAATATTTAAAGACAGTGACATGAGTATTTCAACAGCACTTCTCGTTTTGCAGTTTAAAATACCCCAAATTTCAGGATTTTTCTTGCTGTTCTGCTTAAAAAGTGTGCATTTTGTTGCCTGCACTGTTTCAGAGCTTAAGCTTTGTTTCAATTGTTTTCCCCTCAAACTCCTGACAGTGATTTATGTTAATGTGAGACAGCTGTCAGCGCGATGAGGGCTGATGTGATGTAAACCCGCATCCCTCTGCTCAGTGACCGCACAACAACACGACCCCTAAACCCTTAACACACGTATTTAAAACATGCAGCTACTGACTAAAACAAGTCCCCACCAAGTTTTCAGCCTGTTAATGTTGTCTGTGCAATCAAAACTATATGTACCGACATCATTCGCTGTAGAAACAGCTAGCCTGCAAGTTGCTAACACTGACCTGTACTGCGGCCGGAGCGCTCCTGTGAAATTCCCGCCGCTGCAGAGCTGACACGGTATTCTGCAGGAGAAAAGAGAAGAAGCACGAACATTACACTCCCAAAAAGACCAAACAGTGCTTTAAAAACATCGATTTAATCCATACCTTTCCGGAGCGGAGAAAGCACCTCAGGGACGCTGCCATCTTGAACCTGTCCTCTGTCGAACTGGAGTGACGTGATAGTGGAAGCTGGCGGATTTTAACCAATCAACATAGGTTGATTGGAACGTGTCATTTCGAATAGCCAATCACAGTGGTCAAACAAATAAGGAGGCGGGAGAGTAGAAAATGGGGGTAGAAATATCCAAGGACACGGAGCCGCGCAGGCGTCAAGTATGGAAGACCAATACGGCAAAACATACATAGATAAATAAATACATAAATAGTGTGATTCACTACTTTTTCATTCATTTTTTAAATTTAATCTGTGAACTTTGACATTATTTCATATGCAACACACATTCAAGTTGGCAATGGAAAATGGCACTTTGTGAGGGGGGGGTTCTAGTATGCCACAATAGAATTTTTGTTTTTGTATTATGTTTGACTGCAAGTTTAATTTCCAAACTTTTTCATATCCATTAAGAAATATGTTTCCAATCCTCATTCCGATCAAGCTCTGGACTGTCAGTTTACCAGATATCATCATAGAAAATGAGTGAAAACATGAGTTGAACTTGTAATATTTATAACACACACACACACATTATGTATGATTGTATGATTATGTATGACATATGTGATTATATATTGAAGGTTAACTTTACTGGTATTTATCAAATTAGTGCTTGTTTTAAGATTCAAGATCCGTTTATTTGTCACACACATATCACGTAATAGCAAATAGAAGTCATATATACGTGCATATTTATTTGATGTTGCCTGTCCTCCAACATCAAAATCAGTCTCAGTACTAATTTCTGTGCTGAGAGGAGACAGGAGGCTATAACTAAGAGATGAAAAGGTGTATGCTTTGCACAAGTCGTTTTAGCTTCATATATAGAAGAGGTGTGGCCAAACCTGGGATATACAAATAGAGGTAGGAGGAAGATGCTTTAAACAACTTTTAATTCAAACATTAAAATAATCCAACCTTGAGTTCATTTCACCTTGAACATTGTGTCACGATGTGAATTAAATTAAAAGTGACCATAAATATAAAAAATGCAATTAACACTGTTACACCTGAGACCACAAAATAGAGTTAATAGTTATAACATAGCTATAACAAAACGGTTGATGATGTAGCTGTGTCAGTGTCACGGAGGGATGGATGCCTCATTTTGGTCAATGCCTGTTGCAAAGGCTTCTTTATTCTTGTCTCACTCTTGCCACTTTTCAGGACGTGGGCAGAGTCCCTGAGTAAAGGCTCTGGACACCAAAGAGGGAGTGATATTACTTTCCTGGACTCAAACAAGAAAAATATTATATATTCATATGTTTTATATGTAGGGCCAAGTAATATTGGGTTTTTAGCAATGTTATGGTCTGCTTACCTACCTCATCAGTTTATTTCCAAACAGAAGCAGATGGGAAGGGCCAAACATTCAGGTCAATTGGAGACACGTGCGCTCAGTTGATCCTCTATAAAACCTACCCTTCCTCTGTGTTCAGGGAACTCTTCTTTGTCAGGCAGCTCTGGCTACACTACTCTTTATGCTTCCACCTCTGCAACCTCATCACTTATCTTTTAGTTTCCTGTAAGAATCCCTCCCTGAGCAAACCTTTCAACTTCTTGATAAGCTTCCATATAAGATGTCACATCATGCCTTTTCCATCTCCAACTGTTCATCACAACTGTAACAAACATGTGGAAATAAACAGGAAACTGATTTTTTTCCCCAAATGTTTATTCATTTGATACAAGTATTATTTATCACAGCAGGGATGCCAAATCCATTTCACGTTTTCTGATGATGAGGGGGTCCTCTTGCAGCTGCATTAATACACTCCTCAGGAGATTCGAGAGAATTCGCTGCCTTGGATTATTTTTATTAACAAACATCCCTGTGGACAGGGCTTCCACCCCTCTAAAGTGCTGCAGAGACACATTCTGGTTAAACGTAATGAGCATTCACACTGGGCTGATTGCACTGAATGATGAAAGTAAATTATCTGAGCACTGAGCTGTCATCGAAGGGCTAA
The DNA here is from genome assembly GCF_963576455.1 of Neolamprologus multifasciatus. Classification (NCBI taxonomy): domain Eukaryota; kingdom Metazoa; phylum Chordata; class Actinopteri; order Cichliformes; family Cichlidae; genus Neolamprologus; species Neolamprologus multifasciatus. Next base: position 11,810,252 of record NC_140443.1, read on the forward strand.
AAACTTGGTTTTTAAGAGTCTTTAGGTTACAGGATTCACCTGAGCTCCAGATTCAGCCACCAACGCTTCAGCACACAAGTTGGGTGATCAGGAATAAATCACCACAGGTGGCCACAGTTTCTGTCACACACAGTGGGTCCTGTCTGCCCTGTGGTGACAGCTGTAAAAGTTGCATGTAATTTAAAGGCATAATTATTCACCTGTTGTGTTTTCTGTTGCAGATTTACAAAGTTTTACCACAAATCTGTCCAGTAAATTGAAATCAGGTTGTAGCCCTGTTAGTTTAACTCAGCACAGGGCCAATCAGTCTGCCTCTTTTGAATCAAATATGCAAAATTTTTGTTTTGTATCATTAGCAGACTTAAAAAAGCTGATGACCTTCGTGATGATTGGACAGAAATGGATCTAAAGCACAGAACTTATCGGCCAAGAATTTTGAAAAGTAGTGAGTCAGCATTATCTGGTCTCAAATGCTTTCTTTCACTGCAGACTGAATATTTTTGTGTTTTCTGCTGTCAGAAAGGACAAATAACCTGATAACATCATGACTCAGTAATGCTTAATAATTATACAGACACGTGGACTATTGTTAATTGCTAACCAGTCTAAGCCACATGCTGAAGCGTTGGCATATTACCATACACAAACCGATGAGCTCCATGTGACATACTGTCATGTACAATAACAAAAAACATTCAGATTTCTTTAGGCACTATCACCCAAATGGGTATGGCACAATAAAAACAAACAAAAGTCTGGACACAAACATTAAAACAGAGGAAATCAAAATCAGAAACCAGGGTCTGAAGTTAATCCTGAAGTCGAGCTGAGCTCTATGGGGCTGCACTTCATCCACAAAACTTTAGTGCTGAATGTTATTTGTGTTTAATGTTACACAGCACTGCATGCTTGGAAAGAAACAGTTATATGAGCAAGAATAATCTTCCCAAATACACCCAGGACAATAATAAACCAGTTACAGATCATCTAAAGCCTTGGTTCAATCAAACTTCCATAGTTTGTGGCATTAGGTTAACTATTCCCAGAAGTACATGTAATGTTGTAATGTTGATTTCAACGCATTATCTGTAGTTTACTTGTGAATGGAAGGATTATTAGAAATGATCTGGACTCTGGTCAGTGACGTGAAGAGACTGATGGACCAAAATAAAATCAGGAAAAAATAAATTGAGGATTTACTTGAGGTCAGGAGAAAATGTGATGTGAGATTAATTTAAGACCCTGCACACAATCAGAAGCCGAGCTGCTTGTCGCTGTGCATCCAAGTTGCTCTGATGCGGGGCAGCACAGACGCGATGATGTAGGATAAACCTCAACAGCAGGCGGCTAATTTTAAATTCATGCTGCACTAAAATGAGAGACTGTGAGGATACCAGGTGAGAACATTAATGTTATTGTTCATTTCCCTTTAATCCAACTGTAGTGCAGAGCTAAGGAGAATTCTGGGAAACTGTTTATCAACTGTGAGTGAAAGGAGCTGGGATGCACACAATCAAACCTTATTTCCTCACACAGATGTTACTTGCTTCACACACAGCGCCTAAATTTATTAGTCCACCTCCCAGCATAAGGTTTATGCCACAGCTGCATCAGTCAATCAGTATTGGTAATTAACAAATTTGTTCTTTTATTCATTTCTGTAGCAGAATGTGCAAGTTTTTGAATCAAAATATTTCTAATGCATAAATATACTTGTTTTTGTTATCCATGAATTTGGAAATTTACCGTTTTACAAGAACAAAATTAAAGCATGATATCTTTTGATTAAGATGCCAAATTAGAGTCATTTACATGCATTTCTGAACAGAAAAGCTTGTGGTTGAATGTTGATTGATTTATTTCTGACTTCCACTCACAGCACTCCAGAGTGCCGGCTCACATTTGGCTGTAAAAAGATGAATTCAGTTTGCCTCATAAATAATGAGATTATATATATATATATATATATATATATATATATATATATATATATATAACAGGTGGTCTAATAAATTTATTAAACACTGTACATCACATCTTCCTCCATTATACTTTTCCCACCTCTTATTTCTTGGGGGGGGGGGGGGGGGGGGGTATTTCTCCTAAACCTCTCATTGCCCCCTCATGCCATCATCAAATAAGTGTGCACAAACAAACAGCTGGATGAAAACACACGTAGTGTAGTTTGTAGCTTCCTATTCATTTAGCTGCTCTTCGTTTTGTGCTCTGCCTCGTGCAAAATATTGCGCCCGTTTGGTCCAAAAGAAGGGGAAAAAAAGGAGATAAAGATGTTCAGAATCAATCTAAACTGGGATTGTTTCATGCTTATAGAGCTCGTGAGAGAGAGGGGTACAGTCTGAAGAACTGTGGAGACAACTGGGGGGAAATGCAATGCAGAGAAACAGACTAATGAGCAGAGCGCCAGTTAAACCTCAACTGTTTTGTGCTGCAACAAACACTTTTGCTCTCCAGTCATTTCTGTCTGTAATTTCAATGTGATGTTTCATACTCAACCGAAAAATATCTGCAGATCAATAAGAAGCAAATAAACTTTTTTTCTGCTTTCAAACTCTCAAACTAGGAAGTTGACTTTTTCTTGAACACAATGCACTGCATTGGTATTTTGTTTTAATTTGATACACGGCATGACGATGAGTTAATTACAGACAGAGACGACCTGTAGGTGTGTTTTGCAGCTCAGTTGTGAAACTGGCTCAGCAAGCCTGTAGGCTACATGTTAAAAAGTCAGTGATGATTCAAAAGGAAAGTTTGGTCTACTCCATACTCAGGACTGGTGAAGCACTCTCACACCATCGAAGTACTGAAAATAAGAGTCCTATATCCACAAAATGCAACTTCACCATCGAGCAGGGGGCAGGAATCCATGGTTGCTCCACAATTTCTTCTCACACATTTTTAAGTGCTACTTTTACAAGCACAAAGGACAAAAATTAAGCCAGCTGGCTGTCCGCAGATCAGCCAGAAGAAAAGCTCACCCGATTCAGTTTTCCGGTTTTTATACGTTGTCTGTCTTTTAAGGACAAAGTAACCAGAAAAGACAAAACCTTAAGGTGCCTAAGATTGTCCAGCATGTTTCAAAGGGCAAACAGGGGTCGCCATTTTACCCCACCTGTCCTCGAGTCTCTCCAACCACAGCAATACATTAAAAGTTAAAAAAGCAGGAGGGGGGGAAAAAAGCAGAAACAGCAATAAAAACAAAAATTGTACTTGGATCTTTTGTTAGTGATTTTTTCACATCTTGGGGGAGGGCCTTCACCAAAGTGCAGAACTGGTGTGTCGGTCATGTTGCCATATTGAGGACAGATTGTGTCAGTGGACGTGGTCACACGATGGGTTTGCTGTGGTCGATGGTATCGGCTTTCTTCAGTTTGCCCTTACTGAAGGTCTGGATGGAGCTCAGCAAGGCGGCACGGCCTCCTCCCGCTCCATTAGAGGAGGACAGAGGGGGAGGAGGACAGGAGGATGAGTCCTGTAAGGGGGGAGGAGGTGGCGGTGGAGGAGGTGGAGGGGCAGGAGCAGTGTGGGATCCTGGGTACGAGACAGAAGCATAAACAGGAGGAAGTGTTAGAGGGAAAACAAAGGTTTCAGGGAACATTCCTCTGCAGCTGATTGCACAAAGATGCTCTGGAATCTGGTTCTGATCGGAAGTAACCTGGAAAACTTTATGGATCTAAAAGAGCTTGGAACGCTAAACAAGGATGATCATGTTTCACCTAATTATTTCCACATGAACACTAACCTGCCCACTGTCAGTTTTAATGGAGACACTTAACACTGGCAGAAAGTAAACCAGTTCCACAAAGAAACACAGTAAGACTGAAGTTTGGGTATCCATGACTTTGTACTCATTTGATAATTTATAGCCATTTTGCTAATTTCTAATAAGCAAAAAAAATTTCAATTGAGTCATCTGGAGGTACAAATGTATTTATTTTTTTTGTAAACTGGGACAAATGTTTAGTACCAAAGGGAGTTTTGATATTTATGGTCACTTAACTGGCCTGTATCTGTTCACATTTTGGTTATTAGTTTCTCTTTAAAGTTTATCCATGAATCATTGGATTAGTTTGATAAGGAAACCTTTTATAATCGTTGCCACCTTTGAAGCATAATTTAAGTCTTTCTAGGTGTGTGATTACAAAAGACATCACTGGGAAGAATTAATCTTTGCACTGAATCTAAAATATACATACCTATGTGTCACAAATGGAACACATGCCTCACAGCTCTAATTTATACCCGTTATGTATTAACTTCTATCACATAAATGCATTTTATGTACTTTATTTAGATACTGTCTTGATGACTTTTTATGTGTCTAAAGAAAAGTTGGACGCTGTTTCCAGAGAGACTTTATCTTTGTGAAAGCAGCAATCTCAGATATCACTATGACCAGTCTGAACTCAATCCATCATCAATTTCAATGGAACAACTCTCAGTTCCTGACACTACTCAAATACTTGTGAGAAACACAGTCTAGTGGTTCTTAAAATTAATACACATGTAGTTAGTGGGGTCTCTTTTGTCCTTTTCTCTATACAAACGGCTCCAATCAGAGCAGCACTCACGAACTTCAGTACCAGCTTCTATCAGAATGAAATCAGAGTTCTAGAATGCTCGGCTGAAGTTCCAGAACCTCCAACTTCATCCACAGCAACAGAATTCCAAGCTCTCTCTGATTGGACGACTCTTACAGCAGTGCATTCTGGGACTTTTTTGGCCTCGTATTCCTTTGTTTCCTGAACATTGAACTGATGGTGAATTGAACTCAAACCCGTTACGCCTCTTACAGCTGCGCCATTCTGCATCCCCAAGCTCCGTGAAAGCCAGGGATTACAGGCAAAGAAGCAAAATACTGGGAAGCGTTAACATGTGGGTAAAGCGGAGGCCAATAGCCGCGACTGGAGTTTGCCAACTCCACAGTGAATAATCCGTGACATAATGAAAGGACATCCATCAGTCTGACAGATGGCAGCCGACCTGGAGAAACTGCTCTGTGCACTCAGTGTGTTTGGGGATGATTGATGATTTTTTAAACATAAAAATCCAACTGTAATAATTTAGCGAGTGCAGAACCTTTTGTGGCGACTGATTTTTCTCCAGGATAGCTGTGTGACAAGATGACTTTCATTACGTTTGGCAACCACAGTGACCTTCAGGGATTTTTCATGTAATATTCAGATGACTCTTCTGTTAACGTCCACAGCTACACTCTCAGTGAGACCACATTTCATGGTTAAATCGACAAATTTGAACTGAAATCTGTGACCACATGTGGTGCACCCGATTTAAGTGTCACATTGTTTCAGTTATTAGGTTTTGTAAAGGTTTGTTACTGTAATGAGCTGGAATGTTTAAAGTTAAGTTGTTTGTTTGTTTGATCAAAATTGATCATAAAATCATACAGTTTGCATCAGTTTTAATGACACCTATCATCACTGACAATGCCACCTCCTACAGAATGCGTCTGACCAACTGACGACAGGTTTGTACCATAAACAGTATTATTTAAAAAAACAAAAACAAAAACAACAACAATAATAATACTAAAAAAAAAATAAAAAATTAATAATTAAAAATTGACCATGCTGCCACAGCGGCACCCATTGTTTTAGTCTGGTTACAAAGGGTTGAGCTGATTCTCATTCATTTTGGTGTTTAGAAGCCAGAGATGACAAGTAAAGGAAGATGATGGTTCTTTCTGACTATTATGATCATCACAATTTACAAAATGGACTTCATGTTTTATTCAGTATGACCCGAGACTACCAATTGAACCCATTAACTCCTCAGGAAAGAGCCATTTTCCCCGTATACATACATACAGCTGCCCTTTTTTGTTTTGCAACCACACAAATCGCCGCCTGCTGGCCTTGACAGGTTTAAGGGTCTTCAGCACTGACTTGACCTTTCAGACCGTCTGTGGTTTGGAGAGACCTCAAGCCCCTCTGAACAGTTATTTACTTGGTTTAAATAAAACTGATGAGATGTTTTTATTGCTGGGCCTAAAGAAGGAGGTTTTGGCCAGTTATATATGCATAATAAAAACACCCATTTAATCCAAAAGTTAGTTTCTTTAAGATTGCTGTGGACGAAGAATGATCTGAATATGTAATAAAATAAAAAATAAAAAAAAGACACAGAAAAACCTTAAATAAAATGATAGTTTTTTGTGATCTGCAGAAGAGCTGTGTAAGGCAGGGAGGAAAAGCTATGGGGGTAAAATGAAAAGACATTTTACAGCTAATGGCACAGAGAAAATTCAACTAATACCACCTCACAAAGTGTTGGGATGATGATGATGAAAAAAAAAAAGTGACATCTCAACCTAACCAAATAACCATCAGACAAAACAAACAAAACAGACAGACAGACAGACGTGCTCTAACAGACTGACCAGGCAAAGCTGACCAATCACAATCTCCAATGAAAACAGCCGGTCTAAGTCAGGAAGGAGTTTGACCGCCTGTGATGTTTAGAAATCATTGCAGATTGTGAGTTTTTTTTAAATTTTTTTAAAGATGTGCATACACCCCCATTAACAAGTTCTTTCATTCTTCATTTCAGGACTCAAACCTATGAGAGCAAGATTAGCCAATAAGACACAGTGATTACATAAACTCAGTTTGGCTTGAAATGATCAAACGTTGCTGATGTTTCTGAATCAAAGACTTTTTGACAGCGTAAAAAAAAAAAGATAAAGGATTAATGGACATGAGTATAAAAGTCTGATTACAAATAGACCAAACAGTTTAAATCAATCTCTTTCCTTCATTAGCGGCCTTCATAAATGTGACCAGGTCTTGTAACGAGGAACTGGGGTATACAACAGCTTTAAAAAAAAAAAAAAAAGAAAGAAAAAAAACCCACTGGAGACCTTCATCATCATTGACATCAGAATCTTTTACTTTACCCAAAGACACGGTCAGAATGGAGCATGCTCTATAGTGGAGACAGCACAGGAAGGAGAGAGAGAAGGAGATGACGGTTATCTGTTCAGTGGACCAATCAGCATTTACACAGTATCACCAGGACGAGGAGAAGGGAGAGGAAAGCAGAGAGGAGACACTAACAGCAGGGAAGGAAGCTGGTGTTGACTTTGTGTCAGCAGGTTTTGTAAGTTGGTGACATTTTATATTTTTCTTGCTGCTCTATATGATGTACAGTTTACAGATGTATGTCTTGAACCAAGTTTAGATTAAATATATTGCAGAGAAATCTGGATGGCATAAAGCGCCAGCGCTTTGGTATTAAGTAAAAAAAAAGAAAAAAAAAAAGCACAATCTGTGTGCCAAGTTTAGAAATGGAGAATACCACAAAGGCTATGTCCATCTTCTGAATACAGTCTATGGTTTGTACCAAAATTAAAGAAACTTCCTCAAAGTGTTTGAAGGTCTTATGGTAGTTTATTTAGTCTCTCAGTATTAAAACTACAGTAAAATACTAAACCAAAAAATTACACTATGTCTATAAAGCTGTTTTTCAAAATGTCCATCTGCAGTAAGATTGAAGGGTAAGAAAACACCTGCAGGTCCTCTAGATGCTGCTTGAAACTGCTCCGATCCCCACAGTACAGAATACAGCTTTGGTTTCAGACAGTTCCCTTCTTCCTATCTGAGTGGGATAAATATATTTTATAGCTTATCTTATATTAAGGATAAGCGCAAGAGAATGGATGGATGAAAAGCTTAACCACCTTGATAACGGAGTTTTGGGCGTGGCTGTGTTGACTGACAGGTGCTCTGACACAGGAAGTTATAGCAGATCAGCTTCTGCTGAACTTATTTCAAGTCATTATAAACTAACCCTCTTCATTGTGTGTGTGTTGCTGGTGCCGTTTGTGTGAAACAGACCATCCCAGAAGCTTGTGGTTGAGTTTTCAGATGATGAAACTGTGGCTACATCAATGTTTCATACCACTGGGGATGGACCGACACACAGCACGTAGATTTTTCTTTTTTTAAACAGTAAGAAAAATACAAAATTCTGGCAGATTTAAAGTTTAAAATATGAAATGAAACATCCAGGTTTCCCACCCTGCATTCACCTACCTAGAGACAAAACAAAGTCAATAAGATGTACTATTACTGCAGAGACAGATACCTGCCTGAAAACCACACGATGAGAGAAGAGGTGAAGAGACAGAGACAGACATTTCAAGTTAATGATTAGTCTTTATAATCAAACACGCAAATTTCAGATGAAAACTGTTATTGATGTGAGTCACAGCACAGCCCTGGCATGTTCTCGTCACAGGGGGGCCCGACAGTCTGTCTGACAATGTCCAAAACAAAGAGACAGGTGGGAGAAAAACAGGCAGTTAAAGTGACAGCTGTAAAGACAGTCTGACAGACGTACCTGTGGTTGATGGGGGAGTGGGGGAGGAGGGGCATGTGGGCGGGGAACTAGCTCCAGAACCTGAGGACGGGACAAAGAAACCCGTTTAATCATCTTTAACTTGAGAATGACCCTTAACTTTAACATCTGGCATGTTAGAGGTTAGATGGTCTCTTTAACAGTAACAGATGAAAGCTGCATGTGCCATCACAGCCAGCCTCACATACTCTGTCCTAATTTCCTGATCTCATTAACAGATGGCGGCGGCGCTCGTGTGCCAAGAAATGCCTCTAACAGCAGCGACCTACCAGAGTTATTGTTGTTTCGGACCGAGACATCTTCTTCATTTTCATAAGCTGAATGTCTGGACTTCTGCAAACATAAAAACATAGCTGTGTGTTTAATTCTGGAACGATCTGTAGGCTGTGTATATCAAATGCATTTCACTTCAGACAGAAAACAACAACAACCCGTTTTCATCACAGAGGAAGTGTTAAACTTTAATTAGAGCTGCTGGTGCGTGCTGACCTTCCTCGCCAGGATCTTTCTCTTCTTCTTCTCCTCCTCTGAGCAGTGGTGAGACTGAGCTCTGGTCAACCTCCTGTGTTGGTGCAGCTGCAATCAGACAGTCATACAGAAAGTTATTTTCAACATCAGGAAATTTCTCATAAAAACTGGCCACCCCGTAACACTGCATTTAGATGTGCACGTAGAGCAGTGTATCCTGTATTTCTGACACTGAATATTCTTGAACAAATTAAGCAAATAACACCAGAATAAATTTGTTTTTCTGGGTCACCCGAGAGTTTTGAGTCTTGACTCATAACAGATGGACATAGCCAACATTACATCATCCACTGGCAAAACCTTAGAAGCCTCAAGCTCACGCCTCAAGCATTTGAACATCAACTTGTATTCATTTAGACTTGAAGCTAGCGACTCAGGCTATAAACTCATCAGTAAAAAAAACATCCCCCCCTGCTGGCTGTTAGAAATAGTGCAGGTTTGAGGCATTAAAGCATCTGTAAGCCGCATCCATCTTTAATATACAGTCTATAGCCATAAACTGATTTTACCTTATTTGTTTCACACAGACCAAACTGATCAAGAACAGATTCACACTTTTTCAGGTCTCTCTTAAATCTTTCCTCTTCCTCATACTGGTCATACTTTCCTGTGTGCTTTTAATGCAAGTGACGGAGGGTGGGGAAAATACAGAGTCTTTGTTCCCGTAACAGTCTGTGTTAATCAAATCAAGGCAAGTTTCTACAAAGTTGCTGTCTTAAGCTTGAAACTTCCTCTTTTTGTGTCTACCGACAGAGTGGACAGACTTGGAAATATTCTACCTACATTATCAAGGATTATGGGAAATACAGTGATCCGTGGAGCATTAAGCCTGAGCTAAACCGCAAAAGTAAAAAAAAAAGGGAAACAAACAGCAATGCAGAGAAATTATTGCTCAAGTACTGTGGGAGGACAGAAGAATGTTGACCCACCAGTCTCTGCTCCTCTAGCAGCCTTTTCTCCAGGCTCTCCTTTGCTGCTTTCAGTGCTTCCTTCAGCCTGCCGGGGACCTGGAGGAGGATATTTAAGATATTATTTATTTTTATTCTTCATCTTTGTTGTTGAGCAAACTCACGGCAATAACGTCAAACTAAGCCTCTCACCTTAATCTGGAGCTTTTCTGAACGTTGAAGCTGGACGTCGCTGAAAAGCCTGGAAAACAAAAACTTTGGCTCAGAAAAATAAACCTTACACTTCTCTTTATTCAGCTTTTATGTGACTGTCTGCCGCTCATAAACACAAAATTGAACAGGCAGTGGCTGAGGCTTTAGCTCTCACAGACAAAGCTGTGTACCCGATGCGGCCACATGAGGATGTCCTCCTCTCACTGACATCATACAGAGCCAAGAGCAGAACCAGAATGTCAGTGATGCAGTAGCTCACCCAGTTCACAATCCCTGACTATTCAAAGGCTATTGTAATGTGTGAAGTACAAAAACACAGCACAACACTTCGTTGTCACTAGTTGGCTGTATTGCAAAAACTAATGATATTAAAATCTACTGAGAAGTAAAAGAGGGTGAAACAGTCAATCACAAATTAATCTCATCCCAATGGTGTAAGCAGGTGTAACAGGACAAACAGACAGTGGCCATTACATGAGCTCATCAGTCCTTCAGGTAGTCAAGCTAAAACAGTCTTAAACTGAGTGTTTATAGCAGCCTGACATCTGAACCTTTGTCTCACAGGGATTATTTGAACATATGCTTACCTCATTATCTAAAAATAAATAAATAAAAGGCATTAAAAGCCATGTATCACACAATCTGTATAAAAGCCTTATAAAGTGTTCTTTTCATCCTCTCCACTGTAGGTTTGTTTCACACAGAAAAAGCGTAACTGAATTAGGAGTAATTTAGCTGGAAAGTCCTCTCCCACTCAAGTGCAAATGTCACAGTGCCAAAGAGGGCAGACTTGCATGCTTCTGAGAACTATACCAGCTTTGGCCCCTGACAAGTTTAACAGTGTCAACAAGTCAGAGACAAGAAGCCAGATGAAGGAAGGCCCTGGTTCTCTGGGCTGATGGTGGGGAAACAATACTGTAAGACAACCTCATTTTACAGAAACTGAAACAAGGTCATCTGTCTGCAGACAAAATGCTGATTTATGTGAATCTTTACATTTGGCAGATTTCTGCAGCTATGATGGAGAGAACATGCATTTACAGTCCTTTTTTGGGTTTGTGTAGACATAACTTTAAAAAAAAAAAAAAAAAAAGCTCCTATGTGCACTTGTGGGATAACAAAGACTCCCCGAGGGCTTTCAAGCTGTGTTTTACTTTAAAAACTAAAAAGAGGTGAACTCACGGCGTCTGCATGAGTGCCGACACTGTTGGCATCCCGCTTTTACAGGCTTCTGTGGACAGAATGGACTGCAGCACCGACACTGAAATTTAAACCATCAAAGATCAGCAACAATAAAACTGCAATTAATCCATTTAGACATTCGGTCTCTACATATTAAAATACAGGATGTGTGTGTGTGTATTTACAGACCCACAGCTGTGGAGGGGGCAGGGGGGTACTGCTCGATGGGCACGCTGTCTGGCGGTCGGCCGTACGTCATCTCGTACAGTAAATGTCCAAAGCAGAAGACATCAATGCTCTCTGTGGTCTGCCGTGAACACACAAACAGTTTCTGTCTCTCAAACCTTCAAACAACAGTTTGCGGATCATCTGGCACACGTAGTTTATTTAGTCTCTCAGTTTTTAATAAATCATTTCAGAGGTCACAATAACTACATCAATGATAAAAAGAATCTCTGTGTTTAGGTTTAGGTCTTATTTTAGCCTCAACTAATCAGGCTAATCCAAACTGAGTCAGTGTGTGCACATACGTTAATTTTCCTGAACTGGGTGAAGGCAGGTCGCAGTGCAGAGGGAACTCCCAGCATGCCGTTCTCCACGTCCATCAGTCGACACACGCTGTCATCGACAAGAACGTTAGACGTGTGCAGGTGACCAAAAAATATACCAGCGTCATGGAGGAGCTTTAGTCCCTGGATATAAACACACAGATAGTCACACAGTGTATGTATATATATGTATGTGTGCATACATATGTGTGTATATGTATATGTAACTCTGTGTGTATATGTGTGTCTGTACCTCCAAAATCTGTCGACCGTACAGCTTTATGTGTGGGAGCTCGAGGCCCTGACTCTTCTTTGGATTGCAGTACTTCTTCAGGTAACTCTCCCTGGGCTTCACCTGGACAAAGGAAGATTTTTGTTTGAAGTACTTTTGACCAACTTGACAAACACAGCTTGATCAAGCCTATTTTAAGGAAACACACCAATGCAACGCATACAGGAATCCTTCCTCATGCAATAAAAGTCCCATAATGCAACCTCTGTGTTCCAATATGATGAATGTTATTCTGTAAAAAGCACACCAGCGATGTTTTATTTTAAATTCAACAACTGATGCCGCTCAGCTATGGCTTCATATCACACAGGGAGACATTTAGGAGTGTTTAGTCTACTCAGGGTGTTTAAATCAGTTTCTCCATGTCGTTCCTACGTCTGACTTCCTGCCTCCCTCACCTGTTCCGTGTAGCTTGACACGACACAGCTTCTGCAAAAAGTAGACCCAACGCTACTTTAAGCACAACTGACAGGAGTTGTCTTGAGTAGGGCGGAAGCAAGTCAGGTGTTATTCCCGGCACAATTTTAATGCAGGCAGAATCTGACAAAACTGCATTTTTTGACTTTGGTAGAGAGATTATGGTTAATAATTGTTAATATTTAATAACTGCTAGCAGTGCTTTGTCTTTTGTTGGTTTTACACATTGTAGTTTGACTTACTGGGAAAATATGAATAGTGCAAAAAAAACTATAAACCATGTGTATATAGAGATAAGTGGTTCCATCAACTGCGACTCATGAAATTAGGCTGAAATTTCAGGGCGCCTCTCTTTGGTTCAGATGCTGTTTGACTATCTGAAAGTTTGACTGGAGCACTGAAACACGAGCACACAGACTGTTTACCTTACAGATGTGGTCTCTCAGAGAGCCCTTCTCACTGAATGGCCGGATGAGCAGCGCTGAAGACTCACTGGTGCTAGAGAACAACAGTGGACAGAGATATGGGATCTGTCGAGGAAGAGGAGTTTAATCACTTACAGGCTATAAATGGAAACATGTGCAACTCTGATCAGGTGTTTGTCTGTTATACCATTTATGGTGAAGTCAACTTTGCCATTTATGTGCAAAGCTGGTTAGCTTTAGCTGGATTGTCAGTTGACAATTCATCAGAACGAACAGTTTCTAAATTGATCTAACAATTTAAGGTACATGATCACGTCACTAGCTAGCTCTGATGTCACAGATTGCTTTGTCTAATTCTTGGACAAATATGTGGTGCGTACGTACAGACAGGCTGGTCAACAGCTTTATGGCTGACTGCAGGTCTTTGTCTGACAGGAACTTATCAGGACCCAGGTCCACCTATACACACACACACACACACACACACACACACACACACACACACACACACACACACGTTACCCCACCCTGCTGGGTGATACTATAACATCACCTAATTTTACTGAATCATTTGATGTCTTCTGAGCTTTTGAGGGAAGAAATGTCACTTAATAGTCACATTTTTACCAAAAAAGTCATATGTAAAAGAGCAAAGTTTTTCTTGTTTCCACATATTTTTGCTAAACTCTTGAAAACTGTTTCTGTGTACTGTCTTCTGAACTCAGCCAGTACCTTATAAAACAAAATATTTTGGTGATTACAGCATGTGCTATCTAATGTAGATTATTTAAATAATGCATTTCTGACATTCTTGCCATCAGTTTGGAGGCTGAGACACTGAAATATGAAGGATTTAACTCACGAGTCATAAATCAGAGTTTCCAGAAGTCAAGAGCTGTAAAGTCACCTTAGCAGACTTACAAACACAGAGAAATGTGACAATCTTCAACTCTCCAAAAAGCTTTTAAAATGTAATTTATGGTAAAGTTAGCAAACTTTTAAACCAGTTTTCATATGATTTGATTGGCAATTCTATACATGCAGCTTTACATGCAGTTAACCATTAAAATAAATATTTATGATAAGTGCTTCCACAATATAACTCATCAAACAAGAGCCCGCAAGAGCTCCAAAGCCTTTCAACTTGTCTGCAGTGAAGAGGCTTTTGGCAAAAGATGATATTTAGCCACCATTTATATTTAATCAATATTTCATTGTCATTTATCATTGTCACAGGAATTCTTTCTGTTTTACTCACCCAGCTCAGCAGGTACCTCTCTTTGGTCTGCTCTTTGTTTTTGACTAAAAAATATTTCTTTCTGATCCTCCAGCCTGAAAAAAAAAAAAAAAAAAAAAAAAAAAAAACCACAAACAGAAAACAGCGCCTCACTTTAACTGTAACTCAGCCAATAAGAGTCAAACATTTAGTCTAATATACTGCAGGCACCTTCACGGGCTTCCTCTCACGAATAAAACACTGAATTCATATCCAGCTTTACGCTCTCATAGGCTGCACAGATTTTGTTGCTTCAGTCTTAACTGACTGGTTTGGCCAGTCACCTTTAACAGAACAACGCTTTTAGCTTCTGTGCCACCCCCTAAAATTCCTCCAGCTTCTTAGCAGTTAGCATTTTCTCATAATTACATTTGCAGCTGTAAAGGCTAAAGCAATCAAGTTAAGTCAATTTAAAAAACAACAAGGGTGCACCGTAGTGCTGTACAATCAAAAATGAATAAAACAGGTGAAAATACAGAAAAACAAAACAAGAAAAAAACAAAATACAAAAGAAACATGTCAGTCCTCAATTACACTGATCTTATTCCCTATTTATGAAAAAATACATTAAATGAATGACTTCAATTTATTCAAATAATGGCAGGAACCCATAGTCATTGCATTTTAATCTAAAAGAAAAAGTGTAGGAGGATTAACATAAATTGACAATAACAGATGTCAATTTAGAAAGGAAAACGACGCTCTAAACACTGCAGTCACAGCACTCTATTCACTAATGTTTTATAACTGAATCAGTCCGATTTCTTTTTAACGTGTCATGTGACTTAAACTTACCCATGTCTCTGAGAGGCTCCAGGACCTCCCACTTTGGGTCTGACCTGAAGAACATGGAGACCTGCTGCAGGGCAATTTCTGAGAGAAAGAGAGCCACACAGTACACTTTAATGAAAAGTCTCCTTAAATTACATTCTCTCTGAGTATGGGCTCACGGCAGCTGCAAGTATGAATTCTCAGACTACAGCCGTTGTGGGAAATATACCAAAACAAACAAATCTTCATATGAGGAGTCAGAAAATAAACTGGGAAGAGACCCATGACAAATTTGCTTCCTTTTACTTCTGAACTCATATATAATTTTGATGTCAACTACAGCTGTGTAAAGTTCTGTATCTTGCAGGATTGCAATCTAGATGTGCCATTCAGTGTTTAGTTCCTGCTGCCGTGTTTCCAGAACCTCATACTGTAGTGATCATACACACACTGTGAAAACACCAGCCACATCGACACAGCAGCCCAAATACTGTACGTGACAGTTGCTCCTAACAGTCCGTTTAACGTCATCAGCTCATAAAGCTTTAAATGCGTTTTATTATTTGTATTCATTTTTTACGTGCATGACCCCTAAGCTGATACTGACGCGTTACATCATCTTGGGTTTATCGTTTTTGTGTTTCTGGCTTTTCTGGTGGTAGCTGGGTGGGAGAACTCAGAGAATCTGATGATTTCTGAATCTTCAAAAGAAATCAACAATGAGAGAAAATTGTTTCATATGCAATAAATAACCAATCGTTATGAATCATGAACGGCTGTATTGTAAAGTAACGGATGTTGCTTCACTCACTGTGTGTTGCTGATCTTATCACATTAACCGCATGATGACTAAAGTTAAAAAAAAAACAAAAAATGTCTTGTATTTTGTCTCTTTTGAATCACTCTGTCACACCAAAGTCAGAATATGTTAAAAACTACAAAAATGCATCTGTCACAAGACTCTTTCATGCATCTCCAAACCAAACCGACATGATTGCACCTTTAAGTCCCATCAGTCACATTTTAGAAACCAACATTACTTTTGTAGTTCATACCTGCATATGAAAACAAACTAATAAAATATTCATTTTTTTTAATATACTGTCCTATTTTCTGTTTCTGTTCTGTTGCTTAACCCTGGGTCCTAATGGGACCATTTATGCAGCTAAACACCATCAAACAGGTGAGATAAAGGCTGTGTAGCAAGTTTGTTGTTGGTGGCCAAAGAGCTTTTGCGAGCTGTTTTCTGTCTACAACTAAACACGAATCATCTTCTGGCATCAAATCAGCTGAAACCGTTTCACGTTTTATTCGAGAGGAGGGGGCTAACAGGATCATTTAGGAATGTGTCCCAAACATCCACTGAATCGCCAAGCTTACGGACGTGTGTGAAATCCAGTAAACGGAGAGCAAGCAAACCTGTGTAGTTGGCAGAGTAGTTGTTGGGGTCCAGAAACTTCTTGACTGGGAGGGAGCTGCAAAGCAGAGGATGCTGGGTAATTGTGTCCAGATAAGTTTGCAGTCCTCTCTGCCTTTCTGCAATGAACTCCCGGTCCATGTTTCCAATGAGCTTCTTAGGAGGGAGAGGGAGGGTGATGCCGCACACCTGAAGAGGAGGACAGAGAAAAGGATTCATATTTTTATCAACAGGCTTAAACAGATGTTTTTTCTGTATATTGGAACACTACATGAAAGAAAAATCACAGTCACTGTGTTTTCCACAGTTATTCTGCATGCTGACTGAAGACTGGGGGCTGATGGGACGTCAGGGTCAGAGTGAGACCAGTGGAGAGGAAATGAACATGCAGAGCCTCAGCAGAAAAACGTTTAACTTCCTGTTATCCAGGAATTATATGTTTTTACTCTGAGACAAGTAACAACCATATCTTCAGCAGTCGGATACAACCCAGCTCCACTGACTGTTACATTCAGGAAGACATGATAACTGACTGAAGTGTTTAGTGTTATTATTAGATAGAAATGATCTTTTCCTCAGTCTATGTTCCTGTCAGGTAGAAAGCTTTGAAAGGTAAACTTCCTCTATGTGCCAATATTTGCTGCCCATGTTCTTATATGTATTGCATCACTGCATATTGCAACACAGAAATATGCAGAGCCAAAAAGGCAACCACAACATAATCTGATCAGCAGAAGCTTTGCAGACTGAGCACACTGAGGTTTCCTGAATTTAAGCATTGTTCTACTTTCTCTGAAAATGGAGGAACACTAGATTACAGAAACATTTAACGTAAATTTTACGTACTTACTGTATGTGTTTGCACTTCCACTATTGTCCATTGCTTTTATTTCCTCTCTGTGTGTAGTTGTGTACTGCAGACCTGTGGCATTCTGTCTCCGTATACTTTCTAAAATTAAGACTACAGCTGGGCATTAATAACAATGAATCAGTGCAGAGATGACTGCTGGCCTCTTATACCACCAGCCAAGGCTTCAGGCAAATGTAAACAGAGTTTTGAACCGGACGTAACCAACCGTCTCTGAGCTTTCACACACAGGAAGAAGATTGGGCAACACTGTTGTAGTGGCTGTATGAGTGTCTAAAGGCACTTGTAGTCTGTGGACTGTGGCAAAAGAGTAACAAGTCTCTCACATATTACTGCTGCTCATTTCCACAGCTGACTACTGTGAGCTATGTGATGTCTCCAAGTGTGTCGTTTCCACGACGTTCATGCGAGCAGCATAACGAATTCAATGTTTAAACTGCTCAAACGTCAATGAAACAATCTACATACCGAGTCAGTCTCTAAAACACAGTGATACTTCATTCGCTGTCATGCAGTTCATGACTGGAACTCACCATCAGGCTGTTGTTAAGAACGTCAAAGTCACTGTAACGTCGAATCACCTGCAACAAACACACACACACACACACACCTGTCAGGACTGCAGCGTTACGGGTCATTAAGATTCTTTAAACGCTGACTTTGGAAGGCAAAATGTGAGGTGAGCATATGTATCCTGCCTTCTTTAAAGTTCCTCCAAGTTGCACAGCTTAACACTAAAAACATTTTGGGTGGATATTTCCAGCAAGCTGTGAATTAAAATCATAAAAAGAAAACTGAACTAATGATAAACAAAGGAAAACTCCCTTTTTAACAGGAAGAGAGCTTCAGTAGATCCAGTTGGGCAGGAAAGAGAAGACAGATTAGCACAGAAAGAACCAAATCAGGAGTATAAAGAGGTGTTTGGTGCATCACATGAAGTTCCCCCAGCAGCCTGAGCCTATAGCAGCGTACCTAAAGGATGCTCCAAGGTCACCTGATCCAGCCCAAACAATCAGCTTTTTCAGAAGGAAAGTAAGAAAGAATCAAAACTAGGAACGGGTTCCAAAGAAAAGGGGCCTTACTTGCTGAAGGCTCTGCCTCCCATTCTACTTTTAAATACTCTAGGAACCACAAGCAAACCAGAAGTCTGAGAGCAAATGCAAATGCAAATGCAAATGCAAATGCAAATGCAAATGCATTCCTGGGATAATAAGGTACTTTGAGGTCTTTAAGAGATATAGGATCTGATTAGTCAACACTTCGTATGTGAGAAGGATTTTAAATTCATATCTAGATTTAACAGGGAGCCAATGAAGAGAAGCCAGTGTGGGAGAAATATGCTCTCTCTTTATAGTCTCTGGATCAGCTGGAGGCTTTCCAGGAAGATTTTAAAGGAACACGATAATAAAAAAATTACTGCAATTCAGCCTAGAGTTAACAGACGTATGCAAAATGAAGTTTTCTTTGTCACTCTGAGACGGGATGTTTTTCATTTTTGTACACATGACACAGCAGTCCTACAAGTTTGTCTAAGGCATGGGTTAAAGTAAATATCCGGCCCAAGATGACTTGAGGTTCCTCACAGCATTACTGTGCTGATATGTTTTATGTTTATCAGGAGACAGCACACAGGCAGGGGAGTATAGCAACAATTACTTCTCTTCTAAATCACATTTATTTTACTTCAATTTTTTCCGCTAAAGACTAAAACAGATGCATCAGCAAACAGAAAGAAAAAAATGCACAGAAACAAATAAAAACCAGGATGAAACAGCAAACGCAATCTAAACATTTGTGAGGGCAGCTGTAGTTCAGTATGTGCCTACTGTGGATGTTGGGCCATTCATTCTCCAGGTGACCAATTTGAGGTTGTTATTAGAAGATTTACCTGCCAGCTGTTGTCTAAAGACACGCCCCTCTGGACTCGGATGATGTACTCCTGAGAGACAGAGAAAAAAATAGAAAATAGAACCATTGTTTTATTATATAGTGTAATTGTGTAATTTAAAACAAAAAGCCAAGCTGAGAATAAGGTTTCACTTGGATTAAATTTAACCTTTTAGAGTCACTAAAAAGAAGAAAGCAAGCAAGAAAGAAGGATGCAAAAATTCAAAATTAATGGATAAATGATAGATGGAGGAAGAAAGGATGGAAAAAGGGGAAGGAAGGAAGGAAGGAAGGAAAAGAAAAGGAAGCAAGGCAGGGAGGTGGATGGATGGAAAAAGGGAAAAATAAGGAAAGAAAGATGGATGTGCATGGAAAGGTGAAGGAAGGAAGGAAGGAAGGAAGGAAGGAAGGAAGGAAGGGAGGGAATTGGTTAGGATAGTATAGATGGATGGCCAGGTGAAGAGTGAATGTGAAAAACAAAAGTTTCCACCAAAGCCAAATTGGAAGCAGGATAATGATTTTAATGAGGTTTCATGTTTTAACCATCAAAACTGTTACTAAAATCCACTCACTTGCACCAATGTAGTAAACAGTAAATAAAAATTAATAAAAACAAAATTGAACTACAAATTGAACAACAAAACAAACAACTCTTGCAGCGAGGCCAGCTGCGCAGGAAAGGCACCGTTAAAGGACTTCACACATGTTGGGTGAATCCCCTTTCTGTTTCATTTCCACATAAATGATCCACATCAGAGGATCTGCCTGCTCATGCCATCCTTGTCACAGATCTTTGCAATGAAGCCGCTGAGCAAAATATTTTCTCGACCGTCAGAAACGATGGACGCGAATATGAAAACAGGACAGAGCGTGTAAACCCTGCATTTTCCCCTCTTTAATCCTCTCAGTCCACTCACCGTCTATTTCAAGCTTTCAGAGGTTCAGATTTCTGCTGTAATCGTGCAATCAATCATGTGAGCCGAGCAGCTTCATAAACAGCTAAAGGCTTGAAATCACCGCCGTCCAGCTGATGTTTGTTAATACAATCTCTCATTTTGGAGCTTCATGCCACTAAACTCAGCTCCTCTTTCACCATTTGAACTGCTGTCTTTTTACCTTTTCTTAAAACCATTCATTTCATAAAGTAAAGTCACTCACATGAGGTCCACTGAGGTGACCAGACCGATGACTTTTATACACAACTGCTACAAAACCAAATGTGTTTTCTTAGTTGATGTCTTTATAAAATGTTTTATATTCAGTGACGTGTACAGCTTCCAAATGTGTATATCTTAGAAACCAGTCAGGATGAATGTGAACTTCCTGTTCTTGCCTAGCAAATATTGTGTTTATACTAGTTTTCTGAGATATTACATGGATACGTTTCAAAAGGCAGAACTTTTACTTTTTTACTGTTTCCGTTCACTTTCGTTTTTGTTGCTCATATTGGATAACAAAACAAGGTGATGTTGAATTACATCACAAATCTTCGTCCAAAGCGAAAATAAGACGAAAGTAAGTTTTCAGATCACTGTTGAAGAACAAACAAACACGTGTCAGTTTACATTCACATTAGCAGAAGTAAGATGATGAAAGGAGGAAATACCCTAAAAGAAAACTGACATTTCTCATTATTCAACAGCTGCACTGAATTATAATTTGTGCACTGAACCATTGTAGCGACCTTGACTTGATTTATTCGGGCTATGATGTTTGCAGACGACACTGTGATCTATAGTGAGAGGAGGGAGCAGGTGAAAGAGAGTCTGGAGAGGTGGAGGTATGCATTAAAGAGAAGAGGAATGAAAGCCAGTAGAAGGTGGATGAGTTTACTATCATCCACACAAGAGGTGAAGCAGAGAGTGCAAGCAGGGTGGAGTTGGTGGAGATAAGTGTCATGGGTAATTTGTGACAAAAAGACAGCAAGAGAGAAAGGGAAAATTTACAAGACGGTTTTAAGATCTGCTATGATGTGTGGTTTGGAGATGGAGCCACTGAGAAAAAGAGAGGAAGTAGAGCTTTCGGAGGCAAAGTTTAAGATGCTCAGATTTTCAATGAGAGGGACAGAGGAACAAGGATGGACAGGAGTAGAAAAAGGGACAGAAATAGGTACTGCCAGAGGGGCAGCTCAGGTTGAAGAAAAAGAAGAGCACAGAGAATATTCGTGGATTCGCCATTAGATTTTTGTTAATCTAATGGCCAAAAATAACAATAAAATGAATACACTCCTTTTAAGGGAGTTAACACAACACTGCGCCTGTTGTATTCGCAGACCAATAATGCCTAATCACCCCAGAATTTTATCCAGAAAAAAAGCTGTTATGAAATTTTACAGCAAGTCTTTAAATTCCCCAAATCTTCAAATTAAGGTTGTTACCACATCAGAATTTCACCTGCACATTACCTGCCAGAAGCTCACCATAATGAAATTATTCACATATCCACAGAAGAGTGAAAACTTTGTTTATGAGGTGATTTGTCTCTTTTTTGCCGTAATGAATTACACTCAGAGTAGTGAATGGAGGTGGAGAGAGTGAGTCTATAACAGCAGATGTAAAAAAACAACAACAGTTGCACTGACTGGATTGTGTCAGGTGCTGTAACACCTGCTAAATGAGACCATAAACCTCCATAGTGCACACTGACACTTTATGATATGCATCATAAACATGATTTAAATAATTAAATTAAAACAGAACCCTGCATCTAGTGTTGGAAACATCACTGTAAACGAAACCCCGTGAGAGACTCGAGCCCATCAGTGTTTGTTTCTGTGTAGTCAGCTGTTTGTAATTGGTCATAGAGCAGAATGACTAGCAGTACTTTACTGCCTGAGCACAGTGCAGTAACCAGAGGCCTGTCCTCTCAGAGCTGCATTAATTCTGGAGCTGCTTACATGTTGGGAAACTCTGGAAAGGTCTTGTGACAGTTCTGGCATTAAACAAAGAGCAAAACATAGCTTTAAACGCAGAGAGCTGCTTATTTTTGTTTATTCTCACTGTTGACTGAAGAATGAGGGAAAACAATAACCCCGTGGATTAACAGATATAAATAAATACGTGGAAACAGGACGTTAATGATTAATACTCATATCCAACTGTATTAGTGCCTTCAGTGGAAGACATGATTCTGTTTTACAGTGCTGACATTAGCGTGCTAAGCTAACTGGCTAGCTCAGCTGATCGCAGCCGTACTGTCAACAACAAACAGGCTGCCATGCACCCATTATCGGACAACCGCGACAGTTCAACGACACCAAGTGTACTTTATTCACCAACGCTTCTCATTGTAACGCTGCACATTTTGATATAACGTAACATGGGCATTGCTTTTTGCCTCTAAATCTTTGGCCTCTAACGCCATCAGACACCGCCCCGAACTCCAATGAAAAATCCGATAATTTTACAGTTTCTGTGGATTTCAGCAGTTGCTTAATAATAATCACACATTTTATCAGCTTACATATACACAGACCCACGCTCACTTTGATCTGCTCTAGTTAACTTGTCAAAAATCACATTTTTGTTTTTCAGCACTAAAAAAATATGCAGCTGAAGAAAATAACTACAAAATATGGTTGAGTTGTTTTCTCAGAGTGACTGCATGCCGAATATTAAATTAGCCCATTAAGAACAAAAAAAACAAAAACATAAACAAACCATCAGCCAACGAGTGTTGCTGTTTCAACAATAATCTAAAAACGCAAAATATTTTAAAGGACTTTGGCATATAATGAAAAACGGGGACTCTGAAAGCGATCCTTGCGGGGCAACCAGTGTCAGTGCTCCACTGTAATCAGCAGAAAAGCTTACCAAAAATCAGTGACAGCAACAGTCTGGGAAACTACACTAAAACGAAACTAGTCTTGTCTAGCGTGTCCGATAATTGAACTAGCCACATAGCCATCGACTTAAAAACGCCTCCCGAAAAAAATCCCGAAAACTAATATTTTTAGCAACAGCAGCACCGATGAGTGAGTCATGCTGAGGAAACATTAACAACGATTTTACGGTTGAAGCCGCGGGCTGTCAGCGGTGAACCGGCGGGGGTTTTCGCTTAACACTTACCGTGTGGGACTGCAGGTTCTGGCTGGCTTCGATCATCGCCGTCAGGGGCACTGTATCGTCTAGTAGCAGGCTGCCGGGGGCCGGCTTCTCCAGAAAAGACATCCTGGAGGGTTAGCGGTGGAAGTCCTATCTGATGTCAGTCTGTCACCGCGGGGAAGACGAACTGCGGAAACCCGAGAGAAGACAACCAGCGAGTTGATAGCCTAGCTTGGATATGCCGTAACCAGGAAGCGCAGCTCGGAGCAAACGTCACGCAGATTCCCCGTTTTAATTGGATATCGAGAAACCACGTAGAGAAGCTTCGTCGCCATCTGCTGGTTTGGAGGAGAATGGTTTCTCAAACAAATGATAGTTATTATTTTGTGTACTTAGAATTACTAACAAAATTTTGGTCAAAATTTATCTAAACAATTATGCTTGTTTTTTCTTTCATTTCTTCTTTAAGCATTTTTATTTGTTATTAGTCATATACACATTCATTCAACCAATTTTTTAAAAAGAATTTGCCTTTAAATTAGTTAGTCTAAAATGTAAAAAAATAAACAATGAATATCAGGTTGAAGGATAGAGATAAATCAAATAAATAAAGTAATGGAAATAAAATAAAAATCTACAGCCATCTGTGTGAAATAAACAATATTTAAACTTAACCATAAATGAAAGAAATGAAGTCAGACACATACAAAAAAAAAAGATTTGTGCCTTTGAAAAATTATTTAATCAGATTTAACTATGACCACTTGATTAGAGTTTAATTTAGAAATGCTTTAAATAGTGCTCTGCCAGTGTACACTCACCAACCAGTTTTTAGGTACACGTTCAACTGGTTGTTAATATAATTATCTAATAAGTAGGGGTGCAACGATACACAAAATTCACGGTTCGGTTCGGTTCGATACTTTGGTGTCACGGTTCGATATTTTTTCGATACAAAAAAAATGTTCATGCCTTTTTATTAATTTGTCATTTATTAAATTTTCACGGCACATTCTGCACCACATCTCTGTGCGTTCATCATTTGTTTGAAGCCAGCTCACCTCCTGCAACCACTTTTCAGAGAATACGCGCTTCTTTTGTGGTTCGGACTCCTTCTGACATTTCTTTGGAGGTGGAGGAACATCACAGTAACTGCTTAAAGGAGCTTCTTCGACATCTTTAAGAGTTCTAAACAAATGTCTGTCCTCCTGAAAATCTTATGTACGCAAACACGCGTTGCAACTTCTTATCTTGTGCGGGTTTTTATTTTGACAGCGAATGCGCACCTGCGGACCACTTATGTGCAGCCCTGGTTATTTAGCTCGTCATATTGCAGCCACAGAAATTCTTTTGTCCATGAAACCATAAAGCTGCACTTTCTTTTTTCCTTATAGTCTGATTTGTCATAACCTTTCCGTTTTGTGGTAAGCTTTTCTTTGGCTGTCACTTCTTCACGCTGACCTGTCTTATTTGGCTCAGCAGAACTAAAATATATATCCTGCTGCTTTTACACACGCACTAACATAACGCTCAGCGATTCTCTGCGCGATCAACCTCTCACATGTTTAAGCTGCGGGAGATTTCACTTGTCATGTTTGCATAGTAAGCTAACGATTGATAAGACGATGTCAGAGGAATTGGTGCGCAAATTATCATCACTCACCAATCAGTACTGTCGCTCTCTATACACAGTTCACGCGATTGCAAAGTGAAAGCAAAAAACAAGCGCAAATTCAAACGCGATTTCAGTATGTCACATATTGACAGTGGCCGATGCCAATGACATAATTACCCAGCTACATTTCCGAAAGAATGCAAAAGCATTGACATATATTTTTCCTTCCTAGGATAGGCCGACGGGCAGGGCAGAGATAGATTTTGGTAGCCCGACTGGAAAAAAGCCCCGTCGGGCTAGCGATTTTGCGAGCCCTGTATCTGATTGAGGAATCACTCATCTTTGGAAAAGAGAGTTTATTATGGAGAAATGTCTCTTTCCAAAATAAAAGCTATACTATACGCTTCTTCTGGGCTATATTCTCAGCAGCATATTAAACATATCAGGTCCCCATAAGGAGAATCGTGTGCTAACGGCTGTCTAAATGACTCGGGTAAAGTTTGTAGCATGCTGCTTGTTGTTTTTCTCTGCTTCCACTTGTCTTTGCACTAGGATGATGTCGGAGTAAATGTGCAGTCATATTGGTTGTGTTCCCACTAGTGCTGTCAGCGTAAATCTGAAATGACATTAACGTCACAACACGGCAAATCTCCGTTAACGAGCTACCGCGGATCACCTCATGAGTGGGGCTGGAAGACGTCAACACATTAACGAGCTAACTGCGCTAACACACTAGTTCCCACCAATTGAGCATTGCTGGCACATCCAACATACTGTTTTACTTTTGTCCATGACAGGCTTACCTTCAGGGTCATACATCACATGAAAACCAAAATAGTTCCAAACGCCAGATCTGAATGAGGGTGGGGGAGGTTCAATTTGCCATGTTGCAACTAGCCTAGCTTCTGTCTCGCTAGCTTGCCCTGCGCTCAGTGAATCTGTGTTCGACTACTCCGCCTAGGCTGCACTGTCGAGCGCAGATCCACTGAGCGCTCAACACAGACAGCATCATCAGAAGGAAAGTTGATAAAATAAATTAAAAATGTTGTATCGTTCGATACATATGCGTACCGAACCGAAAGCACTGTATCGAACGGTTCGATATCGATACGAGTATCGTTGCACCCCTACTAATAAGCCAGGTAGGCATGTAGACATTGACAAGACAACCAGTTGAAGTTCAAACTGAGCCTCAGAATGAGTTGAAGATTTAAGTGACTGTGAAGGTGGCATGGTTGTTAGTATCAGACAGGCTGGCGTTCTCACAAACTGGTGATCTGCTTGGACCTTTCTGTACAACCATCCAAGCAGCGGCTCTCTGGGTGAAAATGTCTAGTTGAGGTCAGAGGAGAATGGCCAGATTTAGCACCAACTGAGCATCATTTCAGTCCAGCCGAGTGTTGTCGTTGACCATGTCAATGACTCTTCTAGGCTTCAGTTCTCAATGCGAACAGGGTATACCTAATGAAGTGGCCGCATAAGGTTCACTTGACTGAACAGTTCTCCAGCTTCACTTTGCAGTGCTCAAAAAGTGTTGTTTCACACAATCATTAAATGTGATGACTACCCCAGCCTATCATGAAACACGGAAATATTAACACATGTCATTATGTTAAGTAAACATAATAAAAAAACTCACCCTTATAATCAGCTGAAGGAAATAAGTCAGTAAAAAGAAAAATAGAAGGATCACAGTATGGTGGAAGGAAAGAAAGTCGTGTGTGTGATGTGAGTGAACAGGTGGGTATAACAACACAAGCAGGTTTGAAAAATTCAAAGACAAATTTATTATTTTATCTTCACACAAAAGATTTCAAAAAATAAACAAAGCATAGCTGGAAACAAATATTAGATGCTCTGCCTATAAACACGTTTTTCTTGCTTTGAGCAATAAACAATAATAAAGTTCCTCGTGTACAAAATACTGTCTCCTCGAAAATACTATTTCGAGGAGACAGCGAGCGGTGACCACCTCCTCCTCTCACTCCTGCTGCTGCTCCTCAGGCAACATCACCATCACCTCACCCTCCATCACCACTTTATCCTTAACAGAGCACGTCACAGCAATGAAGGCGAACGACATCTTAATCTTGCGGACTTCGGCTTCGGCCAGCACCTCCTCTCCAACGTAGAGCGGTGCCGGGAAGCGGATCTCCTGGTACAAGAAGATGCAGCCTCGACCTGGCATTCTGGTGCCGAGCACGGCCGAGATCAGGCCGTTGATGAGGACGCCGTGCACAATAGGTGTCTCAAACGAAGTGGTGCTGGCGTACGCCGGATCCAAGTGGAGGGGGTTGGTGTCACCTGTCAGCTCAGCGAACGCCTCCACGTCACGGGAGGAGAACGCTTTGGTGAGGGAAGCTCGCTGGCCAATGTGGAGTGGCCGGCTGAGGTGAGGAGCCACTGCGATGGAAGACAATGGTTTATTAAAGACTCGCCTCCACAGGAAACTCATTGCGGAAAACAGAAAGCTCCTCCGGCCTCAGTCGAGCTGTAGATCCCGACTGTTTCCCGTCAGTGCCAAGAGGAACGGAGACACCTGAACACAGCACAGAGCAACAGAAAGATGGTCTTTATAATGTCTTGGATTAAATATTCCTCAAACACAAATGATGCAACATTACTGCAACATTCCTTAAATTAAATGAAACCTAACTGAAACCTTTGCAAAATGCACAACTCAAAAATCATCCTTATGAGGCTTGGTCACGATTTTCAGGCTTTAAATGACAAAAAAGTTATTATTTCATGGTTGGAAGCTTGTTTCTATAACAAAAACAAAACAAAAATATTTTTTGCCAATCATAAGTCAAAATTTTGGAGTTTTAATCTCAAAACTAACTTTACTGGAAGTTTGGCTCATTTTTACAGGAGTTTTAGTTAGTAAGTCAAAATTCTGAGATAATAATCCAAAGTTTTGACCTACAGATGGAACAAAATGATCGTTTTCCATAATGGGCCTCTAGGGGAGAGACAGCGATCTGAACTGTGGTCCATGCATCTGTGAGCCCATACAGAGCACCTCGAGAAACAGGATGTTTCTTTTAGCCACACCAACACAATCTTTGCTCACAACTGAAACTTAATTCCACACAGGATAATCCAGCATCAATTGCAGAAGCACCAGCACAAGAGACTATGGTGCCAAGACATCTAAAAAGAGCAGCCTTGCTGATACAGTCCACGAGACGCTCTTAAGGGGAGATCAGCAACTCTAAATGAGTCCCTTTCTGAAACTTTTTCAGCACATCTTGTATATGAGACAGAAATATAAAAGGGCAACGTCCTCTTTAAGTCAACCATGATGTTGCATGAGTCCCAGTCTCTTTCTCATGGTGGCGAACGCCGCTATGATTGCAGCCTTGCTATTGTGCGTCACATGAATCCGTACTGATCACCTATCTATTGTATACAAATTTCATCTAACAACAGCAGCTACAAAAAGAACAGTTACATATTTTTTGGCACTAATCTGTTTAAAACAGAGTAAAAAAAATACTTTTTCATCCTCTTTAAACCTCATAGTGCACACTTAAAGCAACTTCTTCATTACTTCATTTTAAATCCACAGCAGCAGTGTCCAGAAAAGCAAAATGAACAAGAACAAAAAAGCTCATGTATCACCTGTAGAGATTAAAGCTGATGCACAGGAACTTTCCTCTTCAGCTCAGGAGTGCAAATACAGAACATCGTTCTGCACAATAAAGCTCAAACATATGTGTAATGCTTCCACACAGATGTAATTTTTTTGTGCCTGGCGGCAGAGATAATCGCCTCAGAGGTAATGTGGTTTGAGAGGGGCGGTAAGGTATTCACAGCTGATAGTCTCAAGGTCGACACAGAGCTTTGGCTCAAAAAAAAAAACAACACACGAGACCCAACCATCAGAAACTCTGTGGAAGGTGACTGATCGGTTGTTCACGGGCTTGTGGCTCAGAAGCTGAAAATCAGTGAAGAACTTCACTTTGTTCACCCTCATTTGCAAACAAGAGACTATCCTACAGATGTGTATATTACAGCATGTTATACTAGCACAAGAGAGGATGATGTGCATCAAATTAGCAGCTTTAATGACGACAATCTGGAGGAAAAAATGTTAAGATTTTCAGCAAGTTTGGTAGAGTTTATTTTTCTGCAAAATATGTAAACTCCATCACCAGAGGATCACCTCTGAGAAAATTCTTATTATGAGAGAAGAGCGGGGATCAAGTCTGCTGACCTGCAGGACTCTGAAGGCACAGGCCTTGTTCTGGTAGGAGCCGAGAAGAGTCAGGGAGCTCCACAGCTTCACCAAACTTCTGCAAACACACACAATAAAAGAAGAAAATGATACCAACAAGTGGTGGTTAGTCTGGTTCAGTTTCAGCTGTCCCACGTGCTTTCAAAATGCTGCCTGAGTAAACCCCAACACCCCACCCCGCCCCCTTTCTCTCATGGTCGGTGGTCACCTGCTGTAAACGCGGAGGAGAGCGGTCAGGGTGTCCTCATCGTACTTCAGGACGTCAAAGTTTACCGCTGCTCCCACCTGAGGAGTGAAAACAAAGTAAGAAAAGCTAAACTGGATCCCTCCACGCTACGCATGAATTAGGACCCTGGATTCAGATAGTTTGGACTATCTAGAACATCTTCCTTTCCTTTTCATCTGCTTCAATCTCACCTTCCACATTCAGCATCTTCCTCCTCTGCACACGTCCAAACCACCTCAGCCTTGTATCTAACTTTTGCTCTAAACTGAGCCTGAGCTGTCCCTCTGATCTGCACTCATTTCTAATCCCACCCATTCTGGTCAATCCCAATAAAAGTCTTAACATATTCTGCTCTACCTTCATTTTTTTTACTAGTGCAGTTTCACTCATGTACTTTTCATGTATTCTGTCTTGCTTCCACTGACTTCCATTCCTCTTCTCTCCAGCACATACCTCCACCTGCTCCCTACTCTCACTAGAGATCACAATTTCATCTGTGATCATCTTAGTACATGGAGACCCCTGGCTGACCTCATCTGTCAGTTTGACATTTACGTGAAGATACATTATCACAAAAAAAACAAAAACAAACAATCTGATCTGATCCAGATCACCACAAACAAACAGTCACTTCAAAGCTGGGACGAGCCCCACATCTGGTAGAATACACTGTATTACCAGAAGTATTCACTCACCTGCCTTCACACGCTTATGAACTTGAGTGACATAACATCCTCGATCCATAGAGTTTAATATGACATCAGCCCACCCTGTGCAGGTATAACAGCTTCAACTCTTCTGGGAAAGCTTTCAGCAAGGCTTACAAGTATGTGTTTGTAGTGGGGTGTTAAACAAGTAGTGGTGTACTTTACAGCACTCCATCCGATGCTTTGCTTGGCCTGGATGCAGCTGCTTGGCTACGGACACCCATTTCATGAAGCTCTCTACGGACTGTTCTTTGATCTAATCTGAAGGCCACATGAAGTTTAGAGGTGTGTAGAGATTGACTCTGCAGAAAGTCGGCAAACTCTGCACACTAGGGCATAGAGATAACATCTGCTAAGCCCACTCTGTGATTTTACATAGAATACCATTTCGTGCTGAGTTAGCGTTGTTCACGCTCGCTTCCACTTTGTTAATACCTCTAACAGTCGACTGTGGAATATTCCTTAGAGAAGAAATTTTACAAGTGGACTCGTTGCACAGGTGGCATCATATTACGGCATCACACTGGAATTCACTGAGCTCCTGAGAGCGACTCATTCTTTCACAAATGTTTGTAGAAGCAGTCTGTATGCCTGGGTGCTTGATTGTATACACCTGTGGCCAAGACAGTTACTGGAACAACTGAATTCACTGATTTGAATGGGCGAGTGAATACTTAGTGTATTTAATGCAAATTAATCCTCACATTATACAGAGGTTCTGAAACTCAGGAGAATAAAACAAGTAAAACAAACACAGAAGCTCCTTATCTCCTCGCTGGTCTTCATGGTCTCACCTCTCCATACAGAGACTTCAGGCCTGTGATGATGAAGTACTTCAGTTCAACCGCACTTAGTCTGGTTGACTCATCCTCCAGCACACTAAAGACACAGAGGAAAAAATAAAGTGTGTGTGTACAAATATCAGCACAGCATCAAACTCTAAAAACACTATGAGGAACTTACAGGCGGACCTTCAGGTAGTGGTACGGTGAGACGTTTTTCAACACGACCCGTTGGTAGACAGATGCTTCTTCCTTCTCCTCCACCTGTTTCATTCTATCAGAGCATCAGTGGCTCAGCCTCTGTCTGATGAAGAGCAGCAGGTGGATCAGCTGACTATAAAAAAAAATCAAAACTGTGGCGCTTACAGAGAGTCTCCTCGTCATGTCTGCATTTTATCGTTAGCCAATAAATACCTGTACTAAAGCAGGAACTGTGTGCGTTACACTTTATTTTGCACAAGCTTGTGAGGGCCTGTCAGTGTGCACTATCAAAGACTTGTAGCAGCAGGTGTTTAAAGCATTTTGTAAATATTCTAGTTACGGGCTGGACCTTTGGACAGCAGCTTTGGGTAACAAAACTGCTGCATTTACACAAAAGCAAACAACAAAGACAAACAGGAACACCTCAGAGGAAACCTGATAAGCTCTAAAATATTACGTTTTGGGAAGCCCAGAGATCTGACAGTGAAACGTCAATAAAACACGAGGAAAACTCAGCCGTACAGCCTTTAAAACCTGAAGCTGAAAGCGGCTAACCCTGGACAAGGTGAACCCGTTAGCTTCAGCTAAGTTATTGTAGCTGCTAGCTGATACTCTGTTATCGACTCCGCACACAGAAATGAACGTTTTTAATTTGTTCTGAAGTTTAATAAAAGCAGGAGCACTTCACTCACCAGCTGCTAAAACGTGGAGGACACACAGCGTGCCGAGAAGTCCTCAGTCCCAGAGAAACGTCTTTCACCAAGGGGGAAGGGGACCCCAGCAGCGCATGCGCAACCAGCTTTCGCAAAGACACGGAAAACTGCAAGATGGATCACTCTTCGCCACGAGACGGCTTATTTTGTCTTGTACGTTGAAAACACATATGGAAGCTTGTTTCTGCCACTGCCACAAAAAACAAACAAACAAAAAAACCAAAACATTTTTGCCATCTATCAGTCGAAATTTCGACTTACTAACTCACTAACTCTGACAAAATAATTTAAAATTAATTTGTGAATTTTTGAGTTATTGAATCAACATTTTGAGGTAATAATCCAAATGTTTGTCTAATGGATGACATTTTTCTCTATGGAAATAAAAATTAATTATTCATTTATTTATTTTTTTAAATTTCAGGTTGTATTTGACAGGACTTGATTTGTCGCCCTCACAATGTCAAAATAACATTTACAACTTGTGTAACCCTAACCCTAACCTTTCAGTGGTGCTATTAAATAGCATATAGCATATTAAACTTCCCAGCTTGAACTTACATCATTCATCTTCTTCGACACACATCCTGTTTTGATCTTGAGTGGGCCAGACCTGTGAAGCTCCTCTTGCGTATGTGTAAGTGTAAAAAGAAGTTTAACTACATATTCAGTTCCAGCTGAACTATTACTTTACTGCAATACATTGCGCAAAGTAGTTCTCTCTACTTTTTTCATCTTTTTTTTTTAATCATGATACTTTTAGTATTTTAATCATGTTTCATCTCTTCAAACACATTTCATTGTAATGCTGACCCTGTACTAACAACATGTGACAAATAAATCTGAATTGCAGGGCCTCGTAGGCAGTGACTACTTCCTATGCATCTTGAATAAATTACTTGATGTGTTATGTCTTCCAAAATGACAGGATTTTTCAACCAACAATCTTAAACACACAGAATCTTTTAATTCCACCATTTTTCAAACTTTATATATTAAAGTTAATAGCTAAAGGATACAAATCACATATCAACAAAAAAAGTTTCATTGTAAATTCAGTCTGATGTAATTTTGTGATGTTAATTATGCAGTCAGTCCACTGCATAGTTCACAAACAGCTGTAAACAGAAGACTACAATGCAGTTTTCTGAAAGTGAAACGTGAAAACGAGGATTGATACCATGACATTAAACTCTAAAGATTATGGATATCAGCCGCCTGCAGGGCAGTGAGTAAGAGTCATACAGATGAAAATATCAGGAATATCTTAAAGTAAAGTAATACTTTTGTGCGTTTGTTCAGTTTTGGTTTTTTTACAGACATAATGTAGGTTTGATGTAGAAATCTCATCATACTTCTCCTCTCCTTCATCATCATGAGGTCAGGGGTCGGCATACAGTTCAAAGGTTTTTCTTCAAGAAACTTTCTTTACGTTGCCATCGCTGACTGCCTGCTCAGACAGGAAGTCTGTGATGAGTTTGGCGGCTTTTCTCGGTCGCTCCAGAGCCACAGAGTGACCACAGCTGTCCAACACCGTCACCTGGCAGTGAGGTAGCGCCCCCTGCAGCACAGCGGCGCCCGAAACGTCCAGCACCTGAGAGTTCAGACAAGTGTGTTACAGCTCTGTGTGACGCTGCAGCACGGCTGTACTGACACACTGAAATATCCCAACACCACATGACGCAGATTTACAGATTTAAAGATTTAAAGATTTAAAGATATTCATGCTCTGTTGTCAATTCGTATAGACTTCCATATTAAAATGATCTTTGAACTTTATTAAAAGCATTAAAAGGCATATTTACAGCCTGGTAGAAATTGTTTTCTATTTCAACAGTACAATTTAATTAATCTTATTAATATGGATACTGTTAAAGTTTAAACTTCTCTCAACAGTGATTCAATAATTTAAATATGAAGGACGTAGTGAGCACAAGTAGATGAGGAGGGCCACTTGGCAGTTCTGATGACCGGCACCCCTAATTTCTTTTTGTTGTTTTTAAGAAGCAGTACATCCTACCCGCAAAGGGCGGAAAATTGGGGCTGAGACATCGTTTTCTAATGATCATCACTGCTGTGGGGTTGTTAATTTACCTGGTCTTCCTTCCCCCAGATAACCTGCAGGGGCACTGTGATCAGATGCATGTTTTCTTGTAGCGAGTGGCGAGACTTCTCCCCAACAATCTCCATGAACACTACACACACACACACACACACACACACACACACACACACACACACACACACACACACACACACACACACACACACACACACACACACACACACACACAGGCAATGAGTTACTAAAGGGAAAATGATAACTGCAGAGTAGAAGTAGACACAATCTGCTTATCTCCCTGCTTCACTGTCTTTATACAAGTGAGTCATATCAAAAGTGCTTTCCTTCACTAATTAATTTATCTGAAATGTCAAATAGAAAATAATGAAAAAAGGCAGGAGGAACTCAATTCACTTCAATTCAGTTTAATATATATAGCGCCAAATCACAGCCATCACTTCAAGGTGCTTTATATTGTAAGGTAGAGACCCTACATTATTACAGAGATGCAAGCATCTCTGCAAGCAACCCCAGTAATCATATGACCACCTTTAAGCAACGACTTGGTGATGGTGGGAAGGAAAAACTCCCTTTTAACAGGAAAAAACCACCAGCAGAACCAGGCTCAGGGAAGTGTGGCCGTCTGCTGTGACCGGTTGGGGATGAGGGGAGGAGGACGGGACAAAGAGAAGAAAAGAGCAGGTGATGGTGAGCGGACTGACCTTCTTTGTAGAAATCATTGTTTGGGATCCTGTTGGCAAGGAGACCGCTCAGCACCTAACAACACACATGCACACAAATGCAAATAAATAAAAAGAAAGAAAGAAAAGCAACAGCAGTACTGGCAGTGTGACTGAGAGCAGGTATATTGTTACAAGCCTTAAATGCAAAGTGACCCAGAAGTGTCTGTGTGATGGTTGAATTCTGTTAATACTAAAGCAAGCTGGAGCATCTTTTGTGGAAGGAAAGGAGATTCAGAGGAACAAAATATCATACTCTCTAGGATGCTACTCTCTGCATTCATATGCACCTTTTGTAAAGTTACGATGTCTTTTGTGAAGCACTTTGCAATGTGGGTTTATGAAACTGCTCCATAAATAAAGATATTCCCATATCAATGATAAAAGTGAAGTAAGGGTTGCATTATAACTCAGTTCATTGCAGATCTTTCTGTGTGCAGTCTGCATGTTTTTCCTGTCCTGCTTTTCCAGCTTCCTCTAGCAGTCCAAAGATATGCACGTGAGGTTAAGTGATTCTAAACTGGCTGTAGATGTGAGGTACATAAAATGCTTAAATTGCAAAGAATAAAGAATAAAATAAAGTGGATGACAGTCTGCAGGATGAATTTGGAAGAGGAAGCTATTAAAATAAGACAGCCACTGAGAAGAGGGTGAAGTATTGTAGTTAAACTTTGGTAAATTTTAGCTTCACCACAGCAAACCTTAAAACCCACAGTCACATTGTTTAAGTACTTCAATGTGATTTCTCCTAAATCCTTACAAATTCTCCTTCACATCTTTCCTTGTCTTAATGACGTGCTGATACAATGGATCATGCGGATAAGGAAACTTGTGAAGAAAGTAATTTCTACAAAGAATCTGAACTGTGCCCATGCAGCTCAGCCCTGTACCTGTCGGGGGAGTTTTGGGGGGGTGTTACAACAGAGTCTCAGCATGTCCTCGAGCTCCTGAATGGTGGTGGGGACAAGCGGGATCGACTCATCCTTCTCACCCATCTCCAGCTCCCTCAGGCGACTGATGAACTCCGAGTCTGTCGGGTAAACCAGACCTGGTTGGGAGAGAAGATGAGGAAGAGGAATTATGCAAACCTGATCATCATCAGCAAACGTAAGGTATGTCTGCTGAGTTTACCTGCCGGGCAAACCAAGGTGACACTGGATAGGTGGGTGGGGTAAGTGGCAGCGTACACCCCAGCGACGTTGCCACCCATTGACGTGCCGACCAGGTGGAAGGGTCTTTTATCGAGACCGATACTCTGCACAAACTACACAGGAAGAAAAACAGAGAGGTGAGTTTTGAAACAGGGCAGTAGTTCAGTGCTTCTGCTGTGGTCCAAACCTGGCAACCTCGCTTTGATTACAAGAATAACCTCCCCCTGAAAGATATCCCAGTGGTTTTTCCAAACTTATAATCACTACAAAGTGCGCAAGTGTCACACACACACAAATTTGTACAGACCT
The DNA here is from genome assembly GCF_963576455.1 of Neolamprologus multifasciatus. Lineage (NCBI taxonomy): Eukaryota > Metazoa > Chordata > Actinopteri > Cichliformes > Cichlidae > Neolamprologus > Neolamprologus multifasciatus. Next base: position 11,846,170 of record NC_140443.1, read on the forward strand.
GGTGGATTCGTTCGACCTGACCGCGGATGCTGTAATCCTCTGGACCGGTGCGACTTGTCCCCTCGTGTCCCGGCATGTCCACACACACCACATGTTGGTTTCTAGGGAGGAACTGGAGGAGAAAGCAAACACACCAGAGGCTCACTTACATACACTCAATGACAGAAAGGCTGGAGAATCACCAGTCAAATCTGACAAAATCTGCTTCAACAGTTATAGATTTTTGCCCAAAGGTAAGATTTTACAAAGGGGACAGCTTCCACGTCTCCACGCACAATTCACCAACCCTGTGTTTCCAGATTTACACACAGCTGAGCTGAAGTTCCTTTTTTAGCAGTGAAAACGCCACTGTCACAAACATGTACATCTGATGTTTTGATTTATTTTCGTGTAAAAACCTTGACAACAGGTAGCCACATATCCTTGGTGGCAGAGAAGCCGTGGAGCAGCAGCAGTGATGGTGTTGCGCCTCCTGGTGCCCCACGTGTGGAATAACAGAAGTGGTAATTCCCACTGTGAGAGAAGCGGACAACCAATCCGAGCCTGCGGCGCCAATACCTGCAGAGATTTACAGGTGAGCCGTTATAAAGTCTCATGTTCTGGATGTTCAGTGAACCCTGAGGATTAAACACGAGGCGATCCATCCACTAACATTATGAAATAAATCATGTGATTGTGTAGTCTTTAAAACAAGATCACTGTTTCTGAATTTTCTCTGACTCTGATCATCACTTAATTTTAGGATTCAGTTCAATATCCTGCAGCTGCACATGGTTTCATATGAAAAGGGTCATTATGCAGTCAAAACTGGTGTGAGATTACATTAATGGGAAAATCCCCCCACAAAATAAAAGCACACTAGAAAATTAAAGGTTTACCATGAAACGATGATGTCCTGTAGAAATCATTTAATAACTGCTGTTATGAAAATAAGAGGGATGCTCTGCCACTTATTTCCACAGTTTATTCATGTGATTGTTTAATAATTTATTGTGCAACACTTTGGATATTCATATCAACCACAAATGCAGCTTCATTACTCAACATAAACATAATGAGGTGAATTTCTGCTACCCTTACAACGGTCAGGGTTAAAAAATAAAAACCAAACAAAATAAAAACAGAGATCAGGAACGGTCCCTGAAATCTGGGACCAAAATGATCTCGACAGATAAAAATAATCTTCTACACAGTCACAGATTCACTGTTAATTCTTTGTACATGTTTTTCTTCTTCTATTACATGTCAGTGAGTCAGCACTTTGTGTGCGTGTGTGTGTGTGTGTGTGTGTGTGTGTGTGTGTGTGTGTGTGTGTGTGTAAGACAGAGTGAAGCAACATCAGTAATCCAGTAATCAGCCAGCATGTAGTTTTTTTTCACAGCTTAGTCTAAAGTTCTGAAGGAAAGGTCACTGCTTTGGCTCTTTCACAATAAAAGCATTTTTGAAGCTGTATTGGAACACAGGAACTACATTATTTTCATTCAAATGTAACGCGTATCCAGTTTGTCTGTTTGTTGCTGCTGAAGACTTTATCTGCTGGGTTTAGTAACTTTGAAGAAAATTGCTTGGAGTAACATTTATTAGATTTATTTTCATAAAAAATAAGAAAAATGGAAAACCACTGTACAAAAGTGCAAAAGTCCTGAGCCACCAAGTCTTTTTCCTGTTTCCTTATCTTAAGAATGGCTTCTTGGCAGCCACCCTTCACTGACACCATTTCTAATGAAACTTCAGTGAACAGTAAAGGGATCAGCCGAAGGGTCAGATGACTCTTATGGTCCTTTGTCAGGTCTTTGCTGGATTTTCCTATTTCTTAAGGACATGACTCAGATACTGCTACGGTTTATCAGCTGTAATTTTTCAGACCTGTAATTTCTTTATTTTTCCCTCATGAAAAGCAGCCAATGTCCAAAGAAAAGGTTTGGAAGACCTCCAGAAGGCTGGACACCTACTGATGATGACCACTTAAAAAAATCACAACAAAGTCTGGCTGCTTGGAAGCAAAACATGAGAAATAAGGAATGACTCAAGACTTTTGCAGAGTACTGTAGGTGGAAAATCTTTTCCATTACTTCTGCTATAATCCAGTGGTGTGCCTAAACCAAACAGATACAAGTCTAACCCGCCTGTTTGTTCTCTGTGTGCATGTCCTCTCTGTGCCTTTACCAGTTGTACGCCTTGAGGAGCGCTCCAGGCCAGAACAGGAAGGAGGTGACGAAAGCAAGCACGGGCACAACCAGGACACCTCCTGCCAGCATTATCATTTTGGCCACATTCAGCTCCATCGTTGCAGACTCCTTTAAAAAAAAAAAAAAAAAAAAACAGATCACAAACTGCACTCTCAGCTCAGTTTAACTGTAGATAATCAAGCAGAACCTGAATAATTTATTAGTCCCAGACGAAACTGTGTCCTCACAGTTGCTCCAAGACAGTAAGAAGAGTAACTAATAGTGTTATACTGTATAATAATAATAATAGATACAGACGCTGAGTACTGCATCCAGAGTACTGAAGTGACAAAAGTCCAGTTAAATCACTCAGTCTTGCCTCAGTCAATGATACATATAGCTGTAAACAAACATATAGTCAGGGAAATGTGCTGGCTAATTTATGCCTTCACTCCAAAAAAAGACAAAGCCTAACTTAAGCTGATAAATAAAAAGTATTCCCATTGTTTTCCAACCTTATGGCATCACTTCTTTTACTTTTAGTGTAAAAGATCCATTTTTCCACTGCAGAAAGCGAAGGTGGGAAAAGATAACACACACAAACTGGTTTAACAAACTTTTTGGTTCTTGTTGTTTGAACCTGAGAAAAGGTGTAAAGCTGTGGCGGTATCAGCATGCATTTTTATAGTTAGACTTTAAGCTACAGACTTTACTCCAGATGTCTCCCCTGACACAATCCAGCCCATTTATCCAAGTTTAAGATGAGGACTATGGCTAGACTTGCTCATGAGGGTGTGTTTGTATCTCTTCCTGGTATCGATTGGGGGCTCTCTCACACAAAAGGTGAATGTGTTAACCACAGTTATTTCTTATATTTAAGGAGTACTGGTACAAAAACAGTGTTTGCCTCTGTGGATGATTTCCTCTGTACTGATGTGGTGATTTCTTTTCTTAAATAAACCAGTAAGGCTTAAGGTTTGGGGAGTGGCTGCTTTGACTGACAGGTTTCAGCTGATCACTGTCAGCTAAGGCTTTCCCAACGTTTTTGTCCCTTTTTAAAGCATTTTAAGTATAATTACATTGCTTATAATAATAAAAGGTTGTAATAAATGAAATTCAACTCACTAAAAATATAATACAAACTTCTTGTAGGTTCCCTTTAAATTAATTGTAATTATACTTAAATGCTTTGAAAAAAACTGGATGAAAGAGAGCCAGGTAGAGCTGAGTGTAAAATATGAACCCAAAACTCAGTAATAGGAGTTGCCTGCTCAACCCAGTGAGCTAAACCACCATATGTTAGCTTGTTTCTTAGCTCTAATTATCAGGCACCTGCGTCCGTGGCTTCCACACAATATGTCATAAATGCAGCATTGAACCAGGCTTGTTGATAATGAGCACACAAGGTCAAATATGGCAACTTATGGTAACAGCAAATCGACACAGCAGTTGTAATAGTTAATGTCGAGGTATTGCTTCCGTCGTTCATATACAGTCTATGATTTTGACATGAAATCGCAATTAAGGCAAGTGCCACAAAATCAACAGAATACAACAGGATTACTTAACCCACTGAACAACGTCCAGTGCTGCAAGCCCAACCCAGAAAGACATTGAACCTTTGAAGCAGCTGCAAAGTTCACAGTTTCCGGAGAAAGCACCTGTAGGGGGGATATGCTTAAAAAATAAACTACTTCTACTCGTAATATACCGTAGTAATACACAGTAATCGGGATTTGGAGGTTTGCTTTGATGTAGAAATCAGACATTAAACAAGTAAAAAAGTGCATTTGTTAGGCGTTTTTTTTAAAGGTTAGAACCGGAAAATGAGTAAAACAAGTTTACATTGAGAAAAAAATGCGGAAGTTTCCTTTAACCGTAACGGTCACAGGCTTAAAGAGACAAACTTCTCTTTTTGAATATTTAGTTCACTGACGGTTTGATGGTAGAACAGCAGATACAAAGGTTACATTAAAAACTCGTGTCCTTTTAACGTGCTGAAAACGTCACATCGGACATAACGCGGACACCTCAGGCTGAGTACTATAACGGTTTATCTACACCTGCAGGGTCAGCGGCGCCCTACCTGTCAGGGTCCTCTTCGAGCTGTCAGTGCCGGCTGTCCTCCATTCAGTCCGCTGCTCTTCCTCCTCTTTCACCCAAATTACATAACAGCCTTTCATCCGCACTTAAAGGGAAACTGCTGAAGAAAAATGCTGTGCTGCATTCAGGTGCCGTCAGAAACAGAGGATGTGTGATGTGTGCGAGCACTTCCACAAGAGGGCGCCAACTTCTACAGGCAGCTCTTAGAGAACAGCACTGATGCTCCAGAATTTCTGTGGAAGTTAAAGCAATTTATATATTTATTTTCTTCAAATGAATGTTTCAGTTGATTTCTGTCCAGTGTTTTGTGGCTCGGAGGGCTGGCAGATCCCCAGTTTAAGACTGGGAGGAGACAAAAAGCCTCGGAGGGTTGCACAAGAAAGGTAATTGGCTAAAAATCTGTGACCAACCAAATGAGCTGATGATCCTGCTGTGGTGAGAAAGGAGCAGCTGAAAAAAAGCTTTTTTAAATAGTGGTTTGAACTGATTGGAGCTCAACTGGAAAAACACAATGTCAGGATTTAGCAACATATCTGTCACTGCTTGTGTGTAATGCTAGAAAACTTTCCCCTTCTTTCTTCTTTTGATCATCCAAGGGGTCTTGAACTTTTGCCGGGTTTTTTTTGGCCAAAAACCTCATTTAAAGGCTGCCAGTCTTCGCGCATTTGCTAAATTATACACTGAAAACCACTTTATAATAAAAGGAAAGAATATACTTAGGATCTAAATAAGAGGGTTTTAACAGTATGACAGTTGCTAATAATAATGAATTATAATAAAGCAGGAAGTAGTCTGTAATATTGTTTGAAATGTGAAAATAGCTGGAAAAGAGGGGAAAAGTTATAAACTTGTGATTATTTACAATAAAAAGACCTGCTGTGGTGATGACATCGACTTCTGAGCCGCAGAGTCTTCAAGCCAGTTATTATCATAATTTGAACTTTGTATTAAGAAACACTTAACCTGCATTAACTATTTTTGAACCAATCAGCACACAAATACCAGCACTTTCAGTCAGTCATTTAAGTTTGTTGGTTACTGTGAGTGTGAAAAGATCATCAACTTTCTGAATGAACAACTTTTACATTCCTAACAAACTCAAGGAAGCTTTCAATGCTCAACAAACTGATTTTCAGCCATATTAGGGATAATCATGTTGTATAATCTGTGTAATCAGAGGCTGATATTACGCAAAGATGAGCTTTTCTCCCTGCTTACAATGCACACTATTAAAGGCCATAAAACTCTGCAGATCAAATAAATTGTCTCACTTTGGGGCTAAAAATATCCCAATCTGTTTTTTCTTTCATGGTTCAGGAAGCGGCTGTCAGACGGTCAGCTGGGTGATGTAACTGCCCGGGAACGTCAGTCCAGAAACCACAGGAATACCTCACATTCCTGCAGGTAGTAGGTCAGCACACACACAGACACACACACACACATATTAGTGGAGTTTTGTAATCCTCAGTGATTCTAATTTTTCTGCCTGCAGCTGGTTTATTTGAGAAAACTTCCTGATTTGTTCTTGTGAAATTTTCATTTGTTATGTTTCATTTTTGATGATTAATCAATGTCTGTGTGTCATAGATTAAAATATAGTTCTAGTACATTGAAGAATATTAAATATTTGCTGTTGTAACAAGCGGTCACTGCCAGTCAGTGAAGAATAAGATGCTTTTAACAAATTGCTTGTGTAAACATGCATCTAACCTTTATTCAGCCAGGGGGAAAAAGACTCCTGAGAAAAAAAATCTATTTACAACAGTGTCCTGGGCAAGAAAGATGCGGTAATGTAACGGTAATCTAATTACCGTTTTTGCAATAGTAATCCCTTACTTTACTCGTTACTTGAAAAAAGTAATTGGATTACAGTAACACGTTACAAGTAACGCGGGATTGTTGAGTTTACCTTGTCAGTGGATTATTGTTGAAAAACCTTGCTTTGGAAAGGATTGCCTAACTAACTCGTTGTGTTTGCCTTTACTAGGAATTGGGAATGGAGTGTGTTTCACAGGAGTGGAGCCACAGTTTGGAATTGGAGATTGGTTTGGAGATTGCTGTGTCCTGTGTTTGGGTCTCCTCCTTACCTAAAACCTGACAGAACTAACCAGCCAGTGATGGACCTCGAGCCCATGAGATATCGCTACAGGTGAACTTAGTGGAACGCCATGGAAAGATGTTACAACACATCACCAAAGAGTACAGTGTACTCCTCCAGGTGGTAACGGAACTAAAGGTCATGTTGGTAACACCACCATCCTCACTATAATCGACTGGTCTTCCAAGGCCGCCCATTTTGTGGCATTGCCTGGATTGCCTACTGCCTTGGGAACCGCCAAACAACTCACCCAACATCTTTTCTGACTGCATGGTGTTCCTCAGGACATCGTCTCGGACAGGGGTCTACAATTCACTTTCCAGTTGTGGAAGGAGTTTTGTTCTGAACTGGGGGGCCAAATCAGTTTGTCCTCTGATTTCCATCCCCAGACTAACAGCCAAGTGGAGAGGGCAAATCAGGAGCTGGAAGCCGTCCTTTGTTGTGTTGCCTTCTCTAACCAGTCCATGTGAAGTGATCAGCTGGCATGGGTTGAATACAGCCATAACTCCAGCACATCGTCAGCCACTGCAGTTTTAGCTTTTGAAGCATCCTTAGCGTATCAACCCCCTCTCCTTTCCATCATGGAGGGTTAGTTGGCTGTGCCTTCCATTCAGTACCATGTACGTCACTCCTGCTGGTTGTAGTGGACCGCAAGGGCAGTTCTCCTCAAGACCATGGAGCGAAATAAGTGGCTGGACGATCACCATCGTGTGTCGGCGGCGGCCTACCAAAGCAGACAAAAAGTTTGGCTCTCCTCCAGGTAAATTCCTTTGAGAACTGAGTCTAAGAAACTAGCTCCCTGGTTCCTTGGTCCCTTTGAAATCCAATCCATTCATAACCCAGTATCTGTCCTATTAACCATTCCTCGCAACATGAAGGCTGACAAAGTGTTCCATGTTTCTCAAGTGAAACCGGTTTGGACCAGCCTGTTGAGTTGTTTTAGTCCACTTGTTGTTCAGGGGAGTGATAGAATATGCTTCTTCCAACTGCTAGGAAGAAGCACACTGCTTTTGAAATTTAATAACCACAATACACAACAGGACACTTATTCATTTATTTTATTTAACTGAAAACAGCATTAAACATAGTGGGCTTTCACTTTTTCATCATATCTTTATAACTTTATTTACTTGATAAAGCATAATTTTTTTTATATATAAATCTTTGTTGCTCATTTATCCAGAGAAAGATTAACATCTTATTTTTCTACATAATTCAGAGGTGTAATGACTAACTGAGTTGGGCCAACAGCTTCCCTCAGCTTCCAGTTTTTGCACCATGCTAGGCTAAACACATTAGCTATTACAATAGTACTACTACTACTACTACTACTACTACTATTGGAATCAGTGAGAGGAATTGGTATTTAGTATTGACAGTACTGTGTATTATTTATATGCTACATCAACTCAAGCAATACTGCTAGCAGTTAAATGATAAAATACATAAAGGCAAAATGTTAGCTAGTGCTACTCTGCTAGCTGGTTGTAGCCTACATGAAAAGAGAAAAACAAATCCCAAAAAAGAGAAATTTAGGATTTGGGTTTTATCTGTAAACTACTGTATGTCAGAGAGATGTATGTCTGATATTTTTTTGACTTTAATGTCACAAAATCCTATTTCCCCCTCATTGTTTTTAACCTTGAATGGACTTAAAATGCAGTTGCAGAATTTAACACATGGCCAACTAACTTTGCAGCTTTATTGACCTCCAGTAGTGTCCTCTCAGTTTTCAAAATATATACGAAAAAGAGGGACTAATTATCAGGAACAGCATAAAGCAGCATTTAGCAGCAGCAGAAACTTAAATTTATAAGAGGTTAAATGATTACTGAGTCTGCAGTTTCTTGAAATCAAACACATTTAACACAACATGGAGAAAGAATAAAAATAACAAAAACATTACATATATACTATTAGCAGATATTTAAATCAATATTAAAATTGTGGTTATGAAAAAGTTATTTAACTAAAATCTGCTATAGATTTTTTTTTTTTAAATCCAGCTGTTTTTTTGGGTTTTTTTTTTTTTACCTTTTATTGTATTAATCAGTGCTACCTCTTTCCAGCCTTATGCCTGTCCAGTTTTTACAAGGCTTCATTCCAAAACTAACAGGTAAAGTTAAAACCTGACCTAGTTAGATAAGTTAGTAAGTTAGATAACCCTTTGTTAATTTGCTATTAAGATGAAGTTAAGATCAAATTATTTCAACTGATCTTTTTTTTTTCATTCAACTGGCAAGTTTTCTATAAATTACTGTCAGTTTAGGAAGTTTAAGCTGACTCCCGAAAGGCTGATTCTGTTCATCTGGACTTCAATGGGAGAAACATTTTGTCACTCATCCAAGTGACTTCTTCTAAGTGCGTTTTCAGTTTCTCCAACGGAAAACCGCTACATCCAGATGAACAGAAACAACCTTGTGGGATTTATTTACTTGGCTGATTGAGCATTTAAAGCTGACTGTTAAAGTAGAATATATTAAAAAAAACAAAACAAAACAAAAAACAGAGTTCCTTGTTACTTCGTATGAAAAACACTCTGAAATATCCTTTTTGCACAAAGATGCAGACTCACTTTTTCTGAGAAAATAAAACTTTAAGGGGTTCGATCACAGGCAGAAATGACTTCATAACAAAATAATTTTTCAGTGTAACCCTTCAAAACACAAACTACAACAGTATTGAGTAGGGCTGCTTCACACTGTTTTCACACACTGTTCTGACCCTGTTTTAACGCTCCAATAGTTTAATGACTGCAGCAGTCTTACCCCGGCTGAATTACAAGGACAACACAAAACACAAAAATATATTTTTCAACACAAACACATATTTTGAAATTATGATTATTTCACCCAGAGGAGAACAGTTTGTGCTAAGAAAAAAAATCCAGAGGAATCAACATCCATGATTTCTTGAGACAATTTAAAATAATTACTGACCTCACCAGATGAAGTTTAACTAAAGACACATGACTCAAATCTGCAAAAAACACATCAACAAGTCTCTCATGAAAATGAGTGAGAATACAAATTTTCTCAAACAGGACAAGATGGCATTTTATTTAGTTTTTCACTTACTCATGTTAACTTCAACATTCTTCAGTTACTGGGTAGTTTCTTCATTTTTTAGCTGAAATTCAACTCTGGGTTTTTGTACAAAGTTGCAGGCTAAATGCAGAACATCTGTTTCCTGTTACTGTCAGTGCTATAAGTGCCAATACATCAACAAAATGTTTGCTGAAGTACTTAAAGCACTTTTGTATAAACCAAACAACTCCTTAAAAATTTGGAATACCAGTAATCTGAATAAGTCAGTTCACATCAATATCACCTGAAGTATTTCAAACTATAATAAATCTGCTGCTGTGTTTTTGTAGGAAAGAAGATTTGCTAAACTATAAAGTGAACTTAGGACTTAAAGACTTTTAGCCCCAGTGCGTATTTAAACTATACCATTTTTGTCTTTTATATGAAAACGGATGCACTAATTTTATTGATTCATTTTTAGATTTGTTGATTTATTTATTTTTTTAAACTTAAAATTGAACACCACATTTTGTAGTGACTCCTACACATGGTGACTCAGTGCTGACAGGGTGTATCCAGGGTTTGCCCGCATTTCCAGCAGCAGTAATGATGAGGATGCCATGCTTGTCCGTCCTTCGCCGTGAGAAAAGACTGGCAGAAAATCAGCTGGAGAAACGGAACAGGAGGGGGGATGGGAATGATGTGGGAGAGGACACAAAAAATAAAAACAAAAATATTGTTCTGATAAAATCAATTATATCTGTGGCGTTGCATAGAGTTGGTAGACTCATTTCCATTTTTATGCAGTCATTTATTCTCATCTGGGTTTAAAACTTTTAGTTCATTATTAAATCCACATAAGAATAAGCTATGTATATACGAAAATACTTTAAAGCATTGTATTATTATCTACTATAATCTATAACAGGGCCTTTTATTGTTATTTACCATTTAAATAATTTTACATGGTGAACTCGGATGTAATAAAAAAAGGAGCTAAAACATATTTTTATTATTAACAAAACAGAAGAACTGTATACAGACTGTTTGAAAAAAGATGCATTTTGAAACTATGACATCACCCATTGTTTTTAAAGTCTAGGCTTCTGTTGTGACTGTCGACATCTAACCTTTTTGAAACAGATGACATGACTGAAACCCCCCCAAAAGATGCTGCAGACTCATGCATTAGCATCTAGCAGGTCACAAGGGAGGCTGGCCCTCAAGCCTGTCTTACTTTATTCTCCTTAAGGCATCTGATATATTAAAATTAGTATTATTTGCAGATGACACAAATATTTTTTGTTCTGGGGGGAATCTAAAGGAGCTGTTGGATACAATTACTTCAGAAATGTGCAAAATTAAAAAATTGTTTAACAGGAACAAACTATCGCTAAATCTAAGTAAAACTAAAATAATCTTATTTGGAAATTCCCTTAGAAATGCACAAGTGCAGATTCATATAGAAATGGAAATTGAAAGAGTACTTGAACATAAGTTTCTTGGTGTGATTATAGATGATAAATTAAACTGGAAGTCTCATATAAATCATATACATAACAAAATTTCAAGAAGTGTCTCAATCTTGAGTAAAGTAAAACACATTCTGGACCACAAATCACTCCACATTCTCTATTGTTCCCTGATTGCACCGTATTTGAATTACTGTGCAGAGGTGTGGGGCAATACTTACAAATGTTCGCTATCATCAATCTTTATATTACAAAAAAGGGCCATAAGGATAATCCATAAAACTGGTTACAGAGATCATACAAATCCACTATTCTTAAAATCAAAAATTCTAAAATTCACAGATCTGGTTCATTTTCTCACTGCACAAATTATATATAAAGCAATAAATAACCTGCTTCCTGACAATATTCTAAAAATGTTTTCTAAAAGGGAACGGGGATACAATTTGAGGGGGGAATTAAATTTAAAACATCCTCGTATCCGTACAACATTAAAAAGTTTTTGCATCTCTGTGTGTGGAGTGAAGCTGTGGAACAGACTAAGTAAAGATATAAAGCAATGTCCGAGCATGGCGCAGTTTAAAAAGCGGTTTAAGGAGATGGTTTTTACAGGGTACAGGGAAGAGGTAGAGATTTGATAGGGTGTTCTTGTCTAATATTTTCATGTGTGTGCGGGTGCACGGGTATGTTGGTATGGGTATATATATATTTGTAGGTTGTGTATCCTTTGAGGTGTTAATGGGGTTATTGAAAATGTGTATATGTGCGTATGTGTATATACGTATGTATGGATAGATAGAAACATATATGAATATATATATATATATATTAAAAAACAACTCCTTGGTGGCAGAGCCCCTGGTGTTGATGAGGTCCGCCCCGAGTTCCTGAAGGCTCTGGACGTTGTAGGGCTGTCCTGGTTGACACGCCTCTGCAATGTTGCGTGGAGATCAGGGGCAGTACCCGTGGATTGGCAGACCGGGGTGGTGGTCCCCATCTTTAAGAAGGGGGACCGGAGGGTGTGTTCCAACTACAGGGGGATCACACTCCTCAGCCTCCCCGGGAAAGTCTATGCCAGGGTACTGGAAAGGAGAGTTCGTCCGCTAGTCGAACCTCTGATGCAGGAGGAACAATGCGGTTTTCGTCCTGGTCGCGGAACACTGGACCAGGTCTTCATCCTCTCGAGGATACTTGAGGGTGCATGGGAGTTTGCCCAACCAGTCTACATGTGTTTTGTGGACTTGGAGAAGGCATTCGACCGTGTCCCTCGGGGTGTCCTGTGGGAGGTGTTGCGGGAGTATGGGGTGTCTGGCCCATTGCTACGGGCCATTCGATCCCTATACAACCGTTGCAAGAGCTTGGTTCGCATTGCCGGCAATAAGTCGGACTCGTTCCCGGTGGGTGATGGGCTCCGCCAGGGCTGCCCTTTGTCACCGGTTCTGTTCATAATTTTTATGGACAGGATTTCTAGGTACAGCCAAGTGGCGGAGGGCTTTCGCTTTGGTGGCCTCAGGATCTCATCTCTGATTTTTGCGGATGATGTGGTTCTGTTGGCTTCATCGGGTGAGGGCCTCCAGCTCGCACTGGAGCGGTTCGCAGCCGAGTGTGAAGCAGCGGGAATGAGGATCAGCACCTCCAAATCTGAGGCCATGGTTCTCAGCCGGAAAAGGGTGGAGTGCCCACTCTGGGTCGGGGATGAGGTCCTGCCCCAAGTGGAGGAGTTCAAGTATCTCGGGGTCTTGTTCGCGAGTGATGGGAGAAGGGAGCCGGAGATCGACAGACGGATTGGGGCTGCAGCTGCAGTAATGCAGACGCTGCACCGGTCCGTCGTGGTGAAGAGGGAGCTGAGTGTAAAAGCGAAGCTCTCAATTTACCGGTCGATCTACGTCCCTACCCTCACCTATGGCCACGAGCTGTGGGTAGTGACCGAAAGGACGAGATCGCGGATACAAGCGGCGGAAATGAGCTTCCTCCGAAGGGTGGCTGGCATCTCCCTTAGAGATAGGGTGAGAAGTTCGGCCATCCGGGAGGGGCTCAGAGTAGAGCCGCTGCTGCTCCACGTTGAAAGGAGCCAGCTGAGGTGGTTTGGGCATCTGACAAGGATGCCCCCTGGGCGCCTCCTGGGTGAGGTGTTCCAGGCATGTCCCACCGGGAGGAGGCCCCGGGGCAGACCCAGGACACGCTGGAGAGATTATATCTCTCGGCTGGCCTGGGAATGCCTTGGTGTTCCCCCGGATGAGCTGGAGGAGGTGGCTGGGGAGAGGGAGGTCTGGGCCTCTTTGCTTAGGCTGCTGCCCCCGCGACCCGGCCCCGGATAAAGCGGATGAAGATGGATGGATGGATGGATATTAAAAAATGAATAATAATAAAAAAATAATAATAAAAATGACATATAATGTAATTGCAAGGAGGTATTTCTGTAGTCTATTGATTATTAGATAGTGGAAAAGGGGTGGGATTAAATAAGCTTATGCTTCAACCTGCTCCTTTTTGAACATGAAAGTTATTTGTAGTTGTGGTTGCTCGTTTTCCTTTTGTTTTGTTTTGTTCATTTGTCTCTTTTAATTCTATGTTGTTGTACTTTTTCAACATGTTCAAAATAAAGATTCAATCAATCAATCAATCCTTATCATCACCATTTTAAACAAATGGCCCGACATACTTTACTAAATTAATATCATGCACGTTTTATGATAGTTTAAAGTAGCACTTCAGTCCATCAGGAAAGTGTTTGCAGTGGTTGTGGATGGATGACACTGCCACATAGAGCTGACTTTTCATACTCAAATGTAAAGGCATAATAAAAGATAGACTTAGTGAAAAAACCTATGTGGAGCTTGCATTCTGTGTAATGGCCACCAGGGGGTGTTTGTAAAAAGACTTCTCGTACGATAGAAACCTGTGAGGAAAACAGCCTTTGTCCTGACCTCTGTGAAAGTCCTTCTAATGTGCTTGTGGGCTCAGTAACTCACTTTAGGTCATACTGAATAAAAAAATAAAGTCATTTTGTAAATTTGCTTCATTCTCAGAGTCAGAAAGAGGGATTATAAAGTGTATGCTCAAGCAAAAATCAAAGTTAAAGAGGTTTAAATGTGACAGCAGTTAGTATTTTATGGTAGTTCCTCTTACGTGAACACCTTATTTACAGTGCGTGATAAGCTAAATTATTGCTATGGGATGACTTAACAGTAGTATATGGTATTGTTTTGTTTCAGATTTTCTGATTTCATGAAGTTCAGACTGCAAACAGATCACCAACACTTATTGATCAGCAATAACTACAGGGAGTGAAGCCTCACCTCATCGCAGCCCGAGCACCGTGGCCACTGGCTCTGACAATAGTGTCGTCCGCAGAACAGCTTCTGATTGGACCAGAAGTAGACCAGGTCAGCCAACATCTGGCCGCACTCTGAACATACAAAGCACTTGGGATGCCACAGGGCAGCGTGGTAACCTGCACGCTCTGCATATACTGCAGGACTGTCCTTGGTAACTTCACCTTGGCAGCTGGTGCAATGCTAGAGGACAGAAAACTGTGTGAGAGGTCAAGTACGAAGTTAGTGAAACAAATGTAGAGTCTCCTGATCCACAAGAAATTTGGTTTAAATCAAAACAGAAAATTCCCTCCACAGGGAATCTAGAAGGATTTCCGGATCCCGATCAGTTTAAAAGATGACATAAATCTCCACCTCACTAATCAACCAATCACATGACTTCCACAGGTAGAACAGGTAAATATACATCTGATCTCAGTTCTTTGAGCACACATGGTAGATGCGACTTTGGCACGATTATGCCGTTGCAACACGTGAAAGTAAAAAACAAGCATGCTGTTCTGTTCTCACTGAAATTTGATAGAAAAATAGAAATATTTTTAGTAGAAACACAGAAACAGGTTTTAATTAGGACCAGTATTGCAAACAAGACTACAAATCTTTCTTAAGTGAAATAAAGGGAGCAATAGTCCCAAAAATAGGCATAACTGGGCAGCGTTGGCAACATTAAGTGTTTCAAGTCGAACTAAAACCACATTTAGTCATCCAATTTTGCAGTTTTTTGTTGTTACAAGAAAGAAGAGCTGGCTGGAGGAACACGGTGCAGTTAGTGTTTGATTGAAAGGGGGCGTGATGCCCCTGTGCTGTTGTTACACCACACTGAAACAAAGTAAACAAACTTGCCCTACAAGTCATGAGCAGACAGCATGTTAGCGGTACTGATCGTGAAATAAGATCTGAGAAGTTGGATAAGGAGACTTCAGCAGGCTGTTAGCAGAGTCTGTCTGTGAGCTCAGTAACACTTTCTGCTCTTACTGTTGTTGTGACTGTATTTCATTGGTTTGATGTGAATTAGATTTCCTATGTACAATTTCTCTCTTTCCCTTCTTATTGACAGATCTGCAGCTGGTAACAGCTGGTCATCCACCCACTTACATATTCAGTCTTGTTGTTGTATTCTGTCCCATTTGTGGGGGAGGTGACACTGCTGTTAGATGAACCGTGATCCTGATGCTGAGGAGCATCCTTCTTATTGCTGCTGCTGTGTTCCTTCACCTCCTTTGCTGTCCTCTGAATGGTTGCTTCCCTCAAAGCTTCACCCTCACCCGGTAAGGCCACCTCTCCTACTCCCAGCACTTCCTGTTTGTACTGCTTCACAAACAGCAGCATGGAGGAAATCTGCAGGAAGAATGACTCCATCATGAAAGTGATTAGCCAACTTTTAATATCTTGATTATAGGTGGAATGATTACATATTGCTCAGGTTATTGATAATCATGTGTGTTGAACTGGTCACGACGGAGTAATTTACCTCCTCCTCACTGGCCAGGCTCTGACACTTCATGGGGTCCTGATCGTAGGCGGGGAGCTGGATGAAGAGCTGCCTGCGTCGCTCCAACGCTCCAACAGTCCCTGAGACTGGCCTCTGACTCTCTGGGAGGAGCTCCATGTACTGCATGGCCTGCAACAGATGATGCGGTTTTCACAAATTCAATCTCTCGATCTTTTCCCGCTGCTGAAACCTGAGCTTATCTATCACATTTTAAGCTGTCATCGGACTCTCCCGATGTCGTCACTGACACATCTGTGGGTTGTCAGATTACTTCACCAGAGTGAAGCAGTGACTAAAAGTGTGGTAGTGGGTTGGAAAACGCAAACAAACAAAAAGTGAGGGATGAACCAAACGAGATGTTCAAGGTTTTTAGAGGCACATCTGGAAAACAGTCCCCCAGTTGGATTTGGATCTGCCTCTACAAGTTCAACCGCAGTAACGTCTGTCATCTTCATAATTATGGGCTGGGAAGCCTGAAACATACTTGAGTCTGGTTTTAATAGGACAGTTCATATTCTTCACACAGGAAGAGCAGCACCAACTGAGGTAAATCTGAACTAAAGTGTCCTGAGTAAATAAATAAAGGAAGAAGTTTGAGTTGTTAACTTGATGATGAAAATAAAATGTAATTTCATGCATTATTTTTTCTTGAGTTTTCACGATCCTGGATTGGTGACCCAGTGTTTGTGTTTTTAATTTAAGTTTTACTCTTCGAATTATGGTCTTCTGTCGTATTATATCCATTGTTCCTGGTTTCTAGGGTTCTGTTCTGTTTCTGCACCTTGCCTCATGTTTCCATGTCTCAGTATCTAGTCTGCATCACAATGAATGTCTTGTGCTTCCTGTTTTATTGTGATAATCCCGTTCAGTGTATTGAGTGGCATGGGTGGCTCAGTAGGTAAAGTGGTTGCCCCATAATTAGAAGGTCGGGGATTCAAATCCACTGAACGGCTACCCCGAAGTACCCCTGAACAAGCTACCGTCCCTACACACTGCTCCCTAGGCGCTCGTGGCTGCCCACTGGGTGAATGGGGCAGCCCATAGGAGTAATTAGTCCCTATGGGGACATACACATTATTATTATGAGTTTTGCTTCTCTGTGTCCTGTTATGTCAGATTTGTCCCAGCTGTGTTCCCCATCCTCTGATTGTCCTACTTGTGTATTTAAGCTCTGCGTCTTCCTTGTTCTTTGCTGGTTCATCTGTACATCTTCCCGTTCTTCATACCCTACATTTCATCTGTGGTGTTTCCATGTCTCTGTTTCCTCATTCCCAGTACTACTACAGCTGTTTGATGGGGTATTTCTTTGGCTATTTGCATTGTCCATTTATTCCAGAGCTATGCTTGAACAGGTAGCTGGAAGCAATAGCTGTATGCAACAGCTGAGCTAAATAATATCGCTAAAATGGAGCTCTTTACCGTGTTTGTGGTTTTGGTCCTGTTAGGTTATTTTAATGTATCTATCTGAAAAATATCCTGTGGTATGCAAAATCCATCCACTATTTTTAAAAGAAAGAATGAAAGAAAAAGAGAATCAGCAGCAGTCTTCTGCACTCCACAGTGAATCCTACCAGTTTCTGGTTGAGGCCGGCAGGAGCCCAGTCATATGTGGTGGTGTTGAAGGTCGGGTCTTTGCGTGACACCACCGGATTGGTGACAATCATTCGGTTTCTCTTGTACATGCGAAGGCCACCACCTCCTTTAATCTTCGCTGTCAAATGGGAGCAGGGCGAGTCTGCGAGCAGGCGTCCTATTCGCTGGTCATCTTCAAGGTCATTTCCAGGAGCGTGGTCGACCGTGCTGCAGCCACACACTGTGCAGGCTTTTCTGGATAGAAGAAACACCAAAAAGGATAAGCGACGATTTAAATCCGTTCTTGTCATTTTACGTTTTTGTTTTGTTTTTTGGCCAAATATTACTATCTTTGGCTTGCTCAAATAAAAGCCGTTTGAATGCAAGACAAGAACATTTAACTTGTGTTTTTCCAGCTTGCCTGGTTATTTCTTCCATGTAGTCTGAAAAGTTGGGAGTGTGGGGTGTGTGTGGTTTGACAGCCTACATCCATCTGGTGTTCAGTCACAAACATATTTAATATTTTTCTTCAAAAGGAATGAATGTGTAAGTAGTGAGGGAGCAGTGGTGAGACCACTAAAATTTTACATTTCCTGTACAGGAAAAAAAATGAATTAAAAAAGGGGGGAACTGTACCTCCAAGTATGTGGCTGAAAACCAGAGCAGCTCTCCTTACATATGAGACAGATTGCTGCACGTCCTCCTCCTCCTCCTGCACCTCCTGCAGTCTGCTTTATAGACATCTAAAGAGAGCACAACACATCACAACAGATAAAGAGGTGCACAATTAAGGCTGCACTTCTAGTCAAAGCATAGCATTACAATCTCATGAGGTATATCTGTGATTTAAATATACTCATCATGGACATGGATGTCATGGTAATTATGCACATTTAATGATTTCTTTGAACTGTTCTTTCTCTAGGCTGGAATGACTGTACAGCACACACCTTTAATAACTTAAAAAGAAAACAAAAAGGAACTGGATGCACATGTTTGAAGTTAATTTTGATTTTTTTTTCTAATCTCAATTGAGTCAAAAGTATGTACATAGACTCAAATATCAAATATAACTATGGTTGACCACTTTACTTGGAATAACCGTATTCAGAGTTCATAAATATGTTGGTTTCTTGGCATGGACCTGGCTTTAAAAGCATAATCTACACATTTTCAACAGGGTTAAGTTTTTGGGAAAATCATTAGGCAGAAGAGAACGGATGGATGGATTGCTCAATCTATAAAAGGGTTTACAAATTAAATGGAAGGATGGATGAACGAGTTTTCTCCCACTAAAGTCTAATGGACACTAAATGACATCCAGGTGAACTATTTTTCAACCACAACTAGAAGTCAATAAAAATCTTCCAGCTGGTGCTGAACAAATTTTGGTTATTAGTCACTTTTAATAGTTTACTTGTTTTAATAACAGTAGGTCCTTGTTTTTTCTTTAATATGCAACACTCACTTTAAACAGATATGCCCATCTACGTACTATGTTTGGAAATTAGCCTCGCTTTATACACATTAAGACTTTTTAAGACTTCTACAGCTGCCATCACTATACAAATAAGCTGCACAAATGAATGTAAACCATTGGAAAGCATTGGTATTGTTCCATTGTGTGTTACTCGCCCTGAGTATAACTGGCTTGATACACAGATAGCTCAACTAGCTCTGCAGGTTGTCAGTTTTCCAAATACACATATTTTAATTTATTGATGGCATTTTTTTTTCAATTGTAAGTACATGTCTCATGTGATTCTTCATTTTCTTCTTCACTCTTTTTTTTTTTTTTTTTTTACAATAATGTAAGTGAATGCCTGATTGACAAAATAACCATAACTAGGTTTTTCTGTAATGTTTAGCCCACTTCCCCTGCTAATGAGGACTGTTAAATGTGGAAAGTATGTGGGTCCTGACTGAAGAAAGAAATGCAAACAAAAAGTCTAAGTCATTAGAGACTCGTGTCACGCAGAGAAGACAGACGAGATACGGGGAATTAGACAACATTTCCAGACAGTTTGACTGCGGTGATGATGAGGACGACGATGGTGTGTGAGGAAGCACTAGGCGAGACAGGAGACATGTTTTGTTTTTTTCCCCAAACATTTCTCAGTGGGTGTGGGAGGAAGAAAAGGGAGTGAACACCACACACACACACACAGGATGGATGATCTCATCGTACCACCCAGTGACTTCATCGTCACTGTCCTGACAAACACAGCAGATTCCCCCCTTTGCTGCTCTTTATCCTGTTTACTCTGTTAGCATTGCGTGCATTAGTTACAATGAAAACACATTTTTTTGGACTTGTTAAGGTTACTTGATTAGTTTTCTGGAGAAATTTAAAAGAGAACAAAGTTTGTGCGTCTGTCATGACTTAAAACAACCACCTGTTATAGTGTGAATAACAAGAGGCAACTCACTAACTCGGTTCTCAGGAGAATACAGAGAAACGGAGCTGAACTGTTTCTGGATACGCAGCTGTGTTGAGCAAGGGAGGGTGCGGGAATTTGGGGCAAGTTTAGGTGGAGAACTGGCAAATTTAGCCCACTTTGACCAACCTTAGACTATGCGTGGTGACCTTCAGCTGTCCAGGATACAGTTACTGCACCGGGGCTTTGCCTAATGCAAGTATTTTATTCTGGCTTGCCAGAGTATTAAAATTGCAAACTGTTTTGGCTTTCTGGCTTGTTAGGCATTTAGTTGTTATAGCAAACAGCTAGCTTCTATGTCACTACTGACAGCTAAACAAAGAGCAACATGTGAGTGATGGCAGACTGTTTCTAAAGGCTTTGGCAGGAAATCTGATGACTGTGCTGCTGAAACAACCTGCTGCTATTTGTCTGGACTATCCACCTATCCATCTGTCAGCAGGCATTAGCTCTCCCATCCCTCCTAAAAGGCATTCGCTCACGTAACATTGCTGAATACATGCAGAGACACACACATTCGAACAAGATATAGACATACAGACTGAAACCTCTGCTCCATTCAAGTTTTCCAGCCTTATCTTTTAACCTTGCAGCAAGGATTTACTCCCATCCACACAGCTTAAGTGAGGATACAGGCGTCTTCCAAACAACAAAAAAAATGCTAAGAAGGAATTTGCCAAACAAAATGAAATTGGGTTAAAAAGTGAAAGATGATGACATTAAAAAGAAAAGAGGTTTCTTTGGGTTTAAATGTAGAAGGACACTTATCGTCTTTAAAACCTCTGAACATCCATGAATCTCTGAAGCTCTGAGTTTTGGCATTAAAACTTTCATCTAACTCTAGGAAAGAAGGCAAACATGTTAGTAATAACAGGGTTCCTTTTCAGGCAGAGTGATGAATCTGATGCCACCGGCGAGGTGTAAAGACAGAGACGGAGAGTGTGTTTAAGTGTGTTTGACTGTGAAGCGACGGCTGATTGGTGCGTGTTGAAAAGGTCACAGCTGAAATAGAAACAGCTGAAGAAGAAAAAGACTTCATTAAATCCCCTTGGAGTACACTGACTGGCTCACTGTGTTTATTGTTGAGTAATGAGCGAACATCAGTCACCAGGAGGTCAGAGTGAAACACTTCACTGAGGTTTGAGGTTTGAGTCGAACGCAGCTTTAATAAAGGGAAATTTCACCAAAGAAGGCAGTGTGATTTCTGTCTTCCTGTAGAAAGCCAGTTTGTCAGATGTTTGTTTGAAGAATTTTTACTATTGAGTCATAGTCAGAGCAGACGTTACTCAAAAGCTCCTTCAAAAAGAAAATAAACAAGCAGATCATGCAGTATTTTTCTTTTTGAATGGAGGTTTTTCTGTACTTGCAGAAATGCCTTTTTACGACTTTTAACTTATTTTTAAGATATTTTCTCCACGTGCTTGAACGATTGACCGTATATGATCGGATTTGGGGAGTTTCCTTGCCATAGATGCAAAATGTTAATTTGATCATCTCTGAGCCACCGAGTAATAAATAAATAAAAAATAAACTGAAGTGTATGAAACACGAGAAGTCACACACTTTACATTCGAAGCATGTTACTCGTCTCACTTCTGTTTGTCCTTCTGTGCAGAATATGATGAGTGATGTGTGAACTGTGCACAGTATTCAACACTGTTTTATCACAGTGACTGAAGCTTCTCAGCACATCCACTGACAGTAGTTTCTATGAATATACCTGCTCGTGAGAAAGCTTTCTTCTTTTCATTATGTATTGTTACTTTTCAGCTTTTATTAGCTGTTTTGTTAGGTCTTGGAAAACCATATTCAATTTCAAGAATGTTAACTGCACTTAGAGAACATGTCTGGCATTAGGACTTGAAGGCTAATGTCTCACGTTTCATGTAAAAACACCAAGAAACTCGATAATAATACAAAACTGAAGATCATCATAAAAACAACACCAAGTGAGATCCAGTATCACAGGAACTAAGATTCACACTATACTTGAAATAATAAAAGAATCAAAACAGGAAATCTCAAACTCAACTGGTCAAATAATCAAAAACTTCAATAGAACAGCAGCGAAAAGATAAACAAAAATAAACAAAAATCCAAAAGCTGCAGGGAATAAAATCAGGCGTCACGACACACTTCAACAATCTCATGTGCCTTAGAACAAGACAGACCAACAAATTTATCTCAACACAACACACAACACATACAAGCACAGTCTTTATCGGCAAACAAACAGTACAGTAATTAGAATAAGTTTATTTTTAACAAACCTCACTCTGCTGCAGGGCAAAGGGATCAAAGTGCAAATTTGAATCTAATAATAAAAGTCCTGATCCATTATAGAGTTAACACAGACCCAGACAACTTCTAACATTCACAATTATTACAGCTGATGACAGGAGGAAGCTGTAGCAACCAGACAAAACTGTTTTTTTGAGCTAACATGAACCCTTAAATTACCGGCTTATTGAACATGTTATGAATTGTCTTTATTTACTTATATGCATATAATCATGCATATATGCACATAAGCATGCATATGTGCATGCATATATGCAGTATACTAACCTTTGTCTGCAGTTATTTTGGACACCAGTCATACTGACTACATATTTTGGCAGCTTTAAGTTAGGATGCTAAACTGCAGCCAAAATTCTTACCTCTGTTCATGACAACAAAAAATACTGAGCAGTGTTATAAGCTGAGGAGAAAGCTTCCTTTTTCTGAGGAAAACGTGTGGCCGTTCTATATTTAGGAGTCAGATAAGGCGGGTATGTTGTAGGTGGGTACACTTGGCTGAGCTTCACGAGTAATTTCAAACATGTTGGCTATGTGAAGTGGAAACTACAGGAAATGCAGTGAGATAAGAGGCTGGAGGTCACAGAGGGGCAGCATCTTGACTTTGAATCAGAGCTTTGGCACATGGCATCCTCTGCATTTCCTGTTGCTCTCCATTTAAGACAAAATTGGACAAAAATGCCACGAGTGAGCTGCTGTTTCCAGCTGTCTCACAGTCTCCGGTTACTATTTAAAAGAGTAAACAGTGGCCTGAAGGAGGAAAAGGCTGGATAGGATGGGAACTTTTATTTTTACCTGTAGTATACATATTTAAATCGGTTGCTGTTGGTGACTGTGTTTTGGGGATTTGTATTATTTAGTTTATAGTTTTGCAACATTTCCTGCTTTCAGTCTCATGAGATTGTGGATTCATCATGTTTATTTTTAAACTTTTACTGCAACAAAAGAGATCATTTTATGGCACCTTTTCTTTTTCTTTGTAACCCCAATATTCATAATATGAAGCTTTTGTTTGGTGGTGGTGGTGGTGGTGGGGGGTTAACAACATGTAACAAAAGAATAACGAGAGGGGTGCATGTATAGGGGCACATTGCAGGTTATTTCAATGCTGGTGATGGCGGTTTTTCCAGCTCGGGGGTATAAAGACAGGGCTCACACCACAAACAGGTGATGCTGATCTGTCAGGTTATCATCCTCAGACTGATGTGACCTCTGGACAAACAGCCAGAGGCCGAATTACAGGAGGGATCTGTGGGAAACAAAGTGCCGCCAGCACAGACCCAGCAGGCAGATCAGGACCTCGTGGTCATGGATTACCTTCGCTGACTGAAATAGAAACCTCCAGCTGTTAGACTCAGACTGCAGAGAGATGTGTCCAAACTGACTTTAGCCTACAGCACTTATAAACATGACCTGAACTGATCACAGTGACTAAAGCTTGCAGAAAGCCCGACTCAAGCTGGACTTCTGTTTTTATTTGTTTGGAGGTTCATCAGGACATCTGATGTAATAATGTAATCTGAAATCAGAAATCACATTGCTGTAAAGTGTGTTAAGTGTGTGTAAGCTCAAAGTGTGTACGTGGCCCATTATTCATTTAAAGTTAGAGGGTGCCATCACTGAGTTCAGCATTACAAAACTGAGTGCAGTGTGGACAGTGAATGCAGCTGTGCAGGTTGTGTTAGATTCACTAATGCTGCTTTCCAGCTTACTATTATTACTATGATTACTATTATTAAAATGTTTTCGGCTTCTACAAGAGTCACTTTGCATGACACAGAGCTCAGAATAATCCTTATTTATATCACACTATCTTATTCTCTCTTATTCATTACCTGTCCATCTCCTTTTAAACCATCAAACTCATGTCTCTGTTTTTCTGCATGATAAAGAAACACTGCTGTATTAAATGAAAGAAATCTGTCAGAATTTAATTGCAGTAAATTGTAAGAAATAAATGTGTAAAATTACAGAGAAAGCTCTGGTAGCTCAGACTGTCCTGTAATTATAAGAAACGTCTTAAAAATCAATTGCTTAATTACTCTTGGTGTAGTATGAATGGCAGAGGAGGAGGTCTTTACCAGCAGGAAAAGCTGTAAAACGTATGAAAATACAGTTAAAAGACTAAGTCTATGTCCTCTGTTATATTTTCCAAAGATGTGCTGAATTGGAATGTTTCCTGACTGGATTTTGGCCCCTGGGCCTCATGTTTGACATCCCTATTGTAAAGCAATTTTCTTCTGATTGGTTGCTCCTCAGGTATACCTGAGATAACCATATTAAGAACACCTGTCTTTATCTGATGTCATACGGATCCAAGTCTAGAATGAAACAGTCTGAAGTCTTGGCTTTTGCTCACAGGAATTACTCACACGTACACTGACCTCATTATGTGAAACTTTGTGTTTATCGTGAGCATACACCACTGCAACTGCATATAATCACAGGAAAGAAGGAAAAGCAGGATAGGTTACCTTTAAATGAACATCATACAACTCAGATGACACTTGATTTTCTGTGTAGCTAAATAAAATAAAACCTCTCTCAGACAGAAATTTGTGATCTTGAACACTGATGAATGAATGTTGAAGAAATGTGAGATTCTTCTGAGGCTTGAATGTAAAACATCCAAACTCAGAGCTGACTGAGACATTTCAAACCTGTCAGGAAAGCTCACTTAGGCACATCACAGAGTTCCTTCTGACCTTACACTGATGTGATGTGCCACACCAGTAAGTGACCCTCTGACCCACTGATCTCCACATCTGGAAATATCTGTGAACAACAATCTGTACTGATGCAGATGTTTTTACCTTCTCCATGGCTGAGTTCACGTCCATGTAGTCCAACGTCCGTCGGTGAGCTGTCTCCTTGGCTCCTCGACTCCGTCTGCCGCCGCTCTTCCAGAACAATGAGACTTTAAATTCCTCTCCCGTTGACCGCACTTCCTCACTCTCCGCCCACAGTCGGTTCTGCTGCCACTCTGCTCCGCCGGCTCTCCACAGCTCACTGCAATTTAACCGTCCACACCTTCATCTGCCCTCCTTTCTTTGTCCTCTGCTTTTACATTTCTCTCTTCTCTACACTCAGCAAGATTAAAACGGACCTTTCTCCTCTTCAGCTGTAAACTCCTGCTTTTACTTTTCCATACAGCGTATTCCCCCCACTCTTCCCTCCTGATCTGCGTGGTTGCCAGCTCTGCTTCTCCACCCTCTGCAACATAAACTGAGCAGGTTTCTTTACCTCTTGATTTTGCTTCAACACGCAAGGGGGGAAACTGGGGTTTTTTTTGTTTGTTTTTTCCTGCAAAATTTCTAATCTTCCAGTTTTACAGTCTACTGAGTGGGGAATTCACACTGCTGTGTTAAATTTTGCAGGCACTTGCAGTGTTGACTGTTAAAACCACAGCTGCATTGTCCCTAATCACAGCTGCTCTCTGCTGCAGAACAGCACACTGTTGGGACTAACTGGATCAGTGAGGCCTGACTGAACTGTTTGTGTTTTTAATCTCAGACAAAGACTGAGAGAGCACAGAGGGAGTCCCTGCTCACACTCCTCCAGCCAATCAGAGTCACCCTGTAAAACTTCTCAGCCAGTAGGAATGGCTGAATTTCCTCCTCCTCCTCCTTTTCTGCAATTTCAGTGTGGCTCAGAAAAGTTTAGACCAAGGCATGAGCAACACACCTCAGGTTTGCAGGTCCAGACGAGGCCTAGTGGTGACTAACACGGCATGGCCGGATTCAGGATTGGTCTTAGCAGGCTGTTGAAGGTCCCGTGAGTGCAGAACAAGGGTTTCATAGCTGAAATGTTCTCTGACTGTTGATGATCGTTTTCTCTCTCATCTTGTGCTTTTATTTTGTAGATATCTCTGGTCTATCAGAAATAGCTACAAAATAAAAGTCTATCTCTGCAGCTACACCTTCTTGTCTCTTTCTATGGCTTAAAGCACACAGCTTTGAATGAGCAAACTAACATTCAAATCAAGCTGATATGTTGGCCTGGTCTGAGCTCTTCAGTCTGCACATGTTAGTAACCCACCCTTTTTGACACTAAACTCATTCACTTGTTTAAATTTAAAAACCCAACACCACTGCAGATAGGCCATTATCACACCTGTTTTGGTACTAAAGGGATATGTTTAGATCCTTTGAGGCACTTTGTGTCTGTAATTGATTATGATGATGTGATTTATATGGATGCTTTGTCAGAATCCTTACTGATGCTAGATTCTGTCTATCATGGAGCACTGATTCAATATAAAGGCTTGTACTCTTCACTGTACGCTGTATGCTCAGGTTGAGCGGTCTTCTTTGTCGTGTTATAGCCCTAGCCACTGCATTGTTGTTATTTATAAGGCTATTCCACATTTGCTGCCTTCTTACTTAGTGGCTTGCATCCATCAACTCAATTTATCAAATGAGCATTCAGCTTTGCAGCTCCTTGATCCAAGGATCAGCTGCAGAATCAACTAAAATTTCAGGAACTGGCCTCACTAAATCAATTGAATTAATTAAATGCAGTCACTTCAGGCTTCAGATGTTTTCCCTGAATATTTTTTAACTTTTTTTCTGGCATTATAGAATTACTTTTACTAAAGCATGTGTTTTTGTTATTATTTAAGTTTCTAAATTTTGGTTGTTTCTGTGTTTCATTCTTGTCTCACATTCTTCGCATCTATACATACAAATTATTATTATTTTATCTTATTGATCCCTTTTGTGTTGATTTAATTGATGTTACTTACGCACGTGAATATTTTTTGCAGTGCAAAAACATCCACATGAGGGCAAAAGCCACATTATTTTTTACTGTAGTGAGGATACGAAGGAGGAAATAAAGCGGATTTGAACGCAGCCAAAAATTTCCCGGGAAACGATACGACGTAATATACCCTGCCCCTCCATCGCGCTCAGACAAAAGGTGCGTTCGTTTTACTCTGCGGCTCGACCCTAGTTGTTTTTATTAAGGTCATCGCACAACAGGACGAGCGGTCGTTCTGCTCCTTGTATTAAAGCGAACGCACTGTGCTTTAAGTTCCCTCCTCTTTCAGGCAAATACACCAATGAGAAAGCAAAACCTCAGCCGTCTCTCTTGAATATTCATGTTTTTTCGCGGGCTTTGAGTATCACATGGTTCTTTCGCGCGAAAAGCGACTCACGGCAGGAAGAAGAATAAGTGGCTTTTGAAGCAGCAGCAAGACAGAAACGCAGCGATGGCGGTGAGTAAACTCATTAAAAACAGGCGCAGTGCTCTAATGGGAATGCTCAGCTTGTAGGCAGAGGCGCATTAATCTATACGAAGCAGTTTTTACCAGTCAGCTTTAGTTTTTCTGGGAAAATAAACTTTGTTCATTCGTCGAGTCACAACAATGACAGAGAGCGTCATCAAGAGTTGATGTAGCGCTTCATTCTTTGCCAGAGATCAGAATTAAAAATATACTTTATGAAGTTTTTAACTGCGCGTGTTTTGCTAAGAACCGTTTTTCACCTTCGTAGACTGGACCCAAAACCCGTTGTTGTTTTTTGTTCCTTCGCTGTAAAAAGGAGACCTGCCATGTGGTCAGTTAGCTTGTTTTTGCACCTGTAAACCGTCTCAAGTAACAACCGAGGAATAATAAAACCTTCTTGAATCTTTACACCCCCTTGCATGAGTCCTTACATCTGGAATAATTGATTATAGTTTACTTACAAGCCATGATGGGCTTTAAATTATTGGTTTCAATCAAGTAAAGACATGAAAAGATCATTAAAATACACTGTCCTGTAATACTTAAGCTATTAAATTACATTTTACTTCTAATGTTGGCTCGCCACATTCTTAAATGTAATAAACATGTCTTACAGTCCTACTTTTAAAGATCTATGGTCTTTAAGAAGTCACACAGCCCTATGTGAGTTTTTCTTCCCTTCTTAGATAAAACTAACTACTAAAAGTTACGAGTTAAAAAATATTAAAAAAAATTCAAATTGATGTACATCAAAACTACTTGAAGACAATAATCCTTTGACAGCAGTGGCACAATGTACCAAATGTATTAAAATGTTCTGCCCTCATCACCATCCCTACCTACTGGCTTTCTTGCTGTCAGGTTACTTTTGGCAGTAAATATAAGAATAATTTATTTGTTCTGAATTCGTGTTGTCGACAGGATTCCTCAGAGTCATACCACATGGCCACCAGCCCCAGCCGAGCCTCCAGGAGGGGAGACCTGACCTCCAGCCCCGGACGAGACTTGCCGCCCTTCGAGGATGAGTCGGAGGGGCTGCTGGGAGATGGACCCTTGCCTGGTGAGGAGGAAGAAGATGGAGAGGAACTGATTGGAGATGGAATGGAGAGGTGAGCGTGGATTTAAAATGGCCTTAAAGCTATAAACTCTGTGGGGGTTTTTAGGGCTTCATAACAACTTTGTCTCTGTTCAGGGATTACCGTGCCATTCCGGAGCTGGATCAGTACGAGGCAGAGGGTTTGGACCTCGATGATGAGGAGCTGTCAGAGCTGTCGCCAGGAGCCCGAGCGGCCGCTGAGGAGGCCATGAGGAGGAGGGACAGGCAACAGGGAGTCAGAGGGCGCGTGAGGCCAGGATTGCTCTACGGTGAGGCTTGAGCGTGTGGATATTTGTCAGGGTGGTGGCGTGTAGGCTATGATTAATTCTTTCATTTTGTTGGCTTCCAGACAGCGAAGACGAGGACGACGAGCGCCCGGCTGCTCGGCGAAGACGGCTGGCTGAGCGGGCAGCAGAAGGTGATGGCGAGGAAGAGGAAATGATTGAGAGCATTGAGAATCTGGAGGACATGAAGGTTTGTGATGACACTGGAGATGAGCTAGCACACAGAAGCTTTTCAGGTCCGGCTGTTTGGGACGTCTTTGTAACGTTTTCACACACTCTGCAGGGCCACACGGTGAGGGAGTGGGTGTCCATGGCGGCACCGCGGCTGGAAATCTACAACCGCTTCAAGAACTTCCTGCGCACACACGTGGATGAAAACGGCCGCAACGTCTTCAAGGAGAAGATCAGTGATATGTGTAAAGGTAGTGCAGTTTTCAGTAAACTTTAATGTGTGGAAAAATATAATTGTTGGCTGATTTCTGGCAATGATTGAATGAATCAATCTGAACCTGTAATCCAGAGAACAAGGAGAGCCTGGTAGTAAACTACGAGGACCTCGCAGCCAGGGAGCACGTCCTGGCTTACTTCCTACCAGAAGCTCCAGCTGAGATGCTGAAGGTTAGTGAACTTGTCATCTTGCTTAACGTCCTTTACTGTGCCTTTTGTTCATGCATTTATATTTAACTTTAGTGGATATTAAATGCTGTGAAAGTTAAATATGAGTGTCCTTCAATTATTTTCTGATAACCGGTGCGTGTCTGATTGTTCTTTGCCAGATTTTTGATGAAGCTGCTAAAGAAGTTGTGCTTGCCATGTACCCAAAATATGATCGCATTGCCTACGAGATCCATGTCCGCATCTGCAACCTGCCTCTGGTCGAGGAGATCCGATCACTCAGGTAACACTTCAGTTTTGACCCAACAGGTATTTTCAACTTGAAGGAATAAGTCACAGTAGTAATGAAACTAAGGCGAGACCTCCACATTTGTCTTGGCGAGGCACATCTGTGGCTCTTCCAAAAAGGGTCGTCTATATATGAAGGAGCTAACTGGGTAAAGCTTTCTGCTCTTTACCAACTGTTTTCTTCTTCTGTTGTCCTCTTCAGGCAGCTCCACCTGAACCAGCTCATCCGGACCAGCGGCGTGGTGAGCAGCTGCACCGGCGTCCTGCCTCAGCTTGGCATGGTCAAGTACAACTGTAACAAGTGTAACTTCGTGCTAGGGCCCTTCTTCCAGTCCCAGAACCAGGAGGTGAAGCCGGGTTCCTGTCCGGAGTGTCAATCCCAGGGACCGTTTGAGATCAACATGGAGGAGGTGAGGGGAGGGCCGGGCTGGCTGATGGTTGGTTGTGAAAGTTGTAGTTTGTCTGCTGGGTCTGTGCCCAGTCTGAGGATTTAAAATTACTGCCTCCTTCCTGCAGACGGTGTACCAGAACTACCAGAGGATCACCATCCAGGAAAGTCCCGGTAAGGTGGCTGCAGGTCGACTCCCTCGCTCCAAAGATGCCATCCTCCTGGCCGACCTTGTGGATAGCTGCAAGCCTGGAGATGAGATTGTGAGTCTGTGTAAAGAAAAAAAAATTGTCATATTTGAGGCAGGGAGGGTTGAAATTGATCAGAAAAGTAGAAATTAAAGACATTTGAGGCTAGATGGAAATAAACGTTTATTTGCAGAAACATTAGGGTCGATAAAGAGTTCATGCTGTGTTGCAAAACTAAATCAGTTTGAATGTGCTAGAATACAATTTCATACACATGTATTTTTCAATGTATATTAAGGACTTAGAATATTCACAATCTGTTGTTTTAAAGTGATGCATGTTTTTCTGCTTATCAGGAGCTGACTGGGATCTACCACAACAACTACGATGGCTCTCTGAACATGGCGAATGGTTTCCCGGTGTTTGCCACAGTGATCCTGGCTAACCACATCACCCGCAGAGACGAGGGGGTCGCCGTGGCCGAGCTGACCGACGAAGACGTCAAAGCCATTGTTGCTCTGTCTAAGGACGAACGTATCGGAGAGAGGGTGAGTAATCTGATACACATAGTAAAAATGGAGAAAGGATGTTATTTCGGCTCTAAGGAAATAAAACAGATAACCCAAAAAGTAAAAATTCAATTGTAAATGGATGATGTCATCTTTTAAAATGATCTTCTGATTGTAATTTGAAGTTTAAAATCTCTAGGAGGCCTCAATTTCAAAATTGAGATTTTTATGCCAGCTCAAGTCTCTAATGTTAAACGGCAAAGAATATTTAGAAAACAGTCTAGAAATTAAAACCAACTTTTAAAACAAAACATCCATCCATCATTCACTTCCAAAACAAAGATTTATTAAATCCTGGTGAATTTAATAAGTCCTTCCTATTTATTTTAGATGATTCAATGCAAACTTACAGCTAAGTGTCATGAATGAAAATCAATCCCAGTTAGACAAAAAAAAAAAAGATTGATGCAGATCGTCCACTTTGGCGACCCCTAAAGGGAGCAGAGGGTTAGGGTTAGAAGACACTTTTATCTGTTAATTGTTTTTAGGAGTGTGACCACTGTGGCTGGTGTTATCGGTTTCCCCAGCTAACTGCTCTATTATTATTAAAAACATGATGAACTGACTGTGATAGCAGATCTGCACTGGTCCAACCACTGCAGTGCAAATGTTTTGGTAACTCCTTTTTACTGTCTGCAGATCTTTGCCAGCATGGCGCCATCTATCTACGGGCATGAGGACATCAAGAGAGCGCTCGCCCTGTCGCTGTTTGGAGGGGAGCCCAAAAATCCAGGTAAAGCCTCTCATCTCTGAATTCGAAGGAATAACAGTGGATCAGTTTGTCCTCCCTTTAACTCTCCCCTTCTTTTCAATTCTTTCTTTTCCAGGTGGGAAGCATAAGGTGCGTGGGGACATCAACGCGCTGCTCTGCGGAGACCCAGGAACCGCCAAGTCCCAGTTTCTCAAGTACATTTCAACACACAGTCGATGTTGTCAGTGGCTAAAGTTGATTAATTGATGAAGAAAAAAAAAATAAAGGCCTGAAGTTTACATATGCAGGGCTGTATTTTGTGTCTCTTGACCGCAACTGTTCAATAGAGGTAAAATGTTGATGAAGAAATCTGTTGGAGGAGTAAAAGGATTGTTTCAGAAGATGCGCTAACGTGTTTCCATCTGCAGGTACGTAGAGAAGGTCGCGAGCCGTGCGGTGTTCACCACAGGTCAGGGGGCCTCCGCCGTTGGTTTGACCGCTTATGTTCAGAGACACCCAGTGAGCCGTGAGTGGACGCTCGAGGCGGGAGCGCTGGTGCTGGCCGACCGTGGAGTCTGTCTGATCGATGAGTTCGATAAGGTGAGCTGAATCCACGTATCCAGATTGGTGGGCACCCCCTCCTTCTCTTAAACAAAAAAAAAAGTGCATGTACCTGACTTTGTGTCCTCTCAGATGAACGATGCAGACAGGACGAGTATCCACGAGGCCATGGAGCAGCAGAGCATCTCCATCTCCAAAGCTGGCATCGTCACCTCGCTGCAGGCCAGATGCACAGTTATTGCTGCTGCCAACCCCATCGGTACGTAGCAGTCATATTTATTAGCTCAGTATGTTGGAGATGGATTCATTTTAAATGCTAATTAAGCTATTTTTGGCAGTTGGTTATAATCTGAGCTACTCTTTACAAGGATGCATAAAATAAATGGACACGTGCATGCAGCTTTTATGAATATATTAAAAAGTGAGCATTGGATAAAAGTCAGTGAAGTCTGAGAACAGGCCTTTTGTAATTAGTCCAAAGGAAGTGTGAGAGAGTCCTTTCAAGAGCAACATCATATCTCTTGTTTCCTGGCAGGTGGCAGATATGACCCCTCCCTGACTTTTGCTGAGAACGTGGATCTGACGGAGCCCATCGTGTCGCGTTTTGACGTGTTGTGTGTTGTTCGAGACACCATCGATCCCGTCCAGGTAAATGCAAACACACCTGATGCTGAGCTGCTGTGGGACACTGTATTTCTTTAGATCAAAGTACAACTGAACTGGGAAAATCATCTGTCTTAACCTGCTCTGGTGAAACTGACTAGTACTTCCAAATATTTAACTGAGAGGATTTATTATGTTTGTCATCCACCTCTTCCTCTTCATCTCCTGAACCGACGTCTGGCTCTAACACACGAAAACATGCTTGTTTATTCCCAATGTTGTTACACTAACTGATTACCTCCTCTCTGATGTAAATTTCACTGTGGCTCTTCTGTTCTTCAGGATGAGATGCTGGCGCGCTTCGTGGTCGGTTCCCACATCAAGCATCACCCTAGCAGCAAGGAGGGGGGAGTGGCATTGGAGGAGGTGGTTCTGCCCAACTCATCTGACGTGCCACCGATTCCACAGGATCTCCTGAGGAAGTACATCATCTATGCTAAAGAGCGGGTACAAACACATGCCACACAGATCCTCACTCAGGTTTATTTGTTTCTCTCTGGCTGGAATATCATAATTATGTAATCAGCCTGAAAGCTTGCGAAATGAGGTAGCTGTTGTTTTACGTTATACGTTGTTTTTGGTTTTTTTGTGTTACAAGTTTTGTCCAAACAAGATTTATTTTAACAAACTGTAAATAAATTATAAGAATTAGTAGGTAGGTTGGTGTATTTCAGCAAATTAAAGCTTGGTTTTATTCCAGTAGAAATTTGAAGGTAAAGTTTGTATTTTTTGTGTCTGAAGGTTCACCCGAAACTGAACCAGATGGACCAGGACAAGGTGGCTCGCATCTACAGTGACCTGCGTAAAGAGTCAATGGTGAGTCTGAAAAACTCCTCCCACTTTATCTCTCATTTACACATAAACATGTTTTGAAATCCAGGGAGAGTAACCGAATTTGTCAAACCACTAAGAAAGAAAAGCGTGTGAGAACATGTGCTATACTCAGGATTTGTTTCTCAGAGTCATCAAACTATTCATCTGTGACTGTGGAAATAACCCACTCTGGTTTGGTGTCACAGGCCACAGGCAGCATCCCCATCACGGTTCGTCACATTGAGTCCATGATCCGCATGGCGGAGGCTCACGCCAAAATGCACCTGAGGGACTATGTACTGGAGGACGACGTCAACATGGCCATCAGGGTCATGCTGGAGAGCTTCATCGACACACAGAAGTTCAGCGTGATGAGGAGCATG
Source organism: Neolamprologus multifasciatus (assembly GCF_963576455.1). NCBI lineage: Eukaryota > Metazoa > Chordata > Actinopteri > Cichliformes > Cichlidae > Neolamprologus > Neolamprologus multifasciatus. The sequence goes on from NC_140443.1 coordinate 11,879,938, forward strand.
AGGAAGGTTTGTGGATGTTTTCTGTTGGCCTCAAACATTAAAATGCTTCTTCTCAAAGGCGAACGATCGACACATTTTTAGATTCAGTAAGACTTGTAGTTTAATTCAGTTTTACATGCAGAAAAGGCTTTGAAGTAAATCCAGTAATGTCTGAAAGCAGGGACAGCTTTTTAGCTAACTTGAGGTAGTTTATTGGTACCAGGTTGCCAAAGGGCAGATGTATTAAGGATAAACTAAGAACAGATTATTGATGTTTAGCAGCAGGTTTTCACCAAGTTTGTAAATATATTTATTAGGGGTGCAATAATACACAAAATTCACGGTTCGGTTCAATACTTTGGTGTCATGGTTCGATATTTTTTCGATACAAAAAAAAGTTCATGTCTTTTTAATTTGTCATTTATTAAAATTATAAATGGATATTTTAACTCAAAAGTACAGTTTTTAAATTTAATGTAACGTCACATGAAAACCAAAATAGTTCCAAAAACCACATCTGAATGAGGGTGGGGGAGGTTCAATTTGCCATGTTGCAACGAGAGCTTAACTTCTGTCTCGCTAGCTTTTGCCCTGCGCTCAGTGAATCTGCGTTCGACTACTCCGCCTAGGCTGCACTGTCTAGCACAGATCCACTGAGCGCTCAACACAGACAGCATCGTCAGAAGGAAAGTTGATAAAATTAAAAATTTTGTATTGTTTGATACATATGCATACTGAACCGAAAGCACTGTATGAACGGTTCAATATAAATACAAGTATTGTTGCACCCCTAGTATTTAGTATACATGTATTATACATGCAAACAACCACTTTCTTTTTTTAAAGCCCTGTAAATTTATGAAAAATTAACCAAATGAAGTGTCTATGGATCGTGTATGAAGTGATTCTTCCTGATTGTGTTTACTGACCTCATCTAATATTTTTGTGTCTGCTCAGACGTTCGCCCGCTATCTGGCCTTCCGCAGAGACAACAACGAGCTGCTGCTCTTCATCCTCAAACAGCTGGTGGCCGAGCAGGTCGCCTACCAGAGGAACAGATACGGAGTCCAGAACGACACCATCGAGATCCCAGAAAAAGATCTTCAGGATAAGGTACTGAGAGACACACCGGCAGTACATCGTTATAACTCTTAGACTGGACAGGATGTGAAACTATACACACTTTAAATTTATTGTCCTCCTAGTCGCAAATACTCTTTTATCTTAGAAACTCACACTAAGGTCATTATAGTAGGTGTAGGGAAATCCTTTCATCAGAGCAGTCAAACCTCCACTTCAGTGTGTAATGCTCAGTTGAACTTAAAAAAAAAATCAAATAGTAAAATGTGGGCAAGCTGGTGAACCCATTCAAAAGTGTGTTGGTTCCTGGAAGTCTTAAACTGATCACATATTTAAAGAAAATGAACACCGTCCTGAACCTGCCTGACTCTCCTGCTCCTCCCCCTCCAGGCGAGACAGATAAACATCCACAACCTGTCGGCCTTCTACGACAGCGACCTGTTCCTCTCCAACAAGTTCAGCCACGACGGCAAGAAGAAACTAATACTGCAGCAGTTTTAAGAAGCCTTCCAACCTCACTCCTCTCCTTACACCTCCTACATAATGAGCTCTTACTTGGGTTTTGGTCTTACTGGATTCAGGACTCTTAATTTTGGCTCTGAACTGATTGGAAGTGACTGAAGAGCAGCTGCTGTTGAAGGACTGTTATAAGAAGGATCATCTGATAAGGAAGATTTGACTCTGAAGGCAGCAGCTGATGACCACACTGTTTCTGATGGATTGATACCTGTGGTGACTGTAAATTATTTTAGATAAGCAATTCATCAAAAATAAATAAACTGCATGAATAATAAAAAAAAAAAAAAAGAGAGAGAAAAGGAACATGTCCTGGGGGTCGCTGCATCTGCCTTCAGGTGGGGTTGATTGTAAATAAATGTACATGTTAATGTGGCGCCGTTTATTGTTTTGCGTAACTTTATCTGAATGCGTTGTCACATTGTCCAAACTCACTGACTTTGTATTTCAGACCTTGTTGCTGTTTCTCGGAGGTTTGTGCTCTCATCAGGAAGTTAATGCAGCTTGAACTGAAACCTCCATGCTTCATAAGTCTGGTTAAAATAAATGATGTCACTGTTTGCTTCATGATGGATTGCAGCTCTGTTTCGATTTCAAAAATGTATTTCATCAATTCCTGGTCTCTGCTCTGACTTTTCTCCATGTAATTTAAAATCATCTAAAATTCACTGAGTGGAACGAGCGCCTCAACATTTTAGTTGAACTTGCAGATTGAGAGAGGTGCAAATTTTCTACACTTATAAATGCATTGCCAAATTCTACCTTGTATGGATGAAAAGACCCAGAGCCTGTTGACGGGTGACTTTAATCTACAGTAGTAACATCAAACGTTTGCAAGCGGTGTACATGATTCTAGTTAAACAAGCCTGATGACAACAACTACAGCAATTTAAAGAAAACAAGTTATCCTGGGAGTGTAAAAACAAAAGAGGGAACATATGATGAAAAGATAATAAATTGCAGTGTTAACTGTGGGAGAGGGAATAGTGTGACTCCCACTAAATAACTTGCACTATTTCTTTGTTTACTTTGAGATTTAACATTGGTTATCTTATCCAGCAGAGCAGCCTGAGCCCTGTGCCAAAGACCAAGTTCAGTTACCTGGGGTATCTCTAATAACTGGATTCACTTACCCTAACATTGTTTTTTGTTTTGTGCATTTTATGTTCGATATAGGTATTTGTTGTGCCTGAAAATGAACAAATAAATGAATGAATGAATGAATGAACATAAGCAGGCATGTGGAGCTGATTATCAAATCTGAATCTGACCAATCACATATGTTGACCCGCTATTGATCATATCATTGATTATGATTATGGTAATGTACAGAACCAATATTTATATGTTGAAATATTTATGGACCTGACTGTATATACAAACGTGATTCATAAAGACACAGGCACAGAAACGGGTAACTGTATAAGAAAGCCTTTGTTGCATAAAACGCTGCTATTTTCACAACTTCGTTTTCTTTTAGTGGTTTAAAAACTGAACTTGACGCGCAATAAGCTGCAATAACTTTCTGAGTAGCACCTGAATGCAGCACTGAACCAGAACCCACTCCGTCTGCTGTAGCGGCATCTAGCGGTCAGAAGTTCGAACAGCAGTTAAACAGACAGACGGATAATCTCAGCGTCGTTGGTGCAGCGGATCAGATGTTAGACTGACCGCGGCGCGCACATACAGACACACACAGAATCTGCCTGTCTGTCGTTCTGTCTGCACGGATCCGCAGACGGTCAGCTGGTGAGCCGCACAAAGACAGGACACGAGGCGGCCATGAACGCAGCGTGTTTCTGACAGCCTCCATCCGCATCCAGAGCGCAGCCGCTGCTTGTATCAGAGCGATCTGTGCTTTCAAAACGGAGGAGGGGAGCACTGCAGCAGACATGCCGGGCCTGCTCCACATCACTCTGACCGGTGAGTCTCATTCTTTAATAATGTCTGATCTTTTTATTTCATGCAGCTATAATCACAGACCGCGACAGCATTTTGAGAACGATGGATATCCTACAACAAACACCCTCAAAGAAAATATGAGGCTGACAGAATTCTTGGGATACTTTGAAAACATCACAGACGAAGACGAAACTCACTACTGAGCGCCAAATGTGCGTTTTTTATTTAGTGCTGCAGGAAATAATAATAATAATAATAATAATAATAATAATAATAATAATAATAATAATAATAAATGAAATAAGGGTGTAACCAGCAGCCTGGGCGCGATCTCCTTTAATGAATCGCTCAGGTTAAATCCTGCGAAGTGGATGCAGGCTGGCAGTGTGTAGGAGGCGCGCAGTGCACTTAAATCAGTGGACACACACTGCAGTGTTTGACACACACACACACACACACAGAGAGAGAGAAGGCAGAACCAGCTGCACCAGACCAAAATCTCCTAGATATGTTTGATTCAGTTATTAACATGATCATATCATTTGACAAAAAAATGACTTTGATCAAAGTCAATTTAGAAACAGAATAAATGTGAATTTAGAGTCACAATAAAAACCCGAATTGTTATTTTGTGGTGGCAGCTGCAGGAGAACCCCTGCCCATGTTTGAATTTCCAATATTTTTGCTTTTGTTGGATTCATTTTTGTCAGAAGACACATTGCATCTTTTTTTTTTTTTTGTGAAATGTGGAGGTTCATCTTTGTGTCCATGCTTAAAAAACTACAGGTATTATATGGCAGTTAGTTAAATAAGAAAGAATTCTTTATGGGGTTGGAAAGATTTGTGGGGTGGGCACAGGTCTTATAAGCTGATCTAAAGCTTAAAGCACGGAGGTTGATGGCTTAAAGCCAGTTCCCTGGGACATTATGTAGACTGTAGAGTAAAAATGTCCACTATTAGATTTTATCTGCCATGTCAACTTAAACTGATGGCATCCAGCAGTTTTTAAAAAGCGTAACAACAAAAGTAAATATGAAAAAATTTGCTTATATCTGTTCAAACATCCATAAATATGGATTAATGGAGTGAAATACTAAACCTCTATTCAAATTTTGAATCAAATTACACTAATTAGTTAAAGATAGTATGCATCTTGAGGAAACTGACTTATAGTAAGTTAATGTTTTCATAGTGACATATTCCCAGAGCTATAGTACTGCTTGGCCTGTTTGTATTGTTGGCAACATACTTAATCACACAAACAAAAGTTAGATATTAGTAGATATGATTTATGGTCAGTCCTAGGTAGTTGCTAGGCATGTACAATTACATTTTTGTAGATTTAAATGAGATCTCATTAAAAACTGTTAAAATGAAAACGACAAGATGCTTTCATAGGGTGTTATAGGTGCTTAAATGCTATTAAACCAGTCATGTTAGATCCATGGTGAGAAGAAGGGAACATAGATAACGATTTTGTGTATTATAGAAAGATAACTCTAAGAATTAGCTTCCTAGATTGCAATGTAGATAAAGCTAAAAACAAAAACAACAACCCAGAAACCTAAAGGCCTAGTACCATAGTGTAAAACAATTCGTTCCTAAAATTTTGGCATGGAGCACAGCATTTTTATTTAGAAAAATGAATTTTAGTTATATATCTTACTAGCATGCTAAGCTTTGATGAATTGTATCATTACAATTAATGTGGTACATTAGCATCTCAGTTGGCTATATTCTCCAAAATGTAAAAAACTGGTCAAATTTACTCACATAAACAATCTTGTAATTGAAAATAAATTTCAGTTTATTGCTAACTTTGATATTATAAAAACTAAATAGGCATGAACATAACGTTAGTTTGACCTGGTGTTCACTGCATCAAGATCCGGCCTGTATAAAATAAATTAGGCCACAGCTGTAAATTCTTCTTTAGTACAGTTTTTGCCAGCTCACAGCCATCCCATCACTCTGCAGCTACAGCATTTTAACTCACACGATAACAAAGTCCTGCCCAGTTGTTATCTTCAAATCACAGTGGGCATAGTTACAGGACATATTTATTCACAGGATGAGTCATCAGAAACTTTTATTTTTGCTCTCACAGCTATGTTATCCTCACAATGCAGCTGTTAAGACAAATGCAGTTCTCAAAATTTCTTATTACACTAGAGTGATTTAAACAAATAATTGCACATCCTATCTATTTGTTATATTGTACCATGCAAGCTACATGCGATCATGATATACATACTACACACAGCAATACCTGGATGGTTTCTTAGCTTTAGGTTTGCTACATTAATCAAGAATGATGGTTGGTAATTTCTCACATTCATATTAAAAACTTAAAGTGTAAAATCAATATTACATGCATGAGATCACATGTAATATAATCGATATATTTTTTTCTTATTATTCTTTAATTAGACATATAACACTGCTCTATTTCTTTAATTGTGGTCTAAATATTTAAGTTGATCGTGTTGCATGTAATTTGGGATGAACTGATTGGAGTACTGCTCCACATTTTAAGGAGCCAACTGAAGTGGTGCAGGGATCTGACCAGGATGCTACCTGGTCAGATGCATGTTTTTCCGGCATGTCCTGCTGGTAGGAGCCTCTGAAGTAGACCCAGGGTACATTAGAAAGATTACATCTCTCAGCTTCCAGATGAGATGAAGAAGTGTCTGGAGACAGTGACGTCTAAACATCTCTCCTTAGTCTGCTACCCTTGTGACTTGGACTCAGATAAATAGATGGAGCAGTGACTGAACTCTTTGTATATACCTTTGGGTAGATGGACTACTAATGCAGTACCAGTGTGAAGTGAAAAATTTGCAAACAAAAGCTGAGGCTTAAGACCAAATACTGATAAAATATTGATCTCTTAGCTCATTATAATTCATGAGCAAGGAGCCCTTGATGTCAGAGCATTCTTTTAGAAAGAAAAGAGTTGGTGCTTTAGAGCTTGCTCTTAGCTTCTCGACATGCAAACAGCTACTTTGAAAACAGGCCAGATCAAATGTTTGTGTTTCAGGGTTGGAAATGTGAAGGTGGTGCTGAAGGTCCTTAATTCTACTTGGTGTTTTAGCATTTGATTATAAAAACACATCAGATTGCATAGAAATCTATCCGGTCTTTAAGTGATGACGTGACGAATCCTGCTTCCGGGCCTAAAGTAGTCTGCGTTTAATATGGCTTTTGTGTTGTTAACATGTTTAATGTTTTGTATTTTCTTCTATTTAACCTCAAAAAGCTCCTAAAAACAGTCAGTGATCACTGTTGGCCTTGCTTGGCTTTTATTACCCCAATCATTTTAAAGTTTAGTTTTTAAAACCTTACGATGTAACTACAGCCCAGCCCATGCAGCAGTGTATTAATGACTAACCTCGTATTGTAGATGGATTATCTCAGTTGTTCTCCTGACTGAAGTTTGGTCCGTTTACAGCATCCTGCCATGCTATTACATTTGTTCCTGACCAACGAGAATCCTCACGTTAACTTTTATCGAGTGGAAAAAAGTTAGCGTGTTTATATTATGCTCACGTAGCTGTGTCGTTAGCGGTCACGTAGCACATCGTTATATTCCAGCTAGCCAAACTTCAGTAACCATACAAACGTCACTGCTGTTTAGTTTTCTGTCTTCATTTATGTTGGCAGTGATGGCAGAGCTGTACGTTTGAATTTGTTTCCAAAATCCCTCAGTCAGGACATGCTATATTGTATTTAGATGGAAGCTAGCGAGCTAACTTCCTGCTAATTTCTAACTCCGTTAAATGTCATAAATTCCATTTTCATGGATGCCTGGATGTTAATCTCAGTTGCTACACCTGGTAGAGCAGAACGCTGATCATTTTATTAAAGATGAAAGACTTTAGGCAGTTTTTCAACTCTCAGTGATGCCTTGATTTATGGACCTGCAGCGGAGTTTGAGCCCAGACACGGCTAGTGACGTCAGACTTAAAGACCGGATTGGAACACTGCTCTTGATCAAGTGTGTTCATTTATAAATACTGGTTCCTTACATCAAAAGCGGCCTTTGATAGCTTTGAGTGGTATAAATATGTAAAATTGTGCTTTTTTGAAAACCAAAGATACCTTTAAACTTCAAATGCCAATTAATGTCCATTTTGTGAAGTCCCAATTAGATTATTAAAGGACAATAAAGCATGGCGTGTGATCCCTCAGTCCTCTCAGTCACAACATGTAGTTACAAAATACCAAAGCATTCAGTTTGTGCCTAGTAGATGAATTCAAGGTGGTTACGTCCATGTTTTTATATGATCTGTAGGTGTAGCCACCTGGGGATATACCATGGTACCAATACTTATACACGGTTTATGATTTCAGCATTAAGTCTCTGTTGTTGTTAGAGGAGAGTTTAGTAAAAAGAACGTACTCTGATACTGACGGTGTTTGAGGTTTCAGTCATTGTGGCCTGAGGTTTTCACTTCTGCTGCATTAGCTCACTTGTACGATGTATATTCCTCTTCGGTATGTGGCATAATAATGCAGCATCTGTTCAGTAAGACTGAAAAGAACGCTGCATCAGTATCAACATAGCAACATTTAAACTCACAAAGAACTGTTTTATATCTTTATGGCCAAATATTAATTGATCAGCGATGAATCAGGGAGTATCAGTCTTATATATGTTGTTTTTCTGCTGATTGTCTTAGGTTTTCCTGGAGAGCGTTAATTTTAACTAAATAAACTGCAACTCACATTATCTCAGGATGAAATAAGGACTGTTTCCTGTATGGATGCTTATGGATTCACCACAGTGTTGACTTGGGAATTTGGAAAGTACAAAGGAAAAATCCCAAAAGGTTGAATTTGTTCATCTGGACATAACGTTTTCAGTAGGAGAACGCTACGTTTCATCACTCACCCAAGTGATTGCTTTAATAATAAGGAATTAAAGCGACAGAAACAGAGCTGTTCTCCTCTAGGTGATGAATCCCTCATCTCTCCCTCCTTCTGTTCCTTCCATGCACCACCTCACCATCCTCTCTTGCATATTACCTCACTGTCCTTGGAGCTCTTCACTGGATCAGTAACTCACAGTGAGAAGAGGATTTCATGGTCCATTCTTTTGAAGCAAAGCACTTTTTAAAATTGAAAAAAAAAATCTGCAGATAAAAAAACTAAAACTAACTTGTTTTGTGACATTTTCTCATTTTTTCTAATGATATATTCTGTACTTATTCACAGAAACACATCATCATTAGTGTTCCAGTGTTTTTAAAAAAATCACCATGGTTGCTTTGGAAGTGTATGGGCTCCAGTGAGTTTTGACTTAGCTGTACTTTGTATGGTCATTGGGCTTACCTAAATTAAGCCCCGGGCTCCTCCATCCCTTTTCACTTAAACTGAGAAACATCTCAACATTGAATTCAATCTAAAGTTTGCACAGACATTTGGGGGCACCAGCAGGTCAGGTTTGTCATATTCCTTCCAGTTTTACTTTGTGTTTAATATTAATTAGAAAAAAGTTACCTTACTTTTTCTGCTGCACTGATGAAGGTTAATGTTGCAAACTTTATGCCAGACAGCAGCACCAGCAGTGTCTGAAGCATTCCCAGCTAAGAACAGATGCTCAGCAGCTTCACATTCAGAGACACAGACCTCAATGATTGCTGAAGGAGTCTGCATAAAACTTCAGCAGATGAAGTCCATCCCCTTTGTCAGAGCTGGAATGGACAAATCCAAGAAATCATCACCATCACACATCCTGACTTCAACAATTAGTGGACCTCAGATAGCAGTTGAAGTTCCTAAGTCACATTGCAGCCACCACCCTGCAATCAGCTTGAAATGGGCTTTTGGGGTATGACTATGCACTGAAGTACGAATTTGTCTGCTTATAGTTTAAGTAGTAAGTCTGTGGCTTAAGTCTATTCACTTTCTTGTCATTTCTGGCCATTAATCAAAATATGTTTGAGTACACCAAAGAAACAACATCTTTGTAGGCATGAAGGCGACCATCTTTCTATGCAGAAATAGCCCTGCACATTTAGTCATGGCCACAGTGTACAAAGGAACATGAAGATCTCTGGAGATGGACTTGTAGTCTTGAGATTGTTGATATGTTTCCACAATTTTTGTTCTCAAGTCCTCAAACAATTTTCAGCTCTTCTTTCTGTTCTCCATGCTTATTGTGGCACACTCAGACACGCTACAGAAAGGTTGAGTGAAATTTTCTCCATTTTAGCTGGCTTCAGTTGTCATTGCTATATTGCCAGCACATGTTTAACGTTTAACGTTAACTAGTGATGACTTCATGAACTTCTTCACAAATAAAATTTTTATCATTAGAGAAAAAATTACCAATAATCATCCCACAGATCTAATATTATCTACAGCTACTCTTAGTTCCATTGATGTTAAGTTAGACTCTTTTTCTCCAATCGATCTTTCTGAGTTAACTTCAATAATTACTTCCTCCAAACCATCAACGTGTCTTTTAGACCCCATTCCTACAAAACTGCTCAAAGAAGTCCTGCCATTGATTAATTCTTCGATCTTATATATGATCAACCTATCTCTAATAATCGGCTATGTACCACAGGCCTTCAAGGTGGCTGCAGTTAAACCTTTACTCAAAAAGCCATCTCTAGACCCAGCAGTCTTAGCTAATTATAGGCCAATCTCCAACCTTCCTTTCATATCAAAAATCCTTGAAAGAGTAGTTGTCAAACAGCTAACAGATCATCTGCAGAGGAATGGTTTATTTGAAGAGTTTCAGTCAGGTTTCAGAGTTCATCACAGCACAGAAACAGCTTTATTGAAGGTTACAAATTATCTTCTTATGGCCTCTGACAGTGGACTCATCTCTGTGCTTGTCCTTCTTGACCTTAGTGCAGCATTCGATACTGTTGACCATAATATTCTATTAGAGCGATTAGAACATGCTGTAGGTATTACAGGTATTGCACTGCAGTGGTTTGTATCATATCTATCTAATAGACTCCAGTTTGTGCATGTAAATGGAGAGTCCTCTTCACACACTGAGGTTAATTATGGAGTTCCACAGGGTTCGGTGCTAGGACCAATTCTGTTTACATTATACATGCTTCCCCTAGGCAGCATCATTAGAAGACATAGCATACATTTTCACTGCTATGCAGATGACACCCAGCTCTATCTGTCCATGAAGCCAGATAACACACACCAATTAGTTAAACTGCAGGAATGTCTTAAAGACATAAAGACTTGGATGGCCACTAACTTTCTGCTTCTTAACTCAGATAAAACTGAGGTCATTGTACTCGGCGCTGAAAAGCTTAGAAATATGGTATCTAACCAGATTCTTACTCTGGATGGCATTACCTTGGCCTCCAGTAACACTGTGAGGAACCTTGGAGTCATTTTTGACCAGGATATGTCCTTCAACGCACATATTAAACAAATATGTAAGACTGCGTTCTTCCATTTGCGCAACATCTCTAAAATTAGAAATATCCTGTCTCAGAGTGACGCTGAAAAACTAGTTCATGCATTTATTACTTCCAGGCTAGACTACTGCAATTCATTATTATCAGGATGTCCAAAAAACTCACTGAAAAGCCTTCAGTTAATCCAAAATGCTGCAGCAAGAGTACTGACAGGGACTAGAAAGAGAGAGCATATTTCTCCTGTTTTGGCTTCCCTTCATTGGCTTCCTGTTAAATCCAGAATTGAATTCAAAATCCTGCTCCTCACATACAAGGTCTTAAATAATCAGGTCCCATCTTATCTTAATGACCTTGTAGTACCATATCACCCTATTAGAGCACTTCGCTCTCGCTCTGCAGGCCTACTTGTTGTTCCTAGAGTATTTAAAAGTAGAATGGGAGGGAGAGCCTTCAGTTTTCAGGCCCCTCTTCTGTGGAACCAGCTTCCAGTTTGGATTCAGGAGACAGACACTATCTCTACTTTTAAGATTAGGCTTAAAACTTTCCTTTTTGCTAAAGCATATAGTTAGGGCTGGACCAGGTGACCCTGAATCCTCCCTTAGTTATGCTGCAATAGATGTAGGCTGCCGGGGGATTCCCATGATGCATTGAGTTTTTCCTTTCCAGTCACCTTTCTCACTCACTATGTATTAACAGACCTCTCTGTATTGAATCGTATCTGTTATTAATCTCTGTCTCTCTTCCACAGCATGTCTTTATCCTGTCTTCCTTCTCTCACCCCAACCGGTCGCAGCAGATGGCCGCCCCTCCCTGAGCCTGGTTCTGCCAGAGGTTTCTTCCTGTTAAAAGGGAGTTTTTCCTTCCCACTGTCGCCAAAGTGCTTGCTCATAGGGGGTCATATGATTGTTGGGCTTTTCTCTGTATCTATGAAGCGCCTTGAGGCGACATTTGTTGTGATTTGGCGCTATATAAATAAAATTGAATTGAATTGAATGTTTCTTGCCAAAGGTAAGTTCAAATGAGCATCGTATGCTTGACATAAAACAATTTACCCACAATTTTAAAAAGGTGCCAATAATTTTGTCCAGCCCGTTTTGTGTGAAACACTTTCAAATCTGGCTTTTTTTTCTCTGTTTTTTGTGTTGATCCACTGCACATAAAGGAATTAAACATGTTTATACCGAAACATTTGTAATTTTAACAATTTTTTAGGAGAAATTGCACATTTTCTGGAAAAATTCTGATAATTGCATACTGTACACGCACACACACACTGAGTCCAGGCAGTGAGCATCCAATTCATCTGACTTTATACAATATTTATAATTGTTCAGTTGAACTAAAATGCATCACTGGGGTTGTTTTTTCTCTTTGGTCTGCACGTTTAAAGTTGGCTCGAGCCAGTAGGAGGGAACTGGCGAATCACGGGGTGGGGACTGTGGGGTTGTGGTGTTGGGCTAGAGAGCTTAGCATGCTGCAGACATGTTTGAGATATGTTGTCTATGATATTGTAATCTGCTCACTTAGCCTTTGAGGTCAGACAGCCATCTGTGGTCTCAGACGGCTACATATGGGTGGTTACAGTGAGGGCTCCCCCTCCATTAGGGATTAGTGATGGATGCATAAGTGATGGATGCAGGAACTGGTCAATTTATATTAAAAAAAGACAGCTGGAGAAGTTAGCAATTAAACAACAAACGGATGAGCAGGTGATACTAGCAACCCTAAATGATGAAAAGGCACAATAGGGGTGTGTAACATATTTGGGAGACTGCTGTACCTTCATTCTAAATTTAATTTATGAGCTCCTTATTAGCAGTTGCAGCTATAAGCTTGAGTTTATCTATAATTACTTACTAATAGCCAGCTACAGATGACTAACTGTGAATTAAAAACAAGAAACCAAGACAGTATTGTAATAAAAGACACACAAACTAAACAGCTAAAATGTGTTCTTATTAACTGGTTCAGTAATGTGAAATAGTTACAACAATGCCTCTTGTTGCTGGACATCAATGTTCATCCGATTGATCTCATGTACTGATCTGTGTTCATGTACACATTCTCTTTCCATTTCAGTTGTTTTCTAAAATCGTTTTCCATCACTGAAAGCTACCTTGCACAGTTTAGGCATCAGAACTGCTCGGTTACGGTTAGAAAACACAACTGTTGATGCTTTTTGTTCTCCTCTGAAGATTTTCTATAGTCATGCTGACTGTAAACAGGACAATCTGTCAAATTGCCTTTTTTCTGACTGCTTTACCAAAGCCATTCATGACAGCTTATATACCATTTATAAATAGTACAGTATTCTATTATGCAGGTAGTGATAAACTGTAATTAAGCCCTGCATTAATTAGTGAACACTCAAATGAATAGTGAATCAATTAGCAAATGAAGGAATTAGTGCAGTAAGATGTCATGGGAGTCCGATAAGATACGGAGAGAAATTTAAATACAAAATGAAAGAGCTGTCACTGATGTTCCAAGCTCAGCAGTGAATATAAAACTTCTTTGAGTTCTGTATTTAACAGTAAATTAAATCTCTTTAATGTGCAATACAGTCTATAGAGTGCTCCTATCTCTGCTCTGCCCCTGGACTGCTGTTCTTCAAAGTGTGCTGAGTAACAAAACAAGGAGTGCTGCAATTCTGCATCGGGAATTAGTTAAACGGATTTCATCTGTCAGTTCATTTAATTCTAATTGGTTTTTTTTATAGTTTTTACTTTATTTTTTCATTGTGAGCCACTGTAAGTTTATTTTTTTAAATTCAACGTATAAAAGCAGATGGTGTCCAGATGTTCAGAGCAGAGGATCGACAGCTGACAAGCTGTAACTGCAGCAAAACCTTCATAAAAAGTTTTATTCCATCTGAGCCAGAAATGTGAACTTCAAACATGTGAAAATCACACTTTGTGTGTGTGCGTCTATCAGGAAAGCTTTGTAGAGATTATGTTTGATTTGTTTCCTTAAATTCCGTTTTCTTTACACATTTTCTCAGTATCCTATTAATCAGTGGCAGTTAGTTTCAGGCTAAGCTACCACTCCAGTGCGATTAACTGCAGTGGTACATTCTAGTATCAGCTCCAGTGTTTTTTTGCTTTCTTCCCTGTAGCTCTTCTGGCCAGCTGTGATGCCTTCAGGCTGGGTTCTTCCCACCGTGTAATTCCCCTCAATGCTCCGGCGGCTCATCTCTTCAGGGATGAAAGTCCAGCCAAGTCAAGTTTCATCCTGGAGTTAGTGAGAACCAAACGTCATTTGGTCCAGGAGTTAGTGCGAGCCCAGCCTCATTTGGTTCATGACATGGGTTGGCCAGAGATACATGAAACGTCACGCTCACAGACCAAGATGGAGTCAGCTAACTCATCTCAGTTGAGCGCACCACCATCTGCGAGTCAGGTGGCAAGAGCTCATGCAGCTGTGGATGACAACCTGGATGTGGAAGATGAGATGGAGGTGAGGGCACATTGCTTTTGTGTTTTGTAACAGATTAACTGAAATCCTTTAGATAAATTACGGAGAGCTGAACTGGAAAATAACCACACAATTTAGTTTGGCCATTTTGTCTTTGCTTATGTGAAAAAAATCTCATCTTTTCATGACTTGCAGTATGTTTTTTAAGTCTTGCACAAATAGTTACAACATGAAAAACATGAAGGCACCGCTGCTGCCCTTTAAATTACACTCTGTAGGAGCAGAAATCGTGTAAATAACAACATGAAATAATGATGAGTCATTCCTTTGATCATTCTGAGCCCAGCTTTTTTATTTATTTATTTTAATGCCAGTTAATCATCATTATTAAACCTGATTTTTTTTTTGGAATCAAGGAAGAGAGGCTGAAAGGATAAATAGTTTGGAAAAGCTCTGAAACAATGTTGTATCCTTGCTTTCATTTAAGAAATATTTATGCCTAGTTCTTGTCTAATTTCATCTGTTCATCATTTATTAGTTTGTCTCAGCGTGTCTGTATATCTGACCAAATATTTGTCTGCTTTCAGCGTATGGTTCATCTGGCAGTTCCACAAGATGCAGAAAGCTACACGGTAAATCCAGACTTCACTGACCCAGAGGCGGAGCTTCTCAGCGGGCCAGGAGCTGGCGATTCTTCCCAGGAAGCTTCTGGGTTCTATGGAACAGATATGGAGGACAGAGACAGAGGAGAAGAGGGCCCAGAGGACCGAGAGAGAAGAGGAGGAGAAGACGAGTGGGAGAAAGAGGCAGGGGAGGAAAACGAGAGCAAAGGGAAAAAGGAAGACGAGAAGGGAAGAGCGAGAGACGATCAACATGTTTTGGATGCTTTTGAGGTCAACCACACAACACCAGATCTCGATGCTCTGATTGGTTAGTAAAAATCGTTTCTCTTATTAAAATACACATCCTCATGCAGCTTCTTTGTGTTTGGGATTTAGTTCTCTACCAAAGCCCGCTGTCATTCAGCAGGAAGTTGCATCTTCAGAGACTTTATTGTTATTCCACAGATGTCTGGGACCAAATGTTTGCCTGGGAAAAAACAATTTTAAATCAACATTTTTACAGACTGTGCTGCTCTACTTTGGTGGGCAAACATCTCAAGCTGTTGTGGGAAGTGAGTTATGATACTGGTTCTTAAATATTGATTTTTGCCAAGGGAAACATTCAGTCTGGGTATATAGAAATGTGGGAAAGCAGAATAGACTGTATGTAAAAGATGGGCATATTTTCTGGGTCTGAAAGAGATTGTTCTTCAGGTTTACTTCAGGTATTTCACAAAGGATTTGAGGACTAATAATTTCTTCCTCATATTCAAAGTCAAATTTGCACAGTTCTTATACATATACATGTACACACACATACACATATATGTACACACATATACATATATACACACACACACACACACACACACACACATATATATATATATATACAGTGGGGCAAAAAAGTATTTAGTCAGCCACCGATTGTGCAAGTTCCCCCACTTAAAATGATGACAGAGGTCAGTAATTTGCACCAGAGGTACACTTCAACTGTGAGAGACAGAATGTGAAAAAAAATAAAAAAAAAAATAAAAAAAAAAAATCCATGAATTCACATGGTAGGATTTGTAAAGAATTTATTCGTAAATCAGGGTGGAAAATAAGTATTTGGTCAATAACAAAAATACAACTCAGTACTTTGTAACATAACCTTTGTTGGCAATAACAGAGGTCAAACGTTTACTATAGGTCTTTACCAGGTTTGCACACACAGTAGCTGGTATTTTGGCCCATTCCTCCATGCAGATCTTCTCAAGAGCAGTGATGTTTTGGGGCTGTCGCCGAGCAACACGGACTTTCAACTCCCGCCACAGATTTTCTATGGGGTTGAGGTCTGGAGACTGGCTAGGCCACTCCAGGACTTTCAAATGCTTCTTACGGAGCCACTCCTTTGTTGCCCGGGCGGTGTGTTTTGGATCATTGTCATGTTGGAAGACCCAGCCTCGTTTCATCTTCAAAGTTCTCACTGATGGAAGGAGGTTTTGGCTCAAAATCTCACGATACTTGGCCCCATTCATTCTGTCCTTAACACGGCTCAGTCGTCCTGTCCCCTTGGCAGAAAAACAGCCCCATAGCATGATGTTTCCACCCCCATGCTTCACAGTAGGTATGGTGTTCTTGGGATGCAACTCAGTATTCTTCTTCCTCCAAACACGACGAGTTGAGTTTATACCAAAAAGTTCTACTTTTTAGTCTACTTCTACTGACTAAATACTTTTTTGCCCCACTGTATATATATATATATATATATATATATATATATATATATATATATATATACACACACATATACATACATATATATATATATATACACACACATATACATATATGTGTATGCATATATATATGTATATATATATATACGTATGTGTTTATATATATATATATATATATATATATATATATATATATATATATATATATATATATATAAAAACAAAATATATATATATATATGTGTTTATATATATATATATATATATATATATATATATATATAAACATTTACCAACTGGCGTAATTAATTTTGTTCCTTTAACTGGTTCTGTATCTCCTGTGACTTTGTGTCTTTGATAAGCTGCCAAATCCTCAGCACTACAGACAGCGGACTCAAAGACACAACATATGTTTGTGACATGTCTCAATGTGTCACACAGGCTACGGTCCATCTTTCAACCCCTCCTCCTCCGAGCAGTCCAGCATCTCCATCCCAGCCGAGGGACCTGATTCTGGGCCAGAGGAGCATCGCGCATCCCCCGTTCTAAAGGTGAGGATAGAGAAATTAACCCATTTAACTGTATCTGTGTGAATGTAACTCAGACTGGTTATTAAGCTGGGTGGTTACCATAAACTTAATCATTTAACTGAACTTACAGATTCAGGAAAAGCAACAAAACAAGGACTAATGTGATATTTGCTATACAGGTGGGTCCTTTAGATAAAGAGCTGTGGGAAGCAGAGCGGGAAGAAGATGTCCTTTCTAGTGGATATGGAGGCCTTCGCTCCTCCATCACTACCACTACTAGCACATCAAGTGCTGCTGCAGATGCTGTAGGAACAGCCTCCCCAGAGACCGACACTGGCACAGACTTTGGGCTGCTGGGAAGTTATACAAAAGGTACACTAAAGCAGTTTCCTTGATTTATGTTGTTCCCTGTTCCCCTGTGAGGTATCAATGTTTGTTTCTGTAATGTTCGTTTATTTATGTACCCTTGTGCTTTGTATTTGCTGTTTACGTGGGATAAAATGTTTGTGCTACATCGGACATTTCGGGAAATTCAGTTATCGCCTGAAATTTTTGGATAGTGACGCTGTTTTTTATATTCTTTTGTCTCTGTATGTTTATTGAGGCGTAACATTAATTAATGACAGATACAGATTTTCTGTATCTGTTCAGGGTCCTGCCCACAGACCATCACATTACCAAAACCATATTTGTTGCTGATATGATGTTCACTGTTAGTTTTAAACCGCATGCAACGGGACTCAAACCTTCCAATAATGTCAGCTTTTTTCTTGTCAGTCCACAGAATATTTTCTCTTGGGTATTATCAGTATGTTTTGGGGTAAATGTGATGCGGTCCGCAGTGTTTTTTTACCTTGGAACCGTCCCATGGATGCCATTTTTGCCCAGTCTCCTTCTTATTGTTGAATCATGAACTTTGAGGCAGGTGAGGCCTGCGGTTCTTTAGATGTTGCTTTGGGTTCTTTTGTGACCTCCTGGATAAGTCGTTGATGCACTATTGGAGTAATATTTGTAGGCCAGTCAATCCTGGGAAGTTTTCTCTGTTTTTCCAGTGGTTCAGTGGAGTCCCCAAGAATTACAAATACGTTTTAAACCCTTTCCTGAGATATACAGTCCCGATCAAAATTTTAAGACCACTTGGAAAATGGCAAAAAATCATACTTTACATTGTTGGGTCTTAACAAGGTTTCAGGTAGAGCTTCAACATGCAACAAGAAGAAATGGGAGTGAGCCAAAACATTTTTTGAGCATGAAATTTATTGAAAACAACGCTTAAACTGAAATGGGCTGTTTTACAGCTGATTTAGGACCACACCTCCAAAAAAAAAAAAACCCCAAACCCCCAAAACAGAAATCTTCTTCTTTCTTCTTGTTGCATGTTGAAGGTCAACTTGGAACCTTTTTAAAATCAACCATGCAAAATATTTTTTTTTGCCAATTTAATTCATTTTTGTTTTTTAAAGTTGGCATTTAAATGTGTGAATGACCTTGTGCAGCACTCAGTCATTCAGCAGAAAAGGTGTAAGCACAAGGGAAGCTGTTAGCGGAGATTGTAAACTACCAATAGTTAGAAAACTGCCACAAGAAATAAAAACAAAAAAGATTTAACGCTAAGGGATGATATTATTATTGTTATTAGTGATGTTTTCTGTCTGATCTTATATTTGTATTGAAACGTTGTGTCTTAAAAGCCTAACCAGGGACAAAGTTGACAAGTTAACTTTGGTTAGAAGGGGTATAGACTAGAGATGGACCGATCAGATATTACGTATCGGTATCGGTCCGATACTGACCCAAATTACTGGATCGGATATCGGTGAGAAATAAAAAATGTAATCCGATCCATTAAATATCAAAAAAACACCTCACAAAACTTGCTACACGGCGTAACTCGGCTCATAACCGTAGCACGTTGCAGCAATATGCATCACGTGATAGAGAGGCTGCGCGTATTTGTAGCCTTGCTAGCAAACCAGCATTTCATCTCCGAGGAAGTTATCCCAGAGAGAAGTAAAGCAAGTGTGTAAGTTCATCTCTGAATGTCTGTAAAGCATTCCCATGTTAAGCTTAACAACAGATATTAGGAGCGACTGCCTGCCTCTCTCTCTCTCCTGTTGCTACTTCAATCGTGAAACTGCTTAATGATAATGCTAATGCTTAGCTGATCGGCTTTTCTGTCGCGAGTCCGTCTCTCTTCTTAGTTTTTGGCCCACTTCTCACCAGAAAGAGGAAACCAGCGGCTGAACAACAGCAGCACTATTAAGCTTGATAAGCTGTTGTTAGAATTTATTTAATATTACTTTGTACACCAGGATCCTTTTCTACGCAGCTGACGGCTGGTAACTGTGCAGGGGCGGATCTAGCAAAGTTTAGCCAGGGGGGCCGATAGGGCATGAACAGGGAAAAGGGGGCACAAAGACATACTTTTCTTTCTTATTCTCATTTAAAATGTCTAGCTTTTAATAAATAATTATCTGACTGTTACACCCAAAGTTTTAATCTGATGTAAAATCTATAGAAGTCCATTACTGTATATAGTAACTGTTAAGTCTAATATACCCTAGTAAGCTATAGTACTTTTTCCTTTGGGAAGATACCATCTGTGCAGTCTGCAATTGTGTTGAAGAAAGATGTTGAATCTATTTAATTATTCTTGAAAAATAATTTATTTCTGTGCATTTCCCCCCCTGCATCAAATTAAATTTGATTACATCAATTAAGCATCATGAGGTGGAGGGTGGTTTGTTTGTTTTTTGCTGGGAGTTTGCAACCCTATTAGTTAGGTTGCTTAATATTTCTGCTAAGTACTCTTTAAAATACCAGAATAGGAAGGATTGAGTAGGTTTAAGTTTATTAGATTGATCAGTGTTGCTGAACTATGAAATATTTTGGGCGCAGTGTATTTTTTACATACAGGTATAACAGAATAGCTTTAGTGTTGTTATTTATTTAAACTTGAGTATAAACTTATACAAAATGCAGCAAGATATTAAAAAAACGTTTTATTGATTAAAAAACACACTATATTGGATTCATATCGGTATCGGCAGATATCCAAATTTATGATATCGGTATCGGTATCGGACATAAAAAAGTGGTATCGTGCCATCTCTAGTATAGACACTGCATGGTTACATTTTGTTTAAATGCATCAATGTTTGATAAACTGTCAAATCCTCTGTTTTATAAAAATATAAAATGCATACAAACTATAATCTTCTCAGGTCAGATGTTTGTGATTATAGTATTTTGATCAACAGATGTTATTGCTTTAAGATGGAGCCAGGACAGATGTTTAGCCTTATGTTGAAGTGAGGTAACCATCTGCTGACTGGCATTAAAATGATATCAATTCTCTTAAGGCTAAATAGATACACGTATTTCACAAAATCAAACTATTTCTTGTATCCAGCACTCAGCAGCTTTGCTCTAGTGTCATTTAGGATGTCTCTCATTTTTATTTGTTGTTCACTGTAATGACTAAAAGATGCAGCTTGTTCTAGAAGATTTGGTGAATTTGGCAGCAACATAAACCCAAATTGCACATTTAGATGATTGAAAAGGTGTTAAAATGCTTGAGTGTAAACCACAGAGAAGCTTCTGTGTTTTTTATCTCTGCTGCCCTGGTTTTGTTTCTGCAGGTGAGACAGAGGATGAAGAGGCTGAGAGAGAGGAAGAGGAAGAGGAGGAGATAGGCCTTGTACACATAGGTGTATTTACCCACAATCCCACTGTACCTGAGGTTGGCTTGGCTCCCAGCAGAGAGCCTCTGCAGCCTAGTGTGGAGAAAGGTGAGTGTCCAGTAATAATCAGTATAAAGCTTCTCTAAGCCCCTCCCCTTAGAAGGATTTGTTCAGTGATAGCACAGCAGGTCTGTCAGTTCTTCAGTGTTATGATCATAGCAAGCCTGACTAAACCAGACAAAATGCCTCCTCTGTACTCAAGAATTTAGACCAAAAGACAGAAGTGACGAGGGGAAGGAGGAAAGATGGAAAAAGATGGAGCGTGAAGAAACAAGAATCAGACACATCATCCCACTCACTACTGATTCTTCCCCCACTATTGGGTTCACCGACCCATCCTGGAATTGGTTGGAAAAGACCACGCCTCTGGAGTCTCACAGGTCAGAGGTCAGGGGTGGTGGGGTCGCAGAGGTCCTACTACCAGACAGCGATCTCAAAGGAGTAGAGGTGACACACCAGGTAAACTTGCAGACAGTGGGAACAAATAACAAATATAAGTTATAAGTAACGCTATTTCACTTTAAATCCAAATCTTTCAGGTAGTTTGTGTTGACTGGAGTGAGCTGACTGGACGAGGCTATGTCGTCCTCAACATGACACAAAACATCAACTGCGTGAGTACACCTCGACCTGACTTATGCATTAGTAGGACATCATTTGATATGAGGTTTATGGTTATGGTTTCAGGGAAAGAAGTTTGGATGATGCCATGATCGCCTTTTGGAATCAGAAGTAACCAAATTTGGATGAAAGAGGATTGGGCTAATAAAACCCTTGAATTTTAATTGCAAAATGTGGAGCACAGACTCTTTGGACCATCTGGATCTCACAGAAGACTTTACTGTTTATTTCAAAATTCCATTTAAAATGCTTTACAAAACACCAACACCACAAAATGATTGACAGATGCAGTTTTGTGACTCAGTTCTCTTTTTGGAGCCAGCCTCATGTGGCCATTAGAGGAACTGCACCTGAAGCGGTTCCTCTAATGCCCCTTTGTTCAGTCAGGGGTCATTTTTAGGGGTTAACTGCCACATCAGTGATGTTTATCAATCTGTTACAGTTTCTGAAAAACTACAGACTCCGAAACATCCCTACAGTGGTTGGAACTGATCTGCAGTTATGCAATTGTATGAAGCTGAAATTAAAGTTTAGCTCGCTAAATTCACTTCATTACATGGCGACTTTGTACATCTGTAGTGGTTAGAGATGGATCTGAATCCTGTGCACGCAATAAGTATAAACTTTATTTCATGACATTTTTTAAAGATTCAGGAATACGTTTAACCCATCTGCACTGCTGAGTGCACGGACTGCTACTTAGAAAATGTCTAGTGTCTATTTGTCTATTAGTCTAACGTCTGGTTAGAAAAAGTCACATATAAGTTCACATTTCTAATATTAATATTTAATATCAAAATATGCACTTGTAATTCTTTCAGTTCTTACTATTATAAGTTCATATAATACCAATTTTTTCAGCAGTCTGATTCCGTTTCAGTTAATTAGTTTAAGAAAATTCAGTCCAGTCTTGGAGATGGCTGGGACCAGCTGTGGTTTGGGCACACAGTTTTGCTTTTACATGACAATAAACCACTAAAATCTGTTTGCAAGCAGACCGAGACACTTATTCTCAGGTGGTCTGTTTGGTCTGAACCAGTCCAAACAGGTCAGATATATGAACACAATTTTGAAGCCAATTATTCATCCTAGAACCAGCACATGCAGCTGTGATGTGTCCTTCTTTGAAGAAGGAGCCAGACTTTTCTCTCCCACTGCAGTAGCAAACATCAGGTGAATGAGTGCTGTAGAGCTCTAAAACCCGGACTGCTGGGGGCTGCTTGTATTTGTGTGTGTCGGTGAACGAACATCTGTGTCCATGGCACCAACACAAACCCTCACCACCACTGCAGTAGTTGTTGACACAGAAACAGGGATGGAGTCAAAGCTGAGCTACTGTAGTTTTTACCTTTTATCCTGTTCCCTCACCTTTGTGTGTGTGTGTATGTGCGCGTGTGTGTGTCTGTGTGTTACAGGAGGATTTCCGTTTAGACCAGGGTGTGCGGTTGTTGACGACTATAGAGCGAGTGTTTGCTCGGAGAATGAGTAGCCCTGAGGGAACATGGGTAATCTACCTCAGCAAGCCTACACACCAGCAACACCAGCTGCTGATGAACGTGGCATCTGTGCATGGTACACCCACCTACACACGTACCCCCCCACACACACACACGTGTACACATGTACCTTAAAATGCAGAGAAAATAGTAAAACACAATAAGTACAAACAAAAATGTTTTTAACTGTTAAACTGGAACACATAGCACACAGCATCAGGATCCCTATTTATAGCCAATAGGGGGAAGAAAGACTTGTTTCCTAGTCAACAAAATACAACATTAAAATTACAAAACAAAATTACAAAAAGTACAAAATCTAATGTAATTATAAAATAAACGTACTCACTGTGCTGTAAAATGTCATGTGTGACAGATATTATGTTAGCTTTAACTGCTTTATGCTGAATGAGGTGCATTAAAAAATTCTGGAGTCAAAAATCAAAAACGTCCCTGACTTCTATTTGGCCTGTTGTCCTTTAGGCTGTGTGTTTGTGCACAGCTTCCAGCACTGCTGGATCAGGCCAAGTAAATCCTTTTTTTTGACGATTTGACCAAGGGTATCAACTTCATGCTAACGACAACATCAAAACCTCTGTCAAACCGACCTGAGCTTCCGGTTGGGGATTATCTGTGATGAATAGAGTTGGATCTCTGGCTACAACTCACAACAAGGGTCATAATTATAAATCTGAACAGGAGCATACTTGTCATTTTTTATATGCTCAAGCAAAAAAGTAGTTAGTCTGAGATATTAAACCCAACAGAGGATCCCTGTTACTGATTTGAGTGCACAAGCATATTAATATTCATCCACGTAGCTTGTCCAGACTGCAGTGGCTGCTGGCAGCTGTGTGACAACAATGTGCAGACAGACATGAAACAATAAAAACAATCAGCACAAATAAAAATGTATCAACAGAAGTTATCCCAGTCTTCATACTTTAACTCTGAACCAACGGTGCACCCTGAAATATTCAGTTGTGATCAGGGGTCTCAAGCAGTTTCTTTGTTCTTTGGATAAAAATAGATGGTCTGCTGTCACATTAAGTTAATTTTCAGCCTCCTTCAGGGTGTGTTATCTGAAAACCTTCACAAATATCAAACAGTTGCAAATGTCAGGCTTCAGAATCAGACAAAGAAACATGATATAAAGAGATCCTTCAAATGAGGCATTTGATTCAGTTCTGACCCAAAGAAGAGTTTAGGAGCTTCTCAGTAACACACATATTCAAGCACACACAGGCATTGTGTTGGCTCGAAGGACTGTGTCTGACAAGATATGTTTTTTTTATCCAGGAGTGATCCCGACCAAAGACATGCTGGGCATGCTGGCAGAGATCAAGACATGTCTGACTGAGGTACAACATCTAGAAACTTTTTAAATTTGTTGCAGCAGTCTCCAGCAAATCAGATTCAAACATTTCTGCTAAGATACTGAAGAGAACACAGTGAACGTGTGTGAAATGAAATGGAAAAAAATGCACCTCTTTCTGTGACTAATTGTCGGTATGTCACACTTTTGGCCACCCAACACGTCTCTTTGTTACGCGTTCGGAAACGTCAGGAAACATGAGAACCGTTTGGAATGAATCTACACATGTACGTGGGTTACCGGTTCTATTGTATTCCATCCACAATCCTGCGTGGTTCATAGGGCCGCCTCG
Source organism: Neolamprologus multifasciatus (assembly GCF_963576455.1). NCBI lineage: Eukaryota > Metazoa > Chordata > Actinopteri > Cichliformes > Cichlidae > Neolamprologus > Neolamprologus multifasciatus. The sequence continues at coordinate 11,904,609 of NC_140443.1, forward strand.
GGACTTGACAAATCATCGGTATGTTATGTGTCGGGAATGAGAATGGCCTGGTATTTCTTACAATATAAGCCCAAACATTCATGGTGACAGATTTCTTTTATTTAATACTATAGCATTTCTTTTTCAAGTTGAAAAACCGAGACATGCACTTCTTTTTCCTATATTAAACCCCTAAAGCCTGAAATCTGAAATAATTCTGCTCCATATATATTTGCTACATCTGGAATTTTGTTTAAATTGCTTAAAAATGTATTGTGCTTTTAGTTAAGTTTTTCAGAGGGAAAAAATCAAACTGTATGTAGAAGTCTCAAAAACTCACAGAAAATTGTATGTGTCAAATATGACACACTAGGCATTAAGGAGTTAAGATATCTCAGGGAGTAAATGTGCAGTTACACTGCTGTTTACTGACAAAAAAAGGGACTTTCACTGGTCCACTTAAGAGCAAGGTGAGCTGTCACAGTGTGAAACGGGTTTGACCTGAGTTTAAACTAATGGTTGATTGTTGTGCATGCGTACCTTTTCAGGTGGGCGTCCAGAACTACAGTGCTGCCAGCAACTGCCCGTCTCGGCCCAGTCACACACGCAGTGACTACGGCAAGCTGTTTGTGGTTCTGGTTATCATCGGCTCCATCTGCATGGTAATCATCACATCTGGATTCATATACATCTGCTGGCAGAGACGACTCCCTGCAACAAAAACTGCGGTAAGCACAAACACAAACCATCGCCATGCGCTAACTGTGGCCCGTGCTGATGTGCAGCTGCACTGTCAAGTGTTTAAGACCACAGATGTTTGTCAGTGTCCTCTATACTTAAGTAACTTAACCTAATGTAATATGGTGTCTTGGAAGTTGAATTAACAAAGTCTGCAGACACGGTCAGCAGTAATCAACACCTTCCTTTTTTCTCATCCACACGAGAGAGAGAAGCGGCTTCAACAGGGCGCTGGTACACAGTCTCTAAAGACGAATAGCACAGCACTTCTTTAAATACAGTTCAGACCAAATTAAAATAAAATAAATACATTTTAAAGGACATTAATTGAAATGTGCTTTCAGAAAGCTGATTTCAGTAAATAATCTGATCCATTGGTGATGGGTTTTTATGTAGCGTGCAGGTTGTCCAAATCCAAATATAATATTACTAATAATATGAAAACATTATCATAATTGTATAGGTTTTAACAGTAAAATAACTATGTACTAATTTAAATGTATTAATTTGGTTAGCTGTCATATATTGTGACCAGAATGAAGGAGTTAGATCAAACATAAGATGTTGGGAACATGGATCATGGTTAGGGATGATATTCATCTTAGTTTAGGTTTTGTTAAATCCCTCTAGCCAGTGTTTAGGGCTGAGGTGTATCAGCGTTTCTTTGAGGTGTTCTTATTTTGCCAGACTTTTCATTGGTTTCCTCTCATTCATTTTATTTTTTGCTGCTGAGTTCATGAGAGATGGAGGTATTCATGTCTCTGAGCTGCCGAACTGGATAAATGGACTCAGGTCACTCTTTATAAATCTTTTGCTCCTTCTTTTCCACAAAGTTTCGTGCTGAGGAGCTTCACTTTGTGGTGAACGGTTGCCATGATAACCCAACACTGGATGTGACTAATGATGGCCAGCCTGAGATGCAGGAAAAGAAGCCAAGTACCAATGGGCTTGCAGGAGGAGGAGGAGACAGAGGTGGGGAGGACAGCAGTCGTTGGCAGGTGATTGGAAGACTAATTGAGGGATAAAAAAAAGATGAAGAGATGGATGAGTAAATAATGAGTAAATGAGTTACTGCTCAAGCTTCCTTTTTGAGAAAACTAAACAAAACAAAAATGCATTCTGCCTGGCAACAAGCATGAAGACACTAATCTTTTTTTTTCTTTTTAGGTATTTGTCAATCAAGCAGCCACAGAGGAGGAGGAAGAAGAGCAGGACACACACCTCTGATTGATGAAGACGATTCTTTTATATACAGCTGATGAGAGGAAGCCCCGAGGAAGGAAGAAGATAATGAAAGAGGATGGGGAGATGGTGGCAGAAGAAAAATAACACAAATGTTTTTGATGGAGAGAACAAAGAAAGAAAGGAGAAATAAGGGAGAGAAAAAGAAGACGCTGATGGGAATAAAGTGTTGCCCAGTCAGCTGAGCTAAGACTGAGGCTAGGAGGGAGTAGAGGAGGAGTCACTGACGTCATGTTTGAGATTAGACACTGAATTCACGTAGAGTCATGAGTCTCTCTGAGATCTTCAGCTTTTAAAACAATCAACAGAGTGTGATTGACAAAGCTGAAATTTCATTAAAAGATTAAACTCCTGTTGGATAGGTTAATAATGCCATCACGCCATAGAAATGCCTGTGTTTAGTGTGCCTTACGCTGCTACCTTTTTGTACAGTGGCTGCATGGGACAGATTAAAAGCAAACTCTGCACAAATCATAACTTAAAGCATCATTTTACAATGTTTGAATGTCGACACTGTGGCACTGTTTTGTGTCACAAATCATTAGACAGAGTGGCCCACTGTTTCCCTAACTGTGAAAGTAATCGAAATATTAAAGAAGAGGTGGTTTACTATGAATTGTGGTATAACTGAATATATTTAGGTAAGTTACAGGTCAGTATTTTATATATAAGATGTAATGAGTTTATAAATATGATATATTAGTTCAGGGTAAAGTAACCAACAGTGTATGAAGTTGTCAAAATTACCACCAGTAGAAAAATGCCACTCCTCATATACTTTTTCCCCTTATTGTTTGTCATATCTGTAGAGACTGTCCATATTAAACACAGCCGAAGTTTGAAATAATGAGCTCATAGTCTGAAGCTCTCTTGCCTTGCTGATGTCAGCACTGCACCGATGTCCTGGCACAACCAGAGCCACAGCCCGACCTCCTGTAGGAGGCCAACCAATCAGAAAAATGAAAGCAATTTAAACAGGTTCACACAGAATTTTTCATAATGATAATATGTTTCATAATCTTCTAAGAGATATTGTGAATTAATTTAGGACTAGGGCTGATCGATATAACGATATATATCGGATGACGATATAAAAACATCTATCATTTCATTTTACACTATCTTTGTTTCGTGGTGTTGCAAAATAAACTGTTTACGGCAATATTTTTTCATCGTTTTGATGGTCATTGTAGTGGCTATATTAATTTCTTAAAGTTCTCTCTTTCTCTTATATTTAATATAACCACACTACTGATGGACAAGCGCCTATTTTTATGCCTTTTGGTTAGCAACAACAACGGTAACACCATCGCGTGTCCGCTTGTTTATGTTCCACATAAACCTTTCACAATAAAGCTCAAGATCCTGTTGAGACTTTTCAAAATAAACTGAACCAAGTGAAAGAGCAGATCATTTACGGATGAGAAGTAAAAAAAAGCCGCCAGGTGCTAAAAAAATAAACCTTAGATTCAAACGTTAGAACAGGCTTTTCCCCGCAGCACGCTGTGTAATAAATACTAACAAAGAAAACGGCGGCCTTTACAACTTATGTCTAAAAATGTATAGTTTCATGCAACTGTTAAAACACTCGACTCCAGCCACATGACGCGCAGCTGGAAACACTTCCTGCAAGTCGAGCTGCCCGAGATTCACAGAATTTACAGAAAATGTTACATTTTTGTGATTTATATCGTTATCGGACGATAGAATTCTTATATCGGGATATGAGATTTTGGTCATATTGCACAGCCCTATTTAGGACTTAGACTCACTATGGGTTACAGTTAGTGCTTGCTGTTAAACTCTATATTCGGACATCACTGACAGCAGAAAGAAAGTCCCAATACCAGTGCAGCCAATCAAATCATCAACAGTTAGATGATAAGGTGTGACTACAGTGACAGCAGCGACTCCTCTAAGCTACTCCTCTGGATTACTGATGAGAAAGTAAAGCCTGTAGCAACTTTGAAAGTGAGGTTTTGGCACTTTATTGATTCCTCTTGGAAGTAGTGACTATCATTGTTGAAATGCTGCATCATGTTAAACGTCTTACATACAGTGATTCAAATATCTCTATTTTGCTTATAGGAATGGTTATAACTGCTGAGGATGTTTACTCTGCACTCTCAAACATGTCATGTGATCGCTGTACTTGTGTGCTGCTAGCCTTATATGCTGTTTTTCTCCCCCAATAGTGCTCTAATGGCTGCTGTATGCTCCTGGCTAAGTCTTGAGGCTATGACACATGGGCAACATTTAGACGTCAAAAGCATGAAATATATAGATAGTTACAGTGTTAAAGTCGAGTCACCAGACCCAAGTCGAGCCCCAGGTGTTCAGTATTATGGTGTTAAACATTAAAGTCAGAGTTACGTTTAAGTCACAAAAGGAACGACTACAGTATACACAGGGCACACAGGAGTAACAGTTTGAGTTCCAACTCAGTAAAAACAGGTCTGCAGTGTTATCATCACTCCAAACTTGTCCCATTTACTTTATTCAGGGCTTAAAGATTGAGTTAGCATGGTCATTGTCCGACTTTCAAAGAGTCACCTCAATACACGTATGACTAACATTTAAGTTCAAATTCATTCATAAAGGATCAAAATTAGAATTAGCAGAGGTTACAAGTCCACGGCCCGATTAATAAAACACTGACCTGCTATCAAACTGTGATGACACATCAGACGGAACTAAAACATGCTCACTGACTCATTGCTGTAGTTGCCCATCTTCATTTTCATCAAGATGCTGCCTGTTTTATCTCTTACTCTGACTTTTCTTGATGCACCAGTACTGTACATGGCTTCACTCAAACCCACACGGATTAATATGCACCATGTCTTAAGCAGTATTTATGGAGCGCTGAGGACACATGCAGAGATGGAGAACGATCATGAATACATTAAATGGTTGCCCACAGTGTGGATTATGTGGTTGTAAGGCACAAGATAGCTAGGGTGGAGACTACTGAAAGCGTGCACTACACAGAAGAAATCCAAATGGAGCTTTATCATTCTGTTTAATATCAGGCAAAGCACAAAATACAGGCAGGCTCTTTGTTGTTATATAGATGAGCATGTAGCTTTCAGCCCTGCGGTAAGCATCAGAATAACAAAACATACAGCTGGCGTTGCTTTCGGTTGACGAACGAGAAACTTTAATCTAGTCAAATTTTGTTGCTTGAAGTGATCGTTTAACAAATTCTGCTTCTTCACATTTTTGATTTTATACATTTTTGTTTTTAGGTGACGCTCTGATGGCAAGCGTGTGGATAGTTAACAGTGCCAGCACAAGTTCAGTTGTAGCAAAAAACAAATGAGCCCTTAGTTTGTATAAAGAGTTTGTTGATATGATTTTAAATCAATATGTAAACTTTTTTTTTGTTTTACTTTTCATTCATTATTTTGAAATATTTTATTTTTAATTTAAAAAAGTTTTTTTCTATGTCTGTTTGTTTGCATTTACACAAACATATGGTTTCACATTTTTGGTTGTCAGTGTAATAAGTGTGACAAATAAAGTTTGAAGAAGATGGGATACTGTGGTTTGTCACCTCCCAATTGTAAATAACTGTATGATATCACAGTTCATCGGATTTAATGCTTAGCTTAAACTAGATTCTTCCTCTTTTCAGCAGATGCATTAAATTACATGAATAAAGCCCGACAAGCACCCTAACCACTAACAAAAAAAAACATGATTCATAAGCTATTGTTGATTTCAGTAAAGACCCTGAAAAAGTTAACTTAGAGTCTGGGTGGTTGACTCGCATGCCATAATCGCTACACATGTTCCTGTATACTATGCCAGCTACTTGGTGACGGCGTTCCATGTATGCCTTGCATGCTAGCATCTTGCACCCTGCTGTTATGTACTAGAATCGTCTCAGTGACATTTTTACACTGCTTGTATTTGGGGTCTTGCCTGGTATGGTATTTAAACTTCTCTAACTGTCCTCTAGCTGCTACTTAAGATCAGAGTCTAAAAATGAATCATGAATACATACTTTGGTTAAAACAGTGTCTCAACACCTGCATTTCTGATAATTTTCATTTAAATCAGAGTAAATATCATATTCTGGGGAGTTTATTTTCAGATGCGGATTTGGTAATCTAGTTATCCAGAAGCAGAGTGTGTGATCAAATCACAGACTACCATATTTGTTAGAAAATGTCAGCCAATGTGGCTTTGTGGCACAAGGAACAAGATATTTCAGGCCTGAGTGATTCTTAAATCACCGTCCACTGCACAGGGCTAATCGAATCTGTATAAGCTGTTCTGAGTTTTTTGTTTTTTCTCTTTATAGAGCAATTTTCAAATATTCATTAAATTATCCAAGCAGCAAAGAATAACAGCACACAACACACAACAGATTTTATAAATACAGGAAAACTCTCCAGCAATCAAAATATTATTACAGAAGAATTCGAGAAGTTTATTCTATATTAACCAAGCTTAACGATATCATATTTGGTCCAAGTAAAGTTATCAACAGTAAGTTATTAAATATAATCAGGCACGTCACAGACACCTAAACTTATTCGCTCTACCTCCACACAGGTCCTTTAAGCTAACGCTAATGCTAGTTAGCTACGTACGCAGTCGGTTGATGAAACGGAGATGACACCGGTGGTTTATTTTTGCTGAGAATGAGCTCAAAACATGTCAGGTTTGTTTCATAATAAGTTATAGTTGGATTGTAATACAGGTGCCCACCTTTACAGACTCTGGTTTTTCTCGATAGCGGAAGCAAACGTTTGTTTTCCAAGCTAACTTAGCTGGTTAGCCTCAGGTGCATGTTGTTGTTAATGCAGTCCTCCGTTCATAGCTAGCGCTACACGGGGGCCTGTCCCATTACTTACAGGGTGTCTACACCAAGACTCAGATATTGTCTTTTTTGGTACAAACAAATCGGACTTTTTCATTTTTTAATGGTTGTTTAAAAAGCAGCTTTTAGCTAACGAACGTTACCGCCCACTGCAATGTGTTTTCGCGGAACAGGTTAGCCGGATAAATCAATTTAATTACACTCTAATAAAAACAACTCGCTACACGTACAGTGTATCAAAAGCAAGAATATTTAGCCATGTTGTGGTCCACGCTTTTTCTCCCAGATTTGTCTGGCAACGTTAAATTGGTCCATTATTGTTTTTCAAATAGTCTCATTTGCCCTTTCCAGAGAAGTCTTACCTGGGGAGGATCACTGTATGAAAACTAAATTTCCTCTATTAACCAGGTAGCAAAGCGTGAGAGCTGCCCTTGAATTCAACTAATGTTAATCAAAGCAGCAGGCATTTAAGCAGAGGGTTAACAGCAGCGACATTCATAACGTCGTAGGTATATTTTAAAGTTAGGTGGTCATGTGGCAGTCAGAGAGCGAGCAGCTGTCCCCGACAGTCAGCTAGTGGCAGCTGGTTTAGTTATTGAAAGAAAGCAGCCACTGTCGTGTTAAACCCAGCGCACGTTGATTCCCCCCCCCCCCTTAAATAAGTTAAATAAGTTAAATAAGTTAAATAAGTTTTGTTAATGTGCTTGGAGACCTAAAGATAACCACGCAGGTAGTTAACATTAGCCGAGCAGCTGATCTCGGTGTGTTAGGCCCTTTAAGGAAGTTGGCACACTAATAGTTGAGTAAATGTTTACTTTCGGGAGGCTTTAACAAGGGCTGGGTCACTGATTAGGATTTTGAGTGAGGCAAGTCTCACTCCTCACATTAGTGCTACACTTACCTGCCTGGTGTTTTGCACCCCAGTTTGCATGTTAGCTGTTTTGAATGCTATGTTTTTCTAATTTAACTTTAACTTGTGTCTTGGAGTGTTTGTGTATCTACGTTTAATATTTGCCAAACATGCAGGCATGTGAATATTACTAAAGAAGTGGTTCTAATAATATTACCATTCAAGAGTTGGCCTGAAGAGGAGGTGAGAAGGAAACTCAACTGTTGTCATGTTTTACGTAGGGAAAACACTTTATTTTTCTTCATATCTCCTGAATTATTTATTGACACAAAACAACAAATAGTTCCAAAACAGCATGTATAAAAAGTGTGAATTAAATAAAACTTTTTTCTTTTTTCATTTATTTGAAAATTAAAACAAAAAAGGTCCATCACAGTTATGCTGACATATAGAAAGATCAGTTTTTTAATGTGGGCTTTGACATACTGAAACCTAAAATATGTTTTTCTTTATCAAGAAGCTGAAAATAACAGGAAACGTAAGATAAACAGACTCTGACTCTATGAAGCTAGATTGTCTCGTCACTCCCCAAAAGCCCGTTTTAAAATAGAGGAAGCTCAGATAGATATGTTTGCCCAGATTATGAGTCTTCTAACTTTTCTTTTTACCGTCCTGTGCAGGGATGATCTGATGGTAACATCTGGCTGCTTTGACATCTTTCTGCATCATCCCAGCTCTGTTGGATAGAGGAACGCTTCCACATCTGTGAAGAGCTGTTGTCATCTCCACTCTGAACCTATCAGAGACCCTTCATTCATAGATCTGAAACAGAAAACATATTCTGCCTCCTTCCAAAAAGAGACAATGTATTGCCTTCAGTGGCTGCTCCCCGTGCTGCTCATCCCCAAGCCGCTGAACCCAGCTCTGTGGTTCAACCACTCCATGTTCATGGGGTTCTACCTGCTCAGCTTCCTGCTGGAGAGAAAGCCCTGCACCATCTGTGCCTTGGTCTTCCTGGCTGCCCTCTTCCTCATCTGCTACAGTTGCTGGGGCAACTGCTTCCTTTACCACTGCCAGGATGCTGCACTCCCGGATGCTGCCCACGACCCAGCCATTGTTGGGACCTAGGAGAGGAGGAGCAGCAGCAGCAGCAGGAAGTGGAGGTGGAGGGAGCAGGAGTATAAGGCAATGCTGAGAAATTATTGTAGAAAGATACTGCCATGCTTAGAGTGGTGAAAATTGCTGGAGGGGAATACCAAGAGTGTTCAGCCAAAGACAAACTAAAGAAGAAGAGCTGGTCTTGGAGGGTTATGAACGCTGTCTTTTCTTTTTTCTTTCTTAATGCTGTAAAGAAGAATTTGAGGAATGGGAAAGGGTGCCAGAGGTCACATTATGTGTCCTATTATCTAACAGGCAGCAAAGGCGAGGGATCCAAACTTGAAATGAAAAGGGAAGGACATGCATGAACTTGACTTGATGCTGAGGGAAAAATAATTTCACATTGACCAACTTTCATTCCAGCACATGAATGAAAAATAAAAAAAGTATACAGTATAAACTACATGTGACATTAACTTAAAGTCACAGGGGTGGGTGCTTTGCATTATGCTAACTTGTCTGTTCCTTGTGTCTTAGCTACTGCCAAACGGAGGATGGGAGAGAAAGCTGCTCAAAACCTCTGACTGAGGTTTTTATAGTGGGATGGAAAATCCTCCATGATGGCAGAGGAGGAAAGATTTCTGGGTGAAGGGAAGTGAGAGGATGCAAGGAAACGTAAATTAGCATAATGAAAATCCCTCTCCAGTTCAGTGTTCCAATTTAAGAGATTTCACTTTCTCCCCAAACCCGATCGCTCATCTTTTTAAACTGAAAATACTTTGCTCCTTAAAACTGCCAAAATCACTTAACCCCTCTGAAAACTGCTATGGCTCAACAAACTTTATACACCAGGTAGTGTTAAACTGTAGTCAAAAACAAGAGCGTCACACCTCTGACAGCCCTGGATGGCCAAACTGTCGCCACTTTGGCTCTGCACACGTAATGCTCCACAAGGCGAGCACACAGACACTGGACAATCAGTAACTACGCTGTGAATATGTCCCCCCTTTGCCGCACTTCTACTCAAACACACCTCAAACAGGTGAACTAGAGCTGAGGACCTACGATGTTATTACCCGCTGTGCTCTACAGCTGCTCCTCATCGTCCTGCCTCAGTGTGACCTTCCCTACTGCCATCTGATCTTTTTTGTTTCTGTTCTTTTTCTTTTGCAGTTTGCATGAGTTGCTCTAAGTTTTTTTGTTTTTTTTCCCCAAGCGTCAAGGTGACACCCAAATTTTTAACAAGTTAAAAACGCTGAAAGTTTCCAAAGGGTAGAAAAATCTGGATGTGTAGTTGAATGAAAGTTTCCTGTAATGTGCTATGGGTGTGCATTCTTTGTGGTCATGACATGCTGATCAGTGTAAAAATGTGGCAATACACAAGGAGACACAACGGCTATGGTCAGCATTTCCAGCAACAATGAGCAATACAGAGTGCAGGCTGAAGAACTGGTTTAAAAATTTCATTGGAGTTTCCACAGGTGTCACTGCTGTAAGTGTTAAGTTTAGCTGTCAGACACAGGCTAAGGTGTTTATACTCTGTACCTGTTGGAATGTGTGTGTGTGTGCGCGTGTGTGTGGCCTCCTGTGGCAGTGCGCATTACATTCACTGCAACATATTTGCTTTGGTTTTAATTTAAATAAAGTTTTCCCTCTTATGTGTTAAACTGTGAGGTTCTGTGTCAAACAAAAAAACGTATTTTGATTAAAAAATAAATGCAAGTAAGAGTTGTGCTTTGCATTTTGCTGTTTTTGTTTTCTGTAGGAAAATTGTGTTGCAAATTGTTTTTGCATATTTGTCACATCATTAAATGTAAGTATTAGACAAAGATAACACATTAGATCTAAAGTGCAGTTTTAAAATGATTCCATGTGTCAAGAGAAAAAAAGTGATCCAGACCTATCTGTAGTTGTAACGCCAAAACTGGCCTCCAGCAGATTCCAGGGACGAATCAGATATCTCTGTCCAGGAGAGTGCAGTCTTAGGACAGCTAAATGCTGCACAGGGTCCTCAGACTGCCGAGCTTGAGGAACACACATGCTCCAACTCGCACCGACTGAGCAGGCTACCGGTTCAGTTGCTCAGTGCAATTATTGAATCAACCAATCACACGGCAGCAAGTCATTGCATTTAGGCATGCAGACATGCTGAAGATGAACTCCTAAGAAACTCAGCACCAGAATGGTGAAGTAATTCAGAGTTGGTGATAGGATGAGCTACATGTTGGTGATATACTGGTGTTTCCCCACTCAACCATCTTTACAGTTTTCAGAGAATGGTGCAGAGAGGCAAAAATATTTAGTCCAATCCACATCATTGATGTTGGAGAATGACCAGACCGCTTTGAGCTGAAAGGGAGGCAACAGTAACTCATGTAACCACACTTTACAATCAAGGTATGCAGAAGAGCATCTCTACAGCAGCAGAAGACCACACCAGGTGTTAGCTATTAACAGGACCCTGAATTCACAGGGATTCATCAGAAATGGACAGAAGATTGGAAAAATGTTGCCTGTTGCAACAGGCTGCGACATTTGGATAGTAGGATCAGAATTAATAACAGGGGTGTGGATCCATCCTACCTTGTATCAGTAGCTCAGATTGGTAGAAGCGGAGTGATGGAATCAGGCATAATTAGTACAATTTGGCCTCTTAGTATCAACTGATCATTGATTAAACATCACAGCTTACCTGGGCGTTGTTGCTCACCATCTTCTCATGGTTGCTTCCTGCAGGAAGACCATATTATGGCAAATAGCAGGGTGCACCTGCTATTTGCAGGTGCACCCTGCAAATAGCCTGTTTACTAAAAACACGTGTGACCAGTGGAAGCATGGTTTCATGTTATATGGAGCACTGTTGTACACGGTTCAAACAGGTTGACTAATGATGGGAAACTAGAACTGGAAGTGGTTTTCATATGATGATAATGATGCAACTGAACTGCAAGCAAAGCAAAGGATGTGCTCCTATCCCCCAAAGCAATTAGCATCAGCTTTCACCTCCTTTTCTGTTTTCCTGCTTCTGAAAGAGCTCAGAAAGTATCGCCTGTTTACAAATCAAACACTGATGCACAATGAATTCATAATTCTTCAAAGAAACTGGAGCTCCTGTATTTTTTTCAACATTTGTGATTTAAAAATGTGAACGTTTCTCCATTGTATGCCACAAACTGGGTTTCTTTAAAAACACAATTGATTCTTGAAGATGAAAAGACATCTTCAAAGAAATCTTTTTTTTATTACATAAAAAATATTGTTTGTCATGTTTCCCAGGCCAGAGTGCAGCCTTTAAATTTACAACAGCAGAGCAAGTCCAAGTTAAAGTCAGACAACGTAAGTTTCACAATCAGACCTACAGACCTCTGTATTCATAAATCAGACTAAATACATGACCTACTGTCCATGATTGTACACATCAAAACTAACCAACCATTCCTTATTTGTTTTTAAATCATCTGTGGAGATGATGTAATTATTACTATTGCAGTTTTATTTTATTTGAACATATCTGCTATGCTGTATTTCTTCTAATTCTAGAAATGAACTTAAATTGTCACTTTTTAACTTTTTTATTGTAGAGGTTAATTTATATTATTTATATTTAATTTTTCATTTAGTGTTTGACAAAGAGGGCGGGCCATTTTTTAAAAAAATATTTCATATATTTCTCAGCACAGGAGGATGCTCATCCTTTGTTTCCACTTGTGTAAATATGGCACCAGAAAGTCTTAAATACATCTCAGTAACCCTTTATACACAGATGCAGTGCTGCTCTTCTTTTATGCTTGCTCCTGTTTGCTGTTTGTTCTCACCTGTCTCTGTCTTTTTCTTCCTCTCTGTGGGTACAGTCCACCAGATTAATCAACCTGCACACCTGAGCCTTATCCTTCCCAGCTCCTCCACTGGCTGTGATATAGTTTAGTCACTCATGTCGTGACGATGCTTCGACCACCTTTCAGTTTTGTGGTTTTCCTGTGCTTTGAGTTTGCGGTAACTCATCTCTCCCTGTGCTTCAGGTTTTCCTGCTCAGCTGTGGTTAAATAATAATCTCAGATGCCCACACCAAGTTTTTGAACTGAATCTGTTTTTCCTGCTCCGCTGCCATCTCCAGATCGGCAAGTCTCCTCAGTTCATTCTTTAAGTGCAATAAATCTGACTCAAAATAAACTGAAATTCAGTTTCCATGTCCTGCTGTTAGCTCTGGGTGCACAGTGCACATTTTTCACTTTGTCTTATGTGACATTTTGACTAGCACTATGTCTGCTCTTTCACGTTTGTGTTTATTCAACTTACTAAATATATATATATATATATATATATATATATATATATATATATTTTTTTTTTTTTTTTTACAAAACTGCCATTCAAGGGATTGTTTGATATGACCATGGCTAAATTAACCTTTTCAGGCATCTGGGGGAAAAATTATGGTTGCTAACAGATAAATTGAGATGATTTTAGCACATGTCATAAATGTCAGCATGTTGCCTTGTTTGTTCACCTAGTGTGAGCACATTTATTCCTTCTGACCTTACTTCCTTTGCCCTCCTGCTTGTTTCCAAAGCTTTCTCAGCACATTGATTTGTCTCATTCTCAACCTTTTAAAAAGCGGCTTTGAAAACATTTTGATTTCAAAGATTCAGCACCTGGAAAACTACCAAAGACCAGCAAATAACTGGTGTTCAGTCAGAGTTTTGCAAAAGAGGGGGCGAGGGTATGTTATCTGTGTACAAAGATGACTTTGAAATCTTTTCCTCTTGATTGTGTAAACTCTCCTGAAGTGCAAATCATGCACCATCTGGTTGTGTGGGAGGGGGCTAAAACAAAACACACAGAATTCAAACATGGTTAAAGCGCAGCTCTGCTTCTTACTGAAAACAGTTTTTAAGATTTTGTAGGATTTTTCTTTGTTTTAGGAAGCTAAACGATTCTGCATCCTATTATCAACAAAACAACAGAAACAAACACTGTGTTCAATCCATGAAGCAGATTCTTCAAACATGATTCCTTAAAGTTGATGCAGAGTTCTCATGGACGCAATAAGGCTGAAGAAAAATGTCATTTTATGCCACAACTTAAACTGCTTTGCTGTCGGCAGCATCTTTCTTCCCACGGCCTCGCAAACAGTCTGGTCAGTGAGGTCCTAGGTCACTCTAACCACAGCCAAATCTATTCTGTGGCAGGCAAACGTCTCCTCGGGTCCCTCTCCAGCTCAGTATATGTAAACAGCCAGCAGAGGTCAGCAGCGGTCTCCGTTTCTGTGATGGCACAAAGGAGGCAGGCCAAATATTTTCCTTCACCAACGTGAACAATTTTGTCTAAACATCCATTTTGTCAAAGAAGAATTGGATAAAAGAGAATTTGGTATCATTTAAAACATTTGTATTTGTAGTATGAAAAAACCCCCCCAAACAAACATCCTTCCTTGTTGGGATTTTGATAGAAAAGTCATGCTTCTCCTGTGAAAATGAAAAGGTCCACAGTCTATCCTGTGGACCTTTGCATGTGAAAATATATAAAAAAGAAATTATTCTGAATATAAAACCTGGAAGATTGCATTTGTTTTCAGATATATTTGATTTATTTATTTATTTTTTATCTCAATTAAGCCTTAAAAATGATTAGAAAAATGAGTAGTGTGACATAACTTGATTTGTAGACTCCTCTTGTTTAAAATTAATTCAAGACTCAGCTCTCACAGGCAGGAGAGGCTGTTAATGTGGATTTCATTAATCTGCCAGGGTTTAATATTCATGTGATGTTTTTTGTTTTATTGTAGCTGATTATTGCTCTAAACACACACACTCACACACACACATAGACGCTTGCAAGATTATGGAAAATAATATTATATTTATCCTTCATGTCCCAATAAGACAGTCATATCGACTGGTTGGTGAAATAACTCCCAGCACTAGAAAAAAGTCAGACTACAGCTGACGTCTTCTTTAAGAAAAACTCTACATATCTAACAAAAATAAATTCAAATTCTGAGTAAAACAATACAGGAGAAATAAGAAGTCATTAATCAACATCAGTTAGTGAATGATCCATCCAGGGAAAGCTGAAGTCTCCATCATGAGATCTTCCTCTGCAGTTGTTTTTCTGGTAGCACCACAGATTCTTAAAAGAAAATTAAGTTTTCCCAGAAGGTGCGATGTCCTGACAGGTTTGTAAACGTTCTCCATTTTGACATAGGCTTTGTTTTAGTCTCTTAGCCAGCATCATTACAACATTTGTGCCTATTCTTTGATCCAGATCTGTTTCCTATAAAATCGTAATCTCAGTCTCTTGGTTCTGGTAAGCCTCATCCTGCATCTCAGTGTCTAGCTGGTCCATCCTCTGGTAGGCCTGGTATCCCTTTTTACCTGCAGACAGATTGAGAGAAAAGTAATAAAAGTAAAAATACAATATAGGTATATATAAAAAAATAAATAAAGGGATAACGCTTGTACCAAAGGAGAGGACAGTTTCTCTGGCAGCACTACGCAGATCTTCATCTGTTGATCTCCATAAATCTGCTATGTGGCCCACACTCTCTGTCGCCTGACAGAAGAACACAAAACAAAAACAAACAAACAAACAAACACTTATGCTAGCTGATAAAAACCAGAGAGTTCTGAAAACAGGACTTCCGAGTGTTGCTGTGACTGTGTAGAGTTGTGTTCTGCTTACCCGGAGGCATTGGAGAGCCAAACAGGAGCTCTGCTGGATTTTAATATCAATACTTTTCAGGCTTTCTGTGTAGTAAAGCACCGCCTGAAGAAGAAAGTACACACACACACACACACACACACACACACACACACACACACACACACACACACACACACGAGGTGTCACTTATGCTGCTGGATTGGCCTCATACACTGTATATAAAAGATGGCTGTGGCCACTGTAACATAACCCACTGGTTTTGGATCAGTGATGTTGCTGCCACCATGTTTTTGTTGTTGTTGGGTTTTTTGGAGCCAGAAGTTACCACATCTGGACAGGAGGGTGGAATGCTGACTTATCAGTTAATGCCAGCAAACTTATTAAGCTGCATTAATAAACTGAATGGTTGCAATACACGTAACTGTCAATTCTAACAGACTGAAAGCACTAACAATAACAGAAGCACATTTGTCTTTGTCGTACATCAAAGCAGACCATATTATATGTCAGATTACTCAATTAAAATAATTCAAAAGGTTCCAAACAGTTCAGTGACTGGAATTAAAGGTGGAGATGGCTACAGCTCCCACTGTCAGTACAAATATGAGTACAAGCAATAATACCCTAACTTTAAGCCTTACCAGTATGCAAATTAGACATTTTATTAAAAATAACAAAACTTTTATATGTTGCTATAAAAGGAAGAATCACTGACAAAGGCTAAAATGTTATTTTATACCAGGCTGTAAGCATGCTTTTTTAATGCTGTAAAGTTAGACATTTTGACATGGAAGTCAATGGGGATTGACTCATTTTTGGAACAAGCCTCAAGTGGTCATAAGAGTAACTGCAGTATAGCTTAATTTTTCAGCTCCAAGCACCACGAACTGTCGATATAACAATATTAACTACAGCAAATTAAGGTTCATGCAATGCTAGTAAAAGGGACAGTTAGGCTTGTGATAAACTAAAGCACCTTACAAGCTGTCGAGTCCAAGTCTACCCCACCTCTCACTCTCACACCTGGGATAAAGGTGTGTGTAATATTCACACTGCTAGCCATAAACCAATGTTTTGGACCCCAAATCCTTCCCTAATATTAAGATGTGGATTTACATTGTAGCTGTCATATCAAAGTCCAATCAATAAAGTTCAAATCCTTCAGAAAGAATTATCCACTAAGTGGGCTATAAAACAATTTCCTTAGAACTTATTGACCCGAGTTCCTCCAGTGGAAATGCACAGAGAGCTCCTTCACTGGCTTGCTGTAAAATACCTCATTAGTTTTAAAATTCTGGTTCTTACTTTCAAGTCTCTCCATAACCTCGCACCTCTACATCTCTCTGATTTTCTGCATGTTGCCCTTCCTTCCTGTATTGAGTTTTGATATTGTTATTATATCCATACTGTGATTTTAATATTTCATTGCTTGTAAGGTGCCTTTGAGTGTCTTGAAAGGCGCCTATAAATAAAATTTTGTATTATTATTAATCTCTGCAAAAGGCGACTTGTTTTGATGATACCTTATTCCTGAAGGCCTTGCATCCAGCAGATCTGGAGATGCAGTTGGTGGCAGCTTTGCAGACTTTGTGGTTGGAGTCGATCTGCAGGGAGGCGAGAGTCTGCAGGGTGCATCCCAGTGGAAGTAGCTCTGTGATCTTCCGGCCCCTCAGCTTATTTAAAGCCCGCCGCCGTTTGGGGCTACCCAGGGCTGAGAGGATGTACTCTGAAATGCACCAATGAATAATAATGAACAACAAAATAATAAACAACATACCAGTGAGTGAGCTGAGTGAGGGGGATCACATCCATTTAGCAGCTTTCATTCAAATCTCATGATCTTTATGAAACGTACTTATTACTGTTGGCTGAAAAGTTTTAAAGTTCACCCTTTATGGAAACCGGTCAGGAACAGGAGAGGAAAACGAGGACCGTTCATTTAGTAATTATATTTTGTATTTTTGTTCCATTTCTTTGGAAGTTTAATTTATGTTCTAGTTCTTGAGTATGTTTTTTCTGAAGCTTCAAAGTTTGTCTATAGTTCTTGGTTTCTTAATTGACCAAGTTAGTTTCCTTTTGTGCCCAGTCTGTCTCAGCCTCATCTCTGCATTTTGTCACCCTTTTTGTCTCCTCAGTCATGTCCTCGTCTTTGTCTGGTCTCCCTGTGTCCCGTCTCCGTGGATGTCTAGTAAACATGTCTTCAGTCCCGGTCCCTGTGTTTATCCCTTCCTGTTCCCATTATGATCTCTCTGTGTTTCATCCTTTTGTCTCCACACTCAGTCATGTCTCTGGTCCCTGTGTCAAGTTTGCATTTCTTAGGCTGGGTCTTTGTGTGCATTACTTCCCATTTTATTTTGATAGTCCCCCATCTCGGGTGTGTGACGTTCAATTTTGGCTCCCCCGTCTCGTCAGATTCTGTTAAGCCATGCTCTCACTCTGCCCTCCCACTCTCTCCTCCTGTGGACATATCATCTGCCTCTCCCTTGTAGTGTATGTAGCTTCCATCGGTCCATTTTGGCTCCCTATTCCTACCCAGCTCAGTTATTGTTTTTGTTTTCTTCACCCTTTATCAGCGTTAATAAAGCCGTGATTTTGAGTCATGCATCCTGGGTCCACTCTCTGCTGGCCACATGCCCCGGTTCACAACATGCATAATATTATCATGGAACAGAATATGCTTGTATTTTATTTTTATTTATTTTATTACATACTAGAACATTGTGTAATGTTTTTGCAGCAAAAAAAGTAAATGATGTTTTATCTAATCTCTCTGGCACTCTTTGTCTTTCGTAAACTCCACCCACTGAGATTTATTTCAGGAGTTATTTGTCCCCAAATGAACCAAGCATAGAAATGGTGTTGTTGTTTAAGCAGTTTTTTTTCTCTTCAGTGCAGTGGTATGCAAACCAAATGCAGTTTAGCATTTCAATAAACAGAAGACATCTGTATACTGTAGAGAAATCTAGGAGATTGAACAAGGGGAGGTGGAGGAATGGAAGGAGCAAAGGGGAGGCGGAAAAGTTGTGTGCTCATGTTTATAGTTTGACACCAGGAACTGTGTGTTTGTTCTTGAAATTTATTGAGCCTCTGCAGAGGCATGTGTCCCCCTGAACTAAACACAAGTACTACTTCAAACTATTGACATCCTGCATTTCCAGGCTCCTTACCCCATCTGTGACAAATGCATTTCTAACGCAGACTCAATATTTCCTCATATTTTCCTCACACAGTCCTTTGAAGGTCTGCTTACTATTCTTCACTACTGAAGAAATATTCTCACAAGATGTATACCTCAAAATATTTCTCATAAACAGGCATGCAAGAGAACACACCCTATTTGTTTGGGGTGACCATTTGGCTGTAGAGTTAACAGATGGTCCAGATGCCTTTAGTGAGCTGGAATCTCTGGAAGCTTAGAAGTATAACACCATCCCATTCCTGATACCTCCAAACACAGTCTTTGGACATGTCTCCCATGTATAACTTCTGTATAAATACTGTAAAGTTTCAAATATAAAACTATTAAAATGGGTTCATACGAAAATGAATATTCCATGTTTAATGTCTTACGGTGCTTTGTTATAAATTATAGTTATAAATACAATGTGGCTACTACTACTATTACTTACTGTGATATATGTTTATTTCACGGAAGGTTTTTAAACGAATAATAAGTTAAGGTAGATAATAGTGATACATTTATCTGTTGACAGCTTTGTAAATTCAAGCTTTACCTTCTTTTGAGAGGCGGGAGATGTGCTCTCCAAGCTCCTGGAAATTCCAGCGCTTCAGGTAGACTGACAGCTGGAAGAGGGTGACTCTCTCCGGGCTGCAGACTGACTGAGAGCTGGGCACCACCCGGCAGGCCGCCTGAACCTGCTGCAGGAGCTGAGAAAACACTGCAGAGGAGGTAAAACACAAAAAATTAATACATCAAGGTGGTTTTGAGTCAACATTACATTAGAGTAAACTGTTCTTTAGAATCCTGCTTTAAGTTGGCTTTATAGTTTTGGATATTATTGGATAAACACGCTGAAGATTGTCTGAGCTACAGTGAGACTTCATGATATAAGCTGAGAAATATGATTTTAAGTATAAGCAGGCGTCTATACTCAGTGTTGGGAAGGTTACTTTTAAAATGTATTCCATTACAGAATACAGAATACATGCCCCGAAATGTATTCTGTAACGTATATCATTACGTTACTCAATGAGAGTAACGTATTCTGAATACTTTGGATTACTTAATATATTATCATGCTGTTTACAACTACGTGAATGTACTATTGCTGTGATTTATTACTGTTACTGAAGGTCCGCGCCTCTGAACCATAGTAAAGGGACCTCTGACTAATACCGTGGGTTCTGTGTCAGGCTCGTAGCCGAAAACTAGCTTTACTTTGTTGTCTGGGTCAACTTTGCTAGCGAGAGACAGAGAGAGGCGTTGAAAGGCTGCTCCAAAGGAACTTATTGTTTTTGGAGGAAAACACGAACACGGTGTACAGTTGAGTCTTAATAGCTTACTTACAACTGGGCTCTTCAGGCACTCTTCTTGGCTGCAGTGGTTATTATTATATTTACATGCTTCCAGCTCCCGTTTTTGCTCGATGACAGCTCCTACTTTTCCTTTTTCTCCCTCCCTCGCTCACAGACACATAACGTGTATGGCAGTCCATTCTCCCTGCAGCACGGACTACACTGCCTATGATACTACATTCTTTAGAGCTATACCGGTAGCATTCTGCCTATTAGCTTAGCACAACAACAACAACAAAAAGGCCTCTCTCACCCAGGAAACAGAGAGAGCGTCACTCTGTAACCATGGTAACCGTAACGCTGCCGCCTGGAACAACAGAACGTAGCTGTCAAACAAAACCCAAACAGGCCTGACCCGCCACAATATGAAACAGGGAAGTACCACCGTGTAATCCATTTATTTCAACAAAGTAACTGTATTCTAAATACCACCTTTTTAAACGGTAACTGTAACGGAATACAGTTACTCATATTTTGTATTTTAAATACGTAACGGCGGTACATGTATTCCGTTACTCCCCAACACTGTCTATACTGCAGAAACGTACACAAAGTACATGAGCAGCGCAATTTCAAATTGAACAAATGTATCCAAATTGTGCTTTTCTCAAGTTGTTATTTTCCTGAACATTTTTCTCACTTTCTCAAAGAGTTATGAAGTTTACTGAGATATTTCCACATGGCTTACATTTCCATTCTTTTTTACTTTTCTGCTGTTTCACACGTTTTTTATGATCTCATGCCAAAATTATTTTCCATTTTCTCTCACAGTAACTGTTACAGTAGTTTTGTTTAGTTTTTTAAACTTTCTGGATCAGCTGCTGATCGGTTTCAGTAGATATCCACCCATCTTTTTTTGACAAACTTTTCTTTTATTTGTGGCAATTTCCTTCATATTTTCTCAGGTCTGCAAACCTTGCCACTTTCTAGTGATTCATAATATGCAGCAGTAAAACATTACTTAATCTATCTGCACTTAATCTATGATGACAGCATTCCTTGCTTTTTTATAGCCACTGGATAAAAGCCTGACTTTTATTACAATGTGGGGCACTGTGAGATAAAAATGCCATGCATTCTTTCATAAAGTGGGACACCTGATCATCCCACTCAGGAGAGTCTGTAAATACAGTCCCGATCGAAAATTTAAGACCACTTGAAAAATTGCAAAATAATAATAATAATAATAAAAAAATCATATTTTGTATGGTTGGATCTTAACAAGGTTATAAGTAGAGCTTCAAAATGCAACAAGAAGAATGGGAGTGGGAAAAAACATCTTTTTGAGCATGCAATTTATCGAAAACAAAGCTTAAACTGAAACAGGCTGTTTTACAGCTGATCCAAAGTTTAGGACCACACCTCCAAAAACCCCGTAAACCCAGTAATGAACTCAGTAATGAGTAGCTCCACCTCTTTTGTTGATAACTTCAAAAATTTATTGCGGCGAGCTTGATGCAAGTGTTTCCATGCGGTGAGTGGGAAGATTTCTCCAAGTGGTGAAGACAGCCGAAAAAAGGTCATCTATTGTCTGGAACTGTTGTCCATTTTTGTAAACTACCCATCCCCAAAGCTTCTCAATTGGATTTAGATTGGGGAACACACTGAATGGTCCAAAAGAGTGATGTTATTCTGTTATAAGAAGTCCCTTGTCCTGCAGGCATTGTGTACTCTAGCATTGTCCTGTTGGAAAACCCAGTCGTTACCACACAGGCTCCCCGCAACATCCGGACATAGCCAGCGGACGTTTGATGCCCCTGCACCTCCTGAAGCTCCATTGTTCCTCTGAAGGAAAAAGCACCCCAGACCATTATGGTGCCCCCTCCACAGTGGCGTGTAGAAAACATCTCAGGTGGGATCTGCTTGTCATGCCAGTATCGTTGGAAACTATCAGGATGACCAAGGTTGAATTATTTTCTCATCACAGAATAAAACTTTCTTCCACCTTTTAATGTCCCATGTTTGGTGCTCTCTTGCAAAGTCCAAACGGTCAATTCTGTGGCGTTCAAGGAGTCGAGGCCTTTGAAGACGTTTTTTGTTTTTAAAGCCCTTCAATTTCAGATGCCGTCTGATGGTTATGGGGCTGCAGTCGGCACCAGTAACGGCCTTAATTTGGGTCAAGGATCGTCCAGTGTCTTGACAGACAGCCAACTGGCTCCTCCGGCTCAGTGTTGGTGAAATTTTTCTTGGGTCATCCAACTGACATTTTTGTTGCATAACCCTCATCTTACTGTGTCCCACCTCAGCAGTGATAGAGCGCTGTGAGAGTCCCTGCTTATTCAGTTCAACAATCTGACCACGTTCAAAAAGGGAACGTTTTTTTGCCTTTGCTATCAGAATGTCATGACAGTGTGACTACCTGACAGAAAATGACAATGAAGCCACGGTTTGTTTGTTTGTTTTTGTTTTTTTACAGATTTGGCCTTTTAAAGGCATGTGGTCCTAAACTTTTGATCAGTTGTAAAACAGCCTGTTTCAGTTTTGGCGTCGTTTCCTATAAATTGCATGCTCAAAAAACAACAACAACGTTTTGTCTCACTTGTTGCATGTTGAAGCTCAACTTGAACCTTGTTAAGATCCAACCGTGCAAAATATGATTTTTTGACATTTTTCAAGAGGTCTTAAACTTTTGATCGGGACTGGATGTCCCGTTGTCTTTTAATTAACACTCATGGTCACAGGGGCCACTGTGGAGCAAAAAAGGGGGTGAGACTTGTTCAAGCATTTGTAGTTAAGGCGATGAGGTGCTTTTGTACCTTTCTCTGATTGGCCGGGCTGCTTGGCCTTCACCTTGTGTGTGTAACGCTTCTTCAGGGTCTTTGTGAAGCTATCGATGTGGCAACAGAAAGGAGAGCTGTTGTCGTGCACACACTCCTCCCAGAACAACAGCAGACCCCTCGTTCTCTGGGCCTTAGGCAGGACTGAGGATAAACAAAAGGAGAATCACTGTAAGAACCTGGACAAGGTTTTTATTGAAAATGTGAAATTGATAATTATAATAAACAAATCTCAATTTATTACTCATTTGCTTTAAAAATAATGTGAATAAAATAATGTGCCTTGTTTCATGCATTAACTGCAGATGTGGTTCTTAGATTACAGATTTTCCACTAACTGTCTCGTGTAGAGATGTTGTCATTCTTCTCCAACAGCAGACAGCTGATTCTGTCCAGGACCTCAGCCTGGAGAGACATTTCCTCCAGCAGCTCCCTTCTAGACGGGGTGAAGTCGGTCGTTCTTACCATCTGAGGAAGCAGAGTTCACATTTGTTTGATTTAGAAAAGTAAGTCTTAGGTTTGACATAAATGCGAGTTAGGGATTTTGTAATCCAGTACACTGGAAGAAACAGATTACGGTGTCAGACTAAACAAGCAAATGCTATCATGGTCACGAGGATTCAGTATTTGTTTTAGTTATTATAGACGTTTTGATTTAGTTTGTTCCCTTTTGTGTTCTGTTCTGTGCCAGTGTTGTATCAGTGTTTGTCTTTCTATGTTCGCCTGTCTTGTTCAGCCCCCCCCCCCCCCCCCCGTGTTAACCCTACTCCTCTGCGCCGATGTTTTCTTGTATCAAGTGTTACTTTCCCAGTTTTATTTTGCTACTGTCTTCAGCTGTGTTTAAGTCCCACACGTCTTTCCTCTTCTCTCATCACCTCTTGCAAATATATCGCCTCAAGCTTCCTTTGTTTTTTGTTGCGTCACCCCCATAGCTGTGTCCTCTAACTCTGTTTAGCCTGTGCTTGCTTACATAAGGACTGTGGACTTTGAACTGTCTTTAGATTATTGGTTTTGACTTTTATTAATCTCTGAACTTCAACACTAAATAATGGCTTTGAATTCAACTTCAGCCTTCACATGTGTGCATTTGAGTCTGCTAAATTATCCACTATCCACACGGCACCACATGACAAATAGTCGCTTATGAGTGAACCCCCCCCCCCAATATAATAACTTGATTATTAATTCCACTTTCTATTTGCCAGTTTTCTGCGGGTCATGTTTTAAGTACTAATAAACTATGAGTATGAGACATGGTTTACTGTAACAATGTTACTGTTGATTTATGTATTTATCTAAAAACTTACTACAAAAACATGAACAGCATTATTCAGAAGAACTTGTTAAAGAGAGCAATGTGAAATGCTTAGGGGAAAACGTTGGACCCCTTGTGTGCATCTCAGTATGAAATTTCAAGTAAAGTGAGCATGTATCTGAAAATAAAAGAGAATAAAGATTCTGTACCTGCAGCAGGATGCAACAGATATCCAGGTGAGTCTCCAGAGCTTGATCAAGACCCCAGTTTCCAGAGGTCAGAGGAGTGATGACTAGCTCTTCCTCAGAAGCCGACTGGCTGCCTTGAGAGAGAATTCCATGACTCCTCAGCGTGCTCTGCTGGAAAGAACTGATGCTAATGGGAAAAGAAAATATGTATAGATCAGGCTTTTTGCAGGTCGCTGCAGACTAAAGTTTCTGTCTCTGAACTTACCCACTGTCCTTCAGTCTCAGGCTTCCCAAACAAGAGGCGTCATCATCTCCGTTCAGGTCGTTTGACAGAAAGTCAAAGCTACCCAGCACCTCCTCAACAGCCAGAGTCTCCTCTGATGATGAGCTTCTCAGCAGTGATAGGTCGTTCTGGTAAGACATGAGGAAAGAGAGGGTTCACCCACAGCATGTGTGTTTACAGGCGTTTCTACAGTTTTTGTATAAATACACACAGCTACCTTCAGTATGGTGGCTAGATGCAGTATCTGGTGCTTCAGGGCTCTCAGCTCCTTGTCAGCACAGCTCTGATCCTGTAATATTTTCTCCAGCTCTGCAATAATGGCTCCCAGTCTGAGCGCCTGGGCATGACGTTGGACCCCGCTCACAGCCAGCCTCGGAGCAGCTGCTGCGGGGGAGGTTTGCGGTGCAGCTGGGGTTTGAGAAGGGGGTGTTGGCAAGGCTGTGACAGAGTATTCCTCACAATCTGTGGAGTCCTGGGACAAAGTAGGAAAAACTGAGTTTAAAAATGAGAAGACCAGACGAAAGAGACACGAGGTGACAAAACCGAGAAGGACACGTTTTTAACAAGCTGTGACAGCGAGAGAAGAAAAGAGAGAAGCTGGAAAATAACACAGACAAGCAGAAAGGAGATGACAAAAGCTGAAAAATGAAAAGGCCACATGAAATGAGATAAAACTGCAAAAAGCGACTAAAAAAATGCTTCATAATGTCTTATTGAAGGTTTAATGAATACATTTTTTCATCTCAATGAAAAACATGCAGTCAAGCATTTAGATGCACTCAGTTCTTTGTCTTCTTTTAAGAAAACTGGTCAAAATTTGTCTGACTCTGAAATATCTTTAACTCTAATTTGTTATAATTAGTTGCTTAAGCGAAACAGCAGTAAATCAATTGTTTTGTCTTTGCATTTAATGTTTTGCGCCGTTTCTCAGGGGTTCCCACAGTGTTCACGTCACCACTCGTGTATCATTCTTATATACAATTACAAAACACAGCAGCAGATCCAATTGTGACAAATCATCACTGAAACTGACACTGAAGGTACAGTCATTGTTAGATAGGATATATTAATAGGTTATTTTTAAAAGTGAAAACAACCCTTCTCAAGCCCACATTTAAATAGAACTCTGGAACAAGTAGAAAGCTAGGTCAAGGACATCAAAACAACAGGTAAAGCTGCTTTTTTGACTTTTAATTATCATTTACCATTGCAGTGTGAAAGTGACTCTCAGCAAAGTGTTTCTATGACCCGAGTGTGGGCTCTTTACCTGCCCAATGACTGTGTCCTGACTTGGGGCTACGCTGTGGGTCTCAGGCTCGGCTTCTCCACATGTGTTCTTTCTCAGGATGTCTGGAGTGCTCGACCTGCATTAAAGGTAAAAACATTATTATTACTGTCCAGAAGTACTGTGCTAGTCTATTTGTTCCTCTTCCACTGGCCAAGTTTAAGGAGTCTTTGCATCAAGCAACTGGGCTGGTACGGTCATAGTTCGTCCTCTGTTCTGACTTTCACCTGTGATTGTTAAAATGGATTTTTGCCATTCTTATTACACCAGAACAGATAAACAACAGGAAGGTTCCTGCTTGTCATTGTTAATCATTGTCATTGTTAACTTTACATTTGAAGCTTTAACAAGTATTATCAATAAAGAAAGTATTGACTCAAAAAAGAGATTCATCTCAAATTGTGGGGTTTTGCATCTTTAAAAAAGCTGTTTTTTCCCCTTGTAAGTTAAATATTGTATCCTGTATTGTAACTTCCTATTTTGCTTTAAACTTGTTGTACTTCCTGCCTTTGCTCCGTTTCCTCCTCATCTTCTGGTTGTCTCACAATCATTATATATCATTTTCCCCTCCATCTCAGTTACATGCTGTTTCACTCCTGTAGTTGTGGCCTGTATTCCTTGAATTGCTTTTCACATGTAACCAATTCTTTGCTTCTGGGAACCAATAAAAACATATTTAAACATTGTATTCTCTTGAGTGAATCCTCACCTCTGTAAGGTCATAAGGGAGTCTGTTTTACTTTCTTCTGGTAAGGATGGACTCTCTAACACAACTCCCCATTCCTCCTTCTCCTCGTCTACCTTCTTGTCCACCCTCTTCTTTGTCTCCGACTCCTCTGTTGAGATCTCCAGGGATTCTTCCTCTCCAAGCGACAGCTGAGTCCGACTTCCTCCCAGACTGGTGTTTCGACTCGGGCTGAAAGGGTAGCTGTGAGCCCTTGAGAGACTGTGGACAGTTGACCAGAAAGCAGTCTTGACTAAAATAATTATGTTGGATAATTCCACCACATTCAAATAAAACGGTGTAATAAAGCACAATGCCAGAATGGTTGCACTAACTTCTTACGCTTATTACTTACATCTGAAATAAGGTTTTTTATTCTGTACAGCAACAAGCCAAAAATGCTGCTAAACACTGCTTTATAGCTGATGAATACAAAACAGTTAATATTCCTAAAACGTATTGTCTCTGTAGCCACTGTGCTCTCTTCATTTGAACCCTTTTAACTTCACACATCATACCTCGGGGTGTATGGGCTCTGAGGACTGTGGCTTGATGCGATAGAGGTGTTTGAAGGGTTGGAGAGGTAGCTGAGCAGAGACATTCCTCCTCTGTTGGGATGACTTTTGGGCACCAGAGATGGAAGAGAACCTTCCTGATCCCGCAGCTCACGCACCATAGACTGAAAAAAGTAATAGGATAAACAGTCTTCTGAGTGTGCTATGAATTTGAGTTATTTACATAAAAATGTAAGCAAAACTCATTGGTAATATCACAATAAACAAATTTGGCAATATAACAAAACAGGGAATAAAAACAGAACTGACATGAAAAGGCTGATGCTGAATCCTGCTACCAGTACATGTGCTTTGCATTAATAAAACCTCTGAGTGCGTGCATGCGTGTGCACATATACGTACAATAAAGTATTTCTCAGTGAAGGAGGGGGTGCTCGGTGCCGTCCAGCTGTACACTGAACTCTTTCTGCTGGACACTGACTGCTTGTTTCCAGACAGCGGCCTCAGCTTCTCAGTGCCGTCAAATGGACTGCAGGTGTTAGCACACAGAAGGTTATACACTGCACAGCAAACTGTATGATATGCACTGCATAAACATATGTTTTTATCTATTTGGCATTAAACTGGTCGTCATCATTGGCCCTCTGTTCAATGAGTTACTTTTCAGAGTTGTGCAACGTTTTATGCTGTTGTGGGCTTTTTGGTTACCTTTCCTCACATTTAGAAGCATTTTACAAAGTGAAGCGCTAACTGCTACTGTAATTTTCATGGCCTGTTTTATTTAGAGAAAATAATTATTAGTGGGTGGTTTTCTCAGAAAGTGCAACTATTATCATAGTTGATATGATAATATGCTAAAGCTATCATTCTGACTTTTATTTAACAAAAACGTAATCATTAACAATCAAAAAGATGTGATTAAAAAAAAGTGATTTGGAGCATGAATGGTTTTTATTTTAAAAAACATTCGACTTGCTTAAAATCGTTTCTCTTCTTAATCTGAGCTTTCAATGAATCATTTTCTTTCCATCTTTTTGTATTTGCTGAACCCATTTTGTCACATTATTACATTTTATATGCATAAGAGAAACGAAGGGAAAGCCGTGAAATGTTACTTATTTTTGAGCTTAACAGAGGTGCATAGTGGGCGTATGTGTGCGTATGGCCACAGCAGCCTTTTGTTTGTGTGTGTGTCTGGCAGCCTTGTACAGCTTTGTGTGATTTTTCCATCTCTCCAGGGGGAGGATCTGTGAAACGTCCTCCACCTGGCCCCTCTAAAGCCTGAAATGTGATCTGTCATGGTGCAAGGGCACAGCGGAGTGCGTCTGCGTGTGTTACTGTGTATGTGTGTGTGAGTAAAATGTTCATTCTGTATTCAATCAGCTGCTCAGCAACAGCTGGCTCAGGTTAGAGGTGCGGCAGAGACTGAGGCTGAGAACAGCAGCTACAGCAGCTACAGCTTCAGCAGGACGAGTGGATGTGAATCTGTAACATCATTTGTTGTTGCCTGCTTTGTTCTATTTGATATTTTCTCTGGTTTTACAGCTGTGAGCATCTGGAAAAGTAATTATTTAAAAAAAAGTCTGAAATTAAAAAAATGAAAGAAAGGAAGAAATTACATTGGCTGAGAAATAAATGGAAAAAACATGATTTGTTATCCAGTAGTAAAATCTGTCATCTCTTCTTTCCACCTTTCACTGAAAAAAGGAACGTTTC
The DNA here is from genome assembly GCF_963576455.1 of Neolamprologus multifasciatus. Lineage (NCBI taxonomy): Eukaryota > Metazoa > Chordata > Actinopteri > Cichliformes > Cichlidae > Neolamprologus > Neolamprologus multifasciatus. Next base: position 11,933,289 of record NC_140443.1, read on the forward strand.
TGATGCGGTCGTGTGGACCAGCTGCACTTATCATTCATGTGTCACATGGAACATGATATCTACACCAGCAGCAGGACAAAAAGTGGAGCCATGATGGAGAGGTCAGGACAAAAGTTCAGATAAAACTTTCATATTTTTTTATGCTACAGATTAAAATTTCTTACACAGCTGCCCACACCCAGTTCCTCAATCTGTCATCCAATTATTCTCATTTCCTTTTTGGAATTTTGGTTATTCCCACTTCACCCTTTATCACCTCCTCTTAAATCCTAGCAGAGGAAATACCAGCATTTCAGAGTTGTCATCATCATCATCACCTCATCGGTTAGTTTCAAATCAGACCTTTATCTTGTTTTCATGTGTGTGTGTAAGAAGTCTGCGTTCGTACTTCCAGGTCACTTCCAGCTGCAGTTTGATGGTTCCCAACTCTGTGATGTCCACCAACATCACCTGAGGCCTTGCCAAAAAGAAGTCTGCGCTTGCACACGTTACCATGCCAACCAGCAGCCAGCTTAAACCCTTTGCTTCCGTCACCTAAAACAAAGGATGCCATTGGTTAAAGATACACACAGAAAGTTTTTTTTTTTCTCTACACAAACAGTAAAACAAACACAGAGTGGAAAGAAATTACAGCCCAAAAGAATACAGGTCACTGTAATAGCAAAATTCCTAAAAGTACAAAAAAGATGAAGTATTCAAATTTCTGGAATAAAAATATGCAATAGGTGTTTACACTGCCGCACACCTGCAGACATGTCCGCTTACCTTTATCTCAAAGTTGTGGTGAATGTGTGGGAGGAAGACCATCTCCTCCTCATCCCATGACTGACTATCATCTGATTCAATCCTCCCTCTGATCTTCCATCGCTGGCGGCCCAGTCGTACTAACACCTGTCAATGTGACATCATTAAGACACGACGTCATCATCCAGAAACCATAAAACACCAACCAAGTCAGTAATTTTGGTCTAAGAGTCCAAAGGTTCAGTTCACAGTTTGTTTGTTTTTCCTGACAGTGCAGGTAGTTTGTGGAGGATTTATGACAAATTTGGCATGTTATAGTTTGAAATGTTAATTTAAATACAAGTACAAATAAAAATACAAAGTACAAACAAACAAAAAGAACCTAAGTGATAGTTGTTGCATTTCAGATTAAATTGATTAAGTCTTCACGGCATTATTTTTAAAATGTTTGCTTTATTTTTTCCATTTCTTAAACTTTTGCACAGCAAAAATAAATGAACTTATAAAGAGAGATCTTATTTTATTTAATTTTTTTTTTAGTTTTTTTAAAATGTCAAAACGTCCTTTAATTATCTTCTAAATAAAGTTTTTTTAAAATGTTTTTTTAGTACTTTGAGGGACTTCAAAGTAACATTTCTGGATGAGAACCAGTAGTTGTTGTAAAAAAAATAAAATAAAATAATTATGTTGACATTATTGTTGGTTGGTGTTAGAAAAACAAAACATCCCCCCAGGACAGAGATTCAGATTTCAAAATGATTCAATTCTATCTTACTCTACTTCATAAATGTTATACTTTCATCCATCCATTCGCTTCCGCTTATCCTTTTCAGGGTTCCGGGGGGTGCTGGAGCCTATCCCAGCTGTCACAGGGCTAGAGACGGGGTACACCCTGGACAGGTTGCCAGTCTGTTGTCTAACACACAGAGACAGACAACCATTTGCGCTCACATTCACTCCCGCATTCACACCTATGGGCAATTTGGATTGATCAATTAACCTCTCCCCACAAGCTGCATGTCTTTGGATGGTGGGAGGAGGAACCCACGCAAACACGGGGAGAACATGCAAACTCCACACAGAAAGATCCCGGCTTGATGGTGGGATTGAACTCAGGACCTTCTTGCTGTGCGGCAACAGTGCTAACCACTGTGCTTACTTACTTTTTAAGCCTAAATATATTTAACTTACAAAATATATGAGCAGTTTATAAAACATCATTAAGTCACTTGTATGTATGTATGTATGTATGTATCTGTTTACATTTTTCAGACATCTAAATCAGGCTGCTAATGGTAATCATCAACACTAAAAGAACTTTCAGCTGTACATTTAAAATGTAAATATTAAACGCTTGATTGAAGGAACGAGACAGTAGATGGTATTTTTTTCACTTGTCTTGCACATTAAGTTATTTGCATGCAAATGCTGAAAATTCTTGGTTTTTAAATAGAAAATCCAACCTCGTACTGGTCTCCTGGACAAAGTCGAGCGAAGCCGATGAGACCTGCAAGTGAAAGCAGAGGTTAGATGTCTGGGAGATAGTGTGTCACTGATAACCTGTAAATTGCTCAGGGCTCTGAAGGCAGCGTGTGTGTGTGTGTGTGTGTGTGTGTGTGTGTGTGTGTGTGTGTGTGTGTGTGTGTGTGTGTGTGTGTGTGTTCGCACCCTTCATTTTAATGTGTAGCTCTCCTAGCAGGATTTCTAACTCTCCTTCCATTGTTGACATGTCCTGCAGAGAAGTGTAAACACACAAAGAAAAAAAAAGATCTTCTCTAACAGTTCTTTGTCTATTTTCTCAGGAGATTGCATGACTCACAGTTCATCAGGTTATGGTTCAGCTTTCCCAGTCATCCACTCTCTGAAACCTGGTCTAGCTGTTTTAGCTCCTTAGCTGCCTTACCTTTTGATTTGCTGTTCCTCACAAACAGAAGGTTTGACTGTGCTCACAGCTCACAGCGCGCTGGAAACGACCATTTTAAGGATAGCCAATATTTATTTCGGCAATAAAAGCCAAAAGCAAATCTCTTTAAAATATTTGGAAAGGTTTATGCACTTCATTACTAAGAAATAACCATCAGCAATCCTCAGTATCTTTTTACTCTTAACATCTAACACAGGTGATCTGTCCAGAGGTAAAAATGTCTAATTTCTTTTGGGTTTTTTTTCAATTTTTTTTAAAGAGATCTAAATAAAGTTGACACACTTTGCAACATGCAAACAGAACACCATAAATGTCCTGGTTCTTGTACAGCACTTTTCTGTTCTACTGGAGCAGTCAAAGCGTTTTATACAACATGCCTCATTCACACCTGTTCATTCAATCACTTTTTCACACTCCATTGAACGCATCACAGAGCAACTTGGCGTTCAGCATCTTGCCCAGGGATGCTTTTGCTGCAGATTGGAGCAGCCAGGAATCAAACTACTAACTGATTAGTAGAGGACCTGCGCTACCTCCTGAGCTTAAGCCAGCCGAACACTATGTAGCGCAATATTTAATACATGATGAAAAACACAATTTAATGTAGGCATGCATGCATGCAAATGAATTTTCTTATATAAATAAATATAATAATTACATTAAATGTTATTGTCATCTGTGTCTTCATCTGTCTAGCTTCCATTTATTAATTATTAACCACAGTTACAGTAGCAATGAGTTATGTCTAAATAATAACAACAACTATAATTGAACTTAAAGGGAAGAAACAAACTGTAAAAGAAACAGTGACCCCAGTAAACAACAGTGTGCTCATTTAATGATTTATTCTGGCTCTCTCTATGGAAACCTTTAAAGGATTATTATGCTTTTGCATTTTAATGATGACTTTCTGGCTAAGAGCTGGACTTCACCACAAAGAAGAGCAGATGAAGCAGCATGTGTCGAGCAGACTTTTGTCATCTGTGTGGGCTGAAACTGCAGGAGGTCGCATAGCACAGACCAAACACTGAGGACCAAGTGGCCAATTTCTCAGTAGTGAAGACTTTATAACATCATTCCTAATATACATGCATGCCTGCCCATATTAAATATGGTCAGTTTTAAATAATGAGGCCAGTATATATACAAGTAACATGCAACAGATCGTTTACCAGATCTCCATTTATTATGGTCACATTGTTTCTCATGTGTCTGTCTGATTGGATGGTGGGCATGTTTGGATGTTTAAAAGCTGATCAAATGAAGGAAAACCCCAATCACCACAATCCAAACACAACAAGAAACAAAATGTAAAATGTTTATGCCCACACAATCTCACTAATTTCATTTACTATTGTGTTACGCTACCAAAGAGGCTTCTTAGTATTGAAAAAAAAAAGAGAGATTGTATTTTGCCGGACATTTTTAGTTCTTGATTTGACTTGAAAAGTGAAGTTACACAGCCTTAACTTCACTCTTATTTTATTATGGAAACAAGGTCTTCTTAGAAAACAGTGACCTGCATGCAAGCATTAATTACAAGTGTGCAGTTTCAGCTTCAGTTTATCATTTAACTCCTTCAATCCACTTAAACTTCAGTCTGTTTTCTTAATCTTAACCTCCTAAGACCTGAACTCTTCCAAAGCATGCATTTTTAATTTCTCTTTGATATTTGGGCGTATTGGGCGTATTTAAGAAAAATGAGAGCCACATATGGGGATAGTAGCAGTATAATGTCCTCGTAAGTGGATATCAGGCCCATGTAGAGCAAAATTGAGTATTTTGGTCTAAATAACCCAAAATGTGATGTCCACATATGTGGACGCCAGGTCCTAGGAGGTTAAGACAAACACCCAGATTTTTGCAATTGTAATAAAACAACACTTTAATCTTTCCTATGAGAAGTTGACTTTATCCTTAAAAACTGGCTTTCTTCTCACTCTGTCAAGACCTTATATGCCAGGACAGTAGAAAGTGTGTGTGCAGAAGAACAATTCTCCAGTGGCTGCTGATATTAAAGAAAAAGAAAAAAAAAACGAAAGCTCTTCTACGTTGCTTCTGTTCACCTGCGAAAATCACAATGGCAGATGCAGTAAAATGGTTTGTGATGATGTGGTGCCCTTAACACCTACAGAAAAGTATCTTGTTACATCTGAAAACTGTATTTATTATCTCAGCCTCTACTATCAGAGAAAACATGAGAACATTTAACCCAAGAAATTTACATGTTGTGCTAACTGTATTTTGAAATTGACTCCTAAGCACAAGAAGTCCTGAATCATCCCAGAAGTGGGAATGATTGTTATTTTAATAATCTCGTTGTTGTTGTTGTTGTTTTTATTGTATTTGACTTGATTAGGCATCTGTTCCTATAATACCCCCAAATTTAAGTAAGCTTGTGGATGATGATGATTGTTGGAGAAAAGAAGACCAGTGGATGCCTAAGAGCTGTACAATTCATGTAAAAGATTCTCAGTAAACGAGGTTATTCAAGCTTTGTAGGATAAAGTCAAGGTGAGCTTTAAGTTATCACCTCTCATCCAAGTAGAGTGTTCAGGTCTGAAAGCAGAGGTCAGAGATTTTAACTTTAAAGAAACTTCAGACTCTGAACATCTTTTGTTGAGTGCAGGTCAAATAGAAGGAGAAGTAAGAACGTACATGCTGTACAGTACATAGGCATGCATGCAACCATGTATACAAACAAATAATGAGCACACCATTCATATATAAGTTAATCTTTATAAGATCTGGTGTGTGTGTGTGTGTGTGTGTGTGTAAGACCAGAGGAGAGTTTTTAAAAAAAAAAGAAAAAAGATGTGATATCAAAAACACTGAGGGCGAATGATGAAAAAAAAAACTGATCACAGGAAAGTAAGAAAAGTTTGTGAGGAGTTGAGAAAAAGAAGATGTGGGCACATGTTTGAAGCTGAGTCTATGAAAAAGAGAAACCACAGATCGACAGAGGGCATGAATGAGTCTACAGCTGTCTTTTAATGGCCCTTATCCTGCTGCTGCAACCAGAAGAATCACTGCAGTACCATCACTCACATGTCAGAATATTTGATTTGGAAACTTTATGACCATTCAAAGGCTTATTTTGCCACTGCGCTCCTCGGACATGATGGATATGTGGTTGCCACTTTGGCTGTGAGTACGTCTCAAAAACAGTCCAGTTTACAGATTCTCTCTGGGAGGTTTGAAGGCACATGGTAAGCTAGACTGCTGCCTACAGTAAGGTGCCAGAGAGGAAGAATAAATATTATCTGGTGTAATAAAAAAAAAATCTACACACAATGTGCCTACAACATGGACAACTGTCAAAACAAACAAACAAACGAGGTATGAATTCCCTTTTTTGTGCAACATCATCTCCAGCTAGTTTGAACTTTTAGAAACTTCAAAGACCATATGTGATTTTCCAAAAATACTTTTCCAAAATGTCACTGATCACTGATCCTACCTGCAGGCTGTGTCTGTGGTTGCGGTTGAGCTCCAGCAGACTCTCTCTGGAGGCTCTGGTGGACTGGGACAGTGAAAAGGCTCTCTTCATGTTGACCGCTCCCTGACACAATCTCCACTGAATACAATATGTCTCATACAGCTCCTCTACCTGCAGAGGCATGGAACAGATGAAGAGTAACAACATCAACAAACATCATCATCAACATTTTTTCCCCTCTTTTACATAACGGATTAGACTGGTGGTTAATCAGTGTGCAGCACAAAGTGTCTCCCTGTGCGACAGGGGTGGCTCATCTGCTGCTTTTAAAAGCTTTTGAGTAATATTTTAGTGAATTCATACCATAGAAATACATCTGAGTAACTGACAGAAAGATAATCACCAGGCTTGCATGGAGTTAGACTCTTTTCTACAAAACAAATGCTTGAGTAGATTTTTCATTAACCTCAACTACAGCCGAGAAAAACCAGTCTAAAATCCAAAATTTTACCTTACTGATTTGAAATTCTAATCGTCGTATATATCTCTCCAAAGACCTGATCTCCTGTAAAAAACAGAAAAAACATATTGAATTTTGAAAGCTTAAGAAACATTTATTATCACTTATCCATTCAAATTAAATAATTTAAAATAAGATCTTGCTTAAAAGGAAAAAATGAAAACACATTACCTTCTCCAGATCATAAAGAAAGGCCTGAAAATACAGAAAAGTATAATTATCATCAGCACTGTTGTCATCACCAGGCGCACACATTTTGTACACACAGACTTTCTTCCTCTCTCCCTCCTCACCAGTCTCGAGTTTCTTTTCGTCTCTCTCTGCTGTGAAGACAGGAAGTCCATCTCAGCTTGGTGACCCTCCAGGTAGTCCCTGAAGAGAGAAACACGCAATTAAAAGTAACATTTTATGAAGATGAACAAACTTTACCTGCCAGAAATCAGCTGAGAAATTCCAGCTCGGGACTACCAAACATCTACTGCATGTAGCAGCAGATGTGAAAAGTACAGCTACATTTACTGGCAGTGTAAAATATTCTTTGCAAAAATTAAACTAAATATCAAAAATCAACCAATTTTACTCTGTTAAAGGATCATTAATCATAAATGTGACTGCCTCCTATTCATCTTGTGGACTTTTGAAGGGTCAAACCACAGATTTGGAACCACTCAAGTAACTAAATGTAAAGAGGTGGAAACAAGCCTCGCCCTGACCAGCTGCAACACTAAAATACTACAGAGACATGGACAAGTTTAGTATTATAGCACTGGATACTTCACGGCCTGCTTGCAGTTTAATGTTTAGTGGGGTACTTGTTTAAGTTCAGCAGTACTACACATACTTGAGTCCTTTGCGTAGTGCCTGAAAAACCCTGTCGACCTGCTCCGGCTGCAGAGACCAGATAGCGCCTGAACTTCTGCGGGGGGAGACGGGCACCCTGCTGGCTTTATTTCCCGTCATGGCTTTGACGCGAAGAGAGTTACGAACAGAAGACGTCCTAAAAACAGAGAAAGTGAATGAATAGTCATAACAACATTTTTACAGGGTAAATCAGAATCTGTAGTTACATAAATTGTTATCAAAAAGAGCTTGTTGGAGTTTTTCTTTTTCCTACCTCTTTATTTTCAACTGTGTTCATCAGTATAACCTGTTCCCATGTAATTCCCTGTATATTAACAGTCCTTTCTTTGGTCCAAATCTAATCCAGCCCCTACAATCCACATTAAGTGTGGATCCCAAGCAGGTAGCCTTTAGTGGAAGTGTGTTGTTATAAGGCCCTCCAGCATAAAGTCTGGACCAGTGTAGATTTACCACCTGTTTTTTGTCTGATACAGAGGAAACCCCACACACTCAAATGTGGTCCATATGATTCAGGACTGTCTGTGCAATAAATAAAATGTCAAGTTTGTGCATGACCATGAACATGGTAACAAGAAAACACACCCACTTTCAAGTCTAAGGTGTTTATATATCAGGACATCCATCCATCCATCCATCCATTCGCTTCCGCTTATCCTTTTCAGGGTCGCAGGGGGTGCTGGAGCCTATCCCAGCTGTCATAGGGCGAGAGGCAGGGTACACCCTGGACAGGTCGCCAGTCTGTCGCAGGGCTAACACACAAGGACAGACAACCATTCGCGCTCACATTCACTCGCACATTCACACCTAATGGCAATTTGGATTTTCCAATTAACCTATCCCCACAAGCTGCATGTCTTTGGACGGTGGGAGGAAGCCGGAGTACCCGGAGAGAACCCACGCAAACACGGGGAGAACATGCAAACTCCACACAGAAAGACTGATGTTGGAATTGAACTCAGGACCTTCTTGCTGTGCGGCAACAGTGCTAACCACCGTGCCACCGTGCTGCCAGGACATAATAAATAGTAATCTTAGCCGGTCTTAGAATTAAGTAAATACAAGCCTCAAAGCATGACATATTACACCGTGTCATTATTTATTTAATAAAAACTTGGGCGCAGCAGTGTGTGAAAAAGGACACCCTTACAGGTTGCATAGGAATTAGGAGGTTAAGTAGTGATCCAAGTGTGAGTGAATACAATACCAAGGAGGATAGATCCACACTGATCTTAAATAAGAAGCAACTGTTTCAGTCCATCATTCTGGAAAAGGATTAAGTCTATTTCCAAACACTTTGAAGTTCATCATTGTACTGTGAGAAAGAAAGCATTCAAGACAGGAATGGATGTCCCAGTAAATTCACCCCAAAGTCAGACTGTGCAATGCTCAGGGAAGAGCTAGGTTAACATAGCTTTGCCAAGCTGCATCCGACCCAATCACAGAGACATCAGGATCAATGTTCTTTGGATAGATGTGACTAACAGATGTTTGGCCATAATCCACAGCTGCTTCATACCAACAATCAGGCACAGTGATGGACAGTGGATGATTCTGACTTGTTTTCCAGGCACAGGACCTGCGCATATTACAGTCTCAAAGTCGACAGCCAAGTCCTCTGTATATTAAACTATTTCAGAGTCAAATGAAGGGCCATTTGTCTCAGGCTAAAGCTTAGCTGCAACAGGGCCATGCAACAGGACAATGACCAAAAGTACAGCAGTAAATCTACAACATAATGACTGGGGGGGGAAAAAAAGAATCAAGGTTTAATCCATAATTCAGAAATGAACATATGCTCCCATCCAGCCGACATCTTTTCAGGCAGGCTTTTCATGCTTCAGGAAGACATTCGCAAACAAACTGCTTATAGCCCAACAAACAGCATGACTCTGCAGAATAAGAGCCTAGGTGCTGAACTGGGCTGCCTGCAGTCTAGACTGTTCACGAACCGAGAACAGATCCACCAGTGTTGAGCAGAAAGAAACATCTATCAGACCAGATGGGCGCCATTCCTCTCCACCAGCTGGTCTCCTCAGTTCCCACACATTTATAGACTGTTGTTAAAAGAAGAGGGGATGCTACACAGCAGTAAACATGGCTATTTTTTTAGGGTCCAATTTCTCAATTTAAACATTTGATATGTTTGCTGTGGACTATGGTGAATACAAAAAAAGTTTTAGTGAGAATCGGATGGGGGATGTGTGTTTAGGATGGAAAAATGTGTGGATGTTTGTGTTGTGTGTATAGAGTATAAACATCCACACACACACACAGGGAAGTGGAATGCTGCTTGCTTTCTTTTTTTAACACAACATTTTGTTCTCAGCCTCTCTCGGGGGACTGACAGTTTTCATCTGGGTGTTTATCACTGTCTTCTTTCATTCGCAAATAACATCTGAAAGTCTGTGGTGCTTTCACTGCCTGCCCATCAGCGGAGAACAGACTTGTCTGAGGGTGAAGGGAATTCCCTCCACACAACGTGACGGTTTTTATTTTCTCTCATTCATTGTTTCACTATATGGAGAAAAACAGTTCAACAGAGGGATGATTTATAACATGATCACAGTATCAAAGTTAATATCTGTAAAATCACAAAGTTAAAATTCTCTTTCTTCCCATTTATCCTGACAGCTACGAGAATCTAAACAATTCCTCAGACATTTTTCTCCCAACAAACTTCTGTTTGTTTTGTTTTAGACAGTGGCACGTTTGTCTTTTATAGAGATTCAGACTCAATGTTTCACATAATGAGATCAGTATCTGTACAAGTCAAAAACTCAGGCTTCACACTGCTGACACTCGGTTTTATAAAACTTTTTCTACTTAACGTGATCCTCGTCACACTCACTTAATGTCTAAATTTTATTGATAAACCATTATTTCATAATGCAATGTCAGGATTTTCCCCCCTGACTGAGGATTTCTTTACATCAATTCATAATGATACAATGAATGTTGATAATGGCACCACTGGTGTTTCCATAATTCCGTCTGCTGCTTGACATGAAGTCTCCCGAGAAAACGAGCTGGCTGCTGGCAGGGAAGAAAATGTGGAGACTCTCCCCAGAGGAGGACGAGACAAGAAGACCAACAGGGAGGGAGAGAGAGACCAAAAGTAAAACAAGCGAGTCCTTAAACAGACTTGTTGTCCTTTGCCACTTTAAGCTGCCTTATGGCTGGCTATTTATCGTTAAACCAAATAAATACTTACACTGATGAGCTCAACGCATGCTAATAAACATGAGGCACAAACCAGGGCTGGTTAAAGTGGCCAAACTACTCGTAACATTCACAAAATTTGCACCTGTAGCATCCACTTGCTCGTCCTTCTGTCTATTGTCATCTCTGTAACCACACCCTTCCCTCAATTTTCCCATCTCTATTCTTACATCTGTGCTTCCTTTCAACAGTTGTGGCTTTCTACTGGCGCTGCAGACACACCTGAAGACAATCGACTAATCACTTGCTGCATTCAAACACCAGCTCTCCCACCCACCCCTCACCAGATTGTCTGACATTTAAAGATTGCCTTCTCTGCCAGTCTCACCCCGTTTTCCCCCTGTGATCCAGATAGTCTTTCTTCTGATGCCCAGCTACGTCCTTGATCTGTCACTGCATCTTTTGACCTTCCTGCTAAACAGTGTGATTCTCTCAGTATTCAGCACCAATACCTCCACATGACACTTAACAGAGTTTAGACGCCTTTGTGGTTTTTGCTCTTTAAAAAAAATAACACTAATTACACACTGTCTGCCCATGATATGTAGCTACACCACACATTTGTTGACTTGTTCCCTGCCAGTCAAACCCAGACAGACACACCCCTGCAGCCAGATGAGAGAGAAAATGGAGCATTTCTGATATCTTTACCAAAAACCTTTTCTTTTGTTAAATAAACAGTTGCTAACTTCTTTAAAACTGGTATACATATCTGAGAGTGAGCGAATGTTTTGGACATCCTTTGGAAGATCCACTTAGATAACAGGACCCAATTAGTTCTTACTAGTTGTTTCTTTAAGACTAAATTGTAAACCAGTGTTAGTCGTTATTACATAGATTTCTTTCTTATTGGTTGAAACAATAAGAAAAGTGTCATTCACCTCTGTCGACCAGTCAGAGAAGAGAATCCAGTGAAGGAGCGGCTTCTGTGGATCAGGCCTCCATCTGAAGGAGAGTCAAATCGCAGCTTCACTGACATCCTGCAGAGTAAATAAGAGGTGTTTTAACCAATGAGGAGACACGGGCTAACAAAAGATATCCCAAACCCTCAAATATTACCACTTTATATTTCCAAGTTAATCCTAAATAATGGTGAGTCACAAAATCAATCACATGAGGTCTACGATACAAGAAATCAACCACGCTAATGTTGGACCAGTAGAATTATAACAGAAATGATTGAAAACATGATCAAACCAAACAAGCAACAAGAGCTGAGACCAAACAGACTTTTGCTTGAGAAAGGATCTGTCACTGTTTACTCTTTATATTAGTAATTGGATGTGTAAGACTGTTTGTTAAAGCCAAAACAATTGAATATCTTAAGTCACTTGAATTAAAAAGAAATATTACCTCCTTTTTCTTTGTTAATTTTAAATTGATGTTCTTTATTTCCACAGTCACTCACGCGAACATTTAAATCCACAAGACCACCCTTACTCTCAGACAATCCAAAACAGGAAACAGAGCACCGACATCTGTGGGACAAATTAACCAAAGAACATCTTGAACAGGGCCCACAAGTATGTGCACAAACTGCAGATGGAGGACACTTATGTATTCACTATACTCCGAGTATGGCAGCGTTGGTCTGTTGGCTTGCCCACACACCGTAGATTCAGGTTGAACAATCTCAGAAAATGGAAATAAAATCAATAACTTGCAGTGTGCACCATTCAATATAAGGTTTATGCCACAATGGTGTTAAATTAACTTTAGTACATTTTAAATGCAATGTTTTATGAAAAAAAAAGCAGAAAAAAACAAAACAATTATTTTGTTTTGGTTAAAATGCCAAATTAATTTTTTTTGTTTTGAACTCCTGACAGAAAAATTCGTTTTAGTGTGTGAAGTGTGAATGAATCAATGCTTAAAGTCCTGCTGGCTTAAATACGGGTATAAAAATATTCAGTTTGTTACTTGGCTGATAAATCTGTTTGATTTATAAAGTATTTTGTCTTCTTGTTTTTGTGAGAGGTGGTCTAATATACGTGTTAAGTAATTTAATAATAGTTAAACAATTAAATGACAAAAACGTACCTGTTTTTCCACTATCTGCTATAGAAATGTCTGCTTCTATAGTAGACAGAATAAAAGGATGACCAAAAATTTATACAAAGCATAAAAAGTATCTTTTCCTCTTTCAGCTGTCTCAATCTGTTGTTAAAGTTTAAAATGATTTTAAATTGGTTATGATGAGGAAAGTGTTCATTCAGTTTTTGTGTTTGCATGAGCTTCGCTCTCATTCCCTCTGCTCAGCTGCAGCGACTTTGCTAATGAACCCAGTCAGTGCACATATACACCAAACAGCAGCCTGCAGAGCTGAGAAATGAAGCAGTTCCTCTAAAGGCCTCTTGTTACTGGCTCCAAAGGCATAAAAAGCATATTTATACCCTGATACAGGAAAGGCTTTGTTCCTGTTCATTTAGGGGCGTGAACATGTTGATTGACAGGTTTATACTGCCTGTGATATACACAGAAATCCCTTGACCTCTCCAAGTGTCTTGTAGAGTGGGCTTTGGTTTTTCAGTGCCTTTTTTTTGTTTTGATCCTGATTGTTTTTTGTCAGGGTCCTGGGTTTTTGATTGAAGTGTTTTGAGTTTCCTGTGGGGTGTGCGTTTGTTTGTTTGGTTGGTTTTTTTTTTGTCACTTTGTATTGTGAATTATGTTCTCATCGTTGGTCTTTTGTTACTCCCCCAAGTCTAGTTTCTTGTGTTCCATGCTTAGTATTTCTGTGTATTATTTATCATCTCTAGTCTTTTGGTTATTAGAGTTCTCTGCCGTATGGTTACATCTGTGTTTCTTAGTTGCTCTGTCTCCACCATGTTAAGTTCGCGTCTCACTGTTATACTTCGTGTTTTACTTTGAAGGTCTGTCTCATGTGAGTGTATCCTGCTTTGCTTCCTTGTCTCGTCAGTTCTGATTTCCCCCAGCTGTGCTCTCCTTCTGTGTCTCATTCCCTCGTTATTCCCCAGTGTATCTAAGCCCTGTTTTTCTCTGTGTCAGTGTCGCGTTGTCCCTCATTGCTGTGTGTTACTCTCTCCCTGTGTTTCCTTATGAACTTAGATTTCCCAGTGTAGTTTTGTTTTGTATGCTTTCCCCTGCCAGCAAATAAAGCTAAGTTTTTTTTTAGTTTAAACCTTGTGTCTGAGAGCCTGCATTTTGGGTCCAACTCCTGTCTGCCACACAGCGCTTCTAGACATTTTTTTTTTTTTTTGACTCAGATGTTTGTTTGTTTCAGATTTTGTCTAAGCATTTTTTTTTATTCTTAGTTAAAACTCCTTAATTTTCTTTCTCAGGTCCCTCATTTGGATAACTATGATAGTGTGAGTTGTAGACGATTGCTAATGTCTATGAAAATGTTTATAGCTGCCTCACCAGGAAATAAGAAAGAGGCAAAATAAGATTATTTTGCTAAGTTACCAAAAGAGCATTTCCTTTACAGCAGTAAAGAGAAAACAATAACAGAATGCAATAAAGGCTGACAAAGTGAAACGGTCAGTGGCTTTTATAGAAAAGTACTGTGTGTAAACACAGTCTGGATGCCATCTGCTCAGGCTCTTTCATGTGGTTCAAATGGCGAGTCGAGTTAAAGCTAAAACCACAACATGACTATATTTTTGCCATTAGCTGTTTCTTCTAAACAGCCTTTATGCAATGATCTGTGCATGATTGTACAAACCTCCTTATTCAGCATGTTAATAAACCACAAAGATGTTTGGCTGAACTTATTACCAACAACCCAAATTTGCTAAGGTAGAGCTGAATTGCCCCTTTTATCCGATTTTGCTGAACTGATATGTTGAATGTTATCATGTTTTGTTTTATGCAGTTTTAGATGAAGATTTACATTCAGCCTAATTTTTGAGTCATTGTTGCTTCAGTCACACAAACATGTATTTATACACTCTTTTACTTTACACACACACACACGCGACTTCCATCATACACGGATGGATGCATCACAGGGGCAAAAGTGGATGACACACTGTACCTCCTTAACTACAAGCATCCAGCTGTTTCAGTGTGTCTAAGATGTGATACTATTATCATAAAATGCTGGATCTTATGCATGTGCTAATGTGATTATCTCAAAAAATTATTCTTCATCCCTCAAAAACACAAAGCCATAGTTTTGAGTCAAATGCAGCTTTAGGTTTATTTATTCAAATAATTAATCATGGAAGAAAACCTGCTCACTAGAAACTGAATGTATGATATAATTAAAGTACTTAAAGTCAGCATTTGTGGGTGAATACTGAATATTTTTTTGAATGTTTTTATACTTCAGCCTCTTTGGTGGCCCTGAGAGGTCGAGTACACTGCAGCTTAAGAAAACACCAGAAAGTAGAAAAACTCTGCAAAAGATAAAGAAAAAAAATCACAAACACAACAGAAGTGTTTTTGTTAACTGCTTTCTTCCATTTGCTCAACATCTCTAAAGTTAGAAATATCCTGTCTCAGAGTGACGCTGAAAAACTAGTTCATGCGTTTATTACTTCCAGGCTGGACTACTGCAATTCATTATTATCAGGATGTCCTAAAAACTCGCTGAAAAGCCTTCAGCTAATCCAAAATGCTGCAGCAAGAGTACTGACAGGGACTAGAAAGAGAGAGCATATTTCTCCTGTTTTGGCTTCCCTTCATTGGCTTCCTGTTAAATCCAGAATTGAATTCAAAATCCTGCTCCTCACATACAAGGTCTTAAATAATCAGGCCCCATCTTATCTTAATGACCTTGTAGTACCATATCGCCCTATTAGAGCACTTCGCTCTCGCTCTGCAGGCCTACTTGTTGTTCCTAGAGTATTTAAAAGTAGAATGGGAGGGAGAGCCTTCAGTTTTCAGGCCCCTCTTCTGTGGAACCAGCTTCCAGTTTGGATTCAGGAGACAGACACTATCTCTACTTTTAAGATTAGGCTTAAAACTTTCCTTTTTGCTAAAGCATATAGTTAGGGCTGGACCAGGTGACCCTGAATCCTCCCTTAGTTATGCTGCAATAGACGTAGGCTGCCGGGGGATTCCCATGATGCATTGAGTTTTCCTTTCCAGTCACCTTTCTCACTCACTATGTATTAATAGACTTCTCTGCATTGAATCATATCTGTTATTAACCTCTCTCTCTTCCACAGCATGTCTTTATCCTGTCTTCCTTCTCTCACCCCAACTGGTCCTTCAAGACTGCTGGAAAACCATTTCAGGTGACTACTTCATGAAGCTCATTGAGAGCATGCCAAGGATTTAGTAAAACTGTTGGCCACAACATCATTATATTCCTCGTGGTCATATCAATAATATACTGAGGACAGTTGTTTTGTTTAGCTCCACTGTTCAGTGTGCCCCACATTGTTTTGATACTTGGAGTATTCCTTTTTACTACTGTCAAGAAGCGCTGTGTGGCAGGCAGACACAATCTCTACTTTTAAGATTAGGCTTAAAACTTCCTTTTTGCTAAAGCATATAGTTAGGCCTTAGTTATGCTGCAATAGACGTAGGCTGCCGGGGATTCCCATGATGCATTGAGTTTTTCCTTTCCAGTCACCTTTCTCACTCACTATGTGTTGATAGACCTCTCTGAATCGAATCATATCTGTTATTAACCTCTGTCTCTCTTCCACAGCATGTCTTTCATCCTGTTTTCCTTCTCTCACCCCAACCGGTCGCAGCAGATGGCCGCCCCTCCCTGAGCCTGGTTCTGCCGGAGGTTTCTTCCTGTTAAAAGGGAGTTTTTCCTTCTCACTGTCGCCAAAGTGGTTGCTATGAAGCGCCATGAGGCGAATTTTGTTGTGATTTGGCGCTATATAAATAAAATTGAATTGAGTTAACACAAAAATGTGACAGAACACCTGCGGAAGTGACACCCTAGCAATAAACGGCTAATGACAAACATGTATCTACAGTATTCTATGAATCACGTGATTAAAGCACAGTGACCTGCGTCTTTTTCTTCCTCACAACACAGATGAACCCTCCACTTTGTTTCAGTCTGTCTCAGTTACAGTCTCTTCACGTTTTCTGTTACTTCTCTCACTGACCCGCCCTTTTATTGTGTCCCCAGGAGTTCTACTATTTTGTTGTATCATTTTTTTCTTCTTTTTTTTGGCTTAAAAAAAATCATTCTGTTGTGTTTTGGGTGCTTTTGCAGGACAAGTGCACTTGTCCTCTCGGGGCCACCGTATAAGCCGGAGTATGAATTTGAAATGTTTCATGCATTTAAAACACTTGGAAAAGAGCACGTGCAACAATACTGGAGGTATGGGAGATCAAAACTTCATAGAACTAAATCAAGGTCATCCACACTAAGTTTGGCACCCTGTGGCAAGGGTTTGAACCAATAGTATGGTAGAAATACTGAACCCTGCCAATGTAAGTAGTTCAGAATAACCCACTTTGGAGTCCTGACCCAGAATGTGAAACTCACACTGTGGTCCTGATGCCAAAATCAACAGAGTCACCGAGCAACCAAACTTAAGAGATGGGGATAGGAAATCCAGGTCTGCTCATTATGAACCAAAGTTAGCCAAGACACACACACACATACAGGCACACACACATATACACACACTTGGTTTTTCCCTGTAGAGGAAGTTGAAGTGTCTTTTGTTTTACAAGGATAATATTTTTCAGTACATGTTTCTAACCTCTTAAATCTAAATCTGTCCTTAAGGTAATCCTCAAGGTTAGACAGCTCAACAACATGCAGCGGCTTGAAGTAGGCCAATTATGCTTATTATAGCTCTCGTTTTGTCCTTGGACTCTACTAAAGCAGATTTGAATGCTTCATTATTTAAAACTTTCGGCATGTTTGATTTGATTATTCAACACTATGACGAGATAGGTATGACAGAAAATAAAGAAAAGTATAAAAGGTCGGCTTTAAACAGAAGTATTAATTTGTTTTACAAATGAACTTCATGTCATGTTGTGTGAAAGGACCCAAAATGCAGGCACTTGCTGTGATGCGAGGGAGCTTTATTGTAGAAGGTGAAAATAACAAAGGCGAGGACAGAGCTAAACATAAACCTAAACTGGGAAAACTAGTAACAAACAAAACCCGAAACCATAACTCAGAGAACAACATGCAGTAAAAAAAAAACATAAGGAGGTGACACAGGGGATGAGGAGTGGAGAATGAAGAGCAGTGAGACACCAAGTTACACAAATGGAGCGACGACGAACGGAGGCAAACAGTCTGGGGTTAAAACTGAAGCAAAAACAACATGAAAGCAATGATTTGATCTAAAACATAATTTCCCCCTTCATTTGTGAGGTGGAAACACTCCACTTCGCTGTTGTTTGAGAAACAGTCAGGTGGGTCATTTCATTGCAGAAGCAAACAGATCACTCGTTGGTTCAAGTTTTCAGAAGTGAGTGTGGCACAGAGCTTAACAGAAGAGCAGCAGAGTGAAAGAAAGTAAATAAACACGAACACTTATCTAGTAGGCACATACAGTTCATATCTGTGAATAAACTGACCAACAGGAAAGCAAAGGAGCAAAGAAAAGCAACACACAATGCCTACAAAGCCTTTAAAGACTGTTTAAGTTGTTAACAAATATGCAATAACTGCTGAAACAAATAGATGAGTTGGAAAAGATGTACTACATGAAGTAGGAAGATATGCTATGAAGATAGGTTTTTGAGTTTATTATATTATTTATAATTTCTAGTCTTTGGGTTTTCGTTAGAGTCATGTCTTATGGTTTGTCTCTGTGTAATCCTTAGTTGCTGTCTCCCCTGTCTGCTATATCCCCGTGTCCAGTCAGTGTCTGTGTCTGCCCTGGTCCCACATCTCTGTTCCCTCTGTTGTAGTGCCTGCATGTGAGTCTGTGTCTTTTGTCCAGTCTGTGTTGTGTTTCCTGTTTTACTTTGAAGGTCTCTGTCTTATCTCAGTGTGTTCAGTTTACGCTTCCTTGTCTCGTCAGTTCTGATTTGCCCCAGCTGTGTTTCCCTCCTGTTGTCCATTCCCTGATTGCCCCCTCTATGTATTTAAGCCCTGGGTTTCAGTTTGTCTTTGTCGCGATCTACCGTTTATCTAGCTGTGTGTTCTGTCAGTCTGTCCGTGTAAGTTTATTTTTTGGATACTCAGTTTTGTTACTTTTTTGAGTTTAACATTAAAGCTGTTTTGAGTTACTGTCTGTCTCCGGAGTCTGCACTTTGGGTCCTTCATGTCACCACCCCTGCGTGCGCACAGCCGTCACATAACATGAATGCCACATTAACCAGCTGTTAGAGGCAAAGAATGTGACACACCGAGCATAAGCATAAAGTTTGTTTCAGTAGTCACATACTACACCTGTCTCCACCTGTCTGCTCTGTTACAGCAGCTGGCTGAGCACGCAACATTAGAAAAGAGCACAAAAATCATCTTTAAAAACCTTCAGATTAGTCTGATTAAATTGCATTTTTTACTTTTTCTAAACTTTAAATTTGATCTCCTTCGAACCACCAAACATCAACCACATGTGCGGCAGAAAAAGACAGACTTACAGAGGGGAGGACGCAGGGTTGTGATAGTAAAAGATAATGCACAGTGAAGCATAATGAAACTTAAACAAGAAACAAAAACGGAATATTAGATCATTGTTGGAAAAAGAAAACTACAGGCCAAAGAAGAGTTATAATTCTAAACAGCGTATATAATATGATACATCCCAACAAAACCAGTTAAATGCTGAACATCTGTGGAGAATATAAAAATCACACAGACAAGAAATGTCCCAGATCCCCTTTAACAATGTTTAAAATCCTGACACACCCTGAACTTCTGTAAATGTGCTGCTTAAAGGGATCCGGGTTGCACTGACATGAACAGCTGAGGCTGCTGGATGTTGTAACTGCCAGTTTAAGCGATACATAGACTCTAAGTGTTTACAGTGAGAAAGAGCCTAAGTAGAGCCAGAGTAGAAGAAGAGTGAGAAGCTACATCTGACCGTCTGGCCTACTTCATATGCACTGACTGCACATGTTATTCTTAATTTTAAAACTTATTTCGAGCCTGAGATTTACCCTTAGATGCCTGAAAGTGGCCCGTTTGACAAACAGAAATCTTGCATACTGAGAGCGATGTTAGACAGTAATTCTACATTCCACATGACAATAAAACTGCATTTTTATTGGACATCCACGAGAAGACTTTTAAAGTTTTTGGAAAAAGTTCAGATGCAGTCTGTGGAAACAAAATGTGACACATAAAACTGTGCAGATTCATGACCAAAGCTGAGACAGAAATATGAATGCGCATTCTTCCTGGCTGATTTATAAGGCTGCATGTGCACCTTGCTGTGCTTTTTAGTCAGTAGTAATTATGAGCATGGGCCAACCTGTTAGGTCCTTGTTTTTCACCTCTACTCCCTACTTTAACAGCAAGAGGAACAAGAAAGACATGCAGTTCTCTGACAGGCAAAATGCGGCCACCCGACAGGGCAAATGTTCAACTCCATTAAGGACGTAGACACAGGCTGGGCGTTATATATAGTAACTACTTTCTAGCAGAACCTCTTGCTGAATCATTTCTCTACAGTTGTTGCTCCCATGTGGACACATAAGACACATTCACCCATAAAAATTTGTATTTTCTTGTAAAATACTTTCCTGCAACAAAAGATCGCTATAGCAGGTAGCTTCACATGGATTTGTGTCTCCAGCTGGAGTCAAACCAACAACCTTTCACTTCAACCAACTGTGTTAACCACAACACATCTGTAATTAGCACATAAAATAAATCAAACAAAAAACTGATGCCGATTAAACGAAACTGAACATTTTGCTCTCCAGCTTAAAATATGTAAAAACTAATTTACAAATTAAAAATAATGAGGCATTCATTTGTGTTCTTGACCACCTTTGTTACTTGTACGTTCACGACTGCTGTTCCAAAACAAAAAGTTTTAATGTTGAAGCAGAGGTTTAATTAAAACATTAAAAATAATAATATTATAGCCAGTTAGGTAACGGCAGCACGGTACCGGTTAGCACTGTTGCCTCACAGAAAGAAGATCCTGAGTTCTCTGTGGAGTGTTCAAAGATATGCAGTTAGTGTTAGGTTAACTGATGATTCTACGTGTGAATGGTCATCTCTATGTGTTCGCCCCATGATAGACTGGTGACCTGTCCAGTGTGTACCCTGCCTCTTGCCCTAAGACAGATAGAGATCGGCTGCAGCCCCCCGCATCCCTGAATTGGATAAGCAGTAGAGATTAAATGGATATTCTAGTTGGTTTATTATTATCAGTTTGCTACTGTGATCCAATCTGCTTGAAACTTAAACTCAAATGTTAATTATACTTTATTGTGTTTGGATAGCTGTGTTCATGTAGCTGTGGTAAATGAGCTGCATCAAACCTGAAATACAAAGTGACTGACCTGCGTCACGAGGAGCTGCGTGCGACAACAACCTCGCTGTTTCTTTCTTATCTCTTGGGTAAACTATAGATTTTTTTCCCAGCGTATGATTTTCTAATCACTTTTGCTCCTACAGAATATAAACACAATGTCCATGAATGCGTGAAACCCAAGTTGTTATCAAGTTAGCTAATCAGCCTCGCCCACGTTATTCTTTTGTAAAAAACACAAACAAGCCCAATTTATTTCTCATCTGTAGTTTTTATTCATGAAATTACATTATTTGCACTCATATTTTGTTTATTTATTTTATGATCAGTTTTAAATCCTTTCTGTTTCCATTCAGCCAGGCCTCACACCAGTGATTTCTCCAATGATTAATTAGCTGCTTGTTAGCTGGAGGCGGTGCAGGCCACTGACTGCAGCTGCTGGAGCTGTTGTTGGGAATCAAAATCTACACGTTTCACTGTGATTGAAAAATAAATTATTGGAACAACTTGAGCAAATGAAACTAAGAACAGTGGAAAATTATATTAATCAAATAAGAAAGAAAATGCTGTAATTAAAGGTTTGGGTTTTGTTTTTGTTTTTACTGAAGAAAAGAACAAAGAATAAATTATGTCTGGAATGTGATTTGAATGAGAAATGAGGAAGACACATTCCTCAAGAGATAAGACAATTTGAAGGGGAACAAAGGGGGAGAAGTGTGTGTGTGTGTGTGTGTGTGTGTGTGTGTGTGTGTGTGTGTGTGTGTGTGTGTGTGTGTGTGTGTGTGTGTGTGTGTGTGTGTGTGTGTGGTATCTGAGCATATCTGACCAGGCTGGGGTGCCATCTGGTCTTAAAAGGTTTGCTGTGACCTGCAAGTGATTTACTGGGTCCCATGCGGTGTGAAGGTGGGAGGTTGGGGCCTTCGTATGTTTTGTATGTTTTTAAGTGTGTGTGGATGTGAACACATAAGTGTCTGAAATGTGTCTGCTTGTGTGTATATGTGCGTGTTTTCTACCACACATGATGTGCAGGCCACTCGTGAGGGTCTGCTGCAAGCTAACAGCTCTGTGACCATGCCAAACACACACACACACACACACACACACACACACACACACACACACACACACACACACACACACACAGAGTTCCAAACTGCATGCAAACCTCAGAAGGATTTAATTTCCTTCTTTCTCTTCCTCCCCTGCAGGGTGTGGTTGTTTGACAGCGTGTTTTAAATGTGGTTGGTGCTCACTGGTAATCACTCTCATTCTGGTCAGCGTAATTGAGCTCATTTCCACTTCCACATTCACTCGGGTTTGGCTTTGTAGTCTTCTGTTACTTTTGTCGATCACACCGAAAAAAGCAAGAGCCATCGATGAGACACGTTTGTATAGGAAATCCTGAAGAGTTATGGGACCATAGGCATGTCTCATCCTATGAACACATTCTTTCTCAGCAGGCCTAAAAAGGGAATTTGAATCGCATTTGCTAATTTTTTGCAACCATCACTTACAGTTGCAGGATGTCGGTGTGCATGCGGTATTAGAGGAGGTTCTCTGGCAGAACCTCTTCTGTAGCTCCATAGATTTTGCAACACATGACATGGACATGCTTCCATCCCAACACTGAGACGATGCAATATCTGTTATTAAAATGCACCCTCTGGCATTTAGAGATTTCTGACTGTGGTGCTGAATTTTGTTGAGATGCTGACTCACTGTGTCAGAATCTCAACAAACTTTTTAATTTAGAGTAACCGAGGGCCTTTCGAGTTTACTTTGGTCGAGTGATGAGGACAAGGGGAGCGATTCCATGGCAAACTGTCTTTTAGCCACATTAGCCAAATTTTATTTAGAAAAGGTAAATAAACAAACAAACTTATAGTTTTTGACAATTCCTTATTCAAACACAACAAAATAAGTTCTCAGTGTTTTCCAGAATGACTTTTGAACACAGCTGAGGTGCATACCTACTATAACCTACAAGAAGCCACAAATGCACATCACTGCAAACATTGCAGTCATTCACATTAGTCTTTCGCCGAATTGAATCTTACCTTTGCAAAACTTTAAGCCTTTTGTTTAGAGACCTCTTTCTGGTTAGTTTCTATCTCACTGCTGCCCTTTCATTAATTTTCTAAGAAGAAATATTAACAGTCACTTTTATCTTGTTAAAGACTCTGGCCCGTGGGCCTCCTAACTCCTTTGAATCCTGGGTCTGTGCCTGGAAGTCTCTGTCAGTAATTCCTCTGAGTGTGCGAGTTTCTGTTTTCTCCTGTTCAGTCCTTGTCTCTTGTGCATTAGTCATTAGAGAAAACATGTTTTCTAGTTTCCCTCTTCCATTCTGCCGTCTTTATTTTGTTTAGCTTTATTTATTTATTTTTATTTCTAATTGTCTTTCTTATATAGAAATATATATTTCCATAATTTTCCCCGCCCTCTGCTAACTCCCAACAGTCTCTGGCTCAGATATAATCTGTGATAATTAGAGGAGAGCTTTAAATTACTTTGAATGCTCCTCAGGGATTTTCACCCAATTTCCAAGTAAACAAGAACCACAAAGAATCATTTATCTTCTCGAGAGCAAACCTATGAATCTGTGAATGTTGTGTTAGTGTAGTTAGTTGCAATAAATCAGCAGATGAAAGAGATTCTTCAGCAAGATGATAAAAAAGATAGTGTGAAGGGATTTGAAACATTTAATTATCTTCTATTTAAATTGAAACATTTGCTAATACTTAAGCTGTTTATGTCTGGTTTTAGATCATCACTGACACTGGTTGACACTTCTGGCTCATTTCCAGCTGAAATGTAATTGGCCGGCTCTTTTTGAAGGGGTCAGAGGTCAGAGATGACTCATGTCCCACAGGGTGAAGAACTATGTTGTTCTGGATGGAGGTGCACATGCGTACACACTGTTAGCTCATGACATTCCTAAAATAGCAAGCGTAGCTGCTGGGTGTTTAACCTACTCTGTCTCCTGTAAGCTTCAGTAATGTAATGAGTGCTGTGCTGCTGCGGACTGCTGCAGCTCCTCGAACATCTACACCGTGCTGTGGCAAAACCCAAAACAGTGTGGTCTGATACTGGGGATGAGAGCATGAATGATTGTCTGACTCCTTGTGTTTTCCCTGTGATGGAGTGGTGAACTGGATGTTAGAGAATAAAGACGTTAGAGAATAAAAACAAAATGAAGCATTTGTCCCACATCCACTTGGGGAAAAAAATTTTTTTTTTCTGTAAAGAAAAAAGAACCCAGCCACCAATGGGCAAAGCAAACTAGCACAGTATAAACACAATATCCCCCACTGTTTATCTTTCTGTGCTCTTCACAAAACATTATGGGTACACACTGATGCCAAGCATGGTCCTATGGTTTCAGGAGAAAGAGGAAGCACTAAACTATCACAATAAACTGTCCTCACAGAAAAAAATGATCATATCTTTTACTGGTTTCTACACACAGATGGGTGTGTCTCCACTTCAGATAACTGATCAGATAAACCGGCGGAGTGCTCTGGTTTGCTGTAGGTATAAAAACTACCTGATCAGGTTTAGTTTTGCAAATATTCACACATTAGAAAACTTAATGCTCCATGGGTGCCGAGTTCCCCTCCATCTACAGCATACATTTTACAGGCAATGATTCCCATTCCCATTAGAAACCACCTAATTGTGAACTTAATCATCGAGTCTTGAGTAATTCCTGCTTGCAGAGTTGACTTATCTAGTTGTTTTCTGGCCGGCTCATCCACATGGGGAATTTTTGGCTTGAGACATCATAAATTCTCCCATTATAATCAGAGGGTGGAGAACAAAGGAAGAGAGAATTATGTCAGGGTAAATATGTCACACTTTTCTGTTTTGGTGTGTAGCCATTTCCCTGCTGAAGAGTCTGAATAACATAAACATCTAAAAGCATCGCAGTGCTACGATCCCCGGTGACTAATGTTCTAATCATTTAGCAGAATCAGTCCCTCGTGTCCATACCACATGCTGAGGTTTCTGTTTTCAGGTCATTTGAACCATTGTTTTTAAAAGTGAGTGAATTAGCACGGAGCTGGACGTCAGCTAACAGTCTGCTCTGTCAAAGTGTCAAACTGTTTAGAGTTAGAGAGTCTGCAGAGCAGAGGAGGGATGGGCATGTTAGGAAAGAGAGATGGTGACACATGTTAACGAGGGGGTCAGTGGGGGTAAAATACTCAGATGGGAAATACTAGTAGAAAGTCTTGACAACATTTTGCCTTTTTTACCCTGCATTTTCCTGCTAATTTATCTACAAGCATTACTCTTGATTGAATGTTTTGGATTTAACTGTAAACTACAACTTATACCTAAGAACGTGAAACACAATTTACAATAAAAAAAAATTGGTTGTTGAGTATTTTTCACACATCCCATTTCACAAAGTCTCTTTTTTTGTCCCCATTAAAAACTGAAATTCAACTAGAAAGTTCGTAATTCTTTTAATTAGAGCCAAAGTACATTAAACTTTTTAAAACATTGAATTTATTACATATTGACATAAAAATACCAGCTAATTATTAAAAAACAACCTTTCAGGAAGATAGTTCAAAAATATGTTGCTTATGAAATAAAGGTTTGAAGACAATGTTTGTTTCCACAGTGCAGTAAAACATGGGCAAAAAATTATTTTGAAACCCAGTGATCTGTTGTATTTCAGATGTTTTCATATGGAAATGATTAATCAGTAGGAGACAA
This sequence comes from Neolamprologus multifasciatus, assembly GCF_963576455.1. Taxonomy (NCBI): domain Eukaryota; kingdom Metazoa; phylum Chordata; class Actinopteri; order Cichliformes; family Cichlidae; genus Neolamprologus; species Neolamprologus multifasciatus. Next base: position 11,959,052 of record NC_140443.1, read on the forward strand.
CTAAATCCAGCCTAAATACATTATATATTTCATTTGAGGCAACACCCTGGGCACAGTCTGCCAATCTAACAAGCATGTCTTTGGATTGCGGGAGGAAACCCACAGACTCCAGGAGAACATAAAAACACCACACAGATGTATCATCTCGCCACTACACTTAAACCCAGAACTGTCCTATTGAGAGGAGGCAACTAATTGCTGCATTACTGCCACGCCTGACACAGTAACATCCATCCATCTATTTTCTTCCACTGGAAGAGGCCGGAGCCTATCCCGCCTCCTGCAGGGGGAGAGGTCGGGTACACTCTGGACAGGTCACCACAGTAACATGTTTGATCAAACAAAATATCACATAACGGTCCTTTAGATTCGAAATCGGCCACAGGCATGATATGAGTGTCTCTCAACATGCATTAACCCTGTGACAGACCGGTGATCTGGGATATGCTCCAATCTTCCAGTGACCCTGAACTGGATAAATGGAAGAGGATGGATGGATGCATAGAGTTTTAAGCTTTGCCTTACTCTTTTTCTCTCCTCTCCACTTGTTTCCTTATTCACTCCCTTTTGTTTTCAGGTGCTCAGATGACTTGTTCTGCCCCACTTTAATGGAAATGGAAAAGAAGGCTCTATCTGGCAGTGAAGCCTCTCTCCCATGCTTTGTTTTGGAGATTATGTATCGGAATTTAAGGAGCAAGACCACGCCTCCAAACACGCTCCTTCCGGTTGTCATCTATATAGGTTTCCCAGTTCTGCAAAGTGTTCATTCTCGTTTACGTGCCCCACCCTCCCTCCTTGTTCTCAGTTCTTTAACTTCTTCACTCCTATTTAGTACAGGGGGATCTGCCAGGCCCGGGAGCTGTCGCCAGTCCCCCTCGAGGCCTTCCCCAAACCGCAGCTTAATTCATATCCAAGCATTCACCTAGTAGGTAATACTATAAACACTGTCAAACCTAAAATGAGGACGTGGGCCCAGCTAGTGAATTTAATGTTTCTTCTTTTGTCTTTCTGAAGATGGATGTTATCTCTTTTTTTGTACCTTTGTTGGATAGTTTGGTATCCTATCTCTATGATGCAGTTACAGTGTCTGCTTGAGTTTCTCTTTTGTTTACATTTTCACTGTGACAAGTAAAAATACAGTTATATTTATTTGCTGCAGGAGTGCAGTAAGAACAGAAATCTGATTGTAGTCTTCTGTCTTTAAAAAACAAAACTACACTACCAAGAAGACAGATGAAGACACGCAACTTCTATATCAGGAAATAATATAAAATATTGACACTGGTAACTTTTAGGAATATTTCTCATTTTCCTTTTGTCTGCTGACTTGTCCTCCACCTCATTCTGTGGACCTCCCTAAGTCCTCTCTTGCTGCCTGTCGCTCAACCCCAGCCCTCTCTCCCTGCTGTGTGTTGTGTTATGTGGTGATATCCAGGGTTCCTGTGTGTTTAGACCGAGATAAGGCAAAGATTAAAAGACTCTGAAGTAATTTAATCTCTTAAATCTATTGACATAAACTCTTTCGCACACAGCGTACATCTCTATTTTCCTGTGGAGATACAAACATCTGGACTCACGTCCATGTACACGAGCACACACGCACGCACGCACGCACGCACGCACTCACGCGCTCACGCGCACACACACACACACACACACACACACACACACACACACACACGCACACACACACACACACACGCACACACACTTGCCTGGTTTCTCTACATCCTCAAAGATACAAACATCTGTACTTTCCAGCACACACATACACAACCCTGCCAAAGACAAAGGCATGCTTGCGTGCACATTTGACTTGATCTTCAAAAGATGAAAAACATCTGTCTGGCCCAACACACTTGTACAGATGTGCACACACACAGTGACTGTTTACATCAGTGTGCACCGGCCAGTTGATGAACATAAACCTTATCTGATTATGTTCATCAATAAACAGCTTGGTGTGGAACTATGTGAGCAATGGCGATGATAACTTTGGCATCCAGATGTGGATTACACTTAAATCCAAGCTGTTTATGTTTATCAGGCTAACTTCCAGTTATTCATGGGAGCAGCAGGATCCAGAGAGAAGAAGGATTTATCGTGAACTGACAAAACATGAGCCAGTTTGCCACTTTCTGTTCTTACTTTGTTGTCCTGTTTTGTCTGTTTTGGAGACGTCCAAGCTGTAAAGCTGTCAGGGCTCAGTTCCAGCTGCTGTCACTGCATCTTCATACAACACTGAAACAATAAGAAAATGAAAAAAGGTTGTAGTCTGCCGTAAAGTGTAGAATGAAAATGAAACTGTTATGCTTTAAAAGCACTGCTGTTTTCATGCAGGATCAACAATCCACAAATGCCTATTTCTGATCACAGTAGCTGTGTAAATTTTTAAGCTGACCTAAACCTCAGAAAAGGCAGAATCTGTTTGAAAAATAAAATGAACCACTTCAGTTCTTTCAACACAAACACTGAAATCAACTCAACAGATGTCGTTTAAGTTTATATTTCTTTATCTCCAACATAGAACTCTCAGAGCACTTCACTTGGCCTGGTCAGTTGTTGCAATGTTATACATAATCTCCTTGTGCTGAACATATTAATTTGTTTCGTTTGCTGTCATATATGTAACTAAAGCTTTGTATGGTCTACAATTAAACTGTATGCAGTATATTATAATAAGATTGCCAAAGGTAGCATGCATAAGATAAAAAGTATTGGTCCTAGACCAGAACCCTGTGGAACTCAATGACTTGTTTTTGTGTGTGTGTAAAACTTACCATTTATGTGAATAAACTAGAATCTACTGTATAAATATAACTTAAACCAGGGCAGTGGGTTCCTTTGACCCCACGATATCTTTGGTGTCAAATTCAGCACAAGGCTAGAGCTTTTTCCTTAAGATGATATGCCAAGTGCTATAATAAACTGTAAATCTTGAATGAAACTTTAATCTGAACTTTGCTGTATGATTTGCAAATCATTAAATTTCTTTTTAGAAATATAGGGGAGGTTGACTTCAGGTCTTTAATGCTCTCTCAGATGTAGTTTTGTGTTTTTCTACATGTTTTTCCATTTGTCTTGGTTTAATGCACAAAGACTCACAGTAAGTTTGTTTTAGGTGAGTGGAAAGCAAGAGGGAATCCATATTTAGTCTTTATGGACTAAACTAAGAGTGAAATGTAACTATTTCCATTTTTCTGCATTCTTATTTCCTAGTTTGTGTCTCTCTGTCGTTCTTTTCACATTTTTTCATCTTTGATGAGAGGGACACAAAAAGAAAGAAATGGATATGAGAGGAAGAGGAGGACAAGATGTGTAAAAGCTCTGGGTTTGTAATCATACAAACTCCCCACAGTATTCCTCTTTGATTAAACTGGCTGTCTACACCACCTAAACTGAGCTCCAAGCATGCTGAACAACACACCGCACAAATGTAGAGTTTCAATTTTTATGCAAAATCACACGTTTTTCTATCTCTTTTTCCAGTACAAACATAATGTGGATTATTTTTTCTTCTCCAGTTCAAGTATAAATTTATGTTTGCATACTGTATGTTAATCCTTTGTGCGTGTTTCTGCCTCTGTATAACAGCTACTTCAGAACAAATGAAATTCTTATCAGCTGTTGTATTTTATCTTTAGAGATAAATTTGATTCTGTGTTGAGTCTACTGCCTCTGTAGGTTTTAGCTTTCCATATGCTGCAGACACTGGTTTGTTGATTTAAGACACTAATAGATTCAACAAAACATGGAAGGAAAGATGCTCACAGCAGATGTATTATATGATACCGGAGGGTCCTGTGGCAGGAGACTGAGATTTACCTCAACTACTGGTGGAAGCTTGTTAGAATTTAAAGCTGTGATATATCACACTGTTTTAATGACAAGACCAGTCCTGCTTTTCAGTGCTGAGTTAAGACAAAATCTGTAATTCAAATCTGTACATGTAAAAAGCACATATGAACCCAGCACCTGCATTCAAACTTATGTTTGTGCCATCATGCAATTATTTAATGAAAGGAGCTCATTTCTGTTTCCTTATTTTGTATTCTTGTACTCTATGACTGTAGCTTTGGAATGAAATTGTGAAACTTGAACAATCTTAGTGAGACTTGCTCTCTCTGACATCATACAGAACCAAGAGCAGAAAAAGACAATGTAGGTATTTTTAAAAAAATATTTTTATTTTAGGGTATTTTTATTGTAGCCTACAGAATAAAGCACCTTGAGCTGATGGCTTTATAAGTAAAACTAAACAGAATTTCCTGAACTCGAGTTTTTAATTCAATGCAAACTGATTCTGCAAATGCACAGATTATTTTATTGAGTTGTTCGAGGCCTCTGTTCAGGGCAGGTGTATGTGGCACATGGCATTTTGTGTTAAACTGAACAGAAACCATCCCTCATCAACACAAACTGAAAGCATGTCAGTGTTTTGGAGTTCACCCATTTAGTCTCCAGAGTTTTCAACTTTTCTCTGTCACCTGGGCAGGAATTGCCTACATGTGTCCTTAATTACTCCAATCAAACTCCTTCCTACCAGCCAATCTCATAAAGATAGTCTTTATTCCCTCATAGTTCTTCACTTACACTTTTTCTTTTATATATATCTCTCCATTGGTAATACTAAAGAGTGTATTCATGTTTGTTTTTCTAGGCTTTATGGAAATCCACGTCTGTTCTACTCCTGGATTTGAGCAATGCTCTCAAATGTGGTCAGTAGAAAGAAACCATCTCTTAAATCTGTGTTGATTTGATAAATAAGTAACCAAGTGTAAACGGGATCTTTCCGTGTTTTCCTGCTGCCTTTTCAGACTTGCATTTGGTGAATTCAGATTGCCAAAAACATAAGACAGAAGCAGTAGCTGTGTCCTTTTAGTAATTTTAAATGTGCCCTCCTCTATCTGCTTGGTTTCAACAGCATCACAAAATTAAAGCTGTTTTAACAGTTCTTGCAGAAGCTTTGTTTGAATTTGCAGCTTAAAAATCCACACAGTCTGATGATTTTAGCAGAAGATGGGGAAGGAAGCACTTTGCATGAGATTACGGCACCAAAGGGTCTCACAGATGTTACTGTGGTTTAAGATTCAATAACTTTAAACCACTGACTTAAAGTTAGCAATAGGCTTCTAGAGATCAGCCTTAAAAGTTAAACAAGTTTGGTTTCTGCCACATTAACAAAGATTTATTTCACTTAACATGTTAATTAAAATGACAAATGGCTGCATTAAGACTGTACTTTCCAATTTATTTGACCAATTAAAGTGCAAATACAAATCATTATTAGCCTTATTCATGCAGTACTGAAAACACACACACACACACACACACACACACACACACACAAATGAAAATAAGAATAAGGATCACAGTGGGAACTTGTTGTGTCGTATTTGATACCCAATGACCCTGCAGGGAGTGAGGCCAGCGAGTTCAGTCCAGCAGGGTGCAACTTCTGCTAGAAAACACAACTCACACACACACACACACACACACACACAAACACACACACACACACACACACACACACACAGCAGGTGGAGACTTGACCTCTTCTTTTTAAATGCTCAAAACTTGTGTAATGACTAATTGGCTGTTATTTAATACAATGACATTCTCTGTTGGTGTCCTCTCCACTCATCAGTTCATTTTCAGGTTTGAAGGTTCAGGTACGGCCACCCGTTATTTTATTTTATTGACTCCTATGAATTAAATGGTGATCACAATTTCTTAATGAATCCAAATGGAGGCTTTGCACAGGTTCGTCTAACCATGAGAATATTTCCCTAGCATTAGCCTCTTCTAATAATCCTACAGAAACACCTTCAACACTAGCCATATGCTAGCTACTGTAAATAAGAGAAACTAACCCTACGCATTAATCTGAGCTTATGTTTGCGTTATCATGTCACTGTCACTTCCAGTTCCTCTATTACACATGGAGGTAAATGTCTAAAGAAATCAGGAATTTCAGATTTTATATTCAGATCTGATATATATAGGAAGGTGTTTAGTAGAGTTTTTCCTTTCAAATGATTGATTTTACTTGTCATAATGTAAGCCATTGAAAGGGCCCTGTGGTGTAAGCTTGGCCAATCTGGAACTTCAGCCAAGCATGAAATGGAAATTCCTGTTCTGCCTCCTGAGGCTGTAAGCATTTCACTCAGACAAACGGGACTTGCGGGGGGCATCGAGGCTCCCAATCCACCCTAAAACACAACACTTGTTATTCATTTAACCTCAGATCAGCTGTAATTTGTATCTCCGAGTCAAGCAAGAGCAAAGAGATGTTTTCACTTTGACTCTTTTCTCCTCAGCAGGTAAAAACACAGATGCTTTCTTATCTATGTGCAGTCATGACCAGGTTTCTGAAAGGCTGCTATAGTGAGCACACGTGCCTAATTGACTGGCACTCAATCACAGAGAACAGAGATGCATGAAATAAAAAGTATAGGTGTTATTTGCAGAGGTAGTTCACATGCTGTTTTTTAAGAAAAGGTGAAAAAAGCTTACTATGTGCTGTGGTTGTTAGTGCTGCCATGTGATTCTGTAACCTCCATAATGGAAAAAAAAGCATGACATTTTTTAACTTCTAGCTTCACTTAGATTTAATATGAATTCTGCAGACGCTGTATGCCCAAGCAGCTTCGAGAAGCAGGTTTACTGAGTCGTCTGGATAAATTTGCTGAGCACACCATGCATCGCTGTGCAAGTTTTGTCCATCTGCCTAACACAGAGGCACACGTTATCATCTATCAACAGCAAACAGAAAAGCCTCCATGCCATATGCTTAGAAATGATTAAAATAAAACATACCCCTCCATATGGACACAAAAGATCACAAAGATATTATGATCATATTGTCAGTGTTAGGCGTAGTGCTGTGAAAACACAGAACACACACTCTACTTAGCATGAGACTGACCTTTACATTTATCTTCATAGCCACAGTGTATTTGGAATGCTTTTAAAACTGCTGACCTGTCAAGGAGAATATCATCATTTTGACCTGAGTGGTTGTCTGTGCTGAAGGAGGTGGGCAGTTGCAGTGTGTTTTGTTATAATAGACTCGTGGGGCTTGAAGATTATTGTAAAGCCTTTAAAAACAACCAACCAAGTCTGAGGCAAGCGTGAAAGCATCATGTCTGTGTAGTTAAAGACATAACATCATTACAGTATTTGTACAGGCATCAAATCCTGGTTTAAATGTTTGTAAAGCTCTGGTGTTGAAGAAACAATACAAATGCATGCAGACCAATTTGTTGGTCTCTTACTTCATTTTTTTGTAGCTTACTAACATCCTGACAGCATTCTTGAAAGCACTAGAACAATTTAATTAGGATGTTTTCAGCTGCAACATGAAGTTTATAGATTTTTTTTATTTTGTTGTAAGAATAAAAGCTGACATCCACTCACAGCTCTGCTTGTTTCTTTGAAATTGTGCATGAGTGTGCAAGACAGGTTTATGGCAGCATTAGCACCCAAACTGCTGTGCTGTACTGTGACTATAATGTAAGGGACAATGTGTGCTTTGTTCAGCACTGTGGCCATTATACAGCTGTTACCGACGTATATGCTCAGCTCTAAAAGCTTTCTGTAAATGTGGGAACATAAAAATGAGTGAAAAGAAGGGTTACTGACTAATTACATAGATTTCCTGCAATAATTTCCAACCTAAAAAAGTCATAAAACGCGTCTTATTGGGCTTTTTTTATTATTATTGTTATTCACATTTTAAAACTTTAAAACTGAGGACAGTTAAAGAGAAGTAAAACACTCAAGAAAGTGTTAAAAATCACACCTGAAAAAACACATTTTCTTTATGTATAATGTCTATCTTGTCTGAGCACTGAGGTAATTTTGTAGCTCTGAACTCTGGTAAAATAATAAAAGTTGCTGTGGCGTCGAACGTCAGAGTTAGTTATTGCTTCACAGCTTATTCTACAGTTGCAATTTTTAAGAGGTCGTGGAATCAGACTGATGAGCACCATCTTGCTAGACTGGACCCCAGAGGACTGTAATTCACCGAGCAAGCTGTCAGGTCCATGTACGCTAAGTTGTTTTTACACATGAACTGCAACCCCGAATCTTTCTAGACATCACGCGACATGTGAGAATGCAGATTAGATATTAACTGGTCCAGGTAGCTCCCTCACCTAAACCACAGGTTCCCCGCTTTTCCTGCTGCATCTCTAACGAAAATATCCAGAACTGATTCCAGCAGGTTGTCCAGAGTTTATGAGTGAAAAAAGCATATTAATGTCTTTCTGTGTGCAGGAGAAATAAGCTCTATAAAACTTTAAAGAAAAACAAAAGACTCACTATTCATACCTAAAAGTATGAATGATGCTCAGCTTAGAGCAATGACATTCAGCTAAGTGGTTCCCAAAGCAAAGATCAGGTCTCTCCAAAAGTTCTTCAGATAAATGTGACAGTTTTTGATGATTAAAGGAAAATGGAGACACAAATATGTTGGCTCTTTCTGTGTGGACTAGTACTAGTATTAATATAATAATACCATAGTATAATGGTGTTTGACTGTAGTTTAAAATTAAACCATAAAAGTTTAAATTATAACTTTTTCATTGGAGCAACTGCTTAAAACTCACAAACAAATGCAACAAAAGTGTCCCAACTTGACATTAATGTTGTTTGTAAGGGGTCACAAATACTGATACGAGTTCTTAAATCTTCAACATTATGTTATTTTCTACAACCTCATCATATGTTTTAATGTAACCTACTAGAACCTTAGTGAACCTTAGTGCCATTGAATCAGCAATTACTAACACTGTTGTGTATCTCAAAACTGTATCTGAGTAATGCACGTACAGTAATGATGCTAAAAAAGTGCTTGAACTGGAGTGTGAATGTTAGAAAGCACATAGATGTAAAAAAAAAAAAGTGATTACATTAATGAATGGGTGAATAAGACATCCTGTATGAAATAACTTCCCTTTTTATAGCCCCAACAGCACTCTTGCTTCCAAATTACCGATTAATTGAAATGAGATTCCTCACATTTTACGAGTTTTAATCAGAAACTTCATAATTACTAATAAATTAAGAAGTGTAGTAAATAAAAGTTCTCCCTGAGTGTAGCAATAGATGCCTGACTATCAATAAAAACACTATTAGCCTTGGGGACATAAATAGAGGGCTTATTTTTAAAGATTTGAAGCATTCTTGGTTTATTAGTCAGCGCTGCGCAGTGACTTGTGACAGGAAATATGGCAGAGCTGGTTAACAGTTAAAAAATCCACAGTGGGCCAAGTGTGTGTGTGAGCCTGACTGTTCAGGACGCCTAAATATACGACACATCAAAATGATTTTCTACACATTGTTCTCACGGGCAAGATTTACCAGCTGGGTTTAAACAAACAGTTTTATCTGAAGACAAAAAAGCCATACTGGAACTACGTTGCCATGACAATGAAAAATAATTGTTTTTCTGACAATGAACACATGCAGAGTACTTGTTACTGAAAAACCTGTTCGACCACAGCCGCCAGGTCAAAACTCGACACATTCCAGTCATCGTCGGGGTATTTCGCTGTAGTTAACATGAGTTATGTAACTCATGATGGCGTACTGACAGTAAGAGCTACAGATCTGTTTATACATGCACAGTACACCTGACCAAAACCAGTTAAGAGACCAGTTTAGCTGAGCTGAAACCACTAAGTGACTGAGTGGGTAGTTTTTTTACACAAGTTTCCAAGGAGACTTCATACAAAAGTCCCTTTATGTATTGAGAAAAAAAAGTCTGTGTTTGTCTTCACTCCCACTAAAATAAAGACATATGAGCAGTCATGGAACAATGGAAATATTCCCTTCCAATAATCTGATATCCACCATTGCAAAAGAAATCACTCCTACTCTTGAATTATTTCCCCCATTAATTCAAAGCACATTTTAGTCCTGAAAAAGATTTTGTGAAGGTCCTAACCGCAAATACAGATGTTTTGAGATAAGAACAAACACTGTTCTAAATGGTAATTTGATTTAAGCCTATCTGTTATTGTTCTTTCTCAAAACATTTATAATTATAAACTGAAGCTTACAGCATGATAACATGTACAGCACGAGCTTGCCAATCATTTGTGGGGATCCCAGAGGTTTTGTTTTGTAATTTTAGAGTTAGATACCACTCATTCAGGGCTTTGATTTTATCAGGTCATTATGTGTCAGTCACTGATGATAGTCACTGTGGCTATTTCTATTACTATTTCTTCTCTTTCCACAGACTGTATATAAAAAAAGAGATATATCTTCCAGATCTCAAAAGTGAAGCCAGTACAGTCCTTTAAGCCTTCTTTTTTCTTATTGTGAGCAGGACCTGAGAACCACTCTTCAGCACTCTCGCTCTGTGGCCTCAGTAAACATTTCCTGATGAACTTATGTTCCCAATCACCTGCTTTAAGTCTAATTAAAAACATTATCACATTTATTTCATAGATTAGAGTTGAACATCAAAATAATGCAGAGTATGCTTCAGGGGGATATGAAAGTGAATTTATAGTGTGCCTGAGTGTCCCATTCAGATCCTGCATTTGCTGATGACATCTGCTGAAAACAGTTAATGACCAACGTGTGATGCTGTGTTGGTTACATTGTATTTATACAGACTTCCTCATTTCCAGTGTTAATGCAAAGCTGAGCAGCAAGCTTCTAATTTAGCACATCTCTGACCACTAAATGTTTTCTAACTCTCATGAGAAGAATAGTGTTGTTCTCTAGTGGCTCATTCCATGTCAACTGACCAAATTTAAGAAAAAGCTTGACCATCTCTCACTTCCCTGAAAAACTTTCCAAGGTGATGATGCACTTGTCAAGGAAAACTACCAAATTTTAGCTTACTGCTGTTACCTGTTTGGACATAAAAATATTTTGGTGATGAAGTTAGAGGAATGGTCAAACCCCTCTTCTTTTCACTTAACTCTACTTTCTCCTGAGCACAGGATTCTTCATCCTCATATCGGCTTTGAATTTTTTTTACAGTGGGACAGCCCAGTGGAAGAACATGCTGCTCAGAAAAGATGGCTCAGAAATGCCCCTAACTTCATTACAAAAATATTTTTGTGAGCAAACTAATAACATTAGAAAACTAAAATAAGATGTGTGTCATCACCCTGGAAATCAGAGCTGGTCAGGCTGTAAGCATTTGGTCAGTTGACATGAAATGACCTCAGTGTGTCTCAAGATTTCACTTGATTTGGTGCATAGTTTGGCACTGAGTGTGGCATGTACATTGGGTTTTACATAAAAAACATACTGGGTTTTATAACTGGTAACAACATTTTGAGAACAGCAGGAGGGACCCAAAGCAATAAAGTGTAGCCGCAGAGCTAATAAATGAGCTGAAACTCTTTTTACAATACTGAAGGGAGCAACAGATTAACTGTAGGTTAATGACATCTTCTGACATTAGACACTTTAAATGCACACATGCCTGCTGGATAAATATTGCATTCATTTTTCTCTATTTTTCACTTTCCTTTTTACTCACAGATGACAAATCTCAAATCAACCCCAACAAATTTTCACAAGATAAAACAGAAGCTTTGCATAGATCTGCTAGCCAAAGCTAGTCCATCGCATCCAGAAATGTTTCTAGAAAGAATCTAACATGTCACTGTGGTGTAATTAATCAGGCTCAGTGTAGTGCTTCCATCTGCTCTTCTGGATTACTTCCCTCAATTGACATTTAATTTATTTGCTAGCAAATAAACAGCTTTGTGGGGCTTTCATTTGGCACATAAAAAGATCGTGTTCTGAACAAAACATTTTCATGTGGGGCAGGAGGAATAGATTTCTTCAAGCTGTGGATTTTTCTTTCAGTTCATCATTTTCTCCAGAGGGATCATGGACCTAACCTGGAGGTCACAAATTTCACCCAATCTACTTGTTCATAAACGTGACAATTTGCAGTGTTTTGAAAGGAGCATTGCAAAAAAAAAAAGGCATTTAAAGGAAGATACAAACAATCAATTGTTACACAGTGAAAACCAAATGAAAAATAACCATAATGAGTTATTACATTTGACCGTAAACAAGCGTAATAATAGGATGATTCTTTTTTTTTCCAATTTTCCACAAGTCTCAAAGTGCAAAGCAGCCTGAACAATCCTCGACACTGCACCTGAAACCAGGGGTCAAGATAAGCTTTCAGTGAGTCTGTGCTCACGTGGGTCCCGTAAAAGCATCTGGTGGGTGATGTCATGATGTTAGTGTTACTAATGTTTTCAGAGGGAAAGCAAAAGTGGAGTGATCAGACAGTTTTAGCTGTACGTCTGCACACATGTCACACGCATGCAGCATTTACCTCAGATTTGTACATGTAAACACCAACGCATACATGCATATGGCGCACAAACTTCAAATGTTCCTCAAAAGTCCAGTGTCAAATTTTGAAATACTAAAGAGCGTGATCAGCATCTCACTCCGAATTTAAGTAGCTTCTTCTTTTTCCCATGCATCACAAAAAAAATGGCACAGAAAACATATCCCAACCTTCACCCCTCACGTGCATGGAAGAATTAAACCCAGTATGTTTTTATATTTATATCTGATCCAATCACACAAACACAGTTAATTTCTTTCCTAGACTCCTGTGGGCTGGAGTAGTTAGAAAATAAGTGACTGCAATCATGTATATATAAAACTGATCCTCTTCGCTCTGTGAGTTTACACTTGTTTATCTCAGGTTAGATATTTTTTATGTACATTGTTTCTTTAAATAAAAAAAAAATGTCTGCAGATTATGTAATTTCTGTTGTTTTAGTGTTGTCATGTCATACCTCCCCCCCCCCTGCCCCCCAGCATGTTTACACTGAGTAGGAGATGCTCTGTATCTCATTGTACAACTGTATAGTGACAATAAAGGCATTCGATTCTATTCTATTCTATTTTCAGCAAGCAAAACTAAACCATACATCGCTGCAATCGTTTGGTAAAGCGTGAGACAAACACAGCACAGCTACACAATTGACTTGCAGGCTGAAAATGACTTCATCAGCTGTCAGCTGCTTAATCCACCGTTCAGTCTCCCCTCTGCCACCCATCCTTTCAAAACCAGCTAGATAAAGTCTCCTCAAACACAGCAATCAATGTAAATCTGACTGATAACAAAACAGTGACGACAACGACACCAAATAGCTGCATGCTTCATTAAATCATAAAGAAAAATGCTAGTCTGCGTCCCCACCACTAATGTTGCCATTGTTCTGAAGTCTGAGCCAATTAGTGTGGAACCAGCAAATGTGGAAGAGTGACCGACACAGACAGCCCAACCACCTTCTTTATTGTTAAGTGTCTCTTAATCCCCCTCAGGCACATTTTCCTCAGTGACAAGTGTTAGCATTTAATTCAACCACAATGGAACCACTGACCTCCTACTGCGTCTATCTAATGATCCGTGTAGCCAAAGCCACACACAACACACCACATGAACTTAACAAAACCAGGGAAGACTTGGACTAAGAAAATCCCCTGAAAATCAAAGGAGCCAGGAAATAGATGGTGAGAGAGAAAAGAAAGAGACATAAATACTGTGCAGGAAAATAAAATGAGGAGAAGAACAGAGGGGAGGGAGAGGGAGGAAGGGGTGGAGTGAGGGTACGCGAGCAGCAGATTCTGACCCGGCTTGTTGTGTTGATATTTTCTCTGGCAGCTTGTCAGTTTGAGCTACACTCGCTGAGGGGGTTCATGAGAAACTGAAAGTCTATGAGAGCAAATACCCTTTATGTATTTGAAGGAACAGAAAAGGTGGAGAGGAGGAGAAATATGAGGATACAGGGCGGGACAGAATACAAAAGAGCAGGGGGGGGGGGACATTTGGAGATGTTTTAATTTAAAACTGAAACTGAAAAAAGAAAATCATTGATGCAAGATGTAAGGTCACAAACTGTGTCACTGATACCTTGAACAGATGCCAGGCTTTGTCTGAAAATATGCTCAAGAATGAAGCGGATACTGAATTACTGCCAGATTACTTATACATTGTCACAGCAAACAGGATATTGTATTAGAAGGAGTAGTAAGTAGCTATATTTGACCACGCAAACACTCAGTTACAGTACTAGGCTGAAGAAAGATCAAGAAACAAAGAAGGAGGCTGCAAACACCGTGTATGTGCTTCTCTTTGCTTTAGGAGGGTGAGTAACAGTGAAGTTAAATACTAACTACTCAGTTTAATGCATCACTACTTGAGCGTGTGTAAAAATAGATAATAAAATAGCTAGTGATGACCTGGGAAGGAGGATCAGGTACTACCCCCTGGTAGTGGCTGATCTTTATCTATATTATTGAGGAGTTGGGAAAGTGGGTTAAGTGTGAGGATATATAATACAATCGATTTGCATAATAAAACTGATAAGTGGGAGTGATAAGGTTCCCTTTGATGTTGGTGCCGTGACCCGCTGGTTGCAATTGGTGAGACTGGTCTCCCAGTTTGCCACATATTTACTTTTTAGGATCCCACTGGGTGTCTTTAAGCATCATTTTCAGTGTTTAGGTTAGGAAGCAAAAGTTATGAAGGGGTGTAAACCACAAAACCAAATCATTTCCTAATACTAACCAAGTAGTTTTGGGCCTCAATTCAGGTAAACAACAAAAGAGGAAGTGCGAAATACAAAGATGGCATGACAGTGGGTGACAGTCTTGTGACTTTTACACTATTCCTTTAAGCAGGACTGTCTGCTCTCTCCATCTGATATGGTTGCCCAACCCCAACTCAATATCATGGCAAAGTGTCTGTTACATGTTTTGCTGTGATACTGGGTTGGATATTCTCACGGCAGGTGTGTCAGGGCACCAGTGCCAAAGGATGCCTGTGGCTTCAAAACTACAGCAATTGAGATGACACCGTGTCAGTATACAGTAAAGTGCATCTGGTGATCAACATTTCAGAAATACCTCACTGACCTTGACAGTTAAAATAAAAGTGTAGAAGGTTTTTTTTATTTTCGGTAAAGAAACATAGAATCTAACAATGCACAGCAACAATTCTGCAAAGACTGGAGGAAAGAAGTCTGTAAAATCGTTGGATTAATGCAGATGTCACAGACTGACTCAGAGTTCAGAAGATACTGTAACTGAGACCAACAATATCCGGCCACTCTGGGCTGCTAAACCTGGAAAACCTGCATCCCTGCCCTGTTCTGTGTATGTTCTAAGGAGACCTTTTATCCTCCAAGCCGGGTGGAACCAGGCACAGTCATGATCACCTGCCCAATTTACACTGTATTTTTCCACACTTGGAAACGCTTAAAACAAACAGCATGAAAAACAAATCTTTCTTTGGTTCTAAATATCATGGAAAACACTCAAACTACCAAGTTTTAGCTTAGAAAAACTCTAATCAGGCAACATGGAGCTACACAAGCAGATAATCTTCCTTACTGTGGCAAAAAAAAACAAAAAAAACAAAAAAGATTTTGCATCTTCATACAAATATTGATACAAATAGTTTCTGATTTCCCTTAAAAGACCAGATTCCAAATGTTTTTTGTTGGGATATCAAATATCAGATATGGAAATATGTTAACTCTAATGAATATTTCAGGTCGGCTGGTAGAACAACGAGAAAAGGCAAAAAAAGAGAAACTTTTCCTGGACTAATTTTGCAAGAATAAGGCATTCAGCTTTCACATTAATGCTTCGTTAATGCTCAGAAACACAAGCTATCACTAATATAAGTCCACACGATATAATATAATCTTGAAAGTCATATTAAACCTACCTGACAGGACGAAGAAACCAGTTATTCCCAACTGTCACTCCAAGTCCACCACACCAAACCGCCTCAGCGGACGAGTCATATCCATTTGTGTGTGCATGTGTGTGCATGTGAGTCTGTGTGTGTGTGTGTGTGGGTTTGGCGGCTGCCTGCTCGGGACTGATAGCTGATAACTGATAGCGCCTCTTGAGCAGCGCAGCTCAAGAGGGTTTCACAGCAGTGTGAGAGGCTGGCTGGAAACGCAATGCTGAATTAGGTTCTTTTCTCAGGTCTCCTCACTCCTTCTCATATCTGCTCTCTCTTCTTCTGTCACACACTGTTTTCCAGCTCTGCCTCTCCTCCTCTCTTCTCCCCCTCGGTTCCCTCTCCACTCCCTCTTCTGTCTTTCTCTCCTCCTCTTTCAGGGCTTCCCACACTTAAAATCTGCCCTTTTTCCCTTTGTCAGATTCAGTTAATGCAGCTAAAGTTTCCTCCTGCTCTTCATCACCCCCTACTCTCCCATCCTTGATTTTTGTTAAACAAATTTCTTTTCTTGAACCACTTTGGTTCTTTCTCCCTCTCTGAGCTTGTCTCTGGCATTCAGCTTGCCTCCCCTCTTCAGAACTTTCAGCACTTGTCATTCGGTATCTTTCTTTTCATACCTCCTCCTTCAATCAACTGTTTCCACTTTTCCCAGCTTCCCGTTTTCTCCTCTCTTCTTTTCCAGTCATTGTTTAGATGCTTCATCTCTTCTTTCTGCCATCTCTGATCTGTCATTTTCCTTGCTTCCTTCCATTTGACTCTGTAATACTTTCTCTCGTAAACTCTCCCTACTTTGATTATTTTATGACCTCAAAATCTCTCGTTTTCCTTCAGCTCTCCTTTGGGTGATATGTGCTCTCCCTTTCTAACTGTCTTCTAATCTTAAGCTCTTCTTTTAACTTCCCTGTTACTTCCCTTTGCTTTTACTTTCTTTGCCTTTTCTGAGTTGCAAATGAAAATGTTTTAGAAGATCCCCTCCTCCTCCTTCTTCCCCATTCCCTCTTTTTCTTCCCCTTCCCCCAGCTGCGCTTGGCAAGTATCATGTTTGGCTTTAAACTAAGGAACTTGGCTCCAGCACAGACCACATACATCAGTGCTGACTGATGGCCATGCATTCAGAAAAATAAACATTGAACACTGCAAGCAGAGTCGTCACATCTATACGCTTGGATGTAAATGTAGAGTGGAGAGAGCGAACCTCCAGACTGAGTGAAGGCGAGAAAAGACAACAAACCCCTAACAACTTATAACCTGGGAGGGGTTTGCTTTAAATCACATACTTGTATATAAATATATAAATCTTTTTTGTGTTGATTCTTTTTCACTTTCACATCTTACTTATGCAACAAAGCAAACAAAAAAACAACTCAAAACCTTTAAAGGAAGGAAACAGCAACCTGTCTACAAGTTGCATACGGCATACGGTTGGTTATTACACACTTTTACTGGTTTGACCCACTTGAATTTAAATTACTCTAATTAAAAATAAATCTCTGTCTCACTTAGATATTCTTCAGATTTCAGGCGATCACAGTTTGACCAAAGTGCAGATAATTCCCCTTTGATGGCACCAGAAAACATTAAAAATGAACACAAAAAGAAGGAGATGAAATGTAAAGCTGAACCCAGTGCAGGTAAACTGCTTGCCTTGCAGCTCATTTTAGTCTCACATTCTTATGTTGTTTTTGTTGTTGTTATTTGTGTTATTAGCACGCCCACATTAGAGGCTGACAGAGCCATCAGACAGAAATGTGCAGTCTGTAAACACAAATTGAAAAATGTTGGGTTGTTTAAAGTTTTGTCTTGTTGCTGTGTGAAAACCTCAGAAGACATCTCACTCTGACCAAAGCCCTTGAAGTTGCAATTAAACTAAAAGCTGTTGTGTGAAATTCTCCAAATCAGCCTGGTGGCTGAAGCCCTGACGTAGGAGCACTGACACCACCGAGTGTTTAGTCTTAGTTTGCCTTTTTGGCATTTTTATGGAAGCTGCTTCAGTACACAGTGTTGCTGTTGTTGATTACACCACTGGTGTTGAAGATAATCTGTCCATCTGAATTACAATGAAGCATTAATGATGCACATTATGATAAATTAATTATTTCTAAGTCTATTTTTAACAAACAACAGAGAAATTCTGATAGTCAAATACATTTTGATCTTCAGTATCGGAAAACATAAAGGATTCAAGTGTTCAAATTATTAAAAAATACAGATGAATATGTCCGACTCCATATTTCATATGCTTTATGGGTTTGGGCTTGGGGGTCAGTTACCAGTATTTGATATACATATGGCAGATATTAATGCACCCACCCAAAAACACACCCACTAAGGTTTAAAATACAAAAATGTTTCTGTCATAGCTCAATAAGATGCATGTACAGACACACACACACACACACACACACACACACACACACACACACACACATATATATATATAATGCACATACCGTGAACAGCTACACTTGTGATCAGCTGGCTGCTTGCTCAGAAATATAGTCTGATATTTACTTCAGCTGGCTCACACACACACACACACATACACACACACACACACAAACACACACACACACACACACACACACTACCGCATGGTAGGCAGCGATAAGGGAGAAGAGCCGCCATCCTGAGTATCTGGAGGCCTCGGCTTCTCCACTCCCTCATCACACACTCTCTGTAACAGCTGACTATGCATTTGTGTGTGTCTGTGTGTCTGTGTGTGTGTGTCTGCATGCTGCTACTTTCATCTTTGTTAGGACCCACTGCAGTTTATTCAAGGACAGTTTTGGATAGTATACACTGTTGGACCATCATTTAATTAGTGTGCTGTTTTAATGTGAAACTAAGATAACAGTACATTAAGGTTAGTAGGACGAATACCATGAAAACAAATGAAATTAAATAATAATAACATTTGTCAATGGCATTTATATTTAGATCACTTTTTCAAGCTATTCAAAGATAATACAGTGGGGCAAAAAAGTATTTAGTCAGCCACCAATTGTGCAAGTTCCCCGACTTAAAATGATGACAGAGGTCAGTAATTTGCACCAGAGGTACACTTCAACTGTGAGAGACAGAATGTGAAAAAAAAATCCATGAATTCACATGGTAGGATTTGTAAAGAATTTATTCGTAAATCAGGGTGGAAAATAAGTATTTGGTCACCTCAAACAAGGAAAATCCCTGGCTCTCACAGACCTGTAACGTCTTCTGTAAGAAGCTTTTCTGTCCCCCACTCGTTACCTGTATGAATGGCACCTGTTTGACCTCATCATCTGTATAAAAGACACCTGTCCACAGCCTCAACCAGTCAGACTCCAAACTCCGCCATGGCCAAGACCAAAGAGCTTTCGAAGGACACCAGGAAAAGAATGGTAGACCTGCACCAGACTGGGAAGAGTGAATCTACAATAGGCAAGCAGCTTGGTGTGAAAAAATCAACTGTGGGAGCAATCATCAGAAAATGGAAGACATACAAGACCACTGATAATCTCCCTCGATCTGGGGCTCCACGCAAGATCTCATCCCGTGGGGTCAAAATGATCATGAGAACGGTGAGCAAAGATCCCAGAACCACACGGGGGGACCTGGTGAATGACCTGCAGAGAGCTGGGACCAAAGTAACAAAGGTCACCATCAGTAACACACTACAACGGCAGGGAATCAAATCCCGCAGTGCCAGACGTGTTCCGCTGCTGAAGCCAGTGCATGTCCAGGCCCGTCTGAAGTTTGCCAGAGAGCACATGGATGATACAGCAGAGGATTGGGAGAATGTCATGTGGTCAGATGAAACCAAAGTAGAACTTTTTGGTATAAACTCAACTCGTCGTGTTTGGAGGAAGAAGAATACTGAGTTGCATCCCAAGAACACCATACCTACTGTGAAGCATGGGGGTGGAAACATCATGCTATGGGGCTGTTTTTCTGCCAAGGGGACAGGACGACTGATCCATGTTAAGGACAGAATGAATGGGGCCAAGTATCGTGAGATTTTGAGCCAAAACCTCCTTCCATCAGTGAGAACTTTGAAGATGAAACAAGGCTGGGTCTTCCAACATGACAATGATCCAAAACACACCGCCCGGGCAACAAAGGAGTGGCTCCGTAAGAAGCATTTGAAAGTCCTGGAGTGGCCTAGCCAGTCTCCAGACCTCAACCCCATAGAAAATCTGTGGCAGGAGTTGAAAGTCCGTGTTGCTCGGCGACAGCCCCAAAACATCACTGCTCTTGAGAAGATCTGCATGGAGGAATGGGCCAAAATACCAGCTACTGTGTGTGCAAACCTGGTAAAGACCTATAGTAAACGTTTGACCTCTGTTATTGCCAACAAAGGTTATGTTACAAAGTATTGAGTTGTATTTTTGTTATTGACCAAATACTTATTTTCCACCCTGATTTACGAATAAATTCTTTACAAATCCTACCATGTGAATTCATGGATTTTTTTTTTTTCACATTCTGTCTCTCACAGTTGAAGTGTACCTCTGGTGCAAATTACTGACCTCTGTCATCATTTTAAGTGGGGGAACTTGCACAATCGGTGGCTGACTAAATACTTTTTTGCCCCACTGTACAAGATAACTACACATCTTGCTGTCAGATCACTCCAAAACTCAATATTTCAATATGTCCTTGAAGATTCAAATGAAACTCAAACGTGGGTATTTCTTTAGGGTGTGTGTGTGTGTGTGTGTGTGTGTGTGTGTGTATGTGTGTGTGGTTGACAGTCCTTTCTATGTTTGGGATAAAGTTCTTGCTAAATGTCTTAAACTCTTTTGTTTAACATAAAATACTTTTAGATTTGAAAAAAGATCTTAAATTTGATCCATTACTTAGATGGGTTATATTATAAAACATGAGCTTTGTCTACAGCTCTGAAAGTTTCAGCATCTTAAACTTGAATTCTTTCTGTTTGCCAGCAGAGGGCAACTTTTGACGACGTCTTCGACTTTTCACTGGCTTTATGTACTCAGTAATACTTTAGTTTTTGATCACCGGTACTGAGCCTTCTTCGATAAGGCATGGTGCATTTTTTGTAAGCAATGTTCAAATTTAGAGTAAACTAGATGATAACACCAGGTATGTTTTGGGGTAGTACTATGTGATTTATTGATGTGCATTGTGTCCTCTCATTGTAAATTTGATCCATCCTTCAGTCAAGACATTCATAAAAGCAACACCCATCTTTTAGGTACAGTCTGTAACCCATATTTGATATCCAGACATGTCGCTTGTGAGCAAGAGAGACATCTGATCATGTGACTGACTTCCAAACCTTCCATCCTGATGAGTCAGGCAACACAAGAGTAAGATGGTTTAAAAGCTATAACTGTCTGTGAACCACACTGTGATGGGAACAGAAAGGTAAAATCCTAGATCGTCCACCTAAAAATACATTATTGCATTTTCATTTTTATTGTAGAGTTTGTCTGATTTTTTTGTGTTAATTTTTAGAACAGATGTTTAAGTGAAAAAAAAACCATGGTCATTTAGTGCACTGATTTTTCAAGGACATGAAAAATGATCCAGAGGTTTGTCTAAAATAAGTACTTTTGAGACAAGCACATGCAGAACACTGATAACTGAATCACCGGGTAAATCACCTCAATTATCGAAGCACATACTGTGCTAAAGTATTTTGACTCTGAAGCGCCAATCATAAATGTAAAACAGCTAGTCAAATATGTTTTGTGCTTTTTGCCCAGTTCATATTCTGTGTGCACTCTTGAACTTTAACTGAAGTTATCAGAGATGTCCTTTAGCATTGTAGCATGATGCCCTCTGCTGTTAATACGATGCTACTAAGTGAAAAGCATTGACTTCTTTTACACCCCAAGTTTTACATGGACAGGAAGCGTACTTTAAACATCTGGTGCACCGCATAACCTTCTGAACTTTTGTCACCACATTTTTCATGTCCAACCTTTTAAAGAGTGAAATAAAAAAACACAGAAGATGAACTTATTCAGTGTCTAAACCTATTCTGAACTGAATCACAAATTGCCTGGCAGTGTGTTTAGAGAAGCTCAAACTAAATTCCCAGCTCCATTAAACTAGAGCCAAACCTTAGCAACTTTTCACATGGCTTCATCACGCATTGGTTCGTGTGAAATTCGTTTTTTAAAAAGGATCTCAGCTGTCTGCGGGTCAGAGTTCACTATTTCCGTGAGAAAGCAGTTGTTGCCTGATCATTTTGCTGCTCTTGTAGCAAATATGTTGCAACGTCCTTCACAGAAGTGCCAGGGCGAGATGCCCAACACTCAGCAGATCAGCATCAGTTACTATAGCAACAGCCATGGACCAGACCGTGGAGTCAACATGGCTGCCAAAGGGGAACTGCAGCAGCCAAGCTGCGTCTGTGTGTGTGGCTTCACACATGAGCGGCAACCACAACATCTTGGCAGTCGCTTATAATCCTCCTGTCTTCGGGGAAACCCTGTTTTCAAGGAACACATTTGTGTCATCTACATGCAGACTGTTTATTTTCTGCTTCTGAAGAATCTATGAGGGTTATTGGTCTTCTTGTTTACATTAATTTACACACCTATCTCACACAAAGCATGCAATGGCTTCCCCAGAAAAAACAACTGTGAAGTGCAAAATCCTCAGTGTCAGAGGATCTTGCTGGTTAGATCAATCGAAGAACATGGCTTACACTGAAAATAAGTATTTCTACATTTGCACTAATAATTTAACAAAGAGAGTTCACATTTTCTGACTTCTGAATTTTTTTAAAAAATCACAAAATTCCATATCTTATTGCAATGAGCATCTTCGACGTGCTTGAGAACATCAAACAGATCTTAGATTAAACTTTCTCAGTAGAAAAATAGTATAAAAGTAGTTCATGTTCTAAATCAAGCTGAAGCAAATGTAAGTGCAAGCCCCCATATTTAAATCTGAGTCGTAACTACAAATAAAGTAGGACATGCGAGTGATGCTTGGAGCTCAAGCAGCTATCTAAAAATACATGCTGTGTACCTTGGGTGCTTACAATTTTAGCATGTGAATGTGAGAGCTCATCATTGCAGTGCTAGCATGTTAGCTCCATGCTCTACATAACAGGACAAGAACTGACAGGAAGACCGAGACCTTAAATCTCGCAGGCTCTGTGTTTTGCTTTACCTTCACACGTTTTTACAGGGAACCTAAATACATTTCAGAGAATAAAGCCAAATCCTCAAAGCGCTCAATTATTTCTTAATTCTCTGCCGTACTCCCTCAAACGAAGCACAAAATATCTATTTAATGACTCCTTAGCTTTGAGAAAGGCAAATTCTTTATAATCATTTATGTTAATTGACATTGACGTTGAGGAACAATTGTCTAGAAAAGCCTGCTGGGATGCAACTCCCCCATCGTTCTCTTGAAATATCACTAATCTGCTGTGACACTTGAAGTCAAAACATGACTTAATCATCTTACACTTTCGAAAGGAACGGATTGTTTTTCCACAGCATCCAATCTAGTTTTGGATTCCACGTAGCTGAAGAAGATAAGACCTTTAGCCTTAGTCACAATCACTGCTTCACCTACAGAACTCAAAGAAAAATTAAATTAACCATAAATATATATGAAAAAATGGATTTAGGGAGACATTAAACAATTTCCTGTCATCAACAACAAACAGAAAAGAAAACTGTTAATCCAGTGGGAGAGAGAAGCAAAGAGGTGAGGTTGTAGGTTGTGCATGAACAGCCAAGGGAGAGGAAAAGGTATCAGGATGGCTCGTGGTCAAGCAGCAAGAAACTTGAGAGAAAAAAGAGGGGAGGGAGAGAGAACACAGGTTACAAAGATGCTGTTGTTTTCAAGTTTACGGCGATCTCGCTGGCAGCACAGACATGGACTTTACCACAAACTGACACCATAGATTCAATGAGACCAAGATCGACCCACCAGGATGGTAACAGTTATAAAAACAAAGAGAATAAACTTAAGTGAAAATAAGAATAAATGCGCCAAAAGGATTCAGCAAGGTCAGGATCTCAACAGGGAGACATAGCATGGAGAGTAAGGGATGGACTATAAGGTTTACGGAGATTAGACAGGTATGATGGTGCATGTACATCAATAGAAACATCTTCAAGTCTCACAGGGACATGAAGCACATGAGGGAAATGGTGATATAACAGGACTAAAATGACCAAATGATTGTGTTTTATACAGGAAAACTTCTCTTGTTTGTTTCCTTTAACTTTGACCAATATCACAAAATAGATATATTTGCGGCTCTTAGTCATTATTATGCAGACAGAATAGAAAAAACAAATGCAGACAAAATTACAAATAATAAAACAGTATGGCAGTATCTTTTAACACCAAACAATACATGAGCTGGTAACTCAATAAAACTTCAATCAAACACAAATTATAATGATTTCATCACAGTCAAAGTGATTTTTGCATCTATTCTTCTGATTAAAACAAACATATGCAAACACCTGGTCTGTAGGTGTGTAATATTCATTTACTGAATTGTGCAGAGACGATCAAAATCAAGGCTCCTGCAACAGTAACTGTAGCTGCTCTGGTTCTGCCAGCTATAGTTCACTGTACTGTACTGATGCAATGCACTGATTAAAGCTGGAAAGTGAGCGGAAAATTCCACGTAGCAAATTCATGGTAGATGACGTAGTCACTATCAATGAGATCCCATCAGCATATGTAAGTATATGGGTGGGGTCAAACCAGAAAGAATGGTGAGAAGTACAAACGTCAAGCTAATATGTTGCTGAGGTTTTTCATTTGACTGTATTTATGTAGTTTGATTTTGATTTTAAACATAAACTGCCAATTTGTTCAGTTTAATTGTTGACTTATTTTACAGCTAAAATGAATGCAGACTGTACTAACAGCCTCACCGTTGATAACAAACGCTATCCCACCCTCCACACCCAACCCCTGCCCACCCATCTCCCCAATCTGACTCATGGTCTGAGTAACCCTCATCACTCAGGCCACTCACATACGGACTCACATACTCAGAACAAATCCTTTGCACTGCTTCCAAGCACTATGCTCTCCATTGTGTGCCTTTCTCTTTCTTTGTATATATTCCTCTAGACTCTATATATCTCTTGTGTATGATATTTATTCCTGTTGTCTTTAGAATTCATATATATCGTTTTACTTTTGCACAATTGGTATGGAGCACCCATAATTTCGCTGTGCATCTACATTGACAATAAAGGGCTATTCTATTCTATTCTATTCTATAATAGAGTTGCATTTTGATGCAAGTGAAGTTTTATGTCTCTTTAGAGGATTTGGTTTGTGGGCTATTGAACTACGTTGCACATACTGGGTCTGCAGTTACTTTGTTGGAAACAAGCAAATATATGGGTGTTTTGATTTTTCAAGTGCACCTGAACTTGTTGATTGGTTACATTTCACTGATTTATTTGACAATCTCTTACCTCTTCTTTTTAGTCTCCAGTTGACTTTTCTTTTTGTGAATCATTTGATTTGTTATTGATTTAAATACATATGTGTACACCTATGTGTATTTGCAGCAGAGCAGAACTGACAAATACCAGATAAGGATGATGTGATGTGATGGGAAACGTGACATGTAGATAAGGCATACTATAGGTTTACCGCTAAGAGATGGATTATTGGGAAATGTGTGTATTGTACCATGAATGTGGCATACTCAGTGGCTCCGTGGGAAGGGAAGCGAGAGAGTTCACAGGCCTTTGACACCACATACAAAGATGCAGCAGCTGGAGTGTGTTGTAGCTTATTTCCTTTGGTGTTTAGTTTGAGTTATCACGAGTTAGCTCCATGAGAAGAAGGAAATTCAGAAGGAAACCAACACATTTGGGTAACAAAAACGCACAGGATCTGAACATTATTTTTGTTTGGAGGGCAGGGAGTGGGGTTGGGGGAGGTGGGAGCGGAGGGGGAAGCAAAAAGTCTGTTCCTTCTTCCAGTTCTCTCTGGGCTCAGGGCCAAGTGACTGGAGGAAGGAAGGAGGGTGAAGAGGAGAAGAGGAGGAGGAGGGATGAAGAGCAGAGGGAGGGAGGAAAAGCAGGAGAAAGCAGACAGGATCTATGGGGATTGCAGGGGTGCGTGGAACAGATGCCGAATATTTTAACTCTTCCTTGGCCAAACATTGTCCAACTCAGTGGACTCTGCATTCAGCTCTCTGGATTAAAAAGAGTTTTGCTTTTATTCCAAACAGAGAGATGCACTTACTTACATACTTATTCTTCACAATGCTAGTAGGTTGGTTAAAGAAATACATGTAAAAAGTAATTCTAATAGAACATGTGATACATTAGGTAAACAGGCAGACTTAGACCACTGAGAAACACAAAAGAAAGGGCTCTTTTCTCCACCTTTTTCCTGTAAGCTTTGTATTTTTCTACTTGATGCATGATAGCAGTGAGACCAGCTATGAAGAGGTGAAACTGAGGGAAAGATGCTGAAATCTAGGAGTGGCATGGATGTACAGCAGGTAAGGGCTGGATAATTCAAAGACCAAGAGAAAGAGGTACGACTGAGCTAGTTTGGGAATGTGCAGAGGTAAGATATTGGCTGGGAGATGGATTTTGAAGATGGCGCTCCCAAGCTCTGATTAAGTGAGGCTGTCGTAGTCTAACTTCAGCCAAAAGAAGACGATCACTCCTTGTGGGTGTACAGCTTTGTGGCTAAACACCTGTTTGGCTGAAAAGTTTTATTTACCTTGTGAGTCCATTCCAGCCTGTCAAGGAAATCCAATAGCCAATGACAGGCCAAATCATAATCAAATCATAGTCAAACCAATTTCATGCTTTCTTTCTAACATGCCATGGACAGATTTCTGCATGCCCAGCATTGAATACCAAACTGCCAATATAAAAATCACATGAACTCCCTTATCTCCAGTCCAAGTAGTGGATTAATACATATCTGAGTTTTGAATTTCATTATGCCTTTTCATCTCTAAATCCTTTAATAAATGATAGACTGCAGTGGCTGTTTCAGTATGAGTGCAGGTTAGGTGCAGGAGGAGATTTTCTGTTGCCCTCTCTTGCTACCGTCTAGAACATGAAGAAATGCAGTGATTACCATTTACACCTACATTTAACCATACCAGAAATGTCAGTTTTTACATGCATGATACAACCGCTGCGATCATCCCTCCGCCCCCAGGAGAGACATCGTTTCGAAAATGCTGGATAGACAGTCAGGTAAATATCTACAATGGCAGGCATGCTAATTATGTATGCATGGATGCTTGTCTGCCAGAATCATTTGCTGCACTGTGACTGCGCCATGGAGTATACAGTACAGCTACTGCGCATTTAACCTTGGCATGTCAGAGTAGGATGCATGATCAGCTGTGGTTAGAAGCCTTTACGGCCTACTTTCATTAAACAGTCGTTTTTCCTTAATCCAGAAGTGTTTCTACAGGATGCACACAATAAAGTGACTCAGATTTTCCAGCTTTCATTGACTCAGTCAACAAAATGATTTCACAAATGGAAATAATCAGATCTTCTCTATGTATGGGTTGGAGTTCAGTCGTGTCCTTTTGTTGTGTGTTTTCTGTTTATCTGTGTAAGAAAACATTGTTGACAGCAGTTGTCCATCATCTTACAGAGGATTCTTTTCCCCCAACATGCTAGAGGTTTTATTTTTAGGCTTTGACTAACTGTTCCTGCTTGATCTCTTTGTTGCATCATGTTGTCAGAGCTGTGATGCTAATTTTTGCTGTGGTATAACTTATTCATATTATGGCGACATAGGCAACATGTAAGATTTATTGTACCAGCGACTCCAATTTGAGTCACTTGTCGTCGTATTATTAAGTGTTTGCAGCTCTATTCTTTGTTTGCTTACAAATGTCAAACAGTGGTAGAGAAAAATATGAAAAACAACAACAGTGACACTTTTATTGCACAAAAACAACACAGTTCTGATGATATGAGTGATTACATGCTTTACTTTAGTTTATAAGAGTGCTCCAGCTTTTTCCACCTGAGTCCAAACAAGGCAAAAATAGAGAAGCACAGTTCCTACTGATTCCTTCAAGATGCAGTACAGAGACAGAGGAAGATCTGAATTACACCGATAAGACTGTGAGTTAAACTACTTAATTACTGTGGGTTGAACAAGATAAGGCCATACATTCATGTAGGCTAGACTTTAATTCTCACTGAGACTAACCAGAAAACATGTAAAGATAAGAAACTAAATGACTGAATTAGTGAACGAAACAGTCAAGTTAACCATGCAAAGCAAATTAGCCTATCAGATGGCACTCTTTAATGTTTGTCCCAATAAATCAAAGAGAAGATTAAATGAGCCAAATAATAATATCGATAAATAAGAATTAAATATCACAAATGGAAATTTATAGGAGATCACTCAGTGGCCTTCCTTCCTCGATTGACATCATGTTTCATGAATGAAAACACTTGTTGTGATATCCATGTTTGGTCGATGAAGTGCTTATCAATACGCAGCGGCACGAAGAATTTCACTGATCATTGATTAATCAACAATCACTGATTAATACAAAATCATAAATTCAGTCACTTTGGTTCAAAGGTGACTATCACAGCATAGATACATAATTCGATTTCCTTTATTATAATGACAAAAAAGCAGCTCTCTCAGTTATTTTTAATTCATATTTCAGAGACAGACTCCGTCTGTCAATCAACAAATATGAGTGCTTTGTCTTTGTTATTTTTCGTGTTAGAATTAGTGATATATATATACATATATTTTCTTGTTTTCACCAGAAAACAAAACTTTTGTTGTTGCCCAGGGAACACTTGTCTGATTATGTTATTGCTTGAAATGACCATATAATGAAATCCAGTAAAACACTTTCCTGATGAGGCTTTTTATAAACACATATTTTAGTGCAGGCGGTCTGTGTGTGAAAGAACAGACTTTGAAAGTCAGAACTTTATTTCTGTGTAGCAAAAATACAGTTTGGCAGTGCTCATCATGCTGATAGTATTAATCAGACTTTAGATGTACCATCACACATAGAGACCACATAGTCTTAAATATATGTAGCATCAAAGACAACTACTGCATTAAAATTTTTATGAAGACAGTCATGGCTCCCAGAAGACATATCAAAAAGCATTTGGTTCGATTTATTGCCACTCCTAACAGTCCTGTAGACCTGTGTACTGTGCACAGTTTCAGACTAATAGCTCAGGGTATGATTTCACCTATTGATTGTACCAATACAACACTTACTGGATGTAGGTTCTTCTTACTTATTGTTTTTATATGTAGCATAGACATTCACTGTAAGGGGGCTGCAATGAAAGCTTGCAATGTGGACGTCTTTACTGTATTACTGAAAAAATAAATCTATTACTTTTTTAAACCTAGTCTGTGTGTTATCCTTTTTGCACCCAAGGCTTCAAATATAGGTTATGTTGCATAGGTTGTAATGCCTTAATGTGCACCATAAATCTAGTGTTTGCTGAGTGCCTGGTGCAACACAAAACAGGCCAGCACGTCTGCTTTTGAAAGAATGAGGTCGTTAGAATAACCCTAGTATATTACTGACATCCTAAATACTGACATGTTTTCTATGCTTTAATTTAAAGTCTAAATATTAACTCTTTAAAATGTTCATGTCAAAATCTAATTTTGTGTAGCTTAGTTAAAAGTTGACATGCTACAACTCGAACAATCTCATCTATGGAAAGCCTGTTTACACCAAAATTCTTAATGATGTGGAGATAATGGAGCTAAATCACTCAAATAAATGTTTACTTCTGCTTCGAATCAAAAAGCCGTACTTTTATTTCAGTACCGGTACTACAGTAAATATAGTGCTAGGACATTTATTGAATAGTATACGTTTGTAGTTCTTTTTCTTTTTTTTGAAAATATTTTTATTGAAAAAAGAAAACAACAGTACTTGCAGTTACCGAAATACAATCGACCTTTCTTCATTTTTCGAAGTAAATAAACTTATATATATATACATGAAAAAAAACAACGCTTCATGAAATGGGGATCCACAGTCGAGAGGGTCCTGTAGGTTTAATATGTAGGTTCACCCAGTACTTTCCCCTGTTTAAACCATCTCAGAACTACAATTGTGAAAACCAGGATAATATATATCAGTGGCAACCATTTCCAGATTTTAGTATTTTTTTAGCAGTGTAGTATGTCATAATTATGATAGATGTAAAGAAAACCCTTCCAAGACCAACCATAATGTGGTAGTTCAACTGTTGCCAGGCTGCTGCTGTTGTTAGCTTGATATTTAAAATCGTGCATGCCATAAAGTGTCTTTGGTATGTGATGCCACACATACTAGCCTACTTATTAAGATAATCCACTGTAACTCTACACCTGTCAAGAAAATTATTAAAATAAAATCAGCTGCCTATTCTTCTGATCTCTACCATCAAAACTACAGTGGCAATTGTATATCTTTTTGTCAGTGAGCATTACATCTTTAGACTACACCTCCATAGGGCCCCAGTAGTTTTGCACTTGTAAGTGCCTGCTATGAAAGAGGTAGCTGTGAGAGTAGGAGTTCTCCCTATTTAGAAAATATTTTGCTCAGACCTGAACCGCAGCCTACACAAAACGTGCATGTGTCTATCTGATGTGGCTGATGAGTTTAGACTTCTGTTTACACTCTGTTTACATGAGAAACCATATTGATTTTAGGTAATGACAAAGCATTTCCCTTTGACACCCTTTGTGTTGGATTTTTTACTGCTTCTAGATAAGGACCTAGAAATAGTAAAACTAAACTGTTTTTCTCACTTCTTGTACATTTTCTTCCCTTTTCTGTGTTTTTTTTTCTTTACTCAGTGCTGCTTATTATTTGTCAGCTTCTTCAGCATAATACAAACTACAATCTTTAGTGTAATCAACCTCAAAGAACACCAGCTGTGTACCTGAGGTTAAGCACGAGGATAAAATACACAAGACGCTTTTAATGCTGTGTATTGAAGACAGCCTCAAGGTTTAAAAGGTCACATGTTTGTTTCCTGTCCCTGGGGTTTGTCATGTAAACAATTCTGCTAATAGTGCACCAAGCTCCAACTTGCCTCACCTTGAATATCTGCTGTTTTAATACATGTAAAAAAGTACACTAACCTATGATATTTTACAACCTAACAACCTTAGGTAAAGTAAGTTAATGAACTGCGTCGTGTTGTGTGAAATGATTGTGTGTTTAGAATCTATATGTTTTTCAGTAAAGCAGGTCATAAATATTTGAACAAGACATTGCAAGTGTTGTATTGTTTCTACTCGTGGATGCTTTGAGCACCACAGGACAAGTGCAATTTAATTCCATTATATTCAAGAGACAGCAGATAATACTACAGAGGACAAAGGAACAATAGATACATTTGTCTGCAGGTAAAAAGTACCAAAACCTTGAATTTAAAGACTTACATGAAAATTTTAAATCCATGACTTAATCAAAATCAAATTTTGGCTGGGCTACAATATACTTATTTTTTGGGGTCTTTTTCAGGATTTACCCAATAATCAACTTAAAGCACCAGGTATGACTCACACACATACACACCATCTGTATATATGGAGGTAAAATATAAGGTACAGCAAAGACTAATGTTATGTGAAGCTTTACTGTGCACTTAAATATTAGCATGATATATACATGCCTCATAAAACATCAACTTTTTCACATTGTCGTGTTTGACTATTAAATATCTGCCATTCCTTCTGTTGATTGGGCATTGACTCCCATAACTCATCATCGAGTGACGCCAGTGACTCGCCATGCAGTTTTTGGATGTCACATTTTAGGATAAATTCAGATCGCTTGGAACTCCGGCTGAGTAGGTACTAAACAAGTATCTGGTACCAGGTACTATCACCTAATAGAGAACCTAAAAAATGAGTGAAATGGAGCTGAGCCATGTAGGCATGTAGGGAAAAGTGATATTAGTCATCTGACATCTGAAACAGAATGAGCAACTTTATAAAAGTGAAAAACAAGTTAATCCTTGTGTTGCACCAGTTATTTTTTTCATGATGGTGTGACACTGGGCTCTGCCATTGAGCTCTACAGCCTGTATAAAGTGGGTAAAATAAGCCGTAAACAAACATCAATGCACAAGCAAATTCACATCCAACGAGCAATTTGGGCACTTTCTTTTCAACTAACCTGCATTCAGTCCAAAGGGGGGGAAAAATCAGTGTTTCAATAACAGAAGAAATTACAGTGTGTTTACCTACTTGTCTCACTGGCTCCTCATTAAATTAAACAGACCTCTACTTGAACAAGCTGATCACTTTAGCAATTTAGTAACGTGTTTATGTAATTATATAGCCTTTAATACATTTGAATTTAACAACAAATGCTAATTTTTAGAAATATCAGTTTAATTAGTATCAATCATATGTTTAATTTTCTATATTAAAAGTCTACATTTCTTTTATACATCCAGTCAATCACTAAGTTATTGCCACAACAATTTTTAATTATGTTGCCTATTTCTTGTCAAGCCCTTTATTACATTTTCCTACACTTTTGTAATAATGTTTGCTAGAATCTTAAATATACATTTAAAGTATGAATGAATGTTAAGGTTAAGGTAATGCTTAGATTTGTATGCTGGGATTATCATCACATGTACTATAAAGAAAAGGATTATCAACAACAAACAAAATGCTACAAAACATTATTATTTCCACAACTGAGACTGTTATTTTGTTTGTTTGTTTTGCTTTAAATAAACAGTTTCTGATATAGTTGGTCTTTTTAGTGTGATAAGAAAAAAGGGGAAAATAAAATAAGTATTTAAAAAAACTGCAACAAACTGAAAATGTGCCAGAGATGAAAGGGGGGAAAAAGTTGAGTCAGGCTGTGTATTTCAATAACATTTCAACTGCTTCCTCTACTATTTATCTCTGTTCTTCCAATGCAACAGACAGTACATGTGAGCTTGCTTGGCTGTAGCAAACAATTCATTTTATGAGGCGAAATTATATTAAAAGCTGCTTTGTGGATGATGTGATGATGTCTAATTTAGTAGCAGATACCAGCGATGCAGAAAAACATCTCCATTCATTTTAATGATGTAAACACTGCACACCACTGTGAGATTTTTCTTCCAGGAGGGTCTCCATGGAGTGTACCTGCAACAGTGTTAACCTCACTTACTGTACAGAGGTTGTAAAGTATGTAACAGAGAAAATACTTTAAGCTGTTATCTCAGTAACATCAGGCATTTAACTCAGACAAAACAGGACTTTGTTTTTGGCATGTCAAAGGTGCTGCAGACAAGATGATTTTGCATCTCAGCACCTTCACATTTAAAGAAGAAAAAAGCGTTTGAAAATTTTAAATCTCAGCACTCAGAAATTCTGTGATGCTCATGAAGCACTATCATTATCATTATAGGCTGTCTGCTACACTTTAATTAAAAAAAACATTATTTGCATTCGAAAACTTGTAATTTTAACTCAAGCAGATTTGTCTTGCAAAGGCAGAATAACACAAGTCTGGTTTCTCACTGAAAATATCAACAATGGTGAATTAGTGTTTGTTAATAAAAGTAAGAATATTTGACTTTTTAACCAAACTATATTTAACTTTTGGCAAAGTAAAGTCCAGCTCAGGGTATTTCAGAAGCTTTCACCCATATCCTCATCATCAAATTCAAGTTTTTAGACTTGTCTCCTCACACGCAATGGTAAGATCTTGTCAGTGAAGTTAAAGGGTTTGAACTCAATACATCTGCATGTTCATTCATAGCAACCTGGACTAACATTAAGTGTGAAGTTTTAAAAAGCACATTTATATAAATTATAATTCAAAGGAATGTCATACAGAATGTCTGACTGCACTGCAAAGTATTCAGCGTATGATTACAGCATTACTGAACCATTGTTTTGTCATATATAGACACAGTGGTGTGGTATAATGAAGGAAAAATCCAGAGTGTTTCAATGCAGAATTTATGCACTTACATTTAACCAATACTCAAATCTTCTATTGCCCAACTGTGAATGTGTGTACTTTATACACCCACCATCCACCCCACCCATCTCCAGCTCCATATCATCAAAAAAAAAGATAAAAAGAAAAGATAAAATAACAGGTGCTCTTGAATATAAACTATTAATCAATTACGTGTGCACCTAAAAATAAATGGTAAAGCAGTTTATTTTTTAATTAATTTTAATAAGTCAAGTTTGAACAACAGAGTTCAGAGGAAAGTTCAGGATTATAGCACAACTATAGATGGCAGTAATTTGACAAAAAATATGTTGATATTTGTAAATGTAACTTTGATACCATATGGGATTTTAAATGTTCAATTAGGTTTGATACATATGGTTTTATTATTAAAAGGAAGGAAAAAACATAAACACATTTGTCTAGATAATTGTTTTATTGTTTGTTTAAAAGTAAGTTTAAAATGTGTTTGAGGTAAACTGTTAATACGTACAAATAGTTTATTCCCCAACACCTCTGCTTGAAATACTAATAAAAATGTAGATGCTATAGTGCACCTGTAACAATAATGGACTCAAACATACTTACACACAGTAACTATAACAGAATCAGCACAGGGAATCTTTCTTTCTTTTTTTTTCTTTTTAGCTTTTAAGCCACCTAGGATGAGTAAGTAAAGGGTCAGTGATAATCAGTTATGAAGATTGCGTAGTATGGTTGAAAGTTAAAGAAAAAAAGAGTTTAAGATGGGGTCATAATATTTTGAACAAAGTCAAACTTTAAGTCCCAAATGTCAACATGTTACTATAAATTTGTGATGCGTTTATTTAAAGTCAGAAGTTCCTGACACACATACAAAATTAGCGTTTTCACAGCTACAGGGAATGAATAGGCTCTGAATAAAAGTTTATTGTGTATCATAAAAAGCGTGTTTAGCTAATAATGGAAGAAGGTAACGGGCTGGTGATGCTAAAAGTCAGCGCACTCCAGGTGAAGCTGGAAACAAAGAGAGGTTCCAAGTCTTCTCAAAAGACACACTCGGATCAGCCTTCTAGCGAAACAGATCCCTAAAAAGGCAAAAGTTAACATCTGATACATCCTGCATCTCACAAACAGCAATTTAAGTCCAGCAACGAAGCTCAACATCCGGGAAACGCAACCCGATCTGCAAAAGACGTGGAATGTCTTATTTCTTTTCTTCCGCCCTTCAAACCCGGTAATGATGGAGGAGTAAAAAGCGACATGATTGGTGGATGCAGCCAGCAGAGGAGAAATGTAAACCCCTTCGTTTTGTTGCATCGGGGGGGTTGAAAACTGAACGCTCCCCTCTTGTTTTTTTCATTCCTTCAATGACAGCAGCAGGAGGCAGCCGGTCGGTGCGGTGGGAAGCTTCTCCCGGTACGAGAAGGATTTCCCGGCAAATCTGCGGTAAGGACAACAACACAACACCACCACCACCTAAAAAAAGCAAGAGGCAGTGGGCATGAGGCTCACATCTATGCGAATCAGCAGGAAGGGAGGAAAATACACACAATACACAATGGTGTTGCCTGGGGCTGCCGCGATAGCTCTCAGACAAACCCGGGAGAGAGTGGCTCGTTTTTGCTTGCTTGACAGCTGCGGGGCCAATGGAAATATGCATGGAGCCAGCTGCGCTAGGCTGCAGCCAATGGAAAAATGTGAAACGCTGAGCTGCTACTGGATCAAAGTGGTAAGGTTAGGCTGGCTGCAGCAGCCACACCGCCGCCGCTGCTGCTAAACTTCCACCAAATAAAATGCTGTTTGTGTTTTGGCTGCTGCAGTGGCCATTTTAGGTAAGAAGCGCCCTTTGACTTAGGATGCGGCTTGTCTTTGTGAACGTGCGTGCGCGTGCGCGTGGCTGTGTCTAGACTGGCAGTGCAGAACTCCAGCATCCAGACTGAATGAACTCCGCGGAGCTGGTAGCTTTATGTGGATTAAATAGATATTGCGTGGAGTTCCTCTATTCTCCCTCCCTCCTCCTCCCTCTTCCCTTCTCTCCTCCCTCCTCTCCTCCTCTCCTCCTCTCTTCCCTTACCCTCCCCTCCTCTCCCCTCCCCTCCTCATCTCTCTCTCCCTCTCTCTCTCTCCCCTCCCTCCTCTGCCTGCTAATTTTTTATGCATTTTTCTAAACTGTCATGGCGATTTTGTGTCCTTGGAAATAAAAAGCGCCAGTGTTTTTCGGGCTAACCGGGGGGATGTCTCGCCGGTGAGAGCGTGTGTCCGGTGTCCGGAGCAGGTGAGCAGCCCGCTGGAGAGGTTTTTTCGGTGGAGAGATGTCCCCGAGAAGGAGTTTTAGAGGCTCTCCACACGTGTAAGGAGAGGGCTGTTATAATGTATTTACAACAGCGATGCAGTGACATTACAGAGCTAGCGGAGAAAGCTAGCGCGGTAGCTACGGGGGCTAACATGAAATGGGACACAGTGTATCCTTTTCTCTGTCGGTGTGTCCGGTGTGTGTTTTGTGCTTTTCGCCCCAAGTCGGCTTTTTACTCGCCGGGAACTTATTTTTTTCCCTCCTAGCTAGCCCTCCCAACTTGTGGCAATCCAGTGCCTTGCAACATTCATGCTAGCTGTGCGCTAGCCTATGCGTCTGCTAGCATTCATTATAGCCAAAACCTCAAAGAGC
Source organism: Neolamprologus multifasciatus (assembly GCF_963576455.1). NCBI lineage: Eukaryota > Metazoa > Chordata > Actinopteri > Cichliformes > Cichlidae > Neolamprologus > Neolamprologus multifasciatus. Next base: position 11,995,388 of record NC_140443.1, read on the forward strand.
TTTGATAAAAGCTAGTTTGTTAGCCTCATAGCCCCTTATGAAACATTTGTAGCTATAACAGCCAGGTGTGTATTCGGGGACATAATGAGTCATGCAAGCACACTGAGTCATTAAGTGAAAGTGTTGTCCCTAAATCCCTACATTTTCACCTGGCCAGGTGCACAGACAAAGGGTACTAAAAGATAATCCCTATTACAGTGACTTGGAGATTAATAGTGTTACAAAGAATGTTTATGTGTAGGATAAGTGGAAACTCTTAAATTGTTTTTACCCAATCTGTTCTGACTCTACTGTCCAGTCTGGAAGACTAAGGTTGTGAATGTGGCTTGTGGTGTAGAGTGCTTTGAGTGGTCAGTAAGACTAGAAAAGACTTCTATAAATGCAAGTCCAGCATATGTACAGGATGTTTTCCCTTACCAGTTAGTATGGTGTAAGACTGGAAGTAGTCCTTTGTATTTGACATAAATAACTGCTCCTATCTGTTGCTAGGAATGCATTTAGTTTAATTCAGTCAGTTTGTGAGAGCTGAAAAGTTGCTTTTTCAATTCTCAGGACTTTCTTTGGTGGTTTGCAGTATGACTCACTTTGGTCACCAGGAGGCATGGTGACCCAGTATTTGCATGTTGGCCTTGTTTTGGTGTGCTGCAGCCAAAAGATAAAGGATGCATGTCTTTTGACTGTGGGAGGAAAAAGACATGTAGGCTATTTGAAAACTCTGGCCTGAATGCGCCTGTCTGCCTACTTGTACACCTATCGTGGACAAGTAGACAGGCTTTTTAATTTTGACTTGCAGAACTGCCGCGTTTCTTTAACTCCATCATTGAGAAAGCAGAGGGAATAAAAAAAAACCCTTTTCTTTTCTCTTTTCCCCTTTTCTCAGTTGTTGAGACAGCTGACAGTTCAAGCAGTGTACATTTGTGTACACTGTAGTACACAAAGCTCAACTTAATTACATAAATTTATATAAATAGTTAAGAATCTTCTGTGCTATTATTCTCATACCGATGCCGGATGTTGACTCCTTGGGAATTTTTACAGCTGCTGACATCAGTTGGCACCGAGGTCAGAATAACTGAAAGTTGAATAGTAGTATTGAACATCTTTCCTTCCTGTTAGATCACACCATTACCTTGCTAATGGTTATTTTTAGATTTATTTATTTGTGACCAAAAATTGACAGTCTTTAAACAGATATTGCTTTGTCATAGAAAAAAAATTAACTTAAAAAAATGTTAGTTGAGGCAACAGGCAGACAATTCTCACAAGGACAGCTCTAAAAGAGCCACCTGTTGTAGAGAACTGCATGCTCAGTGTTTGAACATATTCTGCAAGAGCTTTTTCTCCATCTAAACCAAATAAAAGTGCGTTCATCTACTTCAGTGATCAGAAATACCCGATAATAAATAAATAAAACCTTAATAATAAATCCAGATACGTACTGATAATCTGTGACCTTTCCATTCCCTCTCCACTTCATTAGGCACACCTACACAGTTTAATGTAATACTGTGCCACACATTCTGTATTCTGAAGATTTCAATGTTCATTTTTTTGTTCACATTCAGAGTGGTGTCAGTTCAACTATAAATCAACTGTTTAGTAGTGATTTTACATTGGATTACGTTCCAACATATTGTTTTTAATCTGTTTGACAAATGACACAAACACAGCTCAGTGTAACAAGACTAAGAGGTCTCAGAGTTTCCTGCCAAATAAAGCTCCAGAAATTGACATTTTCTTGAAATAATATCTCTGTGACAGTATCAGTTAAAACCTTTGTCTTTATAACATGTAAATAAAGGAGAGATTGCAATGATTTGTAAATTATTTAATATGTGTTTGTGTGAAAATAAACCAAAGGCAGATGATCAAATACTGAAACTGTAAATTCTTATTTGTAATAAATTTGATGCAAATAAGACATTTAATAAAATGTTGGAACAGGGAAAACTATAGATTGGGCGGGGGGGGGGGGTATTTAAAAAAATAATCTATTTTACATATTATCAGAAAATTCTGAGAAATTTCTGTACACAGGGTCTAATACAGAAAACCAGTATTGAATGCTTGTGATCTACTGGCTCTTGGGCAGCGCAGCATTAAAAACAGAAACTAGTGCATGTGCTCAGGAACATCTCCGAGAACCACAGGATTTTTGCTCAACATACAAATGCAAGTTTCAACTGTAACATGCAGGAAAACGTATACGTAAACAAGATCCAGGACCACCTGTCGCCATGTTTGGGCTCAGTTGGGATGGACTTAAGTAAAGTGGAAACTGGCCTGCTCTCTAACCAGTTAAAATTACTAATCCTTTTTTGGAAATCATGGAAACATTCATTAGCCTGGACCTGTAGTTAAAGGGAAGAAGAAAAAAAAACAAACAGGCGTGCACACAAATGATCCCTATGAGTGTCGCCTACTCCAATCAGATGTGATCAGTTGATGATGATAAAATGGTGAATCTAAAAAGTCTAAATCTGTAAACGATAAAGAACACAGTGAACATAACAATAGAATGCAAAACTGTTACAGTTAACAGTACAATTACATTAAGGCTGCTGAAAATCATTAACCTTGGAATATAACATTCAGTACGCTCTTTGTTTATTTCTAACATAAAAGCTGTACTTAAGATATCTGAAACTGTAAACTGGATTCATTTAAAGTTTAATAATAATTATTATTATTAATATGCTGACTATTAGCTGATTAAAGTAAAATAAATTTTATTGATACAATATGCATTCTTACCGTGTGTTCTTTGTTTTGTAGCTCCAATTCTAGCAATATAAAAGTGGCTTAGCAGCAGGTTAGAATCAAATATAAAAATATGTATACATTTTCCATATCAACAAATACATGCACATTCCAAATGACAATATGATAAACAGTTTGAGCTGCTCTAACTTTACAGCTTGGCTATTTTTGTGATTTTAGTAAGTTACAGCTTAAAAAGCTTGGAAAGAAAAGCATCTGGACTTCTTTAGACTACGATGACCTGGATGACTGAGAATCTTCACAGACATGCAGCTTAAGAACTTCCACATATAAAATGTATTTGCCCTGCAAACAAGCTGAATTGCACTTAAAACATGCTATACATAAAAGAATCAGTAAAAATGTGGTGCATCTAGTCAATTATTAAACCGAAACTCTGGATATAACCTGCGCCGGTTATTTGTTCAGCATAAGTTACCCTAATCATATAGCAAAGTTAAACTCCTTTGTGACACACAAAACTCAGACTTTAAGTTTGTCATTGCTATCCATTAATCTCGCTTCATAGTACGCTCCTCAGATCTGGCTCACAATAAAAACAGTTAGATTTTTATGAAATGAAAAATATGACAATGATGGCACAAACTGTTTATCTGCTGAAATCCTGTATCAATCAAGAATGAAATACTCGCTTTTAAAACTATATCATTTTCCAAAGGGAATATGGTTAACAGAGGTGATGTAACACAGTAGCAAAAAACATTCGCTTCTTCTAACTTTTCTGAAGTGTTGCTGACCTCAAATTAGGATGCATTTTCAAAAATGTTTCTCAGTTAGAACATTTGATATGATGTCTTTGAGCTGTTATCTATTAAATATCAGGTTTAAATAATTTATAAATCATTGTATTATGTTTTTTATTTATATTTATTTAAACTTTAAATTTATTTATTTTAAAAGTACACATTTATTTAAACAGTACTGTTTAACCTGTTTAACTTTTATTTACACAGTATCAAGTTCTGTGAAATGGTGATTATAAGAATAAACTTAGAGTTGGTGCAGATACAGTCATTGGTTACTTCGTTAGGCACAAACTCCACCTTGGAACTAATATTGATCTCACCAACACAACTCTCTGTCTAACATATAATTTAATACAATTTATGCAGTTTCTTAATAATTATATTTTGGTAGGAGGTTTTGTGTTCAAGGTCAGCCTGAACAGTAAACAACTAATTATAATATTTTTTTAAAGGTGGTTTGACTTATAAAGGAAAAAAAACATACAATTTCAAATGCCCTTCCGTCATACTGTATAGATGTCTGTCGATGTTAGTCAAACTCAAGCTGTAGAAAGCAACTTTCTTCCCTTTCTTTGTATGAAGAGTTACGTTAATGCCAACCCTGGCCTTGGGTATTCATCCTGTGTGCTGTTAAACCATAGATGGTATAAAAGATGGAAATCGCTTTTTAAACCCAGAAGCAAAGACGCGTGTCTAAAACTCCCTTCCTCGAGGGCCAGTGTCCTGGACCTTTTACATGTGTCCCTACTGCAACACATCTGAATAAAATTTAGCCGTTTGATTCATGTTAAAGCAGCTCATAAGTGAATGACCATTGGTGCAATACAAGTACTTTTAGAAGTATATTTTTCCCAACACATTTACTTACATTTATTTAAATTTACTTGAGTAGGTAGGGTAAGGGGTTGCCACCTCAGCATGCAGTCAAGTTCTATAGAGTTCTACTTATGACCTACTAATTTTATTCAGGCATGTTGCAGTAGGGACATAACGTTACAAGCTAATGTCACGCCAGCTAACATTAGAAACTAGGGTCCTAAAACTTAAACTTAAACTACTTTCCCTCTGATCAACAGTTTGATTACATTCTCACATCACAAGAGTTTATTTGCTAAGTTCGAGTCTCCCCACTTTAGATCTACTTCAAAAAAAAAAATCTGTAACAGAAAAATCAATCAATAGCAGCGAACTGGAGCTTACAGCAGCGCTTAGTGATGAAAATACGGATATCCCCAACCAACATTTAACATGTCAGTGTGTCAACATCAAAATGTAATAAAAATCAGGAAAATACCTGAGCAGTGACTGTGGCCCACTTGATCCAGTGATTACAGTTCCAGGCAAAGTCCAGTGACTTGGGTTTGTTACCCATCTTGCCACAAAATACTGATAAGCATTAAAACTTTTGTAGGCCTTCATATCTCGTCCAATATAATGTGTGTTATTGTTGATAACATAATGATATAAATCTTGTGGTGTGAAGTCAGGAATAATGCCAGGATTACATTCCACAATAGGGCTGTGCGATATGACCAAAATCTCATATCCCGATCATCTATCCGAAACATCTATCGTCCCGATAACGATATAAATCACAAAATTTTAACATTTTCTGTAAATTCTGTGAATCTCGGCAGCTCGACTTGCGTGAAGCGTTTCCAGCTCGGCGTCGTGTACCTGGAATCGAGTGTTTTAACAGATGCATGAAACAATACATTTTTAGACATAAGTTGTAATGGCCGCTGTTTCCTTTGTGAGTATTTATTACACGGCGTGCTGTGGGGAAAAGCCTGTTCTAACGTTTGAATCTAAGGTTTCTTTTTTAGCACCTGACGGCTCTTTTTTGCTTCTCATCCGTAAACTCTCTCTGCATACTCTTTCACGTGATTCAGTTTATTTTGAAAAGTCTCAACAGCATCTTGAGCTTTATTGTGAAAGGTTTATGTGGAAAATAAACAAGCGGACACCCGATGGTTTTACCGTCGTTGTTGCTAACGACAACGCATAAAAACAGGCGCTTGTCCGTCCGTAGTGTGGTTATATTAAATATAAGAGAACGAGAGAACTTTAAGAAATTAATATAGCCACTACAGTGACCATCAAAACGATGAAAAAATATTGCCATGAACAGTTTATTTTGCGACACCATGAAACAAATGATAGTGTAAAATGAAACGATAGATGTTTTTATATCGTCATCCGATATATATCGTTATATCGAACAGCCCTATTCCACAACATCAGTAAACTCAGTTGGAGGGTATAAGTTAACATCTTCGTCCCTTCCTCATCAAGTTTCTCCACATAACGATTTAGAAGCTTGTTATGAAACATTGATAGAGATCTATTGGAAATCGGCTTTCTGTTCTGAACACTGTGAGCAAAACATGGTCTCAGTCACTCACTTTGGGTCCTGTTGAATTTTAAAAAGTCAGCATTATAAATCTGTGTTTCAGAAAGGAGGATTATCTGGGGTATGTTCATTGGCTAAAAACTTGTGATTGACAAGTGGTTTGACATTCGGAAGCGCCGCCGTCTTCTCACATCTAGTTTTATAAACCGCTGACATGGACATGGTAAAAATGTTCATCGCTCATTGTTTTCTTTAGTCAAAATGGGTGGCGTCAAAGTAACAAAGTCCATCTTTCTACTGTTTTTGCTTTAAAATATACATACAATGTAATTACTTTTGTACTTAAACATCAAGTGTAACAAACAATTTCTTCCTTACAACTGAAATTGTAGTTCATAGAAAGAAAATTTGGAAGGTCACCTTAATGTCCGGATATGTAAACCTTATACAATGATTCATGTGAAACCTACAATCTCTCTTACTATAAATGATCTTGTTTAATAAACATATACTTTTAAATGCTGGTTTAACAAAAATGTAACCAACATTGAGTATTTTAATGTACAAGCTCTGTTTAGGAGATTCATTGTCAATTCTCTATACTTAAAAATAACTTTAAATAACTTTAATGTTGACTAATCTGAGAAAATAATCTTTCAAACAGTACATTTTGTGATATTGTCATGAACACATTTGTCATTAAACTTAAAAAAACAAACAAAAAAACAAAACATACACTGACCTCTTTCTTGACAGGAACATCGTGGCTGCCACACATATAGTTTTCATTATTTTTCTACAGTTCACAATGTGCAGCTGAATTTCAAGCAACTTGTAACATTTTTTACTTCTTTTGCTGAAGATGATCACATGAAAGTAATCCAGTTGTGCTGGAACAAAGGCATTGTGACATTTGAAACTCTTTTTTCCAGCTGGCAGTCCTATGTCCATGTTACTCTACAGACTGTGTTATTTGTGATCCACTGTTTTGCCCAGTGGTTTTGCTACATTCTGCATTTTGCACATTGTTGTTATGGTGGAATCGTATACCAGTAATCCATGCAAAAAGGCTTTTAGTGTGTTATTATTTAGTGTTTATTTGTAACTTTTCCACATGAAAAATGTTAATGTGTAATATGAATTTCGGGTGCAAGGTCTACCATGGAATTTAGTAAGAGAGGAAAGCATCAGTGAAAATGATGACTCTTAATCTTTGGAGGAAATCAGCTTTTCAGAAGAACCTATGGTTGATCATTTGCATGATCAACCAAAGGTTGCATGTACTATGTTGGCACCTAAAAGGAAAAATGCAAGGATGTCAAGTAATTTAAAACATTTCAATTGTAATACACATTACATGGTTCTGTGTGTTGTATCTAATCTCCTTAAAGAAGTGTTTCACACCATTGAGGCATATGGTGCCCTCAGATATCTTTATTGCACTCTGAGATGTTTACAGTAAACCTGTATTGATGGTTTAGTAAACCATCAATCACTCAGTTGAACCATTTAAATTAAACCAACCATAAAATTGATCAGCTGTCCACAGTTTGTAGTCACTGTTTTAGTCATAACATGTTCCTTATTAAACTCTTATTATTGTTTTAAAGCTTGTGATTATAAATATTATGTTATTATAGTTATGAAGAAATGACAGGCTAAGTTAGATTTCTTCATTATGTTCAACTTTCTCCTGGTGTGCTTATTTATTGTTGTTTAAGGGGCAGTTTATGTGCTAGTGTTTCAGTTTATCACTTCTGTGGATGGAGACAGAAGAAATTAGATTTAAACTGATCAACTGATTGTATGATATGCATCTCAGTTAGTGTGAGTCAGCACCTCAGAGGAAATGCAACACTGTCTCCTCTCGATTATCCCACTTTGCATTTTGCATTTGGGTGAGAAGGCAGCTATGCATTCACATGAGAGTTTGGTGTAGCATTAAAATTATGGTGATGGTAATCATTGTGAAATCTGTTCAGCTGTTAAAGCGTCCATATGAGAAATTCCAATGTATTGGTAGTGGAAGTTGGATTTTGATTTATTTAGGTCATTATGTCTCATCATAACTGGATTAACAAGAGCATATATTTAAATTGTCAAGTATATTAGGATTTTTCTCCTAACGATTTTTAAAAAAATGTTTGTTAAACTAGCATCAGTTAGCATCAGTTTTTATGTCAACATATGTGAGCTGATATAAAAACTTTTATTAAAAGACAGTGTAGAAAAATATGATTGAGGAATTTCTGAGTACACATCACAGGGTATAAACAGGGATAAATAATACCAATAAAAATAGAGGAATAGACATTGATTATATGCCTGTAATACAATACTCAGGTCTTCAGTGTAAAATGCTGTAAGTTAGTGAGCAGTTGTATGGTCATGTCGTTCACTGGGTGGAGAAGGTAGGCGGGATTCACTTGTGACCTTAAATATAGCACACAGTGGTGCGCTCTGATGTGTGGCTCATGTCAATGCCACAACACTATATCAGATTAGGTAGGCTGGATACTTGGCACAAGGAAAGATGAAAACTGTGTCATCAGCATCAGCAGCAGGGTTTGAGATTTAGAGGTGATAAGTAATTAACCGAGAAAGATGAATCTAAACAGGGCTCCCTCTGACACCATTGTCCGCTGCTTTGTTTGTTCCCTCGTGGAAGCGTCGAACAGCTGAAGCAGGGATGGAGTGAGGAGGAGCTGTGTTCCATTTTTAAGGCGCGCTCCGCTCTTTGTGCAAGCTAGCACACACACACACACACGTTTGGGAAAACGGGGCTGAAATTTGGTTCTGATTTAGCACAGCCGGCTGCTCCTCTTCATCCCTCTAGCGAGCTGTCTCCTGATGATTCTCAGACTCAGCAACAGTATGGCTCTTCTGCTCTTTTGTGCAAGGGCAAGTGACTGAGTGACGGGAATAAGGTCACTGAAGAAAGAGCGGGTCTCTCCACTGAGATGGCCTGGTAGGATTTCTGTCTGTTGCTTCAGAATAAGTCTGCCCTAACACCCACTTTTTAAGGTTGTAAAATGAAAATCCTAGAGCCGTTTCTTTATAGAGATAATTTCACAGGTAAAACCGTTACTGGAAAAAGAGTAGTTACTGAGTGGGAGGAGGAAAAAAATCAATTGTCTTTTATTGATTAATTTCTCAGTTAATGTTTGGCTACAATTTCTAAAAGCTAAAGGAGACGTTTTTACGGTGGCCTGAAATGTAAACTTTTTTTTTGTCATATTTGTCATATTTGGTTAAAAATGACTTCAAATAAAGTCATTACATTAGAGTTTGGACAAAAATGTTTATATATAATTTTTAATATATAATTTATGTATTTTAATATTTGCATTTTCATAGAGAACACAGGCGCACACACATACAGACAGCCATTGGACTTATACACCCATACACAGACACACTCACATTCAGCCTGCATCAATACTAAATAGAAACACATTAAGACAATCGCTCATGTCCACGCTACACTCACATGGAACCTAGATTTCCAATTTATTTTAAATTATTTTATGTTTCCTATAAATGAACAGTCTTCACTCTTTGCCTTAACAGTGTAAGTTAGTCTCCCCAGAAGAGTAACAATGGGACTATTATTAGGGACTACTATTCAAACATAGTCCTGTGATCCAGATATTCGAGGAACAGAGTTTGGCAAAGTTTAAATGTCTAGTTGACTTGTTGAGCACATCCCTAATTATTAAGTCTAGTGTTAAGTTGACTATATCAGTGAAAGTCTGGTTGAAATGGGTGAAACCAATATCTGAATATTAATAAGAGATGTCTCAAGCCAGTTCAAAGGATTGGTGTCAGGTATATTGATTCAGGTGTCCTGTAATTGGCTGATAATAGAATCAAAATCGGATCCTCAAATGCGTGTGGCTGATGTCAGTCTATGAATCTTCCTGCACCTACTTTTGAAACAGCTAGGTTGTGCACTGAATTAATTTTACTGTGTAAAAAAAGTGCAAATGTATTTTCATATTGTCAGATATTGGATATCCTGTGCATCTGTTGACCGATAGCATTCTGGCTTTGGTTAACTTGGTGTAACTTCATCACAGGCCAAAATAAAACTTGCTTGTTGTTGAGTTGTTGCATGCTGTCTTATGCTAAAGACCATGGAATCAGCTCACAGATGTTCTTAGTCTGCGCTGCATCAAACTCAAAGGAAATCAAAATGACTTGTGAGAAAATAGACATAAAACAACATCATACTAAGTAATATCGAGGCAAAATGCTGTAGTAAGTCCGTACCAGGTCTTTCTCCTGTCTTTTATTTAGTCGACCCCTCAGTAGGTCTAAGAACAGAAATTTCTTGTAATATAAAAGTTGCGTCACCTAATTTATCTCATTAGCCTACTGTTGACTTTAGCCATTTTACATATATAAAAAAGAAAAATTATAAAGAATAAAAATAAACGCCAGGTCAATGTTATAACTTTTTTCTTTTCAGCATTCATCTTGTAAGGCCATTGGGTAAAATTTTCATTGAAACCTTTTTAACCATGCTTTGATTTAGTGTCCAGTGTTTGACCCTTTACTTTCTTTATCTGAATCAGTATGACTTAGATAAACATGAAAGAAATGTTGGCAGTCTGGTTTCTGGTGTTTATTCATCATTATTTAGTAATGCTCCTGCACAATCGTTAATTGAACGTGTCTGTGTCCCTACAACCCTTATGTCTTCTATTAAATGTGAGTCTATTGTCTTACTGGTCTTCCAACTTGACTTTCAATGTTTTGATCAAAAATACAGTGTGACACATTTAAAGGCTGTAACGATTATGCCATTGTGTCTATTACGTGGATAATTAACGTATAAATAAATTATGCCTCTACATAATACACACTTGATACAGATCATAACATTTGAAAGTTTAAAAGCAAAGCCCTACCAGTATGCACAAACTATAACATACTTCCAAAGTTGTTACTGCCAGCTGTAAAAAGGAAAAAACTGTTGATACACAAGCCTGGACTATTAAATTCCTAGGGTGTTTCAACTTGTTCTGATTTTATATTTTTAGTCAACAGACCCTATAAAGTAAGTGGCATATTATGACAATATTGTAACAATACAGCTCTGTCTGGGTCAAGACATTTTTGCATGCAAGTGTTTTCTGTGTTTTTTACATTTCAAATGCAGTCTTTGTTGTTCACATACCCCGTGGTGTGCTTGTGAGTGTGTGCACGCATGTGCGCTTGTTTGTGTTTGCATATGAGTTCTGTCACATAAGGCTGCAAAATGAGTGAGCAGTAGAGGGTTGTTTGATATTTGGAAACGGCATGCTCTTGCATCAATATTCATGGGTGACAGGTGTGCAGGGATAAAGGAATGTAACACAGAAGTTTTAAAAAAGGAAAAGCCTCCACAAGATGTCTTTTTGACTTCCATTTAGACTTGTTTCATTTTTATTTCTTTTTTGGGCAGCCTTTCAACTATAACAAGAAATTTACACCTCCTTTACATTGCTGTTTCCCATTTTCATGCACTTTTCTGTCATCTATGATTATCTAAGTATGCACATACATTCTTTTCTTAGTTATTTGTAATGTTGAGGAAGTTGTTTCTGTTCTGTCACATGCACTAAGATCTGGATATGTACAATGGCTGCGTAGCTTAACTTTAAATGTATTGAATCTGTCAGAAGGTAAAACGCTTTCACAAAATTGGATGTCATGCCAGTGCATCTATCATGACATCATCTTTGTCTTTTTACTGAAGTTGTGATTTTTACTCCATGGTGTGACAGTGTTATAAAACTGACTCTCATCCAAATGAAGTGTTACTGGAGCTGTTTAACTCACTAAAGGATTTGCTTTCTTGAAATGGTTGAAACGTCATCAATGATTCAGTATTTGCATTTTCTCCACATATAAGCACACTGACAATTCTGAGATCAAATATGATTCACAGGTCTCATTTCCAAGTGGTTAACTTGTTCATAATCCTTATTTTCAAATGCTTTGGAAAAAGCAATGACATTAAACTACATGTGGTTTTTAAAATAATACTTTAGTTAATAAAAAAATAGTTTGCTTTATGCTATTTGACTTAAATATGATTATAGCAGGCCCAATGCCGCAACCTTCTAGAGTCTAATTTCCCTTCATAAAATCGGGGACTACAATGCCCAGCAGTAGGACTGCTCAATTAATCGAATTTTAATCTCGATTACGATCTGGGCTTTCAACGATCATTAAAAATGACTGAGCCGATTATTAGCACCTCCCTCGTGCTTTACTCTCGCGCTACTCCGTGGAGAAAATCGAGCGCACCTCTCTGCATTTCGAACACGCGTCACAACAATTAAGAGGACCCGAGGAAGCTCGGAAAGCTAAGCAGAAGTTATTTGGAGAGGATAGTGACTGCTGTTGGCTGAAAAGAGAGGTAAAAAAAAAAACTTCAGTGGTGTGGAAACATTATGGGTTCGCGGAGTCAGACGTGGATCAAGTAGACATAGTGTGTAAACTTTGCTACGGTGTCGTAGCTGCACCACAGAGCAACACTGCAAAGTTCACTAAACATAGATGTTTACATTTTTCATTCATTTCTTATATTGCAAACACTTGCACTGTTATCAGTATTTACACACTATTTTATATTATTTTTTTAAAGTCATTATTCAATACATTGTTATTATTAACCCTTAAGCCGGTCAGAGCGGCATGCTCCGTTTTGCTAACTATTTTTAAATCCCAGTAGAACCGGAACCGCGTAAGCTAGCTCAATATTTTTTTTTTGCATATGAAACCGGAGGAGTTGTACTTACATCTTATGCCATCAGCTTGTCCTAGGTCACGGTTTCCTTCCACATAAAGCTTTGCAAAAATTGCATAAAAAGCGCTTGCAGGAACAAAAACATAATATTACAAAAACATGCTTTGCTGATCTGATCAGCTGTTCGTAACACTTCCCACATTGAAAAAGACATCAATGCGAACTATCGCATGTCCCCCATTTCCTGGCCGAAACCGGAAGTGACGCCATTTTTGCGGAAAATGTAGTTTTTTACTTGTAGGCCTTAAAAGCCTATACTGGTGTTTTTATAAGTCATGTTTGACTTTTCTGAATAGTTTCTGGGATGCTTAGAACTCGAATTGCACTGCTGGAAATAGTTTATTTTGATGCACATGCTGTTTTCTTTGCAAATTTGCATCATAGGATTGTTTTTTGTTTTTCCTGCAGTATATAAAAATTGCTGTATCTCCAAAATAAAACTATGAAGACACTTAAAATAAATTTCCTGTTGTTGTAAACTATTTTTTGCAACTTTTTTGTATTTAAAGTTTTGAGGGATAAGCCTCTTAAATTTCTACAAGTAGAAATATATGTAAAAAAAACAAAAACAATTTTAATTTTTTTTGTAGTTTATTGCACTTTTTTGCAATTAATGTAGTTACTATGGACTTAATGCATACACATTATTAAAATATGGGCTATAACAGTTGTATTGATGTATAGCAACTTGAAATGCTCCCACAAATGGCACTACAACATGTAAAAAAAAAAAAAAAAAAGCTCTGGCGGACTTGGTTCTATGGTAGGTCTTAAAGGGTTAAATAAATATCGTCAAATAATCAAGATCTCAGTTTCAGTGAAAATAATCGTGATTATCATTTTTGCCATAATCGAGCAGCCCTACCCAGCAGACACATTTGCATATGGTTCATATCAGCACTTAAAGGTGTTAGATGCATATTAATTTACCATTTTGATAGTTAAAGGTATTTGTCCATTGGTGAGACAAATGGGTATACATTCTACATCCCCCCCCCTTTTTTAAGTCATAATCATTAGCACTAATATCATGGAACTAGGATGACCTGGGGACCTCTGGTAAGTTGTAATAATTGCAGAGGTCATTTGTGGTCATTTGTCTTTTGCAACTCTGCAATGTCTGCAGTTTACAAAGTAAAAATTCTACAGCAAATTACCCACCACACTCCACAAAAAACAGATCTCAGGATAAGTCCTGTGTAAATCAGTATTTCAATGGCCTTTTTTGCCTTTTAAATAGTTTTTCTTTTTAACCTTTTTTCTTTCTTTTCTCCTAAAGAGTTGTGGAGACTGTGTAGGCAATTATAAAATTAGGATCGTTACACAGCACTGGGCACAGAAGGAGCACGTTGAAATCTATCAGGAATAACATGAATTACAACATTTGTTAGGGAACAATTTGAAATGTTTCAACAGGATCCACAGTTATTATGTGTCAGCCTAAATATGTCAGTAAATTTGAGGAAAAAATGAAAGGAAAAAAGAAAACTAGTCAGGGATAAATCTAAAAAACACAACAGCTTACACACTGAGTGGCTTCAGCTTTTGTGTATTAAATTTAAGAAAAACCCTGACTTTGCATCAAGTTGAGATTAAACTAGATTTAGGCCAACACACTTGCAGTTTTATCAGTATAATGCAGTACATGTATTTACAGAAAGGATTTTTCGCACCAAAAATAACTGAGTCCCATGTGGCAGAGACGTGTGCTGTCGACACACTTAAGTCATATCTATACTATGGACTGTGTGCAGGAGATAATGTAATCTCACCTGGATCATCAAGCTGCTAAAGTGGAGGAAAATTAAACTCTTGACATTGGTCTTTTAAGTTAACTGCAAATATACAATGAATTTGAGTGCTAGTTTATATTTTTATTATTTTACCTAAACTGCTTATATATGCAAATATTGTCATTTATAGCAATGAGAGAGGAAGTCATGAGGTATGCTGTATTTTCCTGTTTTCATACTGCTTCACTTTCCCTCTGTGTTCACTCAGTCCATGCCCCCTTGTGACCCGTCTTCCCACGTGACAGACATAACGCATCACACAAGCCCTACATTTCAGGTTTCACTGTCTGCTTACTCCAGTGTTAGTGTCTCAGGCAAGTGCTTTGGGGCACTCTAAGGATTATTGGGATGTTTGAGTCACGTTTATTGATGTGTTTCTTCTGTATTTCAGTCCATCAGCATTGGTGGTAATGTGACAGCTGTAGACTTGCTGTATTTTTTTTATTTTTGTTATCAGCTGACAAAAAAGTAATTGGTTGTCATTTTTCAAGCAAAAATGCTTATAATAAATTAGAAACCTTGAGGTTTCAGGCCTATTTGTCAAACATATCCAGATATTTGGATGCTTGGATGTCCAGTCTTCCAATGTGTGAAGGGCATTTTAAAACACCATAGATATCTTTATTAATAGCTACATGTAGCATATCTGTAAGGGGCATCCAAAACTAATATTTCTTTTACTTTGCATTATATGCTGTACTGATCTTTATGACAGGTGCACTGCAAAAATTAAGTGCCTCAATAATCACAGACTTTCTTCTTCACATGCAATTAAACCATCTAATTAGAAGAAAATATGGTTTGTTGTTTTAAGGATTATGAAAGTGGGAAGTTCAGACTCCTCACTTTTAAAACAGTGGGGAGTCTGAACTTCTTCTGCAGATACTGCAGTTATCCTTAATAGTACAGTGAGGCAGGTGGTGGGAGTACCTGACTGTTTCTGCTGCTGCAGAGTAGTGCACCACAGATGCCATTTTATCATCAGAGTGTTAAGCAGCAAAAGGTGGATTTTGCTGAATGTCATGTACACTGTGTTCAAAATATGAGTAGCACCTGCTCTTTCTGAAAAGCACAGTGGAGCTGGTTCCAGGCAATTGATATCACCTGTACTAAATCTGCTTTTTTCTTTCCAGCAAAAGGCAATAGCATGTTAAAAGAATGAAATCATAATTGAGTAGCTGGGAAAAAGGCATTTACTGCACTGATGATCTTTTAAGTTAGTCCAAACGTCTATTGGCACCTTCAGTCTTTAACTGACCTTTTTTTTTCTCCTGTTAATCTGGTCCGTCGCCAGAAAAGAAATCTAGGAACAAACATCTTACCTGAATTAAAATGCTATTAATTTAAAATCAGCAATATTCCTCATAACTCAGCTGTTGTAAATCACTACATCAGTTGTTTGTTTTCTGTCCTTCTTGGCCATCATTCTTTCTTTTCTTTAAAAAACAAAACAAACTGATTTCAGGTATGTGGAGAAAATGTGTTTGGGAGATCTCGTAGAGAAATCAGCATACTCTGCTCTTCCACTGAAAGACTTGAATGGAAGGAACTGTATACTGTAACATGAGGCACAAGGTAATCTTTTTCTTTTCTTTGAGTCATTTCTATTGCACTGGTGCGGTGTACACCTTTTTTGAGTTGGACACCCAAGTGTACTGTGCTCCTGTTTAGTTTTATGGTTATGTTGATGTAGAGGACTGGCAGTTTCCATTTAAACCAGGTTTTACTACTGTGTTTGCATATCGCAAAAAAGCTTTGAGCACAACAATGATAAATATAAACACACGTCAAAGGATTGCTCAGTGCATATTTATGAGTTTAAAACAGTGCAGAGGTGAATGAACTGAGGAGAATTCTGATGTTATCTATAAATGAAATGAAGTTGCATCAAGGCCATGCTTCACTTTTTTTCACAACGAGGAACTGGGGATCCAATGCAGATTTCTGTTGTTCCCTAATTTGAAAGCATCAGATCTGTCTTTTGTAGCAGCTGACCAAAACAGAATTAAGATTTGTCCACATGAAATGTGGATTTTCATCTGTCAAAATTCTTCTTCTTCCTCTTCCTCCTCCTCCTCCTCTTCCTATTATTATTACTATTACTATTAGGGGCATGACTGCTTTGATTGATAGGTGTCCAGACTAGAGATGGACCGATCCGATATTACATATCGGTATCGGTCCGATACTGACCCAAATTACTGGATCGGATATCGGTGAGAAATAAAAAATGTAATCCGATCCATTAAATATCAAAAAAGCACATCACAAAACTCGCTACACGGAGTAACTCGGCTCATAACTGTAGCACGTCGCAGCAGTATGCATCACGTGATAGAGCCACGGTGTGTATTTGTAGCCTCGCTAGCAAACCAGCATTTCATCTCCGAGGAAGTTTTCCCAGAGAGAAGTAAAGCAAGTGTGTAAGTTCATCTCTGAATGTTTGTAAAGCGTTCCCATGTTAAGCTTAACAACAGATATATGGAGCGACTGCCTCTCTCTCTCTCCTGCTGCTACTTCAATCGTGAAACCGCTTAATGATCAGCTGATCGGCTTTTCTGTCGCGAGTCTGTCTCTCTTCTTTGTTTTTGGCCCACTTTGCACCAGAAAGAGGAAACCAGCGGCTGAACAACAGCAGCACTATTAAGCTTGATAAGCTGTTGTTAGAAT